>NC_057863.1:650041159-650641159 GCF_019393635.1 Dromiciops gliroides | reverse complement strand
ACACCTAGGGTAGAGAGCCTAGGAACACATGCTGGGATTTCCTAGGGGCTCGGTCTCCCCTTCCTTACTTCTCTGTGTCCTACATCCCATGCTTGTCTCTAGATAGCCAAAGGAGACAGTGGCTGGAGATGGAGACCTGGATCCCTGAGAAAGGCCGGGTGCTATGGGCTAGGGGCTAGATCGGAGAGTCCCCCGGAAGGGAGAAGTGTGGTTTGCCGAGTTCTTCCTCCTACTCATACAAGCAAAACGTGTTGTTAGGGGCTGTGTGCCTGTTCTGGCCGTAAATTATGCAATTGTGTACCAGTACCGGATACTCCCTGGTCTTTTAAACAAAGATTGAATCAACTCCCAGAGGCGACCAGAGGCCAGTGAGGCATCAATACGCATGGTGAGTCTGGGCTGGGGACCTAGACTTGGGGGAGTTGGGAGCGGGGGAGGCCGAAGAAGAATCAGGACAACCACCTCTCCAAGAAGAAAGGCGATGGGAGTAGGAGGGGTGAGGAGAAAGTTGGTGTTTTCTGGGTCATTTTCCCCAGCTTCATGCTTCTAGACACTGGAGATTCTAGAACTCCACTCTCCTCACTTACAGCTCATTGACTTCACCTCTGCCCTCCTCATCCCATTTAACTGAGACTTAGAGAGTTGAAGTGACTTACCTAGGTTCGCAGAGGTAGCAGCAGGTCTTCCTATCTCTAAATCCTGTGTTTTACCCATTACACTACCCTGCCTCTAAGAGAGACATTAGAATATAAAGTGTAAGAGCTGAGAGAACCAAATATGGCTTGGAAAGCCTTTGGATTTTCATTTCCATATTTTATGGGGGCATTGGGGACTTAAAATCTCTAATGTCCGAGCTGGAAAAAACTTTAGAACATAGAATTAGGGCTAGAGTCTCTCTCTCTTGCTTCTTATTTTCTACTATGATTGCTCTTTTCTCCACATCATTTGCTAGATCATCTTCCTAACCTATTGGTGTCCCTCAAGGCTGTCTTCTTCTTCTTCTTCTTCTTCTTCTTCTTCTTCTTCTTCTTCTTCTTCTTCTTCTTCTTCTTCTTCTTCTTCTGCTGCTGCTGCTGCTGCTGCTGCTGCTTCTTCCTTCTTCTGCTGCTGCTTCTTCCTTTTTCTGCTGCTGCTTCTTCCTCTTCTTCTCCCTCTCTCTCCAACCTTTCTCTTTTTCTTTCTCTCTCTCTCTGTCTCCATCATCTCTCTTGTTACTCTTACCAGCTTCCAAAGGTTCAACTTTCTCTGTAGGTGATTCTCAAATATTGACAACCAGCGTGATCTCTCTCCTGAGCTTCAGTTCAGTGTTCTGAAACTGCCTGCTCTCCCTGACTGGATATCTAATAGGCTTCTCAAACTTAATATGTCTGAAACAGCATTTTCAGGCCCATCCCTTCTTCAAACTTACCCATCTCTACTGATTGTACCAACATCCACCCAGAGTTTCAACTTGGGAGCCATCGTTGATCTTTCCTTGTCCCTCAAACACTATATCCAACCAGATTCTCAGTCCTGTCAATTCTCACAACATTTCCAGCATCCACACCATTCTTTCTACTCTTTCTCCTTTCCCCCCACCCCACCCTGCCCCTGGCTTAGACCATTTTCTGATCCTCATCACCTCTGGCCTGAACTATTGCAATAGCCTCCTAATTAGACCCCCAGCTCCACATTTCAATTTATCCAGACAGCTGCCAAATACACAATCCCAAAACAGAGAACTTTTGTATTACCTTACTCAACAATTTCCAATGGCTCTCTATTACCTGTGGAATAAAATACAAAATTCTCAGTCTGCCATTTAGAGCCCAGGACCATCTGGCTCACCTTCACCTTTCCAGCCTTATCCCTCTTCTTAAACTCACCCTTATAAAGTGGTCTGTATGCTGTTCTCCATACTCAGCCTCCTGTCTCCAAGTCTGTTCAAGTGGTCTGCTGTGTCTGGAATGTTGTGTCTACTTACCTGCATCTCATAGCATCCTCAGCTCTCTTCAAGGCCCAGCTCAGGGGCCACCTCCCATGGGAGGTGTCTTCTTATCTTCCCCACCCCAGTTATTAGCATTCTCTCTCTCTCTTTAAAATGACTTCATAGTACATTTTATTTCCTTACTCACTATTTAGCACAGAATCTGGCTTAATAACTGTTTGTTAACTTGACATATTTATGTACATATTGCATTTTTCCAATAGTATGTAAGACCCATGAGGGCAAGCACCATATCATTGTAGCTTTGTCTACTCAACAGTCAAAGCAGGATGGATGGCTGCATGGTATTGACATCTCATAAAGGTTGACTAAATTACAAGTCAGATCTGGAAGGGACTAGAACACAAGACATCAAATGTCAGAACTGGAAGAACCTTCGAATATAGTATAAAGAGATAAATGGAGAGAGATGGACAGAGAGAAAGTGAGATGGAGAGAGAGAAAAGAAAGACAGAGTGAGAGGGAGGGACAGAAATAGAAACAGAGAGGAGAGGAGATAGAGATGGAAACAGACAAAGAAGGAGAAAGAGAGAGGTAAGGAGAGGAAGGAAGGAAGGAAGGAAGGAAGGAAGGAAGGAAGGAAGGAAGGAAGAAATAAAAAAGGAAGGAGGAAGGAAGAAGAGAAGAAAGTAAGAGAGGAGAGAGGAAAAGAGAGAACAACAGAGAGAGAAACAGAGAAAGAGAGAGAGGGAGAAAGAGACACACAGAGAGTGAGAACAAGGGAGGTAGAGACAGAAATAGAAACAGAGAGACAGGAAAAGGAGCAATAGAAATGGAAATAGTGACAAAGAAAAAGAAAGATAAAGAGATGAGTAGGAAGAGGAAGAGAGCAGGGGGAGAGGAAGGAACAAAGGAAGGAAAAGGAAAAGAAACAAAAAGAAGAAAGTATGAGAGAGAGAAAGAGAGTAATTGAGAGACAGACAACATTTTAAAACACACACTAAACTAAGTACTGGGGACAGAAACACAAGCATCAAGATATCTCTTGACCTCAAAAACCTTCTACTCGAAAAGGGAAACTTCCATATAACATCGAGAGGACAGCTGCAAGAAGAGAGCGCTATGGGGGTGGAAATGACCAAGAAGCAGTGTGGAGGCTGTTCCAAGCAAAATAAGAGCAAACTTCCCTCACAGAGTCCAGTGTTCTAGCAATGGAGTCCAAGGTTCTACTGGGAAGGACCAGAAGGCAGGCAGCCCGGTGTGGAGAAGTAAATATGATTTAATATGCAGGCATTCCAAAAGCTGAGAGGGTAGGTGGGGGGTTTTCAATACCATGATGAGAATTTTGTATTTTGTCCTATAGGCAATAGGGAGCCATTGAAAGTTTTTGAGTAGGACAGTGACATGGTCCAAGTTGTGCTCTAGGACTATTAACTTAGCAGCTGTGTGGAGGATGGCTTGGAGAGGGGGGCGCCTAGAGGCAGGTAGAACAATTATGAGGCTATTTCAATAGTCTAGGATAGAGGTGGTGAGGGCCACAACTAGTATCAGAAGGACCTTAAACAGGGATAGAGACTGTATAAGAGGAGAAAATAGGGTTAATGCTGGAAATGTTATGAAGGGAGAGTTGACAAGCCAGAGAATCCGGTTGGATATGGTCATTGGTTGATGGTCAAGGAATAATCAAGGTAGCTTCAGGCAACAGGGCTGCTAGTGATAGAGAGAAAAGTCAAATACAAGCTCCACAAATGTTCCTATCCTCTGAGCCCAAAAGAGATCTGCCCCTAGGGGAAAATTCATGCAAGCTACCAAAAGAGCATCCAGTAACCAAGAATGGTGAATTACTCCTTTGCTTCAAATGTTTTTTACACATATGGTTTACTACCTTTGTACCTTAAGTCTATGGCCATAGTCCTCACATGTCTTGTATTTATTTATGGGAAAATGTGCCCCAGATTGGGGTGGGGGGGATAACTACTGTCCTTTCTATTTCATCTTACTAAATACCTTTACTAAGAAGCTAATTAAATCCAGCCGATTATCAATTGAAAACTCACCAATGGGGGCTTCTGTAGAACAATACTAAAAATCCCAGCTCGTCAGAGCTAATCTCCACACTCTGGGGATCTGACCAGCTAACATAAGTGGGAATTAGGGAAGCAGGACCAGAAGGGAGTAATGTGTCTACTTTTACTTTGAGATTTTGGGCTAGTCACAGCTGACCACAGTTACTTGATTTGTGAAATTAGGAGGCAGAACTAAATACTCTCTAAGTTTCCTTATCTCATGCTCCAACCAATCTCTTGACATGGCCTACAAAGTCCAGGATCCAATAGAAAATGTCATTTGGCTTTCAAAGCTCTTCATCACCTAGTCCCCTCCTACCTTTCCAACCTTCTTCTTCTTCTTTTTTTTTTTTTAGTGAGGCAATTGGGGTTAAGTGACTTGCCCAGGGTCACACAGCTAGTAAGTGTTAAGTGTCTGAGGCTGGATTTGAACTCAGGTCTTCCTGACTCCAGGGCCAGCGCTCTATCCACTGTGCCACCTACCTGCCCCTCCAACCTTCTTATATCTTTGATCCAGTGACATTGGCCTCTTGGCCATGACATTAACAAGACCTTCCATCTCTCAGCTCCAGGCATTCCCCCAGCTGTTTCCTATGGTTGGAATGCTCTCTCTTCTCTTCTCTGACTACTGACTTCTTTGGCTTCCTTTAAGTCCCAACTAAAATCCCATCTTTTCCTGGAAGCCTTCCTGAACCCCTCTCCATCCCAGTGCCTTCTATCTGTTAATTATTTACTACATATTCTGTATATAGCTTGTCTTATTCTATTTCTCCCCAATTAGATTGTAAGCTCCTTGAAGGCAGGTGCTGTCCTTTGCTTCTTTTTGTATTTCTAGTGCTTAGCATAGTTTCTGGCACATAGTAGGTGTTAACCAATGTTTATTGATTGATGGGCTATCTGGACCACAAGGGGGATAGACTCGCTGATCTCAAAGAGAATTCCCAGTTCTAGAATCCTTGAAGACCATTAAGTCCAGCATCTCAGATCACAACTAGGAACAATGAGGCTCAGGGAAGGGAAATGACTTACACCAGAACACAAGCCAGAACTCAACATTCGATTTAAGGAAGCTTTGGGAAAGTGTCTGTTGCAAATTCTGAGATTGGGGGGGGAGGGGCAGTGATCCAGCACCTAAGGGAGGAGGGGTCTGGGCTCAGACAGCCATGGTTAGTAGAGGAGATTTTCAGGGGGAAAGTGACCAGAGTCAAATGGCCAGACCAAGGAGAGAATGGGACTGAGTGGCTGGAAAACCCAGAAGGAAATTCTTGCTCCATTCCAATCAAGTCAACAGGCATTGATGAAAGACCCACTGAGTGTCAGGCACTGTGCTTAGCCCTGGGGGGAAAGAAAGGCAAAGCCAGTCCCTGCCCTCAAGGAGCTGACAATCTAATGGTTATTGGTGTGTTCTAGGTGTGAGCATGATGGAGAACTCCTCAGTGCTCTCTCCAAATGCTTCAGATGCCCTCTTCCCCACAGACTCACCACCACCATCTGCCATCCACCAGACCTTCTGGGTCATCTCTCTCATCATCTACTGCTTAGCCTTTGTCCTGGGCATAACTGGCAATGGGCTGGTGATCTGGGTGGCAGGCTTCCGCATGACTCGCACAGTCACCACTGTCTTCTTCCTCAACCTGGCTTCAGCAGACTTCACCTTCACTGCCTTCCTGCCATTCGTCATCACTGCTACTGCCCTACAACACCACTGGCCCTTTGGTTGGTTCCTCTGCAAGCTAATTAGCTACCTGGCTACCTTTAACATGTTTGCCAGCGTCTTCCTGCTGACCCTCATCTCTCTTGACCGCTGTGTCTCTGTCCTCTGGCCAGTGTGGGCCAGGAATCACCGCACACCTCGTAGGGCAGCCCTGGCCGCGGCAGGGGCCTGGGCTCTTGCCCTGGCCTTCTCGGTCCCAACGTTCATCTTCAGGACCACAGACACAGAAGATGGGATCACCCTTTGCTACTCCAAATTTGGCTCTGGAGAGGAGGAGGAGGAGGAGGAGCAGGAGGAGGACAGTGAAGCCCTGATCGAGAGTCGCCACTGGTCCCTGATACTCAGCCGCCTCATCCTGGGTTTTCTGGTTCCCTTCCTCATCATCAGTGTCTGCTATGGCCTCATCACACTCAGGCTCTGGAGTGGAATGAAGACCGTCAAGTTGAGTCGGCCCTTCAGGATCCTCACGGCTGTGGTGGCTGCCTTCTTCCTCTGCTGGCTCCCTTTCCATGTGGTAGGGATAATAGATGCTTCTGCCTACAGCCATCCACACTTTGAAGAGGTCCTGCCTTACCTGAGCCCTCTCACCTCCTCCCTGGCATTTGTCAACAGTTGCCTCAACCCTTTGCTCTATGTCTTCATGGGCCGGGACTTCAGGGAGAAATTGCTCAGATCCCTGCCAGCTGCCCTGGAGAGGGCTCTGAGTGAGGAGTCTGCCCCCACAGGTACCACAGGGAACAGTTCCGCCTTGGCCCCTCCTGCCACTGATGCTGAAACCCAGGGGATATGAAGAGACCCCTTATCTTCCATGGCCTTTCTGTGGAGCCTGCCTTCATGTAGTCTGTGTCCCAAGTTCTACAAGATCTCCCAGGTGCAGTGGATAGAGCACTGGCCCTGGAATCAGGACGACCTGAGTTCAAATCTGGCCTCAGACACTTGACACTTACTAGCTGGGTGACCCTGGGCAAGTCACTTAACCCCAATTGCTTCACACACAAAAAAAAGTCTCCTAATTCTGATATTTTATGTTCTAAATTCACTCCGATGTCAGACATTTCAAGTTCTAAGGGACCTCCCACCCTGACATTCCAGATTCTAAATGTCCTCCCCTTCTGATAGGGCCCTCAAACCTCTGGAATTCTAGCTTCAAAGGGCCCTTCTCCCTTTGACATTTCCAGTTCTAAGGGTCCTCTCACCTCTAACATTCTTGGTTCTAAGGGCCCTCCCACTTCTGATTTTGTGGGTTCTAAGGGCTCTTGTACCCCTAATATTCTAGGTTCTAAGGGCCCTCCCACCTTTGACAGTCCCAGTTCTAAGGGTCCTCTCACCTCTGACATTTCAGGTTCTATGGTCGATCCCAACCCTGACAATCTCTGTTCTGAACACAAAATTCTAGATTCCACATCTTCAGGACCTTTCAGTTCTGGGCATCCCCTTTTCTGTGATCTAAAGACTCGCCAGTTTCCACCTATAGTGGCACAGGTTCAGTGATAGGTAAACATACTGAGCCATAAAGAGATAAGAATGGTTGAGGGCTCTGATCTCCAGCTCCTCCTTTCAAGCCCTCAATACCATCCCAAATCCTTGGCTCCCGCCATCATCCTTCCCCAAACCATCTCTGCTTTCTAAGCCTGCCCTTGGAAGCATTGGCTTCCTCTGATAAATGGCTCCTTCCTGCTGTGGCTCTGGGGCCCCAGACATCCACGAGTGTCCCATTAAACCACCAGTTTGTTCCCACAATAAACACTGGGCTCCTCCAGGCCTTGGTCCTGCTCTCCCAACCTTCCAGCCCCAGCCTTTCCAGCAGAACCCGAGTGTGTGTGTGTGTGTGTTGGGGGGAATACCAAGGTGAGGTCCTCTTCCTGGACCAGGAAGGGAGAGGGGCAGGGAAGCAGCCAGAGGCTGAGAATATCAAGATCTGGGTTCATGTTCTTACTCTGCCAGTGGGACCTGGGCTCAGAGTATCTTCAAGGCACCATTTCTTTTTTTAAAAAATAGATGATTTGGGGCAGCTAGATGGTGCAGTGGATAGAGCACCGGCCCTGGAGTCAGGAGTACCTGAGTTCAAATCTGGCCTCAGACACTTAACACTTACTAGCTGTGTGACCCTGGGCAAGTCACTTAACCCCAATTGCCTCACTAAAAAAAAAATAGATGATTTGTATTGTTTTTTATTGTTTTCATGTACCTAGATCTCCCCCATCTCCTTCCAGAGAGCCACTCCTTACAACAAAGAACTCGGGGCGGGGGGGGGGGTTAAAAGAGGAAGATAAAAGAAAAATTCAGCAAAACTGCTCCATTAAAAAAAAATGGCTAGCCTCATTACATGCAATCCTCCCAGTACCTCAGCAATTCGGACTTCCTTTTGTTTTCAGTGGTTTTCTGGCTCAGAGGTAGTTCAGTGATTCTGGCAGGGGCCCCCTCCCCCAGTCTAGAGAGGAGATTACACAACATGGGTCACACTCAGGGAGAGTCACTTCCCTGCTAGGTCTGGTCCTTTGCCTAAAACCTCAATCACAGCCCTTGGTCAAGTTCTAAGGAGAGGTTTGCCTTGGGGTGTAGATGGGACACAGGGAAAGGAGAGATTTCCAAAGCCCTTCACTTTCATACTCATACCAAAACGGATATTGTTGCACTGAACGCTGCAAGGGACCTTAGATATCCATTTTACAGATGAAAAGACTGAGGATTATTTTGGTTTTGTCTTTGTAAGCTCCAATACCCAGCTTAGTGTCTTACAAATATCAGGCGCTTAATAAAGTCATGTTAAATTAACATGAGGCAGCTAGTGGCCTGTTGGGTGGATCAAATGAGGTAATAATTGTGAAAAGCATTTAGTGTAGCACCTGGCAAGTAGTGCACACTATATAAATGTTTATTCCCTCCCCTTTCCCCTTTTCCTGAGGACTATAGGGGAAAAGAAGATTGCCTGAGGTCCTAAACTGGAGAGCCAGGATTGGAACCCGGGTCCTCTGACTCAGTATCCAGTGCTCTCCATTATTTAATAACATCTCTCTTCCATTAGCTGTGGGCCCCACACCTGAGAGAACCAGAAGTGAGAGAAGCCCTGCCTTTTGGGGACCCATTGTCTAACTGAGAAAACAGACAACCTCCACAGAAGGGACATTTGTCACTGCACCCAGAAGCCAACCACGCTCAATGTTCTCCCATCCTTTGCTTGTCTGCTAGATTACAGAGCTGTGAAGAGGAAAGGTCAGAGGTGGAAGGGACCTGAGAACAGAGAATTTCAGAGCTGGGTTGAAAAACTTGGCACGTTGGGATGTCAAAAAAAACCCACTGGGGGTCTATTAATGTCTCTTCCACCACAGATCCCCAGTGACAGAGGCAGGGGGGTTGGTACTGCATCAGTTTAGGGGCAGCTAGGTGGTGCAGTGGATAAAGCACTGGCTCTGGATTCAGGAGGATCTGAGTTCAAATCCAGCCTCAGACACTTGACACTAGCAGTGTGACCCTGGGCAAGTCACTTAACCCCAATTGCCTCACCAAAAATAAAAAAAGAATGATACATACTGCATCATTTTAAAAGGGGAGACATCTTCTGTACTCTCTCTTCTTCCCACCCAGAATGCCCTCTTTCTAGGGGCCTTTATGGGAACTAATGGCTGCTTGCATATGGCCACTACATCAAGTGCTCTTCTGAAAAAGGATCTTGAGACTTCTCCCCCTCAGAACAGAATGAAGTTTGAGGTTAAAGATCCAGAGCAAGGGGGCAGAGGGAAATAGGGGACAAGCACCCCAGCTCTTCTCCCAGCATCCTGTTATCCAGTGGTGTTGTTCTATCTCTATAGGTAGATAAAGCAGAAAGAAAAATGCTGATCTTGATGTGATTCTAACCAATACAAGAGAACAGACAGCAAAGATGCTCTCCCTCTTGTGTGACCCACAACAACTCTGACTTGAGAGCCATCATTGAAGAGCAATGGAAAAAAAAAATGTTGTGAGCAGGAGGAAGTCACAAAACCCTCCCCACCTAGAGGCTTACAACAGTTCTGCCTCCCTCAGCACCAGGCAAGAGAGAATGATTTCATCTGTTGGAGCTTTTTATATGCACACTCAATTCTGGCTCAGCAATTCATTAAAAGGCTTTTCTTCAATATACGTCAAGTGGACAGGAAACTGCCAGACCCGGGCATGCTCTGAATCTGAGGAGCAAAGAGTACCAGCAGCACACATTTCTGGAAGGAGCCCTTCGTGTTTTTATTTAAGGGGAAGAGTGTATTGCATGTGCTTCATGGATTGGGCCCCTGTTGGCCAGTCCTTCCCTTTACACAGCAAAATCTGGCGTTTATATATTTATATACCCACTAAGTGTGGAAATGTGCTTTACATATAGCATTTCACCTGAGCAGTCTCTCAACAACCCTTTGAAGTAGGTCAATTAACATTATTATCCCCTCTCTTGTGTATTTCCTGGTATACTGAACTCTGTATAATTTTCCTGATCACCGTTTGCATTGATGAAAGGGTTTACTCATAGTCACTTTTTGTGATACTTTTTGTGTAACCAAAGGAGTGAAAGGACCCAGGACCTAGTAGGTATAAGTTTTGAGCAACCCTCCCTTCTTTAAGAGTTATCAACTGGGGCAGCTAGGTGGTGCAGTGGATAAAGCAGTAGCCCTGGATTCAGGAGGACCTGAGTTCAAATCCGGCCTCAGATACTTAATACTTACTAGCTGTGTGACCCTGGGCATGTCACTTAACCTTCATTGCCCTGCAAAAAAACAAACCAAAAAAAGTTATCAACCGGGGGCAGCTATGTGGTGCAGTGGATAAAGCACTGGCTTTGGATTCAGGAGGACCTGAGTTCAAATCCAGCCTCAGACACTTGACACTTAACTAGCTGTGTGACCCTGGGCAAGTCACTTAACCTTCATTGCCCTGCAAAAAAATAAAAATAAAAACAAGAGTTATCAACCTAGGAGTGCTTTTGTTTTGTGCCGTAGACCAGCATTGTTGGGGTACAGGGAGAGATAGAATTCTAGCCTACTACTCCTCTTGAAGGCAGCTAGGTGGCTCAGTGGCTAGAGTGCTGGGCTTGGAATCAGGAAGACCTGAGTTCAAATCCAGACTCAGACACTTACTAGCTGAATGCACTGGAGGTAATGGCAAACCATTCCAGTATCTTCACCAAAAAATCCCATGGACAGTATTGGTGTGTTATGGCCCGTGGAGTCATGAAGAGTTGGACACGATGGAATAACAACACAACCCCTCGTAGAGAGAGGAGAAGAAAAGTTCCCAAACTCTCAATGCCTGGAGTGTGCCTGTTCCTCCCCTAGCTATCATGCTGGGGGGTTTTCCCTCTCTTCAGAAGTGGTCCTGATTTCAAATCATATGTATACACACCACCTCACTGTGCCAACCCTGTTTTGTATTCTTAAACTGCAAGGCCATCCTGGAAAAGAGGGATTAGGCTTGTCAGGTTTGGCCCCAGTGGGCAGGACTCAGCAATGGGGTTTCAGGGTATGGAGGAGAGCTGAAGAGAGATGGGGTACCGCTCATCCCAGGGAAAGCCTGGAGTCTCTCCATCGTTTCATGGACTCTTTTGATATTACTCTATGGAGATGCTGAGGCTCTCCCCCACACACCCCAGAGGATGGAGGGAAGGCAGTGGAGGCTGGGAGCCAGAGACCAGGAGACAGGTTACAGTGATCGCTGGTCACAACTGCCTTGTCTTCTGCTGCACTTTTCCCCTTCCTTCTCTCCCCTGCTTCCTCCATGAGCCTTTTCCTCTGACCTTGCAGCAGTGATTTCCTGACACAAACAGTGCCAGAGGCTGAGATGGAGGGTTTGGCAGTGGGAGAATCGTGAAAGGACTGCAGGAGTAACTGGGCTGACCTGGGCATCTAGTGGCCAGTGAAGCTACTGCAGCCTTTATAAAGCATCTATGTAGCCTCACACATATGCCAAGAGCCTAATGAGAACCAGGCTTGTAGCTCCACTGTGGTGACACCTGGTGGCAAATGGAGACATTGCACTTGCTTGATTCAACTCTCTTGTGGGTCAAGTATCACAGGCAGTGACATGCCATCACCCTGTAAGATGCCTGGGTATGATTTTACTGGTAGTCCACAGGGTCCTCCATGAAATGGTAAGGGGGCGAAGAGTGACTTGGCTGCAAAGTGACCTTCTGTCCCAGGACACTAAGGAGATGACCTTCCATGGGATTTGAAAGGAATTCAAAATCATAAGCATGGTGGAGAGAAAATGTCACAGTCAAAAACATTGAGGGGCTTCTCTACAACAGCAGGATGAAACAAGTAAAGACAGGGAAGGCCTTTCAATGTCATGCTCCTTCTAAGATATTTGGATTTTTTTTCTTTACTTTGTATTGTTTTGGAGGGAGAGGGAGGACTAGAAGGAGTGGCTATAATCTGCAAGGAGACAAGATGTCAGGTCAATGTAAGAAGCTATTGAGAAGCACTTTGGCTTTTAGATCTGGCTGGTCCCAACACAGGATACCTCTGTGACTGTGGGCAATATATGCTTGTGCTATTGTATTTTGGCAGCTAGGTGGCACCCTAGTGCAGAGGGCTGGGCCTCGAGTCAGGAATACTCATCTTTGTGAGTTCAAATACAACCTCAGACACATGTTGTGTAACCCTGGGCATGTCACTTAACCATCTTTATCTTGTTTTCCTCATCTGTAAAATGAGCTGGAGAAGAAAATGGCAAACCACTCTAGTATCTGTGCCAAGAAAATCCCAAATGGGGTCACAAAAAGTCAGACACAACTAAAAAAATGACCAAACAACAAAACTACTGTATTAATGTTATATTATGAAATATACACAAAAAACATTTTAAAAGGAGATAAAGATAAACAATTTTTAAATATTTTAAATAATTTTTATTTGTAAATGGTACAAACCCCCTTTTTCTCTCACTAAGATATTAATATTTTAATCTTTAAACACTGATATCAGTAGCATACTATCTATGTCCTGAGCATTTAACTGTTTTTGATGTCCTCTATTTACTTTTTTTTGCAGGACAATGAGGGTTATGACCTGCCCAGGGTCACATAGCTAGTAAGTGTCAAGTGTCTGAGGCTGGATTTGAACTCAGGTCCTCCTGAATCCAGGGCTGGTGCTTTATCCACTGCGCCACCTAGCTGTGCCCCCTCTATTTACTTTTTAGATTTTTCTAACGTCTCCCAGTCCCAAAGCCCATTGGTATGGGACTCTCTCCTCATTGCTGACGATGAATACCCTGACCTCTGTGAGGGTGGGCTGGAGTTGGTAGAGTCTTCTTGGAGTTCTCTTTAGGCTTTGAGTCCTGGCAGACAGAAAAGGCCAACCCCCAGGTCAGGATGCTGAAGATTAGGGTTCTGGGAAGAAATGAGGAGTCCTGGCCATCTTCATCATGGTCTTATCCCTAGCTTACTACTCTAGATACTGTGGGGAATTTCCCCTTGGGTTAAGATCTAGGACTCTCTTGGTTGAACTAAGCTGCCTCACTCCCAATGGGAGAGTTCCTTCACACTATATTGTCTGGTACCTAATCTCCTACGTGTACCTTCTCTGGTTTTTGTTTTGCTACCAATTTAGATAAATGGGTTTCTTTGCTATTTGCTAAGTGCATTGGAGGGGAAATGGGTCTAGCCTTGGATATAGAGCTTGGGGGTCTCCCTACACCCCAATAATGAAACCACAATCAGAAGTGAGCTTCAACCTAAAAGTTACATCCCCTACACTAATAATATTTAAGGGAGCAGAGAAATATAATTCTAGCCCTGTATTCCCTCTCTCTGAAGAGAACAGAGTGGCCAAGCTTCTGACCCCAACCTCCTGCTTCCCTTCCTAGTAGCAATTAAAGTCTCCTTTGGAGAATAGTAAGGGGTAGGGGGAGGCTAGAGATGTCTATTTCACCTCCCTTAGAGATACACAAAGACACTCCCATGCTACATGTGGAGGACAGGCCTCAATACATGAATATTTGCTGCTTTAAAATTCTACATATTTTATGTGTGGGGGGGTGGCGTTGAGGCAATTGGGGTTAAGTGACTTGCCCAGGGTCACACAGCTAGTAAGTGTCAAGTGTCTGAGGCCAGATTTGAACTCAGGTCCTCCTGACTCCAGAGCCAGTACTCTATCCCCTGTGCCACCTAGCTGCCCCAAAATTCTACATATTTTACCTAAATTCTTAATAATTCACAAAATAAACCAGATTCTTCACATTTGTTTTTAAAATATAGAATAATTATTAATGCTATGACTGTAACTGTAATAAAATTATAAAATTCTTCTGCCTAAAGATGGGTAGTTCAACAGTTGACATCAAAGTACATATGCGTATTCACTCATCATATTGGTTAGAACAGACATATCTTCTGTTATATAGGTTACCATCTATTATAGTAGAATGTTACATTAGAATGTTATCATTTTGTATTTCTCATGTTTGTGCTTAAATTGTCATATACTTGTGCAAAAAAAAAGATGCAATGTAATTTTTAATAGGAAAACATGGTGGGTTTGTATCGATTTAAACATACTTGGTTTTATTTTCTTAATTTAGAATTTTTATATATTCTTATATGTAATAAAAAGTCATTATGATTTTAATTTTGTGAGTTATTTCATTTGAGGTTTCAAAAAACCTGGTGCTATGAAATGTTAAGACAGTATCAACAATCCATGCTCCAGTCTGTTTATACTGCTGGCTTAACAAATAATATTTTAAAATAACAATTTAAATTTTAGTGTAAGGCAACAAAATTATCTCCAAAATTATCTATTTCATGAAAAGAGAGCCCATTATCAGGACCTTTTATGAGGGGCCTTTTTTCATGTGATATGCTCCAAAACAGAGCTCTGATCTATGATAAAGTTTTTATTTTTATTTTATTTTTCAGTCATGTCCAATCCTTCATGCCCCCATTTGGGATTTTCTTGGCAAAGATACTGGAGTGGTTTGCCATTTCCTTCTCCAGCTCATTTTACAGATGAGAAAACTGAGGCAAACATGGTTGAGTGATTTGCCCAGGATCACACAGCTAGTAAATGTCAAGTGTCTGAGCCCAGATTTGAACTCAAAAAGATGAGTCTTGGGCAGCCAGGTGGCACTGGCCCTGGATTCAGGAGGATCTAAGTTCAAATCCAGCCTCAGACACTTGACATTTACTAGCTGTGTGATCCTGGGCAAATCACTTAACCCTCATTGCCCCACCAAAAAAAAAAAAAAAAGAGTCTTCCTGACTCCAGGTCCAGTGCTCTATTTGCTTTGGTGTTATTTAGTTGCCCAAAGTTTTTATTTACTATGTTTTATTCTTTGATATACACTGTTGCAACAAGGGCAACATTTTCCATTTTTCTTGCAATGTATATGGGATATGTCAATGGGCTGTTGAGTCATATTCTAACTACTAGGTATTAGTTATTGAATGATGTTGAAAATGAAGTCATGGATATTTGTGGTCTGTTGAGGGACTTCAGGAGCCTCCATACAAGTAAGTGTACAGTGTAAACTGTTTTCCTGGAACTTCTGACTAATAGTGCTGTGAATAGCCAAGAGGATGGGTGGGAGACTTCACTCTTTAACCCTCAGAGTGGAGTGGTGGAAAATCTGCAGGAGTAATCCAGATTTAGACAGTCATTTCAGTTCTGTACATGTTAGGGTTCTAAATATTTTTTATGAAACAATGAATGTTGTAAGTCAATTATTCTAAATATTCATTTATAGAAACATAATATAGACCCATGAAATTTGTAATGTACTTTTTATATTCTCAGTGTCATTTATTTATTTTTAAGTTATGCCTGAGTAGTCATACAAAACATTTCCACATTAGCCAGGTTATGAAGGAAAACAGACAAAAACAAAACTTCAGATAAAGGAACTAACAAAAAAACTATGTTTCAATCTGTATTCAGATACTATCAGTTCTTTCTCTGTAGAGAGACTGCATCTTTCATTGCTGAAAAGAACCAAGTCATTTACAGAAGATCATCTTACAATATTGGCTGTTATTTTGTATACAGTACATTTCACTTTGAATCAGCTCATGTAGATCTTTCCAGGTTTTTCTGATAGCATCCTGCTCATCATTTTTTTAATAGTAAACTACATTTACTAGTACTTGAAAGAGAAATTTCCTTACAATAAACCCACGAGGTTGATTATTTCAACAATACTAATTGACAACATTTATATGGTACCTTATACCTGACAAAGAATTTTCTTCACAATAGCCCAGCAAAGTAAGTACCATGTGTTTTATCATCAATCAATCCTAGTCTTAATCCAATTATCATCACTCTATCAATCAGTCATCATCTTATATCGCTCTTGCCTCCGCTTGAAATTTTTTTTCACAATTACTATTGCTGTTTCCCTCCGTCCTATTCCCTCCCCATGATATTGATTCTATTTTCTACTTTCACCCTATCCCTCCTCCATAGTGTTTTGCTTCTGACTGCCCCCTCCCCTAATCTGCCCTCCCTTCTTTCACCCCTCCTACTTTATCCCCTTCCCCTCCAACTTTCCTGCAGGGTTAAATAGATTACTCCTCCCAATTGATTATGTCATTCCCTCTTTGAGCCAATTCCAATGAGAGTAAAGCTCGCTCACTCCTCCCCCACACCTCCCCCAGTGTAATGTACTTTTTAAACAAATTTATGTAGAAAGGTTCCCTCCCAAAAAATGTGCCCAAGGATGACACGGGTGGGAGGGGGGAGGGAGGAGAAGGACAGCCTTGGAGACAGAAAGAGAGCCCCTAGCTGCTCCAAATGAGTTCAAGTCACTGTCCCCAAATGAGCTACATCCTCAGAGACTGAAGGAATTAGCAGGCATGGTTGACTGTTCAAGCAGAGTCACTGCTCTTTCAAAGAGTGTGAAGAATGGGGAAGGAGTGGTCTCTAAAACTATAAGCCAGGAAGCATGAATTTGATTCCTGACAAAAGTCTAGTAGATAATACTAAAGAAATGATTGCTGAAAGGCATATGACAATCACAACAGCCAGGTTGGCTTCTTAGTAATGTGTCCAGCAAAGTGGTGCAGTGGATAGATCGCCGACCCTGAAGTCAATAAGGCCTGAGTTCAGATCTGGCCTCAAATACCTACTAGCTGTGTGACCCTGGGCGAGTCATTTAATGTCACATTTAATCTTTACATCTTTTGATGTAAAATGGGGATAATGATAGCACCTTCCTCTCAGGGTTGTTTCAAGGATGAGATGAGATAATAATTGTACCTGTCATAGGGTAAGCATTATATAAATGTACCCTATTATTAATATTATTATTTTAAAGTGACAGTAAAGCTCATCTCCCTCACAGGACTAGCACAATGAACTCAAGGTGCCAAATGACACAACCATTTTTAGGCATGAGCAATGTGTTGGTTTGTTTTGCTTGGCTGTGCTGGAGATTCAAGAAATAGAAAGGACATCAATAGGACATTTAAAAAATATACAGAAGAAAGTCAAAAGAAGTTGAGAAGGGAAAACAAAAACAGGGTAATTTTGTTACTACCTTGTTAAATTCAATATACATTTTAAAAACTGTAGACAGAAGAATTTCACGGCTTCATTTACAATCTCATTTTGGGGTTTTTAAATATTAAAATATTTGTATATGCTGATGATTGCAATTTGTTGTTGTTCAGTAATGTCCAACACTTCATGACCCCATTTGAGGTTTTCTTGGCAAAGATACTGGAGTGGTTTGCCATTTCCTTTTCCAGCTCATTTTACAAATGAGGAAACTGAGGCAACTACAGTGAAGTGACTTGCTCAGGGTCACACAGCTAGGAAGAGTCTAAGGACAGATTTGAACTCATGAAAATGAGTCTTCCTGACTCCAGGCCTGGCATTCTATCCATTGAGCCACCTAGCAGCCTGCTGATGAGTATAAGGTTCATACTTTTTTAAAAAGTGGAAAAAAGAGAAGAGGGGGAAAAAACCCTATATGATGCCCAAGTAACCTTGTGTTATTTGACATGGTTGTTAGACTGGAAGTGTGAGAAAATTATTAATAATAGGGTTTTGGGGGGACCCCCCCCACACATACTCAGAGCCTGGCTGGTTTCTCAGAGCCAGCCCAGGGTCAGTAGAGTTGGAGATCAGACTGACTCAAGCATTCAATAGACAATAGATATTAAAATCACACCTACCTGAAAGACTTTTCCCCTCAGAAGGTCTGTCCTCTGGACTCTGACCTCAGCAAACACTGTTCATTTTAATATGGACCACCCTCAAGTCCAATAAACCAATAGATTTGAATGATGCTAGTCAATTAGCTTGGAGCAGTGTGTAAGGGCTGCTGGTTGGGACACTGGAGGAAGCAGCCATGTGGCCCCCTTCTCTTCACTCTCTATCTAGGTACATAGGGATTCTGAATTCTGGAGCCATGTTCTCTCTTTAGTAACACTTAATGTGCTTTGATAAATGCTTAATGCCCAAGATTTGGGCAATAGCCTCTAATTTATAAGTAGCAATATATTGGAAACCCCAGCTAAGTTCTCCAATAACTTAGGACAGAGATAGACACCCCCAATATGTTTCCAACAACACAGAAGGCCCAGAGGATGATGGCAATATAGGATAGCTGGCCTTCCTCAAAACACTTGACAGAGTTTCTCAAGGTGTTCTTCAGTCAGTCAGTCGATAATTATTTACTGAGTATCTACTCCATGCCGGGCACTGTTGACAGTCCCTGACCTCAGTCTAACAAGGGAAACGACATATAAACAACTGTGTAATTGAAACAGAGGGGATGCCTGTCACCTGGGAAGTGGCTAAACAAGTGATGGTTTATGGATTCAATGGAATACTCTTGTGCTGGAAGAAGTGATGAAGGCAGTGGGAAGTCTTGGGATATTTCAGATTTCCAACCTAAGTACTTAATAAATGGAACCTTTAGACATTTTATTTTATATTTTTGTGGGGCAATGAGGGTTAAGTGACTGGCCCAGGGTCACACAGCTAGTAAGTGTCAAGTGTCTGAGGCTGGATTTGAACTCAGGTCCTCCTGAATCCAGGGTTGGTGCTTTATCCACTGTGTCACCTAGCTTCCCCTACACCTGAGTTTTTGAGCAAGTTTTTGACTAAGACTAGGGTCCAGGAAGGATTAGGGACTGGGGACTCAAGGGTAGAGTCTCCTAGAAAGGTCGGTGGCTTCCTGGGGTTTTCTTTGCCCTCCTATCTAACAGATGTCTCTTGGCAAAGGAGATGTTTTTTCTCTCACTGTGGCAACAAGTTACTCAATTCTAAGTAATCTACAGATAGATGTTCCTTAATCTTCTCATTTCACCTTGAAGTTCAGTTACCCCAAAGGAGACAAAAGACTAGTGCAGGACCAATACACATGGTAAGTCTGGACTGGGGACCTCCATACCTGGGACCTTGAGGGGGCAGGAGAATCAAGAAGCATGCATTCCTAAGAGGTAAGGGTTGGGAGATAAGGACGTCTGAGACTCTGAGGGCCTAGAAGAATCAAGGTGGTTGAGGCCCTGAAGTAGAATGGAAGAGATTTTTAGAACATGCAATACAATAGCTGAAGGGTCCTTAATACATAGAAACCAGAATTGTCAGATCTGGGAGGGCCCTTAGCACACAGAATGTCAGAGCTCGGAGGGCCCTTAGAACACAGAATGTCAGATCTGGGAGGGCTCTTAGAACACAGAATGTCAGAGCTCAGAGGGCCCTTAGAACACAGAATGTCAGAGTTGGGAGGGACCTTAGAACACAGAATGTCAAAGCTAGCACTTAGAACCCAGAATATCATATGCCAGCACTCAGAATAACCTTAAAATAATGTCAGGTATGAGATGGACCTTAGAATAAAGACTGTCAGAGATGGGAAGGATCCTAGAATCTGACAGAATGTCAAGTATGGAAAGGTCTCTAGAACTTAGAACATGGAAAGTCAGGACTGAGAGGGCACTTGGTAAATAAAAGGTCAAAGCTGAGAAGAAACTTTGAGCAGAGAAAGAGTGAGCAGGGATAGTCCTTAGAACTTAGAGAATCAGTGCTTAAAGGCGCCACGGAAAATGAAATGACAGGGCTTGGAGGACCCATGGAACATGGAACATCTGAATTGAGAGGCCTATTAGAACACAGAAGAGCCAGTGTCAGAGCTGGGAGGGCCCTTGGGAAATGGAATACAAGAGAAGGAAGCAAAGCAGTGACTTGGGATTTGGGGCCCAGACCAAGTAGCCCCAAGAGGCCACAACAGGAGAGATAACATTCTAACTGAGTTAGGGGGAATAGGGCATTGACTCAACACCCCTGTGAGAGGAAACAGGCATGATAGCCAAGAAGGAGCCATTCTCCCAGACCACCACGGCCCGGACTTCAGGAAGAAACTGTTCAGATCCCTGCCAACTACCTTGGAAAGGTCTCCAAGTGAAGAGTCTGCCCCGACAGGCACCACAGGCAAGAAAGCCACCTTGGCCACTCCTGCCACTGATTCCCAAACCCAGGATCTATGAGAAAGCACCTTCTCTTCTGTGGTCTTTCTGTGGGGCCCACCTTACTTAGTGTCTAGTATTCTCCATTCTCCTTCTCATGGTCTGTGGTCTGTGTTCCAATTTGTAATATCCTTTCTGGCTCTTTTGTTGCATGTCTGAAGCCCCTTTGCCACCCTCCTTAGCAGTCAGTGTTCTAGATACCTTTCTGATGATAATATTCTATGTTCTATGCCACCTGGCTCCCTCTGTTTAGGCTCTGACCTTCTATATTCTGTGTTCTTGGGACTCACCGGCTCCTACCCACTTGGCTAACTAGGCAATCAACTCTATGCAGAAGCCTTCCTGGACCAGGCATAGGTATAGATACTCATTGGGTCTAACCATGCTCAAGTCATAGCTAAAAGAAGGGCCCCTCACCTCAGGCTCCCTGTGAGGGGTGGAGGTGCCATCTTCCAACCCTGGGTTAATTCCATCACTCCCATTCACCCCCTTCTTCAAACCCTCTCTGGTTTTGAAACTTCATAATGTCCAACCTCCTCTTTCACAAAGTTCCTTCCGTTGGTTCCTTTGGGTCAGCAGAAGTTGCTCCATCTCCTCAATCAGTCCAACAAACACTGTTGATGACTTTGAGCAATTCCTGCCCCTCCCTCTCAGGCCCCAGCTTCTGCAGCCTTCCCATCAGCCTTGGAGTGGGAGTGGGAGGCCCTCTGCAAGGGACTAGGAAGTGAGAGGGGGAGGGCCAGGAAAAAAGAGATCTAGAATTGTCCCTCTTCCACCCCTTTGAGATCTTAGGCAAAGGATTTCTTCTCTCTGCACCTGAGTCTTCTCCTGTATACTAAACTTGAGGAGGGACTGGCATGCAGAGATTCTCTAGTCACTGTTTCTATCCTTATTTTGTTCCCAGTGACTCTCTGACTCTGGAATGCTGAGTGAGTTTGGAAGGGGCTCCATCCTTCAGAAATCTGGTCTAGAGGATGCAGAGTGGGGTCACAGCCAAGAGTTCACACCTACTCCCAGCCACTTATCCCCTCTATAGGTACATCTGCATAGAAGTGACAATTGTATCACGGGAGTTGATGAGTTCAAAAAGAGAATGCAGAGTGAAAAGAGAAGTGGGCCTAGGACAGAGCCTTGAGGCACAGCCATGGTGGCCTGGATGAAGAACCAGCCAAAGAGAGGTGAGAGAGGCAGGAGGAGAGCCAAAAGACAAATGTCACAAAAGAACAAAAAGGGAAAGAGTCTTCAGGGAATGAGCCTGTTTCTTTTGCATACAAAAGGAAAATCCAGCAGCTGCTAAATTCTTGTCTAGTGTGATTAAGCCCAGGAAAGGAGCAATCATGCCACACGCCTTGTAAACCTTTTGCCATAAGGGATATATTCCTTGAATTTATTAATTCCGTTACTTTCCCTACAAGTGAGAAGGGTCTATGCCTGGAGCACTAGACCTGATGACCCCCTCTGATTTTGCCTGACTTCATCCAAGTGACTGGTAGAAATAGCCCTTAAAGAGAATCACAACCTCTTCCTTACACATAAAGAACATTCACTATATGCTATAACCCTGTATAGGATACATGCTGTATTCAGTTCCCCAATTCCTGCTTGCATTAACAGGCCAGATGCCCAGAGCTACTCCTTTTCCTCTCAGGGTTCTAGGGGATAACCCTGAGGGATTGGTGGGATGTCCAGTATCCATGAGCCCCCACTGGTAAGCTCCCTGTTATCAATTAATCAGTTAAACTCCAGTAGCTTTTTAGAAAAGGTATATCCTGAAAAGGTATAGCATGAACAGTTGATATTTTTTTTTAATCCTCCTAGCCTGCACTCTGAAAAGTGACAAAGCTGAGGGGCAGCTAGGTGGCGCAGTGGATAAAGCACCGGCCCTGGAGTCAGGAGTACCTGAGTTCAGATCTGGCCTCAGCCACTTAACACTTACTAGCTGTGTGACCCTGGGCAAGTCACTTAACCCCAATTGCCTCACTAAAAAAAATAATAATAATAATAAAAATAAAAGTGACAAAGCTGACAAAATATGGGAATGGTCAGTGTTGGAAGTGTTCTGGGAAGATAAGCATACTAATGCATTGTTAGTACAACTGTCAATTGGTACAATCAGGGGGGCAGCTAGGTGGCGCAATGGATAAAGCACTGGCTCTGAATTCAGGAGGACCTGAGTTCAAATCTGGCCTCAAACACTTGACACTTACTAGCTGTGTGACCGTGGGCAAGTCACTTAACCCCCTCCCCCCAAAAAATAGTACAATCATTTGGGAAAGTAATTTGGTTTATGTAAATAAAGTGAATGTAAAATGTTCACACAATTTAAACCAGAAATTCCACTTTTGGGATAATACCCCCAAGGAGGCCACTGATAAGGAGAAAGTCACCATTCATACGCCAAAATATTGATGGCAACACTCTTTCTGATAACAAAGAATTAGATTTGGAATTATGCCCAAAGGGCGATAAAGCTGTGCATACCCTTTGACCCAGCAATACCACTTTTGGGTCTTTTTCCCAAAGAGATCATGGAAGGGGGAAAGGGACCCACATGTACAAAAATATTTATAGCTTCTCTTTACGTGGTAGCAAGGAATTGGAAGTTGAGGGGGTGCCCATCAATTGGAGAATGGCTGGACAAGTTGTGGTATATGAATACAATGGAATACTATTGTGCTGTAAGAAATGATGAGCAGGGGGCGGAGCCAAGATGGCGGAGAGGAAGCAGCAAGCTGCCTGAGCTCTCCTTCTGTTCCCTCAAAACGAACATTAAATCAAGCCTCTGGACAGATTCTGAAACTACAGAACCTGCAAAGAGACAGAGAGACACAGTCCTCCAACCAGAGATAATTTAGAAGACTTCAGGAAAAGGTCGGTCTGACTCAGGCAAAAGGGAGGCCCAGCGCAGGGCAGCAACCCAGCCGAGGGGGTCGGGGCAAGTCAGCAGGAGCTGCGGGCCACAGCCAAACAACTGAGGCTCCCGGAACCTGGTTCAAAAATCTGGTGGCCAAGAAGGACAGTGGAAAAACCTACCTGCACCGGCCAAGAGGGCCACGAACGGCAGGATCAGACGCTGGGGTCTGGCGCCTGGCTGGCCGAGCACAATCAGACAGGAAATGCAGGGCGGGGGATCTCCACACACCATAAAGGCCTCAGAGTAAAAGCCCAGTCACACAGCACCTATACACCTGCACAAGAAGCCCAAAACAGGGACCCTGGTGCCCCCAGAGCAGACCTCAACTTAAAGAATAAATAAATAAGCTGCAATAATGAGTAAGAAGCAAAAAAGAGCCCTCTCCATTGAGAGCTTCTGTATCAATAGGGAAGAAGCCAACACAAACTCAGATGAGGACAATAGCCTCAAATTGTCTACATCTGAAGCCTCACAAGGGAAGGTGAATTGGTCGCAAGAACAAAAAGCCTTCCTGGAAGAGCTCAAAAAGGATTTTAAAAATCAATTGCAAGAGGTAGAAGAAAAAATGGGGAGAGAAATGAAAGCAAAACAAAAAAACTATGAAAAAAAGAATCAGCAGCTTGGAAAAGGAAGCTGAAGAAAACAAAGCCTTAAAAAATTCATTTGGCCAAATGGAAAAAAAGCTGCATAATCTCACTGAAGAAAACAATACCTTAAAAAATTCACTTAGCCAAATGGAAAAAAAGGTGCATAATCTCACTGAAGAAAACAATGCCTTAAAAATTAAAGTGGGACAGTTAGAAGATAAGGAATCCATGAGACACCAAGAATCAGTCAAGCAGAATAAAAAAATGAAAAAATAGAAGAAAATGTGAAATACCTCATTGGAAAGACAACTGATCTGGAAAACAGATCAAGGAGAGACAATTTGAGAATCATTGGACTGCCTGAAAGCCATGACCAGAAAAAGAATCTAGACACCATATTCCAGGAAATTATTAAGGAGAACTGCCCTGATATCATAGAATCAGAGGATAAAATCATCATTGAAAGAATCCACCGATCACCTCCTGAAAGAGACCCCAAAAGGAAAACTCCAAGGAATATTGTAGCCAAATTCCAGAATTATCAGGTGAAGGAGAAAATACTCCAAGCAGCCAGAAAGAAGCAATTTAAAGATCATGGAGCCACAGTCAGGATTGCTCAGGACCTGGCAGCTTCAACATTAAAGGACCGCAAGGCTTGGAATATGATATTCCGGAAGGCAAAGGAGCTTGGATTGCAGCCGAGAATCTATTACCCAGCAAAAATGTGCATTTTCTTTCAGGGGAAAAGATGGACATTTAAAGACATTGGGGACTTTCAAGCTTTCCTGGTGAAAAGACCAGAACTGAATAGAAAATTTGATCTCAACATACAAGACTCAAGAGAAGTCTAAAAAGGTAAACAGAGGGGAAAAAAAAAAGGTTACCCTATTAGGTTAAACTGTTTATATCCCTACACAGGAAGATAATACTCATAACTCTTAAGAACTGTAAATGTATTTGGGCAGAGAGAAGGACTTTATATAGAGGGTATAAATATAAATTGTCTTTGATGTGATGATACAAAAGAATTAAGGGGATAAAAAGGGAGTCTATGGGGAGGAGAGGAAAGGGGAGGTGGAATGGGATGAATTATATCATATGAAGAGGTGGAAAAAAACCTATTACAATAGAGGGAAAGAAAGGAGGGGGGAACATGGTTTCAACCCTATTCTCATTAGATTTGACTCAAAGAGGGAATAACATATGCATTCATTGGGATAAAGAAACTTAACTCATTCTTTAGGGAAACAAAAGGGGAAGGGAAAGGGGGGACTGATAGAAGGGAGAACAAAAGCAAGGGAGAAAAGGGTAAAGAAAAGAGAGGGGGTGATAAAAAGGGAGGGCAGATCGGGGGAGGCAGGGGTAAGAAGTAAAACGTCGGTGAGGAGGAATAGGGTGAAAGAAGGGGGGAAAAGTACAAAGGGGGTAAATAGAATGGAGGGGAATAGACAGTCAGGAATAATAACTGTGAATGTGAATGGGATGAACTCTGCTATAAAACGGAAGCGAATTGCAGAGTGGATTAAAAACCAGAACCCTACAATATGCTGTTTACAAGAAACACATTTGAAGCAGAGAGATACACACAGAGTAAAGGTAAAAGGCTGGAGCAGAATATATTATGCCTCAGCTAAAGTAAAAAAGGCAGGGGTAGCAATCCTTATCTCAGACAAAATGCAGGCAAAAATAGATCTCATTAAAAGAGATAAGGAAGGAAATTACATCTTACTTAAAGGTACTATAGATAATGAAGTAATATCAATATTAAATATGTATGCGCCAAGTGGTGTAGCATCCAAGTTCTTAGAGGAGAAGTTAAATGAGTTACAAGAGGAATTAGATAGTAATACTATACTAGTGGGGGATCTGAATCTCCCCCTCTCAGAATTAGATAAATCTAGCCAAAAAATAAATAAGAAAGAAGCGAAAGAGGTGAATAGATTACTAGAAAAGTTAGACATGATAGATGTCTGGAGAAAATTGAATGGGAATAGAAAGGAATATACCTTTTTCTCAGCAGTACATGGCACATTTTCAAAAATTGACCATGTATTAGGGCACAAAAACATCACAGTCAAATGTAGAAAGGCAGAAATAGTAAGTGCATCCTTCTCAGATCATGATGCAATAAAAATTACATGTAAGAAAGAGCCAGGGAAAAGTAGAATGAAAATCAATTGGAAACTAAATAATTTCATTCTAAAGAATGAATGGGCCAAACAAGAAATCATAGAAACAATCAATAACTTTATCCAAGAGAATGACAATAATGAGACAACATACCAAAATCTATGGGATGCAGCCAAAGCAGTGCTTAGGGGAAAATTTATAGCTCTAAATGCTTACATGAATAAAAAAGAGAAAGAGGAGATTAATGAATTGGGCATGCAACTTAAAAAGTTAGAAAAAGAACAAATTAGAAATCCCCAATTAGACACTAAATTAGAGATCCTGAAAATTAAAGGAGAAATTAATAAGATTGAAAGCAAAAAAACTATAGAATTAATCAATAAAACTAAGAGCTGGTTTTATGAAAAAACCAATAAAATAGATAAAATATTGGTTAATTTGATTAAAAAAAAGACAGAAGAAAACCAAATTACCAGTATCAAAAATGAAAAGGGTGATGTTACCACCAATGAAATGGAAATTAAAGCAATAATTAGGAAATATTTTGCCCAACTGTATGCCAATAAATTTGACAATCTAAATGAAATGGATGAATATTTACAAAAATACAAACTGCCCAGGTTAACTGAAGAGGAAATAAAATCCTTAAATAAACCCATATTAGAAAAAGAAATTGAACAAGCTATTAATGAACTCCCTAAGAAAAAATCCCCAGGGCCAGATGGGTTTACGGGTGAATTTTACCAAACATTTAAAGAACAATTAATTCCAATATTATACAAATTATTTGGAAAAATAGGTGAAGAAGGAGTTCTACCAAATTCATTTTATGACACAAATATGGTGGTGATACCAAAACCAGGCAAAGCAAAAACAGAGAAAGAAAATTATAGACCAATCTCCCTAATGAATATTGATGCTAAAATCTTAAATAAGATATTAGCAAGGAGATTACAGCAAGTGATCACCAGGATAATACACTATGACCAGGTGGGATTTATACCAGGAATGCAGGGCTGGTTCAACATTAGGAAAACTATTAACATAATCAACCACATCAATAAGAAAACCAACCAAAATCATATGATTATCTCAATAGATGCAGAGAAAGCTTTTGACAAAGTACAGCACCCATTCCTAATAAAAACACTAGAGAGTTTAGGAATAGGGGGAGCTTTCCTTAGAATAATAAACAGTATCTACCTAAAGCCATCAGCAAGTATTATATGCAATGGAGATAAATTAGAGGCCTTCCCAATAAGATCAGGGGTGAAACAGGGATGTCCATTATCACCCCTATTATTTAATATTGTTCTAGAAATGTTAGCTTTAGCAATCAGAGAAGAGAAAGGAATTAAAGGAATTAGAATAGGCAAGGAGGAAACAAAACTATCACTCTTTGCAGATGATATGATGGTATACTTAAGGAATCCTCGAGAATCAAGTCAAAAATTACTTGAAACAATTAACAACTTTAGCAAAGTAGCAGGATATAAAATAAATCCACATAAATCATCAGCATTTCTATACATGACCAACAAAGTCCAGCAGCAAGAGATAGAAAGAGAAATTCCATTTAAAGTAACAGTAGATAATATAAAATACTTGGGAGTCTACTTGCCAAGACAAACCCAGGAACTCTATGAACACAACTACCAAACACTCTTCACACAAATCAAATCAGATCTAAATAATTGGAAAGATATCAATTGCTCATGGATAGGCAGAGCTAATATAGTAAAAATGACAATACTGCCTAAATTAATTTACTTATTCAGTGCCATACCAATCAGACTACCTAAAAATTATTTTATACAGCTAGAAAAAATAATAACAAAATTCATCTGGAAAAACAAAAAATCAAGAATATCCAGGGAAATAATGAAAAAAAATTCACAGGAAGGTGGGTTAGCGGTACCAAACCTGGAGCTTTACTATAAAGCGGCAGTCATCAAAACTATCTGGTACTGGCTAAAAAATAGAGTGGTAGATCAATGGAATAGGCTAGGCTCAGGAAATGCAGTAGTAAATGACACTAGTAATGTAGTGTTTGATAAACCCAAAGACTCCAGCTTCTGGGATAGGAACTCAGTATTTGACAAAAACTGCTGGGAAAACTGGAAGATAGTATGGCAGAAATTAGGCATAGACCAACATCTTACACCTTATACTAAAATAAGGTCAAAATGGATACATGATTTAGACATAAGAGGTGATACCATAGGTAAATTAGGAGAGAAAGGAATAGTGTACCTATCAGATCTTTGGAAAGGAAAACAGTTTATGACCAAACAAGAGATAGAGAATATTATGAAATGCAAAATGGATGATTTTGATTATATTAAATTAAATTTTTGTACAAACAGAAGCAATGCATCCAAAATTGGAAGGGAGGCAGAAAGCTGGGAAACAATTTTTGAGGCCAGTGCTTCTGATAAAGGCCTCATCTCTAAAATATATAGGGAATTAAATCAAATTTATAAGAATCCAAGTCATTCCCCAATTGAGAAATGGTCAAAAGATATGAACAGGCAGTTTTCTGATGAAGAAACCAAAGCTATCTATTCCCATATGAAAAAATGCTCTAAATCTCTAATGATTAGAGAGATGCAAATTAAAACAACTCTGAGGTACCACCTGACACCTATCAAATTGGCTAAAATGACAAAAAAGGAAGATAATAAATGTTGGAGAGGCTGTGGGAAAATTGGAACACTAATGCATTGTTGGTGGAGCTGTGAGCTGATCCAACCATTCTGGAGAGCAATTTGGAATTATGCCCAAAGGGTGATAAAGCTGTGCATACCCTTTGACCCAGCAATCCCACTTTTAGGTCTTTTGCCCAAAGAAATCATGGAAGGGGGAAAGGGACCCACATGTACAAAAATATTTATAGCTGCTCTTTACGTGGTAGCAAGCAATTGGAAGTTGAGGGGGTGCCCATCAATTGGGGAATGGCTGGACAAGTTGTGGTATATGAATACAATGGAATACTATTGTGCTGTAAGAAATGATGAGCAGGAAAAGTTCAGAGAAACCTGGAGGGTCTTACGTAAGCTAATGATGAGTGAGATGAGCAGAACCAGAAGAACATTGTACACAGTATCATCAACATTGAGTGTTGACCTACTGTGATGGACTATATTCTTCTCACCAATGCAATGGTACAAAAGAGTTCCAGGGAACTCATGATAGAAGAGGATCTCCAAATCCAAGAAAAAAAAAAAAAAGAAAAAAAAGAACTGTGGAGTATAGATGCTGATTGAACCATACTATTTCTTTTGTTTTGGGTGCTATTGGTTTTTTTTCTATTTTGAGGTTTTGCATTACTGCTCTGATTTTTTCTCTTATAACAGGATTAATGCAGAAATAGGATTAATGTTATTATGTGTATATATATGTGTATGTATATATATAGATATGTATATAGATATATAGATATAACCTATATCAGATTACCTGCTGTCTAGGGGTGGGAGGAGGGAGGGGAGGGAGAAAAATCTGAAATTGTAAAGCTTGTATAAACAAAGGTTGAGAACTATCTTTACATGTAACGGAAAAAATTAAATACCTTATATGTAAAAAAAAAAAAAAAGAATTAGAAACAAAGTACATGTCCATCAATTTGGAAATGGTCAAACAAAATGTAGTATTTGAATATAATGGAATATTACTTTGTTATAAGAAATAAAAAATATGATAGAAGCATGCAAAGATGTACATAAACTGATATATGGTTAAGTAAGAAGAGCCAAGAAATCCATATATAAAATGACTAGAACAATGTAAATAGAAAGAACATGCACACACAAGTCAAAAGTAAATATTACAGAGTGAGCTCCCAAACTCATGACACGATCGCTCCAAAAAACATCCAAATAATGCCATAGGACAATGTCTGGAGCAGCAAAACCCACAGAAGAATGTCCTGAAATCATCTTCTAACCAAGAACAGCTTGGAAGGTCAGAAGGAGGGAGCTGCTGTGCTGATACAGGAGTCAGGCCCAACCCCACAGTCACCCTGACACAGATCCAGTCCCAGGAAGGCCTGAACAGAGAAGGAGACCCCCAGAGCCTCTGAATCAGCTGAAGCACCAATGTCATCTGGAACTAAGCTCACAGTCTGGTGAGAGGGCTGAGCCCTGGGTAGGGGGGAGACTACAGGGGTCTATGCTGGTGCTGAGGCAGAACTTGGGCTTTTCACCCCTGCTGGGAACCAGGAGGTAGGCTTGAGTAGCAGTGGCCCAGGTGGGGGAGGGGCACAGGCTCATTGGAGCTAACAACCACAACACACAAAGCTGGTTGATTAGCAAGTTGGTCTGGGGTCATCTATGGACCAGGGAACAGGCCGGGCAAGTGAAGAACCTGATTCTTCTTAAATCATACCACCTGGGACTTCTTAAACTTGGGATACTGCAGCCTGGAAACAGTGCCCCAATTTAAGGAGCTAAAAGTCTAGTAAAAGAAAGGCAAGATGAGCAGACAGAGAAAGGTGAGGACCATAGAAAGTTTCTTATGTAACAAGGAAGACCAAGGAGCACCCTCAGAGGAAGATGTCAACATCAGGGCCCCTATATTTAAAACTTCCAAGAAAAATATGAATTGGTCTCAGGCCATAGAGGTGCTCAAAAAGGACTTTGAAGACAAAGTTAGAGAGGTAGAGGAAAAAATGGAAAGAGAAATGAGGGTGGTGCAGGAAAGACATGAGAAAAAAGTCAACAGCTTGAAAAGTCAAATTGGCCAAATGGAAAAGGAGGTACAAAAGCTCTCTGATGAAAATAATTGCCTAAGAATTAGGACTGAACAAATGGAAGCCAGTGACTTTATGAGAAACCAAGACACAATAAAGCAAATACAAATGAATAAAAAATAGAGGGCAATGTGAAATATCTTCTGGGAAAAACTGCTGACCTGGAAAATAAATCCAGGAGAGATAATTTGAAAATTATTGGACTACCTGAAAATCCTAATTTAAAAAAAAAAAAAGCTTAGACATCATCTTCTAAGAGATTGTCAGGGAAATTTGCCCTGATATTCTAGAAGCAGAAGGTAAAATAGAAATGAAAAGAATCCACTGATCACCTCCAGAAAGAGATCCCAAAAGGAAAACTCCTAGGATTATTATAGCCAAATTCCAGAGCTCTCAGGTCAAGGAGGAAATATTGCAAGCTGCCAAAAAGAAAGAATTCAAGTACTGTGGAGCCCCAGTCAGGATAACACAAGATCTAGCAGCTTCTACATTAAAGGACTAGAGGGCATGGAATATGATATTCCAGAGGGCAAAGAAATTGGGATTACAACCAAGGGTCACCTACCCAGAAAAACTCAGCATTATCTTTCAGAGGAAAAAATGGGACTTTAATGAAAAAGAAGACTTTCAGATATTTGTGATGAAAAGACCAGAACTGAATGGCAAATTTGACTTTCAAATACAAGACCCTAGAGAACCATAAAAAATTGGAGTTGGGGGACATACCTGGGGTCATACAGTGAGTGACGGTCTTATGTCTGAGGCCAGGTTTTGGCTGGGATCCCCCTGGGTCCAGGGGTGATGCTTTGTCCACTGTGTCACTTAGCTAGATGATGACATCTTTAGGGTTAAATTGAGGGGTGAGGGGAATTCACTGGGGGAGGGGGAAGGGCAGAAGTGAAATCCTACAGGAAAAGGCTTATGAAGTTGGGGAAGAGATGGGAGAGGAGCTGGGCAGTAAATGAATTTTACACTCATCAGAAAAGGCTCAAAGACCTTAAACTCATCAGAGTTGCCTCAAGGAGGGACTAACAGACACACCCAACTGGGTGGAGTAATCTGTTTAATCAGGGCAGTAAATGAGCCTAACACTCATCAGAATTGGCTCAAAGACCTCAATCTCATTAGAATTGGCTCAAGGAGGGAATAATGTACACACTCAATAGGGTGGAGTAATCTCTCTAACCCTGCAGGAAAATAGGAAGGGAAGGGGATAAAGAGAGAGGGGCAAAAGAAGGAAGGGCAGAGTGGGGGAGGGGACAGACAGAAGCAAATCCCTTTTGAAGAATGATAGGATGAAAGAAGATGGATAATAGAATAAATATCATGGGGAAGGAAATAGGATGGAAGAGAAATAGTTAACAATAGTAATCATGAAAAAGAGAAAAGGGGGGAAAATTGTACAAAAAATATTTATAGCAACTCTTTGTGGAGGCTAAGAATTGAGAATCAAGGGAATGTCCATCAATTGAGGAATGATGGAAAAAGCTGTGCTATATGATTGTAGTGGAATGGTCTTGTGCTACAGGAAATGACCAACAGGATGATCCCAGAAAAACCCGGAAAGACTAATGAACATCGATGTATAGTGAAGTGAGCAGAACTGGGAGGACATTGTGCATAGTGACAGCAGTATTGTTCAATGAGCAATTGTGAATGACTTAATGCAATGATCCAAGACAATCCCAAGGAACTAATGAGGAAATTTACTATGCACCCCCATAGAAAGAACTGATAAAAAGAACACTTGTGTGTTAAGGGCTAAAATTCTAGCTAAACTGTCTAAAATATCTAATGAGTGGTCGCCAATAAATTATAAGCTTTAGCAAGAGTTAGACTTTTAAGCATTTATTAAGGAGAATAAGAATTTTGGTAAAGAGAAAGGCCTAGATTCCTATCTATTAAAGGGAGAGCACATTTCTAGCTCCACTCTCCACCAGAGTCCAAAGGAAAGAGCCCCAGAGTCAGCGCCAGTCTCTTCCTTCCTCCTCCCACTAGTCCGCGTCACTTCCTCCCGCCAAAGAAAAGACTCCTGGTCTTGCCCTCAAAGACCTTCGCTTCATGGGCAGAACTCTTCTACAGTAAGTATCCAGCAGGTGGCGTCATTCCAATCGTTACATGTGGATTGTACATATATAACCTGATGGTGATCTTGTGGAGCGGGGGAGGAAAGGGAGGGAGGGAGAAAAATTTGGAACTCTAAATCTTATGAAAATGAATGTTGAAAACTACCCTTATATGTAACTGGAAAATAAAATAGATGTTTGCTGCAGAAAAATTTAAAAAATATAAATTTAATTTAAAAATATTAAGAACAACAACAACAAAAAAGTAAATATTACAAAATTACAAGTAACAAGAATGGCTCCAAAGAAGAGTTATTTGAAGACATCTCCACCCCATCCCTTTGTAGAGATGGGAAGTCCATGAGTGTAATATATTCCATATATTTTCAGACTTTTTAAAAATGTATTTTCCCTCCCTTTTCTTTTTCTTTTTTCTTTTCATTTTTTTTTTTTGGTCTTCAAAAATGATGTTTGTTAAATATAATAACTCTTTGGAAGGATCAGAGGAAGAGACACTGGGGGAAAATATAATGATGTAAAACATCAATAAAAACAATTTTAACAAATTTTAATTAAATTATGAATTTAATTAAATTCATTATAATTTTAATTTTAATATTTTTAATCCTCTGTACTTCCCGTCTCCCAGTCCTGGGGAGAATGAGTTCAAACTTAAAGAATGCTTAGAGCCAAAGAGTAAACTCATAGCTTCTAGCGACTGGAAGTCTTTTTCTCCCTTTATAGAGAATTCATGAAGTTTTCCTTAGGTGTAATGCTCTGCTGAACTTAAATCTTCAGTGCCCTTTTAGAGCTCAGAGCTAAGACTTTCTCTTTGTCATAAGGGATTTCACCCCTTGAAGCTGCTTTTCAACACTGTTTGGTTTGTCCTGGGTTTCTCTCTCAAATACTGTTATTAGCCATTGCTGCTCTGGGGATACTGCAACTAACTCCTCTGCTCTTAGTTCCATTGGGACCTCTAGACCCCCCAACCTTTTGAAGTTCACATTATATCCTAGACAATTCCATCTGAATATTCCATCTCAGTTTGGAAGACCCTCTCTTTGAAGGCCTTCTGTTCTGGAGGCAAGGTCTCCTACTGGTCTAGTTTTTCGATCAGAGTCAATGTGGAGGGGTGGAATCCAGAGGCTGACAAAAGTGGGGGTGGGGCAGCTAGGTGGGGCAGTGGATAAAGCACTGACCTTGGATTCAGGAGGACCTGAATTCAAATCCAACCTCAGACACTTGACACTTACTAACTGTGTGACCCTGGGCAAGTCACTTAACCCTCATTGCCCTGCAAAAAAAAGAAAAGTAGAAGGTGGAGGCAGTTGGATAAAGATGGAAACAAATATTCCTCCCTAAATAAACAATTCACTCTGCCTACCAAAGCAAAAAAAAAAAAAATTCTATCTACATCACATCCCATGATAAATTCCAGCAAGATCACAGACTAAAACATAAAAACAACCATAAGAGGAAATAGAATAATATTTCTCCTAAGCATGGAGAGCAAATGAAATCATATCAACTGCAAACTTGACAGATTTTGCAGACTTTTCCACCTCTTCTCCAACTGCCTTCTCCCACTGGAGAGCCCTCCCTGCCCTGAAGCTGGACAGCTCCTCCCAGTTTGTAAGTTCCTGCCTGGAACCCCCACTGGAAAAATTGCCTGGGCCAGCCATAGGCTCACTTCCTTCCTGGATTTCCACTCTTGCCTCTATCTTGCTCCCACCTGCTCCCCCAACAACCTCCCCTTTTCTACTTCCTTTGATGTGCTGCCTTTACCTATTGGAATGTAAATTTCTTGAAGCAAGGCAAGAAGTATTTATTTAGAGCTTTCTGTGTGTCAGGCACTGTGGTAAGTACTAGGGATGGTGATACAAGCTAAAACAAAAATTAAATAAAAATAAAATTTCCCCTCAAGAAACTTACATTCTAATGGGGGAAGACAACACCCAAAAGGGAGCTGAAAAAGGGAGAAGGGGTCAAAGTACCCAGAAGAGTAGTACAGTTGTCCCTTCCACATCACAACTTTCCCCATTGCTGTTTCAATATACCAAGGGTCAACCTTTCACCAGCAAAAAGATTAAAACTCACTGAAAGCTCAGGTGATGGTTAGCATTTTTTATTTAGAATTTATCTTCCCACATTACATGTAAAAACAAATTTTGACATTAATTTTTTATAACTTTGTTTTCTAAATTCTCTTCCTCCCTCCCTTCCCACCCTACCCCCAGAACTCAAGCAATTCAATATAAGCTATACATGAGTAGTCATGAAAAACATTACCACATTAGCCAGGTTGTGAAAGAAAACAGACAAAAACAAAACTTCAGTTAAAGAAACTAACAAAAAAATTATGCTTCAATCTGTATTCAGATACCCTCAGTTCTTCCTCTGCAGATGGACTGCATTTTTCATAAGCCCTTCAGAGTTGTCTTGGATCATTGCATTGCTGAAAATAGATGGTTAGCATTTTTTAACAATGAAGTATTTTTAAATTAAGGTATGTCATTTTTTAAACATACTACTATTTCACAGTTAATAGATTACAGTATAGTGTAAACATGACTTTTAAATATACTGTGAAACCAAGAAGTTCATATGACTTCCTTTCTTGTATTTTTTTTTTTTGCGGGGCAATGAGGGTTAAGTGACTTGCTCAGGGTCACACAACTAGTAAGTGTCAAGTGTCTGAGGCTGGATTTGAACTCAGGTCATCCTGACTCCAGGGCCAGTACTCTATCCACTATGCCACCCAGCTGCCCCTGTGACTTCCTTTCTTGCAATAGTCACTTGATTGTGGTGGCCTGGAATCAAACCCATAATATCTCCAATGAATGCCTGTATCGCATTTGAATTTCATAGCACTCCTACCTAAAATTCTAATCCATGGAAAAATCTTCCTTCAGGATCTTACCCTGAAGCCTATGAACATTAATTTTTTATATATTTTGATAAGTGTGTTTCAATATAATTGCTTTTGCATTTAAATATATGTGACATATATGCATAATTTAAATATATGACTAGCGGTGTGACCCTGGGCAAGTCACTTAACCCCAATTGCCTCACTAAAAAAAAAAAAAATTTAAATATATGATGCTGAAAAGGGTCCATAGGCTTCACCAGACTAACAAGGGGGTGCAGGACACAAAAAAGTTAGGATCCACTGTCTGAAATAAATTTTTAGTATAGCTCATGCTTCTGTCTTTCTGAGAGTGAGCAAGAGACCTTTAAGCATGGAGTAAACAATACAACTTCACATGTATAATCAATATCAAATTGCTTGCTGTCTCAAGGAGGAAAGAGGGTCAGGAGGGAAGGAGAACATTTGGAACTCAAAACTTTTTAAAGGATTGTTAAAAAATATATGCATAATTGGGAAATATTTAATAAAATAAGTAAAAATACAATGAAATGGGCAATGTGCATATGAGGTAGAGGACAGCCTTTATTTCACCCTACAGAAATGCATGAGGCCCAAAGAACTTCAAGGAGACAAGAAACAAATACAAAAACATAACAAATCCACCTCAAGCTTCATACCCCCATCCACACATTCACTCAGGGTCATCTCACCATTTGTTTTCCACCACGTGCCAACTTTACCCCTTCTTCTAGCATCCCTGCTCACCACTCTCCTATATGTATTGTTTTCCTCCATTAGAATGGAAGGTCCTTGAGGGATGTATAGTGGTATTTAGGAATGATTAGTACCTCTGGTCTGTGGGCTGCGGAGTCCTTCCTGGGGCTCTTTTCCACCTGATCCACCTAACTCTCACCTATGGCTCCAATAAGCTATTAGAAGTATGTAGCCACACCTCAAAAAGCAATTTTGGCAGGTAGGCTAAACCAGGTTGAGGGTACCTGAGGGGTCTCAAAACCCATAGGTGAATAAGGAGACTATCTAACCCAAACAAATGAACACTTCCACGGGCAGAATGGGTGGATAAGAACAATTGTTCCAATGGCCATGAAGACAGCTAAAACAGTCTCTGTAGAATGCTTAGAGTTTAATTTGACATTAAAAATGCCAAGATCATCTACTGCAACCCGGGCCATCTCCAATCATCTTGACTTTTGTCCTACCACTGGACTTTGATGACTCTCAAGGAGACAATAAGGACAATGACTTCACACAACTTTGCCTCACTTGGATCCAATTTGTGTGTGAATCAAAAGACACCACCTATACTATTTGACCTTTTTTACCTATCTAAAAATCTTGTGGTGAAAGGCAAGTGGCAAATCAGCAGATGCAGATACACTAGGAGCTGTAGTCTCAACCCTGTATACAGGTGGCCCAGGCCATAGGGTCATCTTCTTCATCATCTTCTTCTGGACTGAAGCAGCAGAGATTTGCCAGCCCTTTGGGTGCCTGAGCAGCCTTTGTAAAGCACCACACTGCTCATCTCCTATCATGAGGAAGGAGCTAGAAAAGGTCCCCTAAAAATTGTCTGCTTCACCTAACCTAACCCTGGACTGCTTACCATGGTCAACAGAGATCATCCTATTGTGGGGTAGAAGCCAAAAAAATGCACCAAAACTTTTGGGAAGGTGATCCCACTTACCATCAGCACATGGAATGTGTACATACTTATGGACAACATGAAATCCTAAAAGACCAATACCTCTTGTTGCAAGAGAACTCAGTAGGTATCACATCTGCTGCCCTGAGGGAAACAAGGCTGGCAAATGAAGGCCAGCTTACCAAAGTTGGAAACGGAATGGCTGCAGTGAAGGGGAGCACTGTTAAGCTGTTGTAGGTTTTGCAATCAAAACCAATCTAGTAAGAAAAAAAAACCCTAATCTAGTCAATAAGCTTGCAAGCCTACCAAAGAGAGTGAATGAGAGACTCATGACAATATGAATGTCAGTTGGAGGAAAGCGCCATACCACCATCATCAGTACCTATGCTCCCACCATGACAAACCCTTATGAGGTAAAAAAAAAAATTATGAAAACCTGCACACCCCTCATCATCATTGTGTTAAAAGAGGACAAGCTTATAATTCTAGGTGACTTTAATGCTAGAGTAGGTACAGACTACCAGACATGGCAGGGAGTCCTTGGGAGTAATAGAGTCAGAAACAGCAGCAGCAACAGTCATTTACTACTTGTACATTTCATGACCTCATCACCAACATTACCTTCCATTTACCTAAAGACAAAAAAACTTATTGGGTGCACCCTTGCAGCAAACAATGGCATTTAATAGATTATATCATTATGAGGAGAAGAGACAGACAGGAGGGAGAGTGACAAAAGTGAGGTGTGGGGCAGAATGCTGGACCAATCATAGATGTATCCTCTCCAAGTTAAACTTTTACCTTCAACAAAAGCAGCAGTCCCAAGGCAAGACAACTACCAGAATACTTAATGTCAATAGGTTAGAGTGCTTCTCTGAGTGTGAACAGTTTGTTGCTAACTTGAAGGGAAAGCTGAGCCATCACATAGTTGTCAACAGTGGAGCAGAAAAGGAGTAAACACCATGGCATTTATTCATCTGAGCCAGAACACTCACAAACATCAAGACTGGTTTGATGAAAATGATGGGGAAATTTAGAAGCTATTAAATGAAAAAATTAGAACTCTACAGGGTTTACTAGCAGGATAGTTCATCTGAGTCTAAGAAAGTAGCATTTTAGATGGGCAGGAGGAGTTCAGAGAAACCTGGAGGGTCTTACGTGAGCTGATGTTGAGTGAGATGAGCAGAACCCGAAGAACATTGTACACAGTATCATCAACACTGAGTGTTGACCTACTGTGATGGACTATATTCTTCTCACCAATGCAATGGTACAGAAGAGTTCCAGGGAACTCATGATAGAAGAGGATCTCCAAATCCAAGAAAAAAAAAAAAAAGAACTGTGGAGTATAGATGCTGATTGAACCATACTATTTCTTTTGTTTTGGGTGCTGGTTTTTTTTTTCTATTTTGAGGTTTTGCATCACTGCTCTGATTTTTTTCTCTTGTAACAGGATTAATGCAGAAATAGGATTAATGTTATTATGTGTATATATATATATAAGTGTGTATATATATATATGTGTATATAGATATATAGATATAACCTATATCAGATTACCTGCTGTCTAGGGGAGGGGGAAGGGAGGGAGAAAAATCTGAAATTGTAAAGCTTGTATAAACAAAAGTTGAGAACTATCTTTACATGTAACAGAAAAAATAAAATACCTTATATGTAAAAAAAAAAAAGTAGCATTTTAACTCTATCAAAAGCAAAGTACAAGTAAAGCTTAGAGAGATGTAGGATTCTTGGCTCAGTAAGAAGCCAGATGAAACTCAGTGTTATGCTGACAGTAACAATCCAAAGCACTTTCATGATGCCCTGGAGGCCAGAGATTCTTGCCAGAGTCCTCCTTGATAGGTTAATCCTTCACAAGGAAGATGGTTATCCACCCCAGAGCCAATGTGACTTCTTCAGAAAGGCCGAGGAATGGGACTATATGGTGTTTGCTTCCCGACAACTCCAGGAGAAATGCCAGGAGCAGAACAATGTCTGTACACAACATTCATCAATCTAACCAAGGATTTATACTATCAGATGTGAGGCCTTGTGAAAACTTATGGCAAAATGTAGGTACCTGGAGAAATTCTTCAGTACTGTGTGTCAATTCACTGACTACATACTTACAGAACTTCTGGATGATAGATGAAGCTCTCCTGCTTTCCAAATCACCAGTGGTGTGAAGTAAGGCTGTGAGCTTGTTCCCATGCTTTTTATTAGTCTAATATTTTCAGCAATGCTTCAGATACTTTCAAAGAGGACAAAAACAGCATCAAGGCCAGCTACCACACTGATGGTAAATTATTGAACTTGAAAAGGCTACAAGTCAAGACTAAAATGGAGAATTGGTGCATAACTTTTTGCTCACAGATGATGCACATTCAATGCAGCTATGGATTCTCTGCTGTTTGTACTAATTTGGGCCTAAGAATTAACACCAAGAAAACAGGGATTCTCCACCAGCCAGCCCCACACTACCCATCTGTAAAACCATTGGTTCCATGGGCAAATAGAGATATTCTGAATGCTCTGGATAAGTTCACTTACCTTGGTAGTATATTTCCCAGGGATGTACACATAAATGATGAAGTTGATGCAAACACTGCCAGAACCAGCTCAGTATTTGGGAGGCTCCAAAGGAAAGTGTGAGAGAGAAGAGATATTAAGCTGTCTATGAAAGTGAAGGTCTACAAAGCCATTGCACTGACTTCATTGTCATATGCCTGTTGTGAGGGCATTGTTAATTAATGAGTTAATTGAGTGGCTCGCTGTAATATTGGGGTCCCAGAAATAATGACGGACCCCTAGGTCCAAAGCTCCCTCCCCTCTAAACTGCCTTTTAAAATATTTCTCCCAGGCCAATAAGAAAGGAGCCTAACAGCCTCTTTTCCATAAACAAATCAGGTTTTATTAATGGGAATAAAATAAACAGCAAAGGTGAAATTAATAAAATCAAAGACAAGGGAATAGGGAAAAAAGAAATATAGATAATCCTCCTAACTCTAACCTAAGTCTATACAATCCCCAAACTCACTTCCAGTTCAGCTAATTCAAAAGAGCAGGGCTTGTATGTTAACTCACCACTTGGGGTCTGTAGCTTCAATGAAAAAACAGCTTTGCAGCCAGGGCCCGCAGAACAAAACTGCTAAGAAAGACCCTCTTTCTTGTCCACTGCTACAGCTCATGCCACCGGAAAGAAAGTCACTCCGGAAAAGCCTGAGCTCCCCTCAGCAAGCGTTTATTCTTCCTCCCTCAAAAGGGGAGGTCCTTCAAAACTGCCAGGGGAGAGTGGTTTCTCCTACTGACATCAGCATCACACGTCACTCAGGGCAGGCCAGATTTGGCTCATCCCAATTGGTCTTCCAAATTCCAATAATCTTACCACACTGTGAAACCTGGACAGTATATCAGAGCCACATTAGGAAACTGAATCACTTCCATTTGAATTGTCATAGTGTCGGGGAAGTCCAACGGAAGAACAAAAACAACAAAGTTTCCAGGCTGAAGCAAATAGGTTTATTGAGAGAGGGTTAGTCCCCCAACAAAGCCAATAGGTTTATTGAGAGGGTTTTAGCCTCCCAATAAAGTCAGTCATCCAGGCGTTGGACCTGAAAGACCCAGAATTACAAAATCCATGGGTTTATATACCCTTCCGAAAGTTACACTTATACAACATTTTTTTTTTTGCGGGGCAATGGGGGTTAAGTGACTTGCCCAGGGTCACACAGCTAGTAAGTATCAAGTGTCTGAGGCCAGATTTGAACTCAGGTACTCCTGAATCCAAGGCCGGTGCTTTATCCACTGTGCCACCTAGCCGTCCCCTACAAGATATTATTAATCTTGATTAGTTGCACTTCTAAAATTAAAAACATATTCTTAGGAAATATGAGGAACTACCTAAATGACCATAAATGTCAGCATTATGATGACAATAGGGTGGGTCATTGTCAGGCCACTGGTCAGCAGTGTAAACTCTTTAAGAAAAGTATGTTGGGGCAGCTAGGTGGCTCAGTGGATAGAGCACCAGCCCTGGATTCAGGAGGACCTGAGTTCAAATCTGGCCTCAGACACTTAACCCCAATTGCCTCAAAAATTAAAAAAAAAAAAAAGAGAGAGAGAAGTCATCTAGTCAAAAGTATGATGGCATTCGTGGTTACTAAAATATAGCATTGCTGACTACTATATCTTATGATATTACTTAATGCTTGACATTGGAAGGTTAGACAGAAGAGAGACTTAACCTTTTGACCTTATATAATTGTAACAAAATAATATCTAAATATAATAAATCACAATTTTTCAGTCAATATATTGATTATTATCTTAATCAAATCACTTATAACTATGGTGAATCTCTTATAACTAAAGGATGGGGAAAATCTCACTCACAATAGGAAGTTTCTGAATATCACCTGGTATGATAAACTACCAGACACTGAGGAGGTCCTTTCTCAAGCAGAATTGCCAACATTCAAACTCTTCTACAGAGAGCACAACTCTGATGGGCTGCCCATGTTCAAATGCCAAACATATATTTCCCTAAAAGACTATTTTGTGGAGAACTCATACAAGGCAGATGGAGGTCAGAAGAAGAAATACAAGGACATTCTCAAGGTCTCTCTGAAGAACTTTGGAATAGAGTGCATGACATGGGAGACACTGGCACAGGAACATCCAGCATGACCTGCCTGCATCAGAGAAGCCTTGATGCTCTATGAGCAAAGCAGGATTGAAGTAGCTCAAAAGAAGCAAAAGCCCAAATTTAGAGTCATCTCCACTCCAAATGTTCCCATGGACTATTTGCATCTGACCCATGGTAGAGCCTCCTGAGCTCGTCTGATCAGACACAGTCAGACACACTGTACTTTCACCCCAACATAGTAATGTCATTTTGGTCCTATGCAAGAATGAAGGACAACAACCAAAATCCCTGAGTTCAGGGACTTTCCCTTTTTAATATCTCTTTTCTCATTGCTTAACCATGCCTGCTACACAGAGATCTCTCAGTAAATGGGTTTTTTATTCATTTCATTCATTCACTCAATTGTCTTATTAGCTTCACCATCTCTTACCCAAAGGAGCTGTCCACACAACCAAATCAGAGTTCCAAAAAGCTTCCCAAAGACTCATGGCACATCCCATTCTGGAGACTTTTCCTCCCCCTGAAGTCCAACAAATTTTGGATCGCATTGAAAAAGCCAGTTTCAGACCATCAGAGGAGATCTCAAATCAAGCATCATAAAAAATAAAATAGCATGAAAAAATTTTCCTTGCAGAATCAGGAAGCCCCCTGATTCTGGCTCCCATCCCTGCCAACCAGCACCTAACTATAAGACTTAAAGGAAATCCCAAGTACTCACATCCACTGGGGTAGGGGACTGGAGGGCAACCAGCAGGCTGAACAAAGAAATAACACTAGTTTGGTGGAGTTCTCTGATATCACGGGGCAAACTATGCCCCTCTTAGGGCCTCAGTTTCTGCACACACAAGAATAGGGAAAAAGAGTTGGGTTTTTTTGTTTTGTGTTTTTTTTTTTTTTTTTTTGCAGGGCAATGAGTGTTAAGTGACTAACCCAGGGTCACACAGCTAATAAGCAAGTGTCAAGTGTCTGAGGCTGGATTTGAACTCAGGTCCTCCTGAATCCAGGGCCAGTGCTTTATTCACTGCCTCACCTAGCTGCCCCAAGAGTTGTTTTTTTACCTCAAGGGTAGGGCTTTCCATTTATCCTGGGTCTAATGAATAGAGCTACATTTGGAATCAGGATTCCAGGGTTCAAATTCTGCCTGAAATGCTCACTAGATGTCTGACCCCAGGCAAGTTCCTCCCCTTCTCCAGACCTCACTTTCCTCCTCTGTAAAATAGGAGGGTGAAGCTTAATGGCCTCTGAGGTCCCTCCTAACTGTAAATCAGAGAACAGAGCTGTTCACAATGTAACCTTTTGTTATCTTTCCAGTTGTTCTACACTTTCCACCCCCTTTGCAATCTTTTTTAAAATTTTTGTGGGCAATGGGGGTTAAGTGACTTGCCCAGGGTCACACAGCTAGTAAGTGTCAAGTGTCTGAGGCCGGATTTGAGCTCAGGCACTCCTGAATCCAGGTCTGGTGCTTTATCCACTGCACCACCTAGCTGCCCCCCCCTTTGGAATCTTTTTTAAAATAATAATAAACATTTTTGATTAAAGTTTTGAGTTCCAAATTCTTTCCTTCCCTCCTTACTTTGCTCCCTTCCTCCCTCCCTGAGGCAGTATGCAATCAGATATACATTATACACATGCAAGTATGTAAAGCATTACCATATTAGTCATTTTGTATAAGAAAATCTGAATGGAGCAGCTAGATGGCACAGTGGATAGAGCACCAGCCCTGGATTCAGGAGTACCTGAGTTCAAATCCGGCCTCAGACACTTAACACTTACTAGCTGTGTGACCCTGGGCAAGTCACTTAACCCCAATTGCCTTACTAAAAAAAAAAAAAGAAAATCTGAATCAAAAAAAATGAAAGAAAGAGAAAAATAGAATGCTTCAGTCTGTGTTCCATCAATATCAGTTCTTTCTTTGGAGGGAGATAGTATGTTTCATCTTTAGTCCTTTGGGATTGTCTTGGATCATTGTATTGCTGAGAATAGTTGTCATTCACAGTTCTTCATCAAACGGTATTGTTGTCACTGTGCACAACATTCTCCTGGTTCTGCTTACTTTATTATACATCAGTTCATAGAAGTCTTTCCAGGCCTTTCTGAAATCATCCTGCTTATCATTTCTCATAGCATAATAATATTCCATCACCATCATATACCACTGCTTATTTAGCCATTCACCAATTGATGGGTATTCCTTTGATTTCCAATTCTTAACCACCACACAAAGAGCTGCTAGAAATATTTTTGTACAGTTTTTTTTTCTCTTTTTTGGAATGTCTTTGGGATATAAACCCAGCAGTGGTATTGCTGGATCAAAGGTTATGCACAGTTTTTTGTTTTGTTTTGTTTTGTTTTTAGTGAGGCAATTGGGGTTAAGTGACTTTCCCAGGGTCACACAGCTAGTAAGTGTTAAGTGTCAGGTCAGATTTGAACTCAGGGACTCCTGTCTCCAGGGTTGGTGCTCTATCCACTGCGACACCTAGCTGCCCCTGCACAGTTTTATAGCCCTTTGGGTATATTTCCAAATTGCTCTCCAGAATGATTAGATCTGTTCAAAAGTCCACCAACATTGGATTAGTGTCCCAGTTTTCCCACATCCCCTCTGACATCCAATATTTTCCTTTTCTGTCATATTTGCCACTTTGATAGGTGTGAGGTATTACCTCAAAGGCGTTTTAATTTGCATTTCTCTGATCAATGGTGATCTAGAGCATTTTTAACATAGTTCCACATTAGTCATATTGTAAGAGAAGAATCAGAACAAAAGGAAAAAATGCAAGAATAAACAACAACAAAAGCAACAACAAAAGTGAAAATAGTCTGCTTCAATCTGCATTCAGACTCCATAGTTCTTTTTCTGCATGTGGAGAACATTTTCTACCGCGAGTCTTTTGGCATTGGTTTAGAGTATTTTTCATATGACTATAGAGAGCTTTGATTTCTTTGTCTCTGGACTGTGATCCAGTAATCCTACCATCCCATTGTTCAAACAGAACACTCCCCTCCCCCAATTCTGTGCCTAGTCACTAGCTGCTTCACATGTCTGGAATCATTTAGTATAGTGCCTGACACAGAGTAAGTATGTTTGTTGACTGAATGAATGACTGACTGACTACACAGTGGATAGAGTGCTAGGCCTGGAGGCAGAAAGACTCATCTTCTTGAGTTCAAATCTGGCCTCAGACACTTGACACTTACTAGCTGTGTGACCTGGGCAAGTCCCTTAATCCTCACTGCCCCGACAAAAAAAAAAATAATTCCTACACCATGGACCCCCATTTCTCAGGCAGGGTCGGGGGAAGGAAGGGGGAAAAAAGGTGACCCTTTAAGAAAAAAAAAACAAACAAAAGAACTTCTATCTAAGGGATTTGAAATTGTCCGGTGCTGAACAAATCCTATATTCACCACCAGGTGGCGATCTACTCAAGCTATTTCTCTTGCTCTGTGTGCACAAATCAGTAACTTTCCCGCAGTCCTGGTAAGACCTTATGAAGGCTTTCCCCAACCTCTACATCGTGTCTCAAGGCGTTTTCCTCTGGCTCCAAGTTTCTTCTCTGGGCTCAGAAATAATAATATTAAAATTCAAATTCTAAAGATTCAAACTACAGATTAAAATAGTAGAATTAAAAATAGGCCATTTCCAGTTTGACTTATGCCCCGCCCCCCTTAGGACCCATAAATTCGGGCATTGGGTATATTTCAATAGCAGAGTTTTTCTTCTTTTTTAAAAATGTTAATATGTTAAAAAATTTCTATATGTATTGATGTCTTTGCTTTTATATCACCTTCATTTTCCAACATATTCATCTCTCTTCCTCTTTCTCCTCCTAATCCCAGAGAGCATTTATGAGAAAGAATAAAAAAGAGGTGTAGGTACAGTGGATAGAGCACCGGCCCTGGATTCAGGAGGACCTGAGTTCAAAGCCAGCCTCAGACACTTGACACTTACTAGCTGTGTGACCCTGGGCAAGTCACTTAACCTCCATTGCCCTGCAAAAAAGGAAAAAGAAATAAAGGTGTGGGGGGTGAAGGGAGCAGTTTAGCATAAACTATAACAATGCACTCAGTGTTCCTTCTACAACTTTGTAATGAAGAGAGGGAGGTTCATTTTCATATCTCTCCTTTGGGGAAATCTGGGATCATTATAATCTCAAAGGATTCAGGTTTTGGTTTTGTGACCATTCCTTCCTTTGGCATTGTTGCAGTCATACTGTATATCATTTTCTTGACTCTGCATCCTTCCCTTTGCATCAGTTCATGTAAGTCTTTCTATGTGTCTCTGTATGTAGTCTTTGTATTCATCATTTCTTACAGGACAGTAAAATTCTATTGTATTCATTTACCACAATTTGTCTAGCCCTTCCCCAGTCAATAAGCATCTATTTTGTTTCTTTTCTTTACTGCTATAAATATTTTAGAGTCTTGTCTATAGGAAGTTTGCTATCCACTGTACCACCTAGCTGCCCCATATGAACCCATTACATGTTAATATAACAAATACATTTTAATGGAAGTAACAATTTTTCCCCAAAATAACTGCTTTCCAAAACAAACAAACAAAAATACTAAAAAGAGTGGCAGTGTTTTATATACTTTTACGAATATCTTTAATATCTGGCTTAATAAAAGACAGCTGGTTTCTTGGTCACCTTGAGATATATGCTTACCAGCAGGATCTCTGGCTCAAAGGTTAGGTCCACTTTAGTCACTTTTTAAAAACATAATTCTAATTGCTTTCCAGAATGGTTACACCAATTCACAGTCCAGCCATAGTACCTTAGGGTTTGTTTTTTTTAATAATAAAGGGTTTTTTACTCTGCACCTGTGATTCCACTGATATAGGAAGCCCCTGGAGATGTTCTCTGCAACTTCTAGTCTTAAAGACTTTCCTGGAAAGGTCAGGTGTCTAAGTCAGGGTCACACAATCGGTATATGTCTGAGGCAGAATGTGAACCCAGGTCTTCTTGGCTTCAAGACTCATTTTCTACCCACTAATGTGTGGTCCATGAATCCCTGCAAGTCTCCAAGACCCTTTCAAGGGGTCCATAAGATCAAAACTATTTTCATAATAATTTGTTATTGTTAAGTCTCAGTCATGTCCAACTCTTCATGACCCCATTTGGGATTTTCTTGGCAAAGAAAATTTCCCATTTCCTTATCCAATTCATTTTACAGATGAGAAAACTGAAGCAAACAGGTTAAAGTGAATTGCCCAGGGTCACAAAGTAAGTGTCTGAGGCTGGATTTGAACTCAGGAAGATGAGTCTCCCTGACCCTAGGGCTGGCACTCTATCCACACTATACCACAAGTTGCCCTTCATAGTAATGGTACAACATCATTTGCCTATTAAATATTTACTTCTTTTCCAACTACATATCTGTGTGAGGCCAGATTTTCTTTATGTATTCCAACCAAAACAACATATTGTAACAGTTTGAATGCAGAAGAAATTGAGAATCCAGCTGTCTTTTATTAAGCCAGATATTAAAGAGACTTGAAAAAGTATGTAAAACACTGCCACTCTTCTTACTATTTCTTTTTTTGTTTTGGAAAGCAGTTATTTTGGGGAAATAGTTACTTCCATTAAAATGTATTAAATTAACATGTAATGGGTTCATATGGGGCAGCTAGGTGGATAGAGCTCCGTGGGCCTGGAGTCACAAAGACCTGTGTTCAAATCCAGCCTCAGACACTTACTAGCTGTGTGACCCTGGGCAAGTCATTTAACCCTGTCTGCCTCAGTTTCCTTATCTGTAAAATGATCTGGAGAAGAAAACGGCAAAGATACCGGAGTGGTTTACAAATGGGAAATGCTCTCCACATCCACAAAAAAGAACTGTGGACTCTGAACGAGATTGAACTAAAGTGTTTCTACTTTTGTTTTTGTTTTTTTTTCTTTTTTGAGGTTTTTCCCTTTTGTTTTGACTCTTTTTTCATAATGTGACTAATGCAGAAATATGTTTAATGCGATTGTACATATATAACCTATATCAGATCATTTTCTGTCTTGGGGAGGGAGAAAGGAAGGGAGGAAGGGAGAAAAATTTGGAATTAGATATCTTATGAAAAGAAATGTTGAAAACTACCTTTACATGTAACCAGAAAATAATAAAATACTTTTGTGATTTTAAAAAAAGAAAATTAATTGCTATAGCTATTGCCATGGATATCAGTTTGGGGGTAAGCATATATTAATTTATCAATATTATACCAGAAAAAGATTGACCACCTGTCTCCTTAACTTCAGGCCCCATGGTAGAGAAAGCAGGGAGAGAACCTCAGTGTGCCAGTTAGCACAAGCAGTAGAAAAGCCCCAAAGGACCCATGCAGCATGTGGTCTCAAGGAGACCCAAGGAAGCTGGTGAGAGAGACAGAGACCATGTGGTCCCAGGAACCCAGAGAGCCAAGAAGACATCCCAAAAGCCCTAGAAGCCCTAGAAGTACCAGAAGACCCAGAAGACCTTTTCTAGCATCTTCCAAAGGTTTTTTTATCCCCTTTTGATAGAGGTGGGTCATTATACATCGATCAAAGCTAATTGGGGGGGGCGGCTAGGTGGCACAGTGGATAAAGCACCAGCCCTGGATTCAGGAGGACCTGAGTTCAAATCCAGCCTCAGACACTTGACACTTACTAGCTGTGTGACCCTGGGCAAGTCACTTAACCCTCATTGTCCCACAAACAAACAAACAAACAAAAAGCTTAATTGGTTAGCATCATTCAATTCCATTGGTTGACATGACTTAAAGGTGGTCTACATTCAAATGAAATCTACCAATGACATCAGGGAAAAGAAGGCAAAAGACCCTCACTGAAGGTGCTCAAAACAAAGTCCATTATCCCATCAGTCCTTCACAGATCTAGACAAAAGAATCTATCTCTGTTCCTTTTGTTCCCTTGGGTTTATCCCAGAAGAGATTTGATTAAGTTTCTCAAGGAGAACTGGATTTTCTGGAGGGGGTGAGGGAGGACTGAGAAAGTGATCTGTGAGTCCCCCAAGAAATCCATTATTAATAATTTTGTTTCTCACAGTAACTAGGACTAGGACTATGGTCTATGAGGGATTAAGAATTGGCAACTCAAGCCCAGAGGCCCCAACAAAGGTTGGTGGCTTCTGGGGGTTTTCTTTGCCCTCCTAGCTAGCAAACAGTTCTTATTAAAGGGAATGTTTTTCTCTCTCTGTGACCACAAGTTACTCAATTTGGGTAAGCTACAGATGTCCCTTAATCTTATTCCTTCACCTTAAAGTTCAGTTACCCCAAAGGAGACAAAAGACTAGTGCAGGATCAATATACATGGTAAGTCTGGACTGGGGACCTCCATACCTGGGGCCTTGAGGGGGCAGGAGAATCAAGAAACATGCATCCCTAAGAGGGTAAGGGTTGGGAGATAAGGACATCTGAGACTCTGAGGGCCTAGAAGAATCAAGGTGGTTGAGGCCCTGAGGGAGAATGGAAAAGATTTTTAGAACATGCAATACAGAGGATATCACAGCTGAAGGGTCCTTAGTACATAGAACCCAGAATGTCAGAGTTGGGAGGGCCCTTAGAACACAGAATGTCAGAGCTGGGGGGGCCCTTAGAACACAGAATGTCAGAGCTGGGGGGGCTCTTAGAACACAGAATGTCAGAGCTGGGAGGTCCCTTAGAACACAGAATGACAGAGATGGGAGAGCCCTTATCCCATGTCAGTACTCAGAACAACCTTAAAACAATGTCAGTAATAAGATGGATCTTAGAACAAGGACTGTCAGAGCTTGGGAAAATCTTAGAACCTGATAGAATATCAGGCCTGCAAAGGTCTGTAGAACTTAGAACATGGAAAGTCAGGACTGAGAGGGCATTCAATACATAAAAGGTCAGGGCTTGGAATAAACTTTGAGCAGAGAAAGTTTGAGCAGGGATGGAATCCAGAATTTAGAGTGTGGGTGATTTAAGGGACCCCAGAAAATGCAACTGGGCTTGGAGGATCCATGCAACATGGAACATCTGAGATGAGAGGCCCAGTAGAACACAGAACAGCCAATGTCAGAGCTGGGAGGGCCCTTGGGAAATGGAATGCAAGAGAAAGAAGCAAAGCCGTAACTTAGAATTTGGAGCCCAGACCAAGTAGCCCCAACCACACCCAGGGCAGGAGAGATAACATTCTCACTCAGGGGATATAGGGCACTGACTCAATACCACTGTGAGAGGGGGTCAGGAAATATACAAACCACCAGGGCCAAGAAGGAGCCATTCCCCCAGACCACCACCTTGGAGCCTCCAATCTTAACTGGCCATTTTTGTCTGTTTCTCCCTTGAAGCACCCACTCAATTTAAGGCTCTTGCCAATGTTGGGTCACCCAGCCTGACTATGGCTCTGGAGAGAAGTGGCTTCAGAAGATCAAATGGAGAATGTCAGGGTTAAGAAAGACCTTAGAGGGGCAGCTAGGTGGCGCAGTGGATAGAGCACCGGCCCTGGAGTCAGGAGTACCTGAGTTCAAATCCGGCCTTAGACACTTAACACTTACTAGCTGTGTGACCCTGGGCAAGTCACTTGACCCCAATTGCCTCACTAAAAAAAAAAAAAAAAGACCTTAGAGAAAATGTAGACCAACCCCAACATTTTTTGAGAAAACTGAAGCCCAGATAGAAGAGAACTGACTTGTTCAAGGTCTCACCACAAGGCAGGGCCAGAGGACTCAGGACACCATGATTAGGAGTCCTTGAACACAGATCTTGGCCATGGGAAGAGGGGGAAAGGCAGGAGGAGAAGGAGCCTGGCAGGAGGGGGGACCAGACCCTGACTAGAGCAGAGAGAGTGGGCAAAGAAGAAAGACAAGGCAAGAGAGGGACGTGAGCCTGGGACACAGAATGAGCACCAGGCTGAGAAATGGGGACAATGGGGCCTCCTGATGCTGTTTCCTCCCCCTCACTTCAAGCAGCTGCCTCAAGCAGTACCGGAAATTGGGGGCACATGCCTGACAATTAGAAGACCTGGCTGGGCCCAAAGCCTTGACTCTATGAAGCTACTTGATACCTATGTGGTCAGGGAAAGGATTTAAGTTATTTGGGCCTCGGTTTTCTCATCTGTAGTATGGGGGGTTTGGACTAAGTGCTTCCCAGCTCGGGTATCCTGAGACATCTTGGGATATCTCAGTCTATATCACAGAATGAGAAACCTTATAGACCATTCATCTCAGCAAACTCATTTCTCAACTGGGAAAACTGAGCCTTAGACCCAGAGCTCTGTGAGGTATATAGGAGGCTTCAGAAAGCAGAGGCAGGAGGCAGTGATCCTAGGGTCCAGCACCTAAGGGAGGAGGGGTCTGGGCTCAGGCAGCCATGGTTAATAGAGGAGATTCTCAGGGGGAAAGTGACCAGAGTCAAATGGCCAGACCAAGGAGAGAATGGGACTGAGTGGCTGGAAACCCAGAAGGAAATTCTTGCTCCATTCCAATCAAGTCAACAGGCATTGATGAAAGACCCACTGAGTGTCAGGCACTGTGCTTAGCCCTGGGGGGAAAGAAAGGCAAAGCCGGTCCCTGCCCTCAAGGGGCTGACAATCTAATGGTTATTGGTGTGTTCTAGGTGTGAGCATGATGGAGAACTCCTCAGTGCTCTCTCCAAATGCTTCAGATGCCCTCTTCCCCACAGACTCACCACCACCATCTGCCATCCACCAGACCTTCTGGGTCATCTCTCTCATCATCTACTGCTTAGCCTTTGTCCTGGGCATAACTGGCAATGGGCTGGTGATCTGGGTGGCAGGCTTCCACATGACTTGCACAGTCACCACTGTCTTCTTCCTCAACCTTCCTCATCACACTCAGGCTCTGGAGTGGAATGAAGACCATCAAGTCAAGTCAGCCCTTCAGGATCCTCACGGCTGTGGTGGCTGCCTTCTTCCTCTGCTGGCTCCCTTTCCATGTGGTAGGGATAATAGATGCTTCTGCCTACAGCCATCCACACTTTGAAGAGGTCCTGCCTTACCTGAGCCCTCTCGCCTCCTCCCTGGCATTTGTCAACAGTTGCCTCAACCCTTTGCTCTATGTCTTCATGGGCCAGGACTTCAGGGAGAAATTGCTCAGATCCCTGCCAGCTGCCCTGGAGAGGGCTCTGAGTGAGGAGTCTGCCCCCATAGGCATCACAGGCAACAGTTCCACCTTGGCCCCTCCTGCCACTGATGACAAAATCCAGGGTCTTTGAGAAAGTGCCTTATCTTGTCTGGTATTTCTGTTGCACCTGCCTTAGTATTTGATATCCTCTCTTCTGACAGTCTGTGGTCTGTGTTCCAATTTGTAAAACCCTTTCTGGCTCTTTTGTTCCATGTTTTAAGCCCCTTTGCCCCCATCATTGACAGTCAATGTTCTAGGCACTCTTCTGATGATAATAGTCTATGCTCTATGCCAACTGGCTCCCTCTGTTTAGGTTCTGTGCTTCTATATTCTGTGTTCTAAGGACTCACCAGTCCCTACGCACTTGACAAACTATGCAATCAACTCTGTATAAAAGACTTCTTCTCAATTTGATTACATTAAATAAAAAAGGTTTTGCACAAACAAAACCAATGCAACCAAGATTAGAAAGAAAGCAGAAAGCTGGGAAACAATTTTTACACTGTTTCTGATAAAGGCCTTATTTGGAAATAATAGAGAGAATTGAATAAAATTTATAAGAACATAAGTCATTGCCCAATTGAGAAATGGTCAAAGGATATGAAAAAGGACTTTTCAAATGAAGAAATTAAACCTATCAACAGCCATATGAAAAAAATGTTCCCAATCTGTACTGATTAGAGAAATGCAAATTAAAACTACTCTGAGGTGCCACCTCATACCTATCCAATTGGCTAATATGACAAAAAAAGGGAAATGATAAATGTTGGATAAGCTGTGGGAAAATCAGAACACTAATGCATCGTTGATGGATCCACAGGCAACAATTCTTCATCCAGCTAGGTTAAGATTTGCTCTTGACTCATTCCCCAGTTGAGAAATGGTCAAAGGATATGAAAGGCAGTTTTTTATATGAAGTTAAAGCTATCTATAGTCATATTTTTTAAATGCTCTAAATTACTATAGATTAGAAAAATGCAAATTAAAACAACTCAGGTGCCACCTCACACCTATCAGATTGGCTAATATGACAGAGAAGAAAAATTATAAATGTTGGAGAGGATGTGAGAAAATTGGGACAATAATGCACTGTTGGTGGAGTTGTGAACTGATCCAACCATTCTGGAGAGCAATTTGGAATTATGCCCCAAAAGCTATAAAACTATGCGCACCCCTCTACCCAGCAATAACACTACTAGGTCTGTATCCCAAAGAGATCATGAAAAAAGGATATCAACCCACATGTACAAAAATATTTATAGCTACTCTCTTTGTGGTGACAAAGAATCATAAATTGTGTGGGTGCCCATCAATTAGGGAATGGCTGAACAAACTGTGGTAAATGAATGTAATAGAATACTATTGTGCTATAAGAAATGATGAGCAGGGGCAGCTAGGTGGCGCAGTGGATAGAGCACCAGCCCTGGAGTCAGGAGTACCTGAGTTCAAATCCGGCCTCAAACACTTTACACACTTACTAGCTGGGTGACCCTGGGCAAGTCACTTAACCCCCATTGCCTCACTAAAAAACAAACAAACAAACAAACAAACAAACAAACAAAAAAAAGAAATGATGAGCAGGCAGATTTCAGAAAAGCCTGGAAAGACTTACATGAATTGATACTAAGTAAAATGAGCAGAACCAAGAGAACATTTTACACACTAACAACAAGAGGGTGTGATGATCAATTGGGATAAACTTAGCTCTTCTCAGGAATACAGTGATCCAAGACAATGGCAAAAGACTCGTGATGGAAAATGCTCTCCATGTCCAGAAAAAGAACTATGGAGTCTGAATGCAGATGGAAGCATATTTTCACTTTTGTTGTAGTGGGTTTTTGTTTGTTTCTTCTTTCTTGTGTCTTTTTTCCCATTTGTTCTGAGTCTTCTCTCACAACATGACTATTGTGGAAATAAGTTTAACATGATTATAAGGTAAAACCTATATCAGATTGCTTGTTGGCTTTGGGATGGAAGAGGGAAGGGAGGGAGGGAGAAAAATTTGAAACTCATGAATGTTGAAAACTAATTTTATATGTAATTGGAAAAAATAAAATACTATTTTTAAAGCCAGTTAGCACCAAAGGAAAATTAATTTTAAAAATAAAAGACTTTTGGGGCAGCTAGGTAGAGCAGTAGATAAAGCACCGGCCCTGGATTCAGGAGGACCTGAGTTCAAAGCCAGCCTCAGACACTTGGCACTTACTAGCTGTGTGACCCTGGACAAGTCAGTTGGTCCTCATTGTCCCACAAAAAAAAATAATAAAATACTTCCACGATGAGGCACAGGTCTAGAAACCCACTGGATCCAGCTATGTTCAAGTCATAGCTAAAAGGGCCCCTCACCTCAGGTTCTATAAGGGGTGGAGGTGCCATCTTCCAACCCTGGGTTAATTCCATCACTTCCATTCACCCCCTTCTTCAAACCCTCTCTGGTTTTGAAACTTCATAATGTCCAACCTCCTCTTTCACAAAGTTCCTTCCGTTGGTTCCTTTGGGTCAGCAGAAGTTGCTCCATCCCCTCAATCAGTCCAACAAACACTGTTGATGACTTTGAGCAATTCCTGCCCCTCCCTCTCAGGCCCCAGCTTCTGCAACCTTCCCATCAGCCTTGGGGTGGGAGTGGGAAGCCCTCTGCAATGGACAAGGAAATGAGAAAGGGAGGGAAAGAGCCTTCGACCAAGTACAAGATCTGGGATTGAGTTCCACCCCTTGGAAATCTTAGGCAAGGGATTTCTTCTCTCTGCACCTCAGTTTTCTCCTGTATACTAAACTTGAGGAGGGACTGGCACGCAGAGATTCTCTAGTCACTGTTTCTATGCTTCTTTTGTTCCCAGTGACTCTCTGGTTATGGAATGCTTGAGTGACTTTGGAAGGGGCTCCCTCCTTCAGAAATCTGGTCTAGAGGATGCAGAGTGGGGTCACAGCCAAGAGCTCACATCCACATCCAGCCACTTACCCCCTAAATGGGTACATCTGCATAGAGATGACAATTGTATCACAGGAGCCAATGAGTTCAAAAAGAGAATGCAAAGTGAAAAGAGAAGTCGGCCCAGGACAGAGTCTTGAGGGACACCCATGGTGACCTGGATGAAGAACCAGCCAAAGAGAGGTGAGAGAGGTAGGAGGAAAACCAGGAGACAAATGTCACAAAAGAATGAAAAAGGAAAGACCCTGTTTCTCCTTCATATAAATGGAAAAATCCAGCAGCTGCTAAATTCTTGTCTAGGGTGATTAAACCCATGCTACCCAGAGAGTACCCACTACATCCCAGGATAAATTCCAGCAAGATCACAGGCTGAGGGGCAGCTAGGTGGCACAGTGGATAGAGCACCGGCCCTGGAGTCAGGAGTACCTAAGTTCAAATCTGGCCTCAGACACTTAACACTTACTAGCTGTGTGACTCTGAGCAAGTCACTTAACCCCAATTGTCTCACTAAAAAAAAAAAAGATCACAGGCTGAAACGTAAAAACAACCATAAGAGGAAATAGAATAATATTTCACCTAAGCATGGAGAGCAAATGAAATCATATCAGCTGCAAACTTGACAGATTTTGCAGACTTTTCCACCTCTTCCCCAACTGCCTTCTCCCACTGGAGAGCCCTCCCTGCCCTGAAGCTGGACAGCTCCTCCCAGTTGGTGAGTTCCTGCCTGGAACCCTCATTGGAAGAATTGTCTGGGCCAGCCATAGACTCACTTCCCTCCTGGATTTCCACTCTTGTCTCTATCTTGCTCCCACCTGCTCCCCCTACAACCTCCCCTTTTCTTCTTCCTTTTATGTGCTGCCTTCACCTATTGGAATGTAAATTTCCTGACTCAAGGCAAGAAGCATTTATTTAGAGCTTACTATGTGTCAGGGTTTCCTTCCCCTAGGCGGGTTGCCAGCCAAGGCTAACGAGCCCCACCTGCCCGAAGCGACTGGTTTTAAGGTGCCAGTGACTCGCCTTCGCCCCTTCTCCTGTTAGAGGAAACAGTTCCGCCACGAGAAGGCCAGGAGTTGGGCTTCGGTTGTCAGAGGCTATTTGAGACACAAGCTATTGGGGCATTTTATAGAGAATGGGAGCTTATCCCCACTCCCACCCCGGCATGACAAACCTTTGGAACCCTGATTTGCTTTATCCACTGCGCCACCTAGCCGCCCCTGCACCACCTAGCCGCCCCACCATTATTTTTTAAAACGCTCTAAATCATCAGAGAAATGCAAATTAAAACAACTCTGAGGTACCACCTCACACCTACCAGATTGGCTAATATGACAAAAAAGGAAAATAATAAATGTTGGAGAAGCTATGGAAAAATTGGAACACTAATGCATCGTTGGTGGAGCTGTGAATTGATCCAACCATTTTGGAGAGCAATTTGGAACTATGCCCAAAGGGTTATGGGACTGTTCATACCCTTTGACCCAATGGTACCACTGCTAAGTCTGTATCCCAGAGAGATCATAGAAGAGGGAAAAGGACCCATATGTGCAAAAATATTTATAGCAGCTCTCTTTGTAGTGGCAAAGAATTGGAAATCGAGGGAATGCTCATCAATTGGGGAATGGCTAAACAATTTGTGGTATATGAATGTAATGGAATACTATTGTGCTATAAGAAACAATGAGCAGGAGGAGTTCAGAGAAACCTGGAAGGACTTACATGAACTGATGCTGACTGAGAGGAACAGAACCAGGAGAACATTGTCCACAGTAACAGCAACATTGTGTGATGAACAATGGGGATAGACTTGGCTCTTCTCAGCAGTGCAATGATCCAAAACAATTTCAAAGAACTCAGGATAGAAAATGTTCTCAACATCCAGAAAGAAAGAACTGTGGATTCTGAATGCAGATTAAACAATACTGTTTCTACTTTTGAGCTGTTTTTTCCCTTCTTTTTTGAGGTTTTCCCTTATGCAACTTTCAGAGATATAGTGTGCAGCATTCTATTTATTCATCTGGGCCAGAACACTCACCACCATCAACAATGGTCTGACCAAAATGATGGGGAAATTCAGAAGCTGCTAAATGAAAAAGGAGAACTCCACGAGGTTTACTAGCAGGATAGATAATCTGTCTCTAAGAAAGCAGCATTTAATGCCATCAAAAGTAAGGTCCAAGGGCGGCTAGGTGGCGCAGTGGATAGAGCACTGGCCCTGGAGTCAGGAGTACCTGAGTTCAAATCCGGCCTCAGACACTTAACACTTACTAGCTGTGTGACCCTGGGCAAGTCACTTAACCCCAATTGCCTCACTAAAAAAAAAAAAAAGTAAGGTCCAGGTAAAACTGAGAGATACAGGATTCTTGGCTCAGTAAGAAGGCAGATGGAATTGGGTGTTATGCTGGCAGTAACAATCCAAAGCATTTTTATGATGCCCTGGAGGTCAGAGATTCTTGCCAGAGTCCTCCTTAATAGGCTGATACTTCACATGGAAGATGATCAGCTACCTGTGAGCCAAGGTGACTTCAGAAGGGCCTAAACAACAGGTCGGTAGGGTGTTTGCTGCCTGACAACTCCAGGAGAAATGCCAGGAGCAGAACAAGGTCTGTACACAACATTCATCAATCTGAGCAAGGCTTTTGATACTTTCCACTGTGAGGCTTTGTGGAAAATTATGGCAAAATTTAGGTGCCTGGAGAAATTCATCAGCATTGTGTACTAGTCCCATGAGGGTATGCTTGCAGAGCTTCTGGATAATAGATGATGCTCTCCTTCTTTCCCAGTCACAAATGGAGTGACGTGAGAATGTGTGCTTGCTTCTGTATTTTTTTATTATCAGGCTGTTTTCAGCAATGTTGTCAGATACATTCAATGAGGATGAAAACAGCACCAAGGTCAGCTACTGCACTGATGGTAAATTATTTAACTTGAAAAGGCTACAAGCCAAGACTAAAGTAGAGAGAGAGTTGGTGCATGACTTTTTGCTGGCAGATGATTGCACACTCAATGCAGCCTCTAAGACTTAGATGCAGCAAAGTATGGATGGATTCTCTGTTGTTAGTGCTAATTTTGGCTTAACAACACCAAGAAAACAGGGGTTCACTTCCCAGCACAGTGTGGACACATACATGGAACCATTGGTTCCACAGGCAAATGGAGATATTCTGATGCTCTGGATAAGTTCACTCACCTTGGCAGTATATTTTCCAGGAATGTACATGTAGATGATGAGGTTGATACACACATTGCCAGAACTAGCTCAGTTTGGGGAGGCCCCAAAGGAAAGTGTGAGAGAGAAGAGACATCAAGCTATCTATGAAAGTGAAGGTCTACAAAGCCATTGCACTGACTTCATTGTCATATGCTTGTGAAACTAGACAGTCTACCAGTGCCATGTCAGGAAACTGAATCGCTCCCATTTGAATTGTCATAGGAAGATTCTGAAGATCACCTGGCAGGATAAAGTACTGAACACTGAGGTCATTTTTCAAGCTGAACTGCCAAGCATTCAAATTCTACAACTCTGATGAACTGTCCATGTTCAAATGCCAAACATCTATTTCCCTTAAATATTATTTTGTGGAGAGCTCATACAAGGCAGGTAATCAATCATGAGGAGGTCAGAAGAAGAAATATGAGGACATTCTCAAGGTCTCTCTGAAGAACTTTGGGATAGAGTGCATGACATGGGAGACAACTGGTACAGGAACATCCAGCATGACCTGCCTGCATCAAAGAAGTCTTGATGCTCTGAGCAAAGCAGGGTTGAAGTAGCTCAAAAGAAGTAAAAGATGCACAAATTTAGAGCCATCTCCACTCCAAATGTTCACATGGACTATTTGTGCTTGATCCATGGTAGAGCCTTCCAAGCTCATATTGTGCTGATCAGACACAGTCAGACACACTGTACCTTGACCCCAAGATAATGATGCCACTTTGGTCCTATGCAAAAATAAAGGACAACAACCAACCAAAGTCCTTGAATTCAGGAACTTTCTCTTTTTAATATCTCTTTCCTTGTTGCTTAACATCATGCCTAGTGCATAGATATTTCTTTTTTTTTCTTTTTTTTTTTTTTTTTTAGTGAGGCAATTGGGGTTAAGTGACCTGCCCAGGGTCACACAGCTAGTAAGTGTCAAGTGTCTGAGGCCGGATTTGAACTCAGGTACTCCTGACTCCAGGGCCAGTGCTCTATCCACTGCGCCACCCAGCTGCCCTGATATTTCTTAATAAGTGTTTTTTATTCATTTCATTCATTCACTCAACTAGCCCATCAGTTTTCCCATCCCTTCCTCAAAATAGTTTCCCAGGACCCAACAAAGAGTTCTAAAAAGCCTCCCAAAGACTTATGGTAGACCCCACCTTGGACTTTTCCCTTCCCCTGAAATCCAACAAATTTTGGAGCTCATTAAACAAGCCAGTCACAGACAATTAAAGTAAATCTTGAATCAAACATCACCGGAAATAAAATAGCAAGAAAAGACTTCCCTTGCAGAATCAGGAAGCCCCCTGATTCTGGCTCCCATCCCTGCCCAACCAGCACCTAATGATAAGACTTAAAGGAAATCCTAAGTCCTCACATCCATTGGAGTGCAGGAGTAAGAGTCAACCAGCAGGTTGAATATAGAAATAACACTAGGTCAAGGGAATTCTCTGATATCATGGGGGAAACTATGATCCTCTCAGGGCCTTAATTTCTGCATGCACAAAAATGGAAAGAAGAGATTTTTTAACCCCAAGGATAGGACTTTCTATTTATCCCAGGTCTAGTGAATAGAGCTGCATCTGGGATCAGGGATCCCACGGTCCCAATCCTGACTGAAACGCTTACTAGATGTGTGACCCTAGGCAAGTTCCTTCCCTTCTCCAGATCTGTTTCCTCCTCTGTAAAATAGGAGGCTTGATGGACTCTGAGGTCCCTCCTCACTGTAAATCAAAGATCAGAGCCCTTCACAACATGACCTCTTGGTATCTTCCCAATTATCCTACACCTTCCTCCCTCTCTGGACTCTGATCTAGCAATCCTGCCATCCCAATGTTCAAACAGGACACTCCCCTTCCCAATTCCGTGTCTATTCACTGGCTGCCCAACATGCCTGGAATCTGTTATTATACTGACTGACACAGAGTAAGCTCTTACGAATGTTTGTTGTGCCTGACTGACAGTGGATAAAGTGCTATGCCTGGAGGCAGGAAGATTCATCTTCTTGAATCCAAATCTGGCCTCAGACATTTACTAGTTGCATATCCATAGGCAAAATCTCTTCACCTCTGTCTGCCTTAGTTTCCTCATTTGTAAAAATGAGTGTGATAAGGGTCCCTACGTCTCAGGGTTGTTATGAAGATCAACTGAGATAAGATATGGATATAGTTATTATTGTACAAACCTTAAATTGAGATATAAGTGCTTGTTGTTATTATTTTAAATGATGATTTTGTCACATAGTTGTCACTTCCCAATAACCTCCATCCTGCACACACACACACACACACACTTCTAGCTAAGGGATTTGAAATTGTCCAGTGCTGAACAAATCCTGAATTCACCACCAGGTGGCAATCTACTCAAACTGTTTCTCTCATTCTGTCTGCCATACATGTGGACAGATCAATAACTTCCTAGTTGACTGGTCACTTTCTAGCTGTCCTAATGAGACTAACTGGCTTTCCCCAATCTCTAAATCATATTTCAAGGCATTTTCTTCTGGCTCCTACTTTTTACTCTGGGCTCAGAAATACTAATAGTAAAATTCTAATTCTAAAGATTCAAACTAGAGATTAAAATCTTAGAATTTAGGAGGGAATAACGTGCATACTCAATTGGGTGGAGTAATCTATCTAACCCTGCCGGAAAATAGGAGGGGAAGGGGATAAGGAGGGAGGGATAAAAGAAGGGAGGGCACCGTGGGGGAGAGGCAGTCAGAAGCAAAACACTTTTAAGGAGGGATAGGGTAAAAGAAAATAAAGTAAATATCATGGGGAGGGAATAGGATGGAGTGAGACAGTTAACAATAGTAACCGTGAAAAAAATTTTGAAGCAGAGGCAAGAGTAATGCAAGATGATGATTACTGATGGATTGATGATGATTGGAGGAAGATGAGGATTGATTGACTGCTGAGGACTGATTGGTTATGAGGATTAAATGAAGATGAGGATTGGTGATGATGAAGATTTATGACGATGACAATGACAAAATGTATGGTACTTTGCTGGGCTATTGTAAAGAAATTCTTTGTCAGATATAAGGCGCTATATAAATGTTATCTATTACTGCTGTTGGAATAATCAACCTCATGGGTTTATTGTAAGGAAATCTCTCTTTAAAGGACTATATAAATGCGGTGTACTATTAAAAAAAATGATGAGCAGGATGCTATCAGAAAGACCTAGAAGGACCTGCATGAGCTGATGCAAAGTGAAATGTACTGTATACAAAATAACAGCAATATTGTGTGATGATCTGCTATGAATGACTTGGTTATTTTCAGTAATGCAATGATCCAAGACAACTCTGAAGGTCTTATGAAAAATGCAATCCTTGTGGTTAAAGCGCTGGCCCTGGATTCAGGAGTACCTGAGTTCAAATCCGGCCTCAGACACTTGACACTTACTAGCTGTGTGACCCTAGTCAAGTCACTTAACCCCCATTGCCCCGCCAAAAACAAAACAAAACAAAAAAATGCAATCCAGCTACAGAGAGAGAACTGGTGGTATTTGAATACAGATTAAAGCAAAAGAAATTTTAGTTCCTTTATCTGAAGTTTTGTTTTTCTCTATTTTCTTTCACAACCTGGCTAATGTGGAAATGTTTTGCATGACTGCTCATGTGTAGCTTATATTGAATTGCTTGAGTTCAGGGGGGGGGGGAGGAAGAGAATTTGGAACACAAAGTTATTTTTTAAATTGATGTCAAAATTTGTATTTTATTTGTAATTTGGGAAAATAAAATTCTAAATATAAATTTTTTTAAAAAATAAAATGACATTTGGGGCAGCTAGGTGGCGCAATGGATAGAGCACCGGCCCTGGAGTCAGGAGTACCTGAGTTCAGATCCGGCCTCAGACACTTAACACTAGCTGTGTGACCCTGGGCAAGTCACTTAACCCCAATTGCCTCACTAATAAAATAAAATAAAATAAAATGACATTTAAAAAATCTTAGAATTTAAAATAAGCCATTTTGCAGTTTGACTTATGCCCCCCTCCCTTATAGATGTTATGAAGATCTTTTCCTTTTCTTTTTGCTATTTACTTGGGAAGGGAAGAGAAAATAGATGTTGGGGGGGGGAGCTAGGTGATGCAGTGGATAAAGCACCAGCCCTGGATTCAGGAGGACCTGAGTTCAAATCTGACCTCAGACACTTGACACTTACTAGCTGTGTGACCCTGGGCAAGTCACTTAACCCTCATTGTCCTGCCAAAAAAAAAAAAAGCCTATCCACTACACCAGTGGTTCTCCAAGTGTGGCCCATGGATCCCTGAAGATCTCCAAAATCCTTTCAGGGGGGTCACAAGGTCAAAACTATTTTCATAATAATTTGCTGTTGTTTGTTCCCGGTTATGACCCCATTTGGGGTTTTCTTGGCCAAGATACTGAAGTGGTTTGCCATTTCTTTCTCTAGCTCATTTAAAAGATAAGGAAACTGAGACAAACAGGATTAAATGATTTGCCCAGAGTCACACAGCTGGTAAGTGTTTCAGGCTGAATTTGAACTCAGAAACATGAGTCTTCCTGACTCTGGGCTTGGCACTCTATCCACTGTGCCACTACTTGCCCTTCATAATGAGGCTTTATCACTATTAGCCTATTAAATATTGCCCCCTTCCCCAACTACATATCTGTGTGAGTCCAGATTTTCTTTATGTATTCTAACCAAAACAACATATTGTAACAGTTTGAATGCAGAAGAAAATGAGAATCCAGCTGTCTTTTATTAAACCAGATATTAAAGAGATTTGCCACTCTTCTTAATATTTTTTTTGTTTTGGAAAGCAATTATTTTGGGGAAATAGTTACTTGCATTAAAATATATTAGTTATATTAACATGTAATGGGTTCATTGGGGCAGCTAGGTGACATAATAAATAGAGCACAGGGTCTGTGTTCAAATCCAGCCTCAGACTGGGCTGTGTGACACTGGGCAAGTTATTTAACTGTCTGCTTCCATTTCCTCATCTGTAAAAATGAGCTGAAGAAAGAAATTATAAACCACTCTAGTATCTTTGTAAAAAAAAAAATACAACCAATAAAGGGGTCATGAAAAGTTGGACACTACTAAAACAAAGGAACAAATGGGTCTATTATTTTTAATGTATTAAATATTTTAAATCATATCAGTTTAAATTCTTAATTCTGTAAATATTTATAGATACAATCCTTATAAACAAAAGCTCTTGGGGTTGGTCCCCAGTAAATTTTAAGAGTGCACTGAGCGGGGCAGCTAGGTGGCGCAGTGGATAGAGCACCGGCCCTGGAGTCAGGAGTACCTGAGTTCAAATCCAGCCTCAGACACTTAACACTTACTAGCTGTGTGACCCTGGGCAAGTCACTTAACCCCAATTGCCTCACTAAGAAAAAAAACAAAACAAAACAAAACAAACAAAAAAAAAGAGTGCACTGAGCTTCTGGGGTAGAGCCAAGATGGTGGAGGAAAGACAGTGAGCTCTCAAACTCATGACACAATCGCTCCAAAAAGCATCCAAATCAAGCCATAGGAAAAGTCCTTGGAGCAGCAAAACTCACAGAAGAATGTCCTGAAATCATCTTCTAACCAAGAACAGCTTGGAAGGTCAGAAGGAGGGAGCTGCTGTGCTGATACAGGAGTCAGGCCCAACCCCACAGTCACCCTGACACAGATCCAGTCCCAGGAAGGCCTCACCAGAAAAGCAGACCCCCAGAGCCTCTGAATCAGCTGAAGCACCAGTGTCGTCTGGAACTAAGCTCACAGTCTGGTGAGTGGGCTGAGCCCTTGAGCAGGGGGGAGACTACAGGGGTCTATGCTGGTGCTGAGGCAGAACTTGGGCTTTTCACCCCTGCTGGGAACCAGGAGGTAGGCTTGAGTAGCAGTGGCCCAGGTGGAGGAGGGGCACAGGCTCATTGGAGCTAACAACCACAACACACAAAGCTGGTTGATTAGCAAGTTGGTCTGGGGTCATCTATGGACCAGGGAACAGGCCGGGCAAGTGAAGAACCTGATTCTCCTTAAATCATACCACCTGGGACTTCTTAAGCTTGGGATACTGCAGCCTGGAAACAGTGCCCCACTTTAAGGAGCTAAAAGTCTAGTAAAAGAAAGGCAAGATGAGCAGACAGAGAAAGGTGAGGACCATAGAAAGTTTCTTATGTAACAAGGAAGACCAAGGGGCACCCTCAGAGGAAGATGTCAACATCAGGGCCCCTATATCTAAAGCTTCCAAGAAAAATATGAATTGGTCTCAGGCCATAGAGGTGCTCAAAAAGGACTTTGAAGACAAAGTTAGAGAGGTAGAGGGGAAAAAATGGAAAGAGAAATGAGGGTGATATAGGAAAGACTTGAGAAAAAAGTCAACAGCTTGAAAAGCCAAATGGAAAAGCTCTCTGATGAAAACTATTGCCTAAGAATTAGGATTGAACAAATGGAAGCCAGTGACTTTATGAGAAACCAAGACACAATAAAGTGTTAAGGGCTAAAATTCTAGCTAAACTGTCTAAAATATCTAATGAGTGGTCGCCAATAAATTATAAGCTTTAGCAAGAGTTAGACTTTTAAGCATTTATTAAGGAGAATAAGAATTTGGTAAAGAGAGAGAAAAAGGCCTAAATTCCTAGCTATTAAAGGGAGAGCACATTTCTAGCTCCGCTCTCCACCAGAGTCCAAAGGAAAGAGAGCGCGAGACTGAGCGCCAGTCTCTTCCTTCCTCCTCCCACTAGTCCGCGTCACTTCCTGACTCCTGAAGAAAAGACTCCTGGTCTTGCCCTCAAAGACCTTCGCTTCATGGGCAGAACTCTTCTACAGTTAGTATCCAGCAGGTGGCGTTATTCCAATCGTTACAGTCCCCCCTGTTGTTCCTCAAGAAACAAAATGTTTCCTTGACGGAACAGTAAAAAGAATATAATAACTATTGCTAGCTAATAATATGTGAACAACAATATAGAAAAGGAAGAGAGGAAAGTTTTGTCCAGAGGGGCGATTTTTTTTTTGTCCTCATGAACCGACGCTTTGACATTAGTCTTGCAAAGGGAGGGCCTCTGCAGAGAGTACATGTTACAGATGGTGTATATTATAACAGAAAGAGAAAAAAAACAACAAAAACAACAAATCAAAACTGTTCATTTAAAGTCTCTGAAAGTCTTTTCTTAGATGTCCTCTAGGTGTAGTCGTGGAATGGAAGTCTTTTCAGGGGTTGATGTGTGGATGCTGGTAATCAGCCAGGAAAATTTCCTACAAAATTGAGCTTAACACAACTTTAAAATAGCTTTGTCAATAATCAAATCCAACAATGAAAGTTCTCAAAAACATGTCTAAGGGAATTCAGAATCTTAGTTGTTACACATGAAACATATAATAAAACAAAAATTGAACCATTCTTTAAAATTATAATATTACTATAGTCCCCCCTTATGGAGGGTAATTGAGAAGACAATTGCTGCAATATTAATTAATAAAAATAATTTTTATCTTTGTTTTATCACTTTTTGCATCATCTGCCTAATTATCCTCATGCCATTATGAGAAATTAAAAAATCTAATATAATTGGTAACAGGTGTCAAGGCCAAATTCAACACTGTATTTATCATGACACCTGAGATAATTATGGGGGTTACCATAAAAGAACAGAGAAATGATGGGATATGAGCATTCCCACACTTGAGCAATATGTACTGCCCATACAGTATGCCAGGCTTAAAATAGGTGGATGGAATATATGTCCATGCCACCGAACATATTGGAAGAAACTGAGTCAGACTTAATCAGATGCATGGGACTGAGATGTCCATGGCATCAGGCATATAGGAGGGAGCATGGAAGCCAGGTGTAGAAGTGAGATGGGTGGGATGAATACTTCCAGCCATCTGTACAATATTGTGGGGAAAAATAAAATAAAATATTAAACCAAGAGAATCCAACCTCAACATTAGTCAAAAGCCGTTCCCTCGGCCATACCTTGACTTCATGCATGTCTCCCCTCATGTGACAATTCAGTGTCTGCTCTTGCATGTATTCCTCTTGTGATTGGATGGCATCTTGGCCAACTGGCATCTGATAACTCAGAATAAAGGCAATTAATGTCTTAAATGATAAGTTCCCATAATCCAAGTCTCATATGGATTTAAAAATTGAGGATAATAAATGATTGCAAAAAATGTGAATACATCTTGACTCAGAACACAATATATAATTATGCAACAATTTCAAATAATACCCCTTTTTTTTACTTAGTATACAATTACTTTTTTGAAAAATCTGAACATATTTAAATAAAAGTTAAAGCACAACACAATCTCAAAGACAACTTTTACAAATGTTCCCCTCTCTTTTTTTTTTTTTTTGGAATATGCTTATCAAAAATAATACTTCTAGAATCAATTTACACTTGCCATGGCAAACAATTTGCCAGGGAAATGCTTTAAAGAGTTTGATCAAATAATCAGTTGAGAAAAAATAACAAAAACAAACAACTCAGAATATGGGAGCACAATACTCCTAGAATTAACATTGTATAATAAAATCAAAACCATCTTGCAATGTTTCAAAATTAGAGATGAATAAATAGAAAAAAAATACACATGGAACAATAAAAGACAATGAAATTCAAACTAGGGAAATCTAAATGAATATGAACTTAATATTAATAAGAGTATTATAAAATATAAACTTGATCACATGACTATAAAAAGCTTTTACAAATATTCTCCTTGTTTTAAAAACTAAGTATAAAACACAATCTCAAAAGCATGAAAATCTCTATGAAAATAAACCCATACCATTAATTTCAAAATGTAGGTGTAATAGCATAGAAATCCTATGTAACCTCTGAACTGATACTATTAATAATCTGAGTGAATTTAGAACACTTTTGATTCCGATATCTAAAATCCCCAATACTCATATCAATACCTTGCTTCTTACTTCTACATTTCTGTAAAATATATATACTTCCATGGCAAAAGAAGCAGAGTCTTGAACTATGTTGATTGTTATTATTCTTATTCAGCTTAACTTTTTCTTCTTTAACCCCTCTATATTGTCTGTCAGTCTTTTCACCATACAAATGCTTTATAAGATTACTAATTAAAGACAAAAGCAGGTTAGCAAAATTATGAACAAAACGAGCATATCTGGAATTTAAAGGGTTTTCTAAGGTTGTCTCAGAAGCACAGCCAGGCTGGGGAAGGACTGAGCCTGAAGCTGCAAATGTAGTTACAGAAAGTTGAGCATGCGCATCAGATCTCTGGACTTCCCAGGCAGGGGAAGCAATGGGCTTGGCCATAGGAGGAGTAGAGGGTGGGGTCTGGAGAGGAGGGGAGGGACCAGAGCAATTTGAATCAGACTTGATTTTGAACTCAGGCCTGGATTCCTCTTCCCCCACTTTGCCTCCAGGTGCTAGGGGATTAAAAGCTTCTAGAGGGTGGGTCATTGCCTCCAGGCATGCAAAATTAAAGCAACAATTAGTGTTAGAACTGGGAAAAGCTGCGGGAATCTCTTCAGGTTTCTCTGAAAAAGCATGGTTGGGAGAGGGAGAGATATTTCCTTGTGTGAGTAAGTTGCTGGCTCTTTTAACAAAAATAAAAAGAAAAATAGAAAATCCACAAAAACAAAGCATTAACATGATCTTATCCCCCATTTGTCTGGTTAAACAGACTAAAATCAAAAATAGGGTAATTAGGGAGTTTAAAAGGTCCATTCGAAAAAATTTAAAGGAAAACACAGCCAGTACGCCAGTACTTAGCAGTTAAAGGGAGAGGGAGGGGAAATTTCTTACCCAACCAGAAGATCAGAAGACTGAAGTTTAGCTTTCCTCTTCGTGGTCAGCCATCTGTTAAGGGCTAAAATTCTAGCTAAACTGTCTAAAATATCTAATGAGTGGTCGCCAATAAATTATAAGCTTTAGCAAGAGTTAGACTTTTAAGCATTTATTAAGGAGAATAAGAATTTGGTAAAGAGAGAGAAAAAGGCCTAAATTCCTAGCTATTAAAGGGAGAGCACATTTCTAGCTCCGCTCTCCACCAGAGTCCAAAGGAAAGAGAGCGCGAGACTGAGCGCCAGTCTCTTCCTTCCTCCTCCCACTAGTCCGCGTCACTTCCTGACTCCTGAAGAAAAGACTCCTGGTCTTGCCCTCAAAGACCTTCACTTCATGGGCAGAACTCTTCTACAGTTAGTATCCAGCAGGTGGCGTTATTCCAATCGTTACAAAAGCAAATCCAAATGAATAAAAAAAAATAGAGGGCAATGTGAAATATCTTCTGGGAAAAACTGCTGACCTGGAAAATAGGTCCAGGAGAGATAATTTGAAAATTATTGGTCTACCTGAAAACCATGATCAAGGAAAGAGCTTAGACACCATCTTCCAAGATATTCTCAGGGAAAATTGTCCTGAAATTCTAGAAGCAGAAGCTAAAATAGAAATTGAAAGAATTCACCAATCACCTCCAGAAAGAGATTCCAAAAGGAAAACTCCTAAGAATATTGTAGCCAAATTCCAGAGCTCTCAGGTCAAGGAGAAAATATTGCAAGCTGCCAAAAGGAAAGAATTCAAGTACTGTGGAGCCCCAATCAGGATAGCACAAGATCTAGCAGTTTCTACATTAAAGGACTGGAGGGCATGGAATATGATATTCCAGAGGGCAAAGAAATTGGGATTACAACCAAGAATCACCTATGCAACAAAACTCTGCATAATCTTTCAGAGGAAAAATGGGACTTTAATGAAAAAGAGGAATTTCAGGTATTCGTGATGAAAAGACCTGAACTGAATGGCAAATTTGACTTTCAAATACAAGACCCTAGAGAATCATAAAAAATTAGAACTAGAGAACATACCTGGGGTCATACAGTGGGTGACAGTCTTATGTCTGAGGCCGGGTTTTGACTGGGGTCCCCCTGGGTCCAGGGGTGTTGCTTTGTCCACTGTGTCACCTAGCTGCCCCATGATGATATCCTTAGGGTTAAATTGAGGGATGAGGGGAATGCACTGGGGGAGGGGGAAGGGCAGAGGTGAAATCCTACTTGAAAGAAACAGGAAAAAGCTTATGGGGTGGGGGAAGAGATGGGAGAGGAGCAGGGCAGTAAATGAATTTTACACTCATCATAAAAGGCTCAAAGACCTTAAACTCATCAGAGTTGCCTCAAGGAGGGACTAACAGACACACCCAACTGGGTGGAGTAATCTGTTTAATCAGGGCAGTAAATGAGCCTAACACTCATCAGAATTGGCTCAAAGACCTCAATCTCATTAGAATTGGCTCAAGGAGGGAATAATGTACACACTCAATAGGGTGGAGTAATCTCTCTAACCCTGCAGGAAAATAGGAAGGGAAGGGGATAAAGAGAGAGGGGCAAAAGAAGGAAGGGCAGAGTGGGGGAGGGGACAGACAGAAGCAAATCCCTTTTGAAGAATGATAGGATGAGGGGCAGCTAGGTGGCGCAGTGGATAAAGCACCAGCCTTGGACACTTGACACTTACTAGCTGTGTGACCCTGGGCAAGTCACTTAACCCCCATTGCCCTGCAAAAAAAAAAAAAAGAATGATAGGATGAAAGAAGATGGATAATAGAATAAATATCATGGGGAAGGGAATAGGATGGAAGGGAAACAGTTAACAATAGTAATCATGAAAAAGAGAAAAGGGGGGGAAATTGTACAAAAAATATTTATGATAACTCTTTGTGGAGGCTAAGAATTGAGAATCAAGGGAATGTCCATCAATTGAGGAATGATGGAAGAAGCTGTGCTATATGATTGTAGTGGAATGGTCTTGTGCTATAGGAAATGACCAACAGGATGATCCCAGAAAAACCCAGAAAGACTAATGAACATCGATGTATAGTGAAGTGAGCAGAACTGGGAGGACATTGTGCATAGTGACAGCAGTATTGTTCAATGTGCAATTGTAAATGACTTAACTACTCTCAGCAATGCAATGATCCAAGACAATCCCAAGGAACTAATGAGGAAGTTTACTATGCACCCCCATAGAAAGAACTGATAAAAAGAACACTTGTGGATTGTACATATATAACCTGATTGTGATCTTGTGGAGGGGGGAGGAAAGGGAGGGAGGGAGAAAAATTTGGAACTTAGAGTTCCATCTTATGAAAATGAATGTTGAAAACTACCCTTACATGTAAGTGGAAAAAATAAAATAAATGTTTGTTGCCAAAAAAAAAAAAGAGTGTACTGAGACCAAAAGATTTAAAACCTATGTATTACAGCCTGCTGCCCCAGGGGTAGCATGACTGAATGGCCTAAATTACTAGATCAGATCTATGCTCAAGTTTTTTAAAATAGGAGATTAAAATGCAATTGTTGGGGCAGCTAGGTGGTGCAGTAGATAGAGCACCGGCCTTGGAGTCAGGAATACCTGAGTTCAAATCCGGTCTTAAACACTTAACACTTACTAGCTGTGTGACCCTGGGCAAGTCACTTAACCTCAATTGCCTCACTAAATTAAAAAATAAAATGCAATTGTCCATAGAAGCTCTTTTGACTGCACCTACTTCTTCCCCAGTTCTTCAAACACTTTCCCACCCAACTCATAAAAAGAAAGAGGGAGGAGGCTTTCACACTATTGAAAACATGAACTTTGAGACCAGAACTCATTTTTATTGTTGTTAAGCCATTTTCAGTTGTGTCTTACTCTTTGTGACCCCTTAGGATTTTCTTGGCAGACATACTGGAGAGGTTGGCCATTTCCTTCTCCAACTCATTTCACAGATGAGGGGACTGAGGCAAACAGGGTGAAGGGACTTGTCCAGGGTCACACAGCTAGGAAGTGACTGAGGCCAGATTTGAACTTAAGAAGATGAGTCTTCCTGAAAGTTCAGGCCCCACACTCTATCCACTGTGCCACTTAGTTGCCCCTTTCTGTCTACTTTACTCTGCACCAAATTCATACAAATCTTCCCAGATTTATCTGAAACCAATCTCTTCACCATTTCTTCTAGCACAATAATATTCCATCGAATTGATATATCATAACTTGCTCAGCCATTCTGCAGTTTATGGTCACACCCTCAAATTCTAATTCTTTGTCATCTCAAAAAAAAACCTACAAGGGGGCAGCTAGGTGGTGCAGTGGATAGAGCACCAGTCCTGGATTCAGGAGGACCTGAGTTCAAATCTGACCTCAGATACTTAACACTTACTAGCTGTGTGACCCTAGGCAAGTCACTTAACCCCAATTACCTCACCAAAAACAAACACACACAAATATTTCTGTACATTCTTAGAGTTTGTTTTGCTTAGGACTAATCCCTCTTTTAATTTACCCTCCTTCTAACACCCCCTTCTTTCTTCTTCCCTTTCCCTATTTCCCTGTTGAGTGAAATGTGTTTCTATTCCCAATTATTTTTCTCCCTCTTTAGATGGGAGTGAAGTTCAAGTCAGCTGCTCTCCTATCCCCTCCTTCTTGTTTGTGTATGTCATGAAAATTTCTAAGGTGCAGTGTTAGAGGAAGAAAAAAACAAAGTCTTGGGGGCAGCTAAGTGGCAGAGTGGATAAAGCACAGGCCCTGGAGTCAGGAGGACCTGAGTTCAGATCTGGCCTCAGACACTTGACAGTTAACTAACTGTGTGACCCTGGGCAAGTCACTTAACCCTCATTGCCCTGGAAAGAAAGGAAGGAAGGAAGGAAGGACCAAAGTCTACAAGCCAAAAGAAAAAATAGGTTTATTGAGAGAGGGATCCTAAATAAAGCTGGTCTCAGGTCTGGGACCCAAAGACTCCTACTCTCAGAAAGAGGCCATTTTTGTCAGGTAGGTTCCCAAAAGATTACTTTGGAAAGGGTTACAAAGAAAATATACGATAACAGTATGATCACTTGTCTTCTCATATACTGATCTTAAAGGACTATTGTTGTTAAGTAACAAAAGTAAAGACACATATGATTGCGATATGAATACCCCAAATCTTAAAACAAATAGCATGCAGGGGTTTACTTCTCCATTGGTGACATCCTACTTTTTAGGTACTTCTGTATCACTGTTAACAACTCTGATTGATTTGCTCCATCTATTTTTGGTAACTGACCTTTATTCCAATTGGTCTATTCTAACCACAAGATGGTACTTCCATATGGTGATACATGTAGGGTGGATAATTGTATCCATAAGCTTCAAACAATATAAGCTTAGAGCAATATTAGCTATTTTTGCATCTTATCACTAATTACTTAGTTATTGAAGCTACTAAAGAATACTCTTAAATCATATATATCAGTAAGGAATGATTCATCTGACCACAGACTGTAGGCTCCCTGCATGGAAAGATGTATTAGAGAACAAGTTGACCCATAATCTACTTTTACATATTTCATTGACTCACTTCATATCACTCAAAGCATTATCAGCTACTGAATTAATGCACAATCAGTTACTAAAGCAAAGTCTAAAATTACTTGGAAAAGTAAGGACTGGAAAAAATTTCCATTACATATAGATGTGTCTTTGTGCATCCTAATTATGAGATAGTTTCTCTAACTTTCCTTTCCCTTCTTTCAAGACATAATAGAACCACCCTAGGCCTTCTGTCATAAAGTCCCCCTGTGTGGGGGCAGTTAGGTGGCACAGTGGATGAGGCACCGGCCCCGATTTCAGGAGGACCTGAGTTCAGATCCCACCTCAGACACTTGACACTTACTGGCTGTGTGACCCTGGGCACCCTCATTGCCTCACCACAAAAAAACCTCAGTAAATTCCCCCTGTGACCTTTGATAATGATCCAGTTCAGAAGGGACACATATCATCTCCCCATATTTGAATGTAATTTATCTTTGTTTATCCTTTATAATGGTTTATTCAGCTTTACCTTTTTTATGTTTTTCAGCTTCTGTGTTTGACCTTTCAACTTTCTATGAAGCTGCAGTCTTTTCATGAGGAATGCTTGGGACTCCTCTTTTTCATTAAAGGTCAATTTTCTCCCTAGTTGTATGATACTCACTTTTGTGGGGGTAAATCACTCATGGCTATAAGCGTATATTCTTGACCTTAGAATATCATACACCAGGGGCAGCTAGGTGGTGCAGTGGATAAAGCGCTGGCCCTGGATCCAGGAGGACCTGAGTTCAAATCTGGCTTCAGACACATGACACTTACTAGTTGTGTGACCCTGGGCAAGTCACTTAACTCTCATTGCCCCACAAAAATAAAATGAATAAAAAATAGAATATCATATACCAAGTTCCTTTCTATCATTGTCTGCTAAGTTGCATATTGTGAGAATTAGAGCCCTACCAACCTGTTGAGAAAGATACCGCAGGGAAGCCCTGCCATGAAGAGAAAGCATGTGACTTGGCATCCACATGTGAGTAAGAATCCGGAAGTGACCTTTTCTGGTGTTTCGAAGGTCAGATCGGCGTCAGGAAGTGATGTTTGCCACCCGTGGGTCCTGTCAATCAGTGCAACCAACCAATTAGCTTGGAACTGTGTATGTGGATGGCCCTGTTTCCTGTTTCACAGGAGGCTTCTGGGAGGAGCAAGGCCTTTTGTTTTGGGACCTCAGCTTGGCGGGAGGACAGATGCTGGGGTCTCTTAGAAAGTTAGATGAAGTTTGCTTTTTACCTCTCTCTTCACTAACTTCTGATGCACTTTAATAAATACTTAAAAGTATAAACTCTTGCTAAAGCTTCTAATTTAAGGTGACCACTCATTAGATTTTAAACATCATAACTAGAATTTTAGGCCCTTACAGTATGATCCTGATGGTGGTTCCTCGGCATTTTCTGGCTACTTGCCAAATTTTTTCTTTGACCTGGAAGCTCTATGCTCTGGCTAAAATGTTCTTGAAAGTTTTCATTTTAAGGTTTCTTTCAGGAGATGATCAGTGGATTCTTTCTATTTCCACTTTTCCATCTGGTTCTAAGAAATCTGGGGAGTTTTCTTTTACGATTTTTAGGTTCTCTCAGTTATGCTGTTTAAGTAGTCCAACAATTCTTTTTTTCTCCTCAACCTGTTTTCCAGGTCTATTGTTTTTGCTCTAATATACCCTATATTTTCTTCTATGTTTTTCAGTCTTTTGATTTTGTTTTAATGTTTCTTATTGCCTCATAGAATTGTTGGTTTCTATCTGGTCCATTCACATTATCAGGGAGTTTGCTTGGACAGTTTTTGTACCGCTTATGCCTAACTGCTGTCAATTCCCTTTTCAATTCTTTGTTCCATAGTTCTCATTTCTTCTCTATAAGTTTTCCTCTCATATTCTCATTTCATTTCTTTTAAAAAAAGTATATTAAACTCCTTTTAAAAACTCTTGCTTCGGGGCAGCTAGGTAGCACAGTGGATAGAGCACTGGCCCTGGATTCAGGAGGACCTGAGTTCAAATCCAGCCTCAGACACTTAACACTTACTAGCTATGTGACCCTGGGCAATTGCCTCACCAAAAAAAAAAAAAATAGTAGCTGCTGTTGCACTCGGCCTTTCCAGCTGGGAAACTCTGCTGATTCAGAATGACCAAAGGAGGATTCCTGCCCTGGCTATCCCTTTGCAGGCTTCAGACTATGCCAGAAGCTAGAACTGAAACCCCACTCGGCTCCCAGGGTCTGAACCACACAGCAGCTCCTTGCTTCTGATTTTGCTCCTCTCTCAGCTTTCAGCACAGGGCCTGTGATTTGCTCCTTACCCAGAATGTCACTGCTGGATAGAGGTCACTTCCTTGGTATACTCTCAGTCTGTTACCTGGAATGAGGTGGTGGGTGACAAAACTGTCAGATGACACGCATTCCTGTCACAGAGTTCCAGTAAGAATGTGGAACCCCTTCTTCCATGGTGCACAACCTCTCCCTGCTCTGGAATGTTCTGATCAAACCCCTGATCTCAGTTTCTAGAGACCCCTCTGGTTCCCTGTGCCAACTTGGGCTGAGAAAATGACTCCTTGTGACTTTTTCTTTTTCTTCCCCATCAAGGTTTGATCTGGTATACTGTCTAGACTTGTTTGGAGGAGTTTTGTTGAGGGAATTCTCTGTATTACTTTCTGCCACTCCACCATCTTGGCTTTGACCCAACTGTCAAGGGTGTCACCATCACCCTAGTCATGCAGGCTCCAAACCACGGAGTCAACTTCAACTCCTCACTTTCTCACACACACACCCCTCCAGATCCACTTAGTTCACCAGTCCTGTTGGTTCCACCTTCACATCGTCTCACATACATGCCCCTTTCTCTCTTCTGATGTTGCCAGTATCCTGGTTCATTGGCCTCGTCACCTCATACCTGGACTTTTGCAATAACCTGCAGGCTGGTCTCCTTGCATCCAATTCCTCCCCAGTCCAGTCCAACCCTTCTCATCTGTCAAACTGATCTTCCAAAAAATCATAGGTCTGACTTTTTGCTGTTCAGTTGAATTGTTGAGCCCCTTTTCAGTTTTGTCTAACTCTTAATGACCCCATTTAGAGGTGGGGTTATTTTTTTGGCAGAGATAGTAGAGTGGTTTCACATTTCCTTCTCCAGCTTAGTGTACAGATGAGGAACTAAGGCAAACAGGGTTAAGTGACTGGCCCAGTGTCACACAGCTAGTAAGTGTCTGGGACCGGATTTGAATTCACAAAGAGGAGTCTTCCTGACTCCAAAACCTGCGCTCTATCTACTATTCCATCTAGCTGACTAGTTCTGCCTTTATCACCCCTCTATTCAATAAACTCCAAGGGCTCCCCATTGCTTCCAGGATCTGATATAAAATCTCCTGACTTTAATGTCCTTCATAACTTGCATTCTTCCTACCTTTCCAGTCTCCTTACACTTTACTTCCCTTAATATATTCTGTGATGCAGTGACACTCACCTTGACTTTGTGGGTGTTCCTCATCAAGACTCTCCATCTCCTGACTCCAGGCATTTTTCACCGGCTGTCCCCCATAACTAGATTTCTTTCTAAGTCAATTATTGTTGATCTGTCTCCTGGACTGGGGCCTTTTTCCACCTCCTCATCCTGGCTTACCTGCTACCCTCAAGTTTCACCTCAAGTCCCACCCACAAGAAGCCTTTCTGATTCCCTTTAATATATATATATATTTTTACAAATAGCATCAATGGGATAAGAACTGTCCTCTAACCTGTGAATGGCCAGAGCAGAATAGATCAGGCCAGAGATAGGAGAGTCAGGAATTAAATCAAGTTTTGTTTTGTTTTTCAGAGTGAGGAAAAAGGCTTCCAAGCAAGGAAAAGCTATTGACATGTGTGCCAGGGCCCCACCCCTAGGGGGGTCCCAAAGAAGTGTGGGGAGATCTTAATACTTATTCTGGTGAATTGGGGAATGGCTGAACAAGTTGTGGTATGCAAATATAATGGAATACTATTGTGCTATAGGAAATGATAAACAGGGGGCAGCTAGGTGGCGCAGTGGATAAAGCACCAGCCCTGGATTCAGGAGGACCTGAGTTCAAATCTAGCCTCAGACACTTGACACTTACTAGCTGTGTGACCCTGGGCAAGTCACTTAACCCTCATTGCCCCACCAAAAAACAAACAAACAAAAAGAAATGATAAGCAGATGGATTTCAGAAAAACCTGGAAAGACTTACATGAAATGATGCTGAGTAAAATGAGCAGAACCAAGAGAACATTGTACACAGTATCAACAACATGTTGTGATGATTAACAGTGATGGACTTGGCTCTTCTCAGCAATGTAATGATTCAAGACAATGCCAAAAGACTTATGGTGGAAAATGTTCTCCACATTCAGAAAAAGAACTATGGAGTCTGAATGCAGACTGAAGCATGCTATTTTCACTTTTGTTGTTGCTTTTCTGTTATTGTTCTTGTTTATTCTTTCTTGCATTTTTCTTTCCTTTTGTTCTGATTAATGTGGAAATATGTTTAACATGATTGTAATGTATAACCTATGTCAAATTGCTTACTGGCTTTGGGAGTGAAGAGGGAATGGAGGGTAGGAGAAAAATTTGGAACTCAAAAAATATCTTTACATGTAATTGAGAAAAATTAAAATAAATAAAATTTTAAAAAATAGATAAGAAAAAAATTAACAACAACCAAAAAATACTTATATTAGTGGCTGCCCAGTGAGCTGTAGCCCTAACAATGAGAGAACAACAAGAATGTGACAAGTTTGATTCATTTTTGGACTTCTTGAGTTTGTCCAGTGCTTGTCTTTGATCAAAGAACAACACCTGGTGAATTATCACCCAGAGGGTGAGATCATCCAGGGGGTGATAGCAAAGGATTGTTGTCCTACCAAGCTCAGGGCACAGTTTGCTTGCTGGTCCTTAGCTCTGGAAAACAGGGGGTCTAAATTTTATTTTGTCATTAATATTTTATTTTTTCCAATTACATGTAAAGATAGTTTTCAACATTCTTTTTTTTTGGTGGATTTCTTTTGAGGGTTAAGTAACTTGCCTAGGGTCACACAGCTAGTAAGTGTCAAATGTCTGAAGCTGGATTTGAACTCAGGTCCTCCTGAATCCAGGGCCAGTGCTTCATCCACTGTACCACCTAGCTGCCCCTCAACATTCATTTTTAATAAGATTTTTAGCTTCAATTTTTATCTCCCTCTCTCCCAGTCCCCTTTCCAAGACAGAAAACAATTTGATATAGGTTATACATGTGCAATCATGTAAATATATTTCCACATTAGTTGTGTTGTGAAAGGAGAAACAGAACAAAAGAGAAAAGCCACAAAAAAAGTGAAAATACTATGCTTCAATTCGCATTCAGACTCCATATTTCTTTTTTTAAATAGTATTTTTGTTTTGTTTTGTTTCTTTGTTTTTTTAGTGAGGCAATTGGGGTTAAGTGACTTGCCCAGGGTCACACATCTGACTCCAGGGCCGGTGCTCTATCCACCATGCCACCTAGCTGCCCCCTGTATTTTATTTTTTCCCGATTACATATGAAGATAGTTTTCAACATTCATTTAAAAAAAGATTTTTAGTTCCAAATTTTTCTCCTTCCCTCCCTTCCCTTTCCCCTCCTGAAGCCAGCAAGCAATCTGGCATAGGTTATACATTACAATCATGTTAAATATATTTCCATATTAGTCATGTTGTGAGAGAAGAATCAGAACAAAAGGGGGAAAGCACAAGGAAGAAAAAACAACAACAACAAAAGTGAAATTAGTATGGTTCAATCTGCATTCAGAATCCACAGTTCTTTTTTCTGGATGTGGAGAACATTTTCCATCAAGAATTTTTTGGCATTGTCTTGGATCATTGCATTCCTGAGAAGAGCTAAGTCTATCACAGTTGATCATCACATAATACTGTTGTCACTGTGTACAATGTTCTCTTGGTTCTGCTCACTTCACTCAGCAGCAGTTCATGTAAGGTTTTCCAGGTTTTTCTGAAATCCATCTGCTTACCATTTCTTACAGCACAATAGTATTCTATTACATTCATATACCACAATTTCTTCAGCCATTCCTCAATTGATGGGCATCCACACAATTTCTAATTCTTTGTGACCACAAAAAGAGCAGTAACAAATATTTTTGTACATGTGGGTTCTTTTCCCTTTTTATGATCTTTGTGAGATATAAACCTATTAATGGTACTTCTGGGTAAAGGGGTATGCACAGTTTTATAGCTTTTTGGTCATAGTTCCAAATTGCTCTCCAGAATGATTGGATCAGTTCACAACTCCACCAACGATGCATGTGTTTCAATTTTCCCACATCCTCTAAAACATTTATCATTTTCCTTCTCTGTCATATTAGCCAATCTGATAAGTGTAAGGTGGCACCTCAGAGTTGTTTTAATGTGTATTTCTCTAATCTATAGCGATCTAGAACTCTTTTTATATGACTAGAGATAGCTCTAATTTCTTCATCTGAAAACTGCCTGTTCCTATCCTTTGACCACTTATCAATTAGGAAATTACTTGTATTCTTATAAATTTGATTCAGTTCTCTACATACTTGACAAATGATGCCTTTATCACAAACATTGTAAAAAAAAGTTTCCCAGCTTTCTGCTTTTCTTCTAATCATGGTTGCATTGGCTTTGTTTGTGCAAAAAACTTTTTAATTTGATGTAATAAAAATTATACTTTGCACTTCATAATGTTTCTTACCTCTTGTTTGGTCATAAAGTCTTCCCTTCTCCACAGATCTGACAGGGAAACTATTCCTTGTTCTCCTGATTTGCTTATGATATCACCCTTTACATCTAAATCATGTACACATTTTAACCGTATCTTTGTATATGGTGTGAGATGTTGCTCTATGTTGTGATGTTTAAAATCTATATTGTGTGATCGCCTTAAATTAAAAAGCTTCAGTACCAGTCTTTGGGCATTAAACATTTATTAAAGCACACAGATATTTATAAGGAGTTCAGAAAGTTAAGAAAAAGAAGTCCTACCTAGCCTAGAGTTCCAGCCTGGTTGGGTTCTTCCTCAAGTCTTCCTCCACGAGCCTGCTTTAATCAGGAACTCTCTCCAGCAAACTGATTGTGGAAGCTTTTTATAGGTCTGGAACAGAGGCGGTCCTTACACACTGCTTCAAGCTGATTGGTTGGCATCATCCAAATCCATTGGTTCTGAAGGTGTTCTCAAGGTGTGATTACAATCCAGTTAACTTGAAGTAGGTTAATCAGCAGTTAATCACTCTCACTTGATTCAATCAGTCTAGATTAATCTCCAGGTGGGTCTTTGAGTATCTACTAAATCTCATTATTTCATCACAATGTCTAGTTTCCATCATACTATTTTCCAGTTTTCCCAGCAGTTTTTGTCAAATGGTGAGGTCTTATCCCGGAAACTGGAGTGTTTGGATTTATCAAACAGTAGATTACTATAATCATTTACTACTGTGTCTTGTGTACCTAATCTATTCCACTGAATCCACCACTCTATTTCTTAGCCAGAACCAAATAGTTTTGTTGATTGCTGCTTTATAATCCAGTTTTAGATCTGATATGGCATTTTTCCATTAATTCCCTTGATATTCTTGGCCTTTTGTTTTTCTGGATGAATTTTGTTATTATTTTGTCTAGCTCTATAAAATAATTTTTTGGGAGTTTGATTGGTATGGCACTGAATAAGTAAATTAATTTAGTAATTGACATATTGAATAAGCAAATTAATTAGAATTATCATGTTTATTATATTAGCTCATCCTACCCATTAGCAATTGATATTTTTCCAGTTGTTTAGATCTGACTTTATTGATGAGAAAAGTGTTTTGTAATTGTATTCATATAGTTCCTGGGTTTGTCTTAGCAAGTAGACTCCCAAATATTTTATATTGTCTCATTATTTTAAATGGAATTTCTCTTTCTACCTCTTCTTGCTGCACTTTGTTGGTAATAAATAGAATTGCTGATGATTTGTGTAGGTTTATTTTATATCCTGCAACTTTGCTAAAGTTAATTATTTCACGTAGTTTTTAGTTGATTCTCTAAGTATACCATCATATCATCTGCAAAGAGTCATAATTTTGTTTCCTCATAAGACTAGAGTCTTATTCTTTTTCTTTCCTTATTAGTATAGCTAACATTTCTAGAACAATATTGAATAATAGTGATGGTAATTGATATCCTTGCTTCCACCCTGATCTTAATGGGAAGGCTTGTAGTTTATCCAAATTACCAATAATGCTTGCTGATGGTTTTAGATAGATACTACTTATCATTTTAAGGAAAGCTCTATTTATGCCTTTGCTCTCTAGTGTTTGGGGTTTTTTTTGTTTGGTTTGGTTTTGGGTTTTTTGCAGAGCAATGGGGGTTAAGTGACTTGCCCAGGGTCACACAGCTAGTGTCAAGTGTCTGAGCCCAGATTTGAACTCAGGTACTCCTGAATCCAGGGCCAGTGCTGTATCCACTGTGCCACCTAGCTGCCCCCCTCTAGTGTTTTTTTGTGTTTTTTTGTTTTGTTTTTTGGTGAGGCAATTGGGGTTAAGTGACTTGCCCAGGGTCACACAGCTAGTAAGTGTCAAGTGTCTGAGGCTGTATTTGAACCCAGGTTCTCCTGACTCCAGGGCCAGTGCTCTATCCACTGTGCCACCTAGCTGCCCCCTTCTAGTGTTTTTAATAGGAATGGGTGCTGTCTTTTGTCAAAAACGTTTTCTGTATCTATTAAGATAGTCATATGATTTCTGTTGGTTTTGTTATAGATACGGTCAATTATGCAAATAGTTTTCCTAATATTGGACCAGTCCTGTATTTCTGGTATAAATTCAACCTGGTCGTAGTGCATTATCCTGGTAACAAATTGCTAATATTTAAAATTTTGCATCAATATCCATTAGGGAAATTTGTGTATAATTTGTTTTGGCTCTTCCTAGTTTAGGTATCAACATCATATTTGTGTCATAAAGGAATTTAGTCAAACTCCTTCTTAGCCTATTTTTCCAAATAATTCATATTGGAATTAAGTGTTCTTTCAATGTTCGGTAGAATTCACTTGTAAATCCATTAGGCCCTGTAGATTTTTTTCTTAGGGAGTTCATTGATGGCTTGTTCAATTTCTTTTTTCTAAAATGAGCTTATTTAGGTATTTTATTTCCTCTTCTGTTAATCTGGGCAATTTAAATCTTTGTAAATATTCATCTACTTCACTTAGATTGCCAGATTTATTGGCATGCAGTTGGGCATAATAGCTCATAATTATTATTTTAATATTCTTCTCATTGGTGGTGAATTCACCCTTTTCATTGTTGATACTAATAATTCAGTTTTCTTCTTTTTGTAAAATCAAACAAAAGTTTATCTATTTGATTGTTTTTTCACAAATCTAACTCTTAGTTTTATTTATTAGTTCAACAGTTTTCTTACTTTCAATTTTTTTTGGGGGGGTGGGAGTGGGGCAATGAGGGTTAAGTGACTTGCCCAGGGTCATACAGCTAGTAACTGTCAACTGTCTAAGGTCAGATTTGAACTCAGGTCCTCCTAAATCCAGGGCTGATGCTTTATCCACTGTGCCACCTAGCTGCTCCTCTTACTTTCAATTTTATTAATCTCTCCTTTGATTTTCAAAATCTCTAATGTGGGATTTAGTTAGGGATTTTTAATTTGTTCTTTTTCTATCTTTTTAATTGCATGCCCAATTCATTTATCTCCCTTTTCCCTATTTTACTAATGTAAGCATTTAGAGATATAAAATTTTCCCTAAGTATTGCTTTAGCTACATCCCATAAATTTGGGTATGCTGTCTCATTATTGCCATTCTCTTTTATGCCATTCTTTAGAATTAGATTGTTTAGTTTCCAGTTAATTTTTAATCTATCTTTCCATGACCCTTTATTACATGTAATTTTTATTGTACCATGATCTTAAAGGATGCATTTAAAATTTCTGCCTTTCTACATGTAATTGCGAGGATTTTGTGCACTAATACATGGTCAATTTTTCTGTAGGTGCCATGTACACTGAGAAAAAGGACTGTTATGCCCTGGCTTTTCAGCAGTTTGCATGCTGCCCTGGGGCTGGAGGCCTCACACTGGCCTGCTAACCCAGGACCACAGGGCCTTGGTTGCTGACCTGCACTATGGCTAAGAGCCTCCTTCTGGCTTGCCCAGACACCACCTGTGCTAGGCTGTGCTCCCCTTTTATCCAAGTGAGACAGAGAGAACTTTCCTTAAGTCCTTCTAAGTTATCTTGGGCCGGAAAATTGTTTCACTCTTGTCTTTTTGTGGATTCTGTCTCCAGATTGTTTTTTAGAGGCTTGATGTAACATTGTTTCTGAGGGAAATGGGAGAGCTCAGGCAACTTCCTGGCTCCTCTCCACCATGCTCCCCCTTTAATCTTTTTTTTTTTTTTTTGGTGAGGCAACTGGAGTTAAGTGACTTGCCCAGGGTCACACAGCTAGTAAGTGTCAAGTGTCTGAGGCCGGATTTGAACCCAGGTCCTCCTGAATCCAGGGCCAGTACTCTATCCACTGTACCACCTAGCTGCCCCTTCCCCCTTTAATCTTAATGTCTTCCCTCCAAGATTTCCCTCCATTGTAAGCTATCTGTAGCTTATTTGCTATCCCACATTAGATAGCGAATGCCTCAAGAGCAAGAACAATTTTTTTTTTTGCTTGCTTTGTATCCCTAGTGCTTAGCAGAATGTCTGGTACACAATAAGCACTTAATACTTGGTGACGACATTTATAGAGTTCTTGATAGTTCAAAATTTATGCTGTTGCTGTTGTTCAATCATTTCAGCTGTGTCCAACTCTTTTTTTTTTTTTTTGCTGGGCAATGAGGGTTAAGTGACTTGCCCAGGGTCACACAGCTAGTGTTAAGTGTCTGAGGCCAGATTTGAACCCAGGTCCTCCTGAATCCAGGGCCAGTGCTTTACCCACTCTGCCACCTAACTGCCCCCTGTGTCCAACTCTTCATGCCCCATCTGGGACTTTCCTGGCAAAGTTCTTAGAGTGGTTTGCCATTTTCTTCTCTGGGTTATTTTACAGATGAGGAAACTGAGTCAAACAGGGTTAAATGATTTGTCCAGAGTCACAGTTAGTCTTTCTGATTCCAGGCCCAGTGTTCTCTCCACTGTGCCACCTAGTTGCCCTTTTATTATGTATGTTATCATATTTAATACTCATGATAGCCCTTTGAGATGGATAGGGTAGGGAATTTTTTTTTTCCATTTTACTGATAAACTGGTCTAGAATAAGGAAGCAACTTGTCCCAGGGGTGGAGGTAGAGTGAGAGTGTCCTCTTCAGTTCAAGGCTTCCTCCACTAGACCAAGCTGTCATGTGAATTCTGTTCTTTGCACCAAAGGAGGAGAAAATCATTATCTGCACAGGAAATAGCATGACCCTGTAGCGAGGAGAGGACCCCGGGCTGTGACTTCCTTTTTCTGCTCTTTTATCAGATTGGAGCCTGCCCTGCCTGTGCTCACAAACCTTTGAGCAGCAGCAGGAAAGTCCTCCAGAGTCCTCAGTAATCTGGGTAGTCATCGTCACCAGGTGAGAGTGTGGGCCCTGGGGACCCTGGGGAGAGGGAGACAGGATGCTCTGGGCATCAACCACGGGGCACAGATACAAAGGGAGAGGCTGTGGGATGCAGACATGTGGGAAGAAGGAAGAACATGGCATCTGGGGTCTAAAGAAAGAGCAGGAACCAAGAGGAGAGATCTGATTATGACCTGCAGTCTTTGGTCAGAGAACCGGAGGGTTCATCTCTAGCATCCAAGTCCAACACTCTCCTTTTACAGATGGAGAAACCGAGGCTCAAAGATGAGCACTGTCTTGCCCAAGGTCACAAAGACAATCAGCAGGAGTTAGGGCCCCAATCTGTGTCCCCTAACTCCCAATCCCAGGCTTTCTCCAGGGCTCCATTCCTTTTCGATGGGGCTACTCTAAGGTTAGTGGCTTACACATGAACAGAACCCCTAACCCCACCCTCACCCCACCCAAAAAAGTTAAGGAAGTCCAGAAACAAGCATATGGTAAGATCGTGTGGATTTGATTTAGACCCAGGAGAAAAAATCAAGAGCCCTCATTTTAGTTTCTATTTAAGTTTTTTCCGTAAAAATCCAAAATATTGGGGCGGCTAGGTGGCGCAGTGGATAAAGCACTGGCCCTGGATTCAGGAGGACCTGAGTTCAAATCTGGCCTCAGACACCTGACACTTACTAGCTGTGTGACCTTGGGCAAGTCACTTAACCCCCATTCCCTAGCAAAAAAAAAAAAAATCCAAAATATTTCTATTATACCACATATAGGTGCTCAACTGATTGGCAAGTGAACAAGTCCCATGGAGACGGCGTCCCCTGCTCCAGCCAATTCATCCGAGATTCCCTCAGACCCTTTAGCAGGGGCTAAATTTGCCCTCCACATGCTGTTCTTGATCATCCTTTCGGCGACCTCCATCCTAGGCATGATCGGCAATGGATTGGTGATCTGGGTGACCAGCTTTCGCATGCCCCAAAACATCACCAAAATCTGGTTCCTCAACCTGGCTGTGGCCGACTTTACCTTCACTGCCTTCTTACCCATTAAGGTGGCTACTTTAGCCTTGGGCCACTGGCCCTTAGGCCAACTGGCCTGTAAACTTTACCACACCCTCAGTATGCTCAATATGTTTGCTAGCGTCTTCCTGCTGACCCTGGTCTCCGTAGATCGTTGTCTGTGCATCCTCCAGCCGTTATTGGCTCGGAACCACCGCACACAATGTCGAGTAACCCTGGTGGCCATCGGGGCTTGGGTCCTGGCACTGGGGTTCTCTGGTCCCTACCTGGTATATCGAGAGACACACACAGACCCCGTGACTGGGCTCACCTACTGTTACAACAACTACAATGCGTGGCCTGAGGTCACAGAAAACTGGATGGAACAGATAGAGCGGGTAATGAGGAGGTACCGGATTCAGGTGACTGTCAATTTTGTGGCTGGCTTTGCAGGGCCCCTGCTCATCATTTGTGGCTGCTCTGGCCTCAGTGTTGCCAAGCTCAAGGCTGGAAGGCAGTCAATGAGGTCCAACCGGCCCTTCCAGGTGCTGATAGCAGTGGTCATGGCTTTCTTCTGCTGCTGGTTCCCTCTGCACCTGGTGACCATCTGGGAGCTGATCGCCAACCTGAAGAACACCCAGGGCCACGGCCTGCTTGCTTACCTGTCAATGCCAGCCTTCATCCTGGCCAGTGCCAACAGCTGCCTCAACCCAATTCTCTACTCCTTCATTGGCAAGAACTTCCGTCAGCATCTCCTGTGCTCCATGACATCTGTCCTGCAGCAGGCCCTGGAGGAAGACTCAAAAACTGGCAGGACTGCTAGGAACACAACCTCTGAACTTCAGGAAATCAGGCCCTTGGGGCCCTGAAGGTCCCCAGCAATGAGCCTTGCTCCTCTGCATCCATGAAGGTTGGAGGAGCCAGCCTGCTCCTGGCATCTGCTAAGTACCATCATTCTGTCTGTAGATCTTTGCTTCTGCTATCTTTAAGTACCTCGGGAGGACCCAGGAAAGTCAGAGATTCTAATTTAGCTGAGGGAAGAGGGGGAGGACTACCAGGGCTACCTGTAAGACAAGTTACTGGATTGGTGTTACAGCTTTTCTGTTACAAAAGGGCTCCATTTTGGCTTTGGGGCATCAGTCTTTTCAGAAATGGCAATAAGGTAAGAATGTTTCAATCAAATTTAAAATGTGTTCATAGATGGATCTGCTACATTTGGCTGATTATTGCAGGTGTTTTGCTGATGGTCTTTATATGTGTGAGGCTGAGATGGAGAGACAAGGGGAAACAGGCAGGAGATGAAGGTTGTGTACCAGCCAATTTGGCTAGAAGGTACTGCCAAAAAGCATTTATTAAGCATCTACTACATGCCGGACACTGTGCTGAGCACTGAGGATAGGAATAAAGGTGAAAGACGGTCCCTGCTCTCAAGGAGATCATGCAAACTAGGTTCCAACAGGAAAAAAAAAAAAATGGGAGATGTTCCCAGAGGGAAGGCACTGAGGTGAGGGGCTGGGGAAGGTCTGAGGGAAGCCAGAAGACGGGTGAGGAGGCCCCCAGGAGGTGTGAGGAGACTGGAAGGGCAGGGAGGGCTTTACAAGCCAACCAGAGCATTTTTCTAGTTTATCCCTTGGGGTGACAGGGAGCCACTGCGGCTTCTCAAGGAGGGGGACACGCTCAGAGCCACGCCTTGCTTTTTGACGGCCAAGCGAAGGCTGGACTGGAGAGAGGGAGACTCGAGGCCAGGAGAACCACTGGCCGGCATGACATTGAGAAGGGGGCACACGAGAGGTAAAGGGAGAAACAGGATTCGACGATGGATTGGGTCTGGGGGGTGAGGGAGGAGTTGAGGATGGCACCTGGGCTGGGAACCGAGATAGCTGTGAGGGTGGGGGTGCCTTCAACAGTAATAATGAAGTTATGGACAGGGAAGGGTTTGGGGGAGTTCGGTTTTGAGTCAGATATACTGTTGCGGGGCGCTAGAGGGCACCACAGGGCACTGAGCACTGGCCCAGAGTCAGGAAGACCTGAGTTGTTCTCAGACATTCACTAGCTGCCTAACCCTGGGCAAAGAACTTCACCCTGTTTGACTCGGTTTCCTTATCTGTAAAATAAACTGGAGCAAGAAATGGCAAAACACTTTAGTATCTCTGCCAAGAAAACCCCAGATGGGGTCACCAAGCGTCAGCCATGACTGAAATGAATGAATACACTAGAAAGGGTCTAATATAACCCTCTCAATTTACATATGGGGAAACTGAGGCTGAGCAAGGGTAAGAGACGTGTGCCAGGTCTCAGGTACAAATTGCTGGAATTGGACCCCAAGGCCTCTGGCTCCAAAGCCAGCTCTCTACCCTGGGGCACCGGAGACTTTGTGCCCAACTGCCCACTTCACAGATGAGGAACTTGAGGCCCAGAGGGGGAGGGCCAGGTCTCTGCTCCCCAGTCCCCATAGGGAAGGGGAGAAGTGAATACGGCAGCGGCTCCTGCTGCGCCCCGGCCCCAGCTCTGCCCTCCCCGCATTTCCCCAATAGCAGAAGATGACTGGGCCTGGCAACACACACAAACACTCACAGACACACTCACGGACACACACACTCATTCACTCACTCTCAGAAGCCTGAGGCCATTCACTCCCTGGTGAAATGAGGGAATGCTGGGGTTATCCTGAAGGTCCCTGCCTCTAAGGGCTAGGTTGATTTCATACAACTTACCATATGAAAAATACTTTCTAATAAACTAGACAACACTCAATACCTAATGAGTGGAGCAGAGCTGGGTGGTACAGACCTAAGTGGAACACCGAGTGTGGAGTCAGAAAGACCCGAGTTCAAATCTAGCCTCAGACACTTACTAGCTGTGTGACCCTGGGCAAGTCACTCAACACTGTTTGCCTGTTTCCCACCCCCCTTCCCCCCTGTAAAATGAGTGAAGGAAATGGCAAATCCCTGCGGTATCTCTGCCAAGAAAACCCCAGATGGGGTCACGGAGTCAGACACGACTGAATGACCACCCCCTAATGAGTGTCTACAGGGCTCCCTGTCTTCTGTGCTCAGGGCCGGTCTGTGCCACGGCTCCTGCTGGGCCTAGGGTGCCATATTTAGATAGACTCACTTCAGCCTGGGCCCTCCTAACCCAAAGAAAGGGCCCTTCCAGGAGGGCCTGTGCTAAGATGGAGCCCAAGGTGGCTGGTGTTGGAAGGCCAGGGGAGGGCTCATCCCCATGAAGGTCACCTCACCAAACACAGCCCCACGTCCCAGTGTGGGCAGCCTGCTTTCTGAGCCCCGCCTTCCAGCTCGTGCCCTCTGCCTTGACCGGTAACCACAGGGCACAGAACAGCCCCCTGCACAGGGAACCACAGGGGAAGGCTTACGGCGCTAGCTCTGGCTCTGTGTCTGTGAGGCCCTGGCCAAGTCACTGCACTTCCCTTGGTGTGCTCTCAGATGAGGGCACCGGACTGTGACCCCCAGAGGACGTTCCGAACTCGGCCAGGATTCATTCATCCAGCACCCGCTGCTCTGGGTGGGACGACTGTTCCACATGTTCTCAATTCCCTTCATTGTACTAGACTGCCTTAGCCATCCTCCCCACCGGGGCCTGGAGGCACGAAGAAGTAGGAGGTACCCCCCAACAGAGATGAGCCACCCCACCGTCCTCCTCCACAGAGCAAGGGGCCAGGGCTCAGTGGCATCTAAGAGCCTGGGAAATGAAAGGGAAAGGTCCTTTCTCACCCTCCCCACCCCCGGGTGAGACACACAAACCCAGGTATTTCCATCCATTTATTTCTCCGTGAAAAGAAAAAAGGAACAAAATTAAAACCACACAGTTGACACGATAAACACCCACATTGGGGGATATGGGGAGAGCAGAGGAGGGAAGGGGCCGGGGACCTGGGTGGCCCCCATCCTGCCCTGTTGCTCCTGCCCTGCGGGCAGGCAGGCAGACAAGTCACTCTGTCCATCCCCCCAGGGCCCCCAGCCCGGTGCAGCCCTCCGTCCCTGGGAGAGAAGGGAGGAAGGAGGGGAGCCGTGCTGGAGAGGGGGGGGAGCCAGGGGTCAGACCATGCACTGGGAGTCAGAGCCAACGGTGCCCCCCGCCACCCAGGGAGGGGGCAGAAACACCGGCTCTTTTCCTCTTCCGTCATCAGGCCAAAGACAGAACTGGGTGAGACAAGAGAGGAGAGAGAGAGAGGGACCCTTTAGCGAGCTCAAATGCAGGCCCCGTTGCCCCAGGGCCCGCCTCCAACCATCCCTGCAGCCCCGCCCCGAGGGCCGGCCCTACCACTGAGCGCCTCCTGAGCAAAGTACTTGACATCTACATCTTGATCCTGGGTCAGCTTCTCCAGGATGGGCTTCACCTCGCTCTGCAGCGTGCTGACAGGAGAGAAGGGGGCATAAAGGTCATAGAGGTCAGGCTCTGAGGGCTGCGGGGGACCAGCCAAGCAGCCAGAGATCCTGGGACTCGGGGAACAAGGACAGGTCGGCAGTCTGGAAACCGCAGAGGAGGGCGATGGGGGCTGGACATCACTCTCCACGGCTGGTATTGGGGAAGGGTTCGATTCCGGACAAGGGCCGAGTGGGACGAGGGCTTTCTCCCGTCCCCAAGGACCCCACCTCCTCACCTGTTTTCCAGGATGGGCCCGATCTTCTGCAGGGACTTGGCCACATTGAAGCGGACGTTGGCCACAGGGTCACCCGCCATGCGCAAGACTGTGGGTAGCATGTGTTTGGTGGTGATGTCCTGCCCACAGACCTCAGATAACACCTGGGGAAAGGGGAGGCCCTGGTCTCTTCTGTGCCCAACCACCCGGCAGGCCTTTCCCACTGCCCCTCTACAACCCCACAGCCCTCCAAGGAGGCTTTCCCGTGGCTCCCAGTGGGCCAGGCCCCAGGCCCCCCAGCCCTCTCCCAGTGCTCTTCCCCAAGGAGCCCGTCTTTCTCCTTTCCAATGTGAGGTTAAGGGTTCTCACGTTGATACAGAAGAGCGTGGTCATCCGATGCAGATAGTTGGGGTCCCCAGACATGGCCAGGACCTTGGGGATGATGGTGACGTGGGCCCAGTCCTTCCCAAACTTCTCCACCAGCTTCTTAAGGTTGCTGGTAGCTGCCTCACGGATGGCATATACTGGAAGGGGGAGGGGGAAGAAGGTAACATGGGTTTGTACTCCAAGTAGAGGGAGCTCAGAGCCCAAAAAAGGACCCACAAAAACAAAGAGGAACCTCAAAACGTCATGAAGCCAACCACAAGAATCCCTGAGGGCACAGAGAGACTTAGAAAACCATATACAGGCAGTATCTACATCTTATTATGTTTCTATTTTGTTAAATATTTCCCAAGTGCATTTTAATCTGGTTAGGCCGGACTGGGGAGTGTTGCAGGCCACAATGCAGTGCATGTTTGGCACCCCTATTTTAGAGAGGAAGCCAAACCCCAGAAAAGGGGAATGCAGTTTGTCCAAGGACACACTGGAGGCCTCACCCGCCCACCCGCGGACCCCCTGCCTCCCCAAGCATCCCTCCAGCTCCTTCCTCCCCAAACTCTGTAATTCTGTCTCCATCAAACCAACCCTGCCTCTGAGGCAGCCAAGGGCATGTCAGCCCACACCCCTACTCCCTGACATGCCCATACCTTTCCACACCAAGATATCCTTCACCGCCGCCGCCACCATGTACATGCTGCCCCTCCCTTTAGACAAGCTTCCCTGTAGTCCTGGCACTTATAGGAACACTTAATAAATGCTTTTTCCTTCCTTTCCTTCCCTCCTCTTCTTCCATTCTTCCTCTTTCTTTCCTCCCTCCCACAAAGCTAAGATTTGAACCCCTCTCTTCTCACTCCAAATTCAATGACCTTTCAGGGACACTGCCCTGGGTGGGGGTGGAGACAGTCAATGGCGAGGACTGTAGGGGGTAAACAGGCTCACAGGGCTGTCCTCCCAGGGGTCATTCTGTCCACCTGCCCCAACTACTAGCAAGTCAGTCCCTAAGCCAACCAGATGGAGGCCTGGGGAGTCAGAGAACACTGGCTAGAGAGATGTCCCTTCCTTCAGGCTGGTCGCTCTGGGCCCAGCACCTTGGAGAGCTCTCACTACCGTCCTCTGCTCCTCTGGCCCAGCCCAGCTGCTGAAGAGAAGGGTCAGCAACACAAAGATGGTGGTAGAGCCTGCAGGAAAGAGGACCTGCTGCCTAGCCTGGCCCTGCCCATGTCACCGAGGCCAAAGGGCCCCTGCTACTCACCATGATCCACCAGCCAGGCCATGCACAAGGAGTTCAGTTTCTCATCAAAGAACTCCACCCCCTGAGGAAGAGAGGGAGAGGGAAAGGAATGAGAGGCCCAGCCCTAGGGATGGATGAGCTGTCGGAAACCAAGACGAGGCCCAGGTCCAATCACCACCATCCCAGCTTTGCAGGCAGAGGACAGAGCCAGCAGCGACCTCAGGCCCCAGCGCCCTGGGCATGAGGGCCTGGCTTCGAATCTAGCTCTCTTCTTTGCAGAGAACTATGGGTATGGAACGCCAAGTACAACATCAGACTGGGATTCTGCCGGACTATTTTTTTCCTCTTTGTTCAAGGGAATAGTTTTCTGGGAACCAGATGGAAAGGGATGGAAAAGTCTCCTGGGAAAATGAAGATCGCGGGGGGCGGAAGGTTGGGCTCGGTGGCCTCTGGGCTCCTTCCCTGTGATAAATTCTAGGACCCTCGATTTTATCCAAACCTCTGCCCTCATCATCTCCATTTCAAAGAAGAGGAAACTGAGGCTCTGGAAGGTTACAGGACTTGCCCAGAGTCACCCGACTTTACGTGACAGAGCCCAGCAGGCCGCATCTGCTGACTCCCAGGCCGGCTATCCTAGCCCCAGTCAGAAACCCCGATGCCTGTCGCCCGGGGCCAAGGTGAGGGCCCCTTCTTGGTACCCTGCCTCTCCTCATACTCACCAGCTGCCCGGCCAGCAGGGGCATGTATTCGATGATGGCCAGCCTCACCCGCCATTTGGCGTCCTCTGCCAGCTCCACTATAGCAGGGAGGAGGGACTGGGACAGCTGCCGGATGCCAATCACCTCATTCACACAGTCCAGGTTGGAGATAATGTTCAGCCGTACCTCGGGGCACTGAGGGGAGACCAACGAATGAGGGGGCGGGAGCAGAGGTGACGGGCAACCCCATCCATGCCCACTTCCAAGTACCTTAGGCTGCACCCCCTCCCTCCCCTCTCTTCACCTCCTACAACCTGACCCAGAGTGAGAGGGCACATGTGCTTCCTGGAATCAGTCACTAGGCAGAAAAACTCAGCCCATGCAAGCGGCTCATCCCTAAAATACACACACACACACACACACACACACACACACACACACACACACACACAAGAACTAGTGTACGAGTGTGACATCATTTCCAGAACCAGCCCCATCCCATCACTCTCCTGTGAATGCACTAACTCCTCCATGCCCATCCTCATCCTGGCACATTCAGAAGGGGACAGGACCATGTGACCAGGGTGGCAGAAAGCAGGTCTATCTCCTCCCTCGCTCTGGACCCTTAATCTTGAGATCCATGAGCCTGTGACCTCCCACTCCCCTGAGTCAAACACGTGGTCCCTGGCACACTCACCTCATCCTTCAGCTGGGCCAGGAAGAGAGGAAGGAGGTGCTCAATTGTGTTGTCTTTGCCCAGAATGGGCGAGAGACCCATGATGACCGAGGCCAGGGCTGACTTCACGTGCTGGTTGGCATCTGACACCAGCTCCTGGAGGTGGGGAAAAAAGGTTGAGACACACCCCCAGTGGTCCCCTCTGGCCTCTGGGGCAATACCCCTGCCAGCCCTGCCCAGCCCTCTGAAGTGCCGGGAAGCCCAGCAGCAGGCGGGAGTCCCAGGGCCTGTTCTCCTACTCAGAGTTAATCAACCAAGGCATGTCGTCTCTGGGTGGAGCTCCGAGATTTCAAATGGGTGAGGCCGTGCTGTCGCTAGTGCTAGTTCCCAGGAGGTGAGAGCTGTGGAGGCTCAGTATCTGGTCACCAGGTCAGAGGATACTTGAATCAGGGCAACTGGTCAAACCCTTAGAGATGAGGAAATGAGCTGAGACCTGTTAGAAGGCCTGCCCAAGATTCCCCAGCCAGTCAGCGCCAGGGCCAAGGTTCAAGTCCACTGGGCCTCAGAAAAGGTCAGGTTCAGGCCCAAAGACTCCCAGAAACCTGGCCTGAAGCACCTCCTCTCTCCCCACGAGCAGGCTTGGGCACAGGCATCAGCGAGCATTCTGTTCCCGTCCCCCAACCCCAAGGCTGCAGCCATCTCTATTTTAACAGCTCGCCGGGAAAAGACCGCAGAAGTCACTTTCTAGCCACAAAGGTTCTTTCCAACACCACCAAGTGTCCATCTGCCTCTGCGCTGAGCAGAGCCAGACACTCAGGAGGCTCCCTGTCTGAGAGCAGCAATGACAGGCAACCCAGAGCCTCCCACGGGAGCCTCCACCCACTAGGCTTTCCAGTGCAAGTTGGAGGATGCATCCCCTCCCCACCGTAATTTCTCTTCTTCAGACCCTGTACTCACACATCCTTCATCTGATCCTCATATGCCCCGGGCACTCCCCCTGGGCACTCTCACAAACGCCCTTCCTGCACAGAACACCAGTCCCCACTGCCAACTTCCCAGGCCCCCAGATGGGGACCCATGTACCCAGCCTCAAAGAACCACCTCCACTCACTCTAGGCACCACCCCCTGACCGCCCCACTGTCCTGCTCAGGACAGACAGACCCATAGACTAGAGGGTGGGGGCTAACATTCTAGTGTCCCGGGTCCCCTTGGGCAGGCAGCATGCTGAGGCCTCGGGACCCCTGCTCAGTAGTAAGCCTTTTAAAGGCATCAATGACCTTAGATTACAAAGGAAATGAATTATGTTAAAAATGCTGCTATCAGAACATTTTGGGGAGAGGGGAGTGGAGGGGAGTTCCCAGGCCACAGGTTAAGAAGAACACTGGGTCTGAAGCCCAAGATCTCTCATCAGGCCGCCTCTATGACCTTGTCAACACCCCGCCAGAAGCTGCTCTGAGCCTGCTCAGCTTCCTCCGCCCTGGGAAAGGACCAGCAAGTTCCTCAGCTCCTCTGAACCTCAGTTTCGCCATCTGTAAGATGGGAAGAGTAGTGCCCTGTCTTCCCAAGGCCAGAGAGCGCTGCTGATGGAGGAGAATCCAGAGTTTCCCACGAGCCTCCCCTTCTGCCACACCAGCACATGCAAACGCTCCTTCATTCTGGTGTTTCTAAGTGCAGAATGAGGCACAAAGGCAGCTTGGCCCCCATGTCAGAGGACCCAGGCCAGGCCCATCACACTGACCCTACCTCCGAGGCTGTGTCTGCACCCATAACGTGGAGATCTCAGAAATGGCTCAGGAGGACCTAAGAAACCGAGCCTGACTCCCTCATACAGATGATGAGTGTGAGGCCCAGGGGGATGAGACGATGTGAAAGAAATGCCAGAGGAAAACAGGAGCCGGGCCTCGGCCTGGCGCCCCCATGCTCACCCCATTCACCCACCTTGATGCAGGGCAAGATCTGGGTCATGATCACGTTCTCCCGGCAGTCTGAAGAGAGGTTCTCACAGAACTCTGCGGGCAGAGAAAGGAAAGAAGCCTGAGCGACATCTGCCACTGTGACCCGTGCCCCTCCCTACACATTTGGCCCGAGACCCTCCTCCCCCAAACGCCCCCCCCCAGCCCGGGGGCCCCAGCACCGACCTTTGACCTTGTGGGAGGCCGCCGCCCTCACCTCGGCCTCACAGTCTTTCATGAGGTTCTGAAAGGCAGGGACCAGGTCTGTCTTGGTGATCTCCGGGCCAACCGCCTTCTGGAGCTGCCAGGGCACAAAGGAAAGCACGGATAGGTGAGGAAAGGCCCGGCCAGGCCGGGAGGCTCGGCCTCTGCCCCGCCCCGGAGGAGCTGAAACTCGCCGGCCAGGTCAGGCGCTGGCCCCCCTCTCAGAAACCAGTTACTGCAGAGCGAGGATCCGGGGACTCTGGGCTGAATGTGAAAGGAGGGAAAGTCACACTGGATGGATGGGCCCCAAACCTCCTCACAGGCTTGCTGGGAAGAGAACACTCCATCCACCAAGAAGCGGCGGAAAGGAGGGCGAGCAAACAAGCGAGGGAGGAAGGAGGGCGACAGTCACAGAGGAAGCAGCGCCCCCCCCCCCCCCCCAGCAGGGTCCATGGGGCCTCTCTTCCCTATCAGGATGTAAGCCCCTGGAGGCCGCACTTACTGGCGCCTTTTCCTTCATTCTAACAGGAACAATCACGCTGCTCTCACATCGCAAAGCTCTTCAAACATCAAGGCCCCGTGGGGGAGCACTCTCTTCCCGCTAGTCCTGCTCTCTCTCTGTTGCTGCCGTCTCTGAAAAGCGGGCTCTTCACATGGCCCAGAGGCCGGAGAAGAGAGAGAGAAAAGCCCCACACGCACATAACTATTTCTTAGCAGGGCTTCTGGTAGCAAAACCACAGCAAACTAGTCAGGATCCAACAGCTGGGCAACTGGCTACCCCAGCATGTGACAGCAACATAAGGGATAAAACACGACGGTGCCCCAAGAATCAAGGAGTATCAAGAAGCCAAGGACGATGGGGCAGCCTTGTGGAGACTGAGGCAGGGTGAGCAGCCCCAAGAGGATGCTCCTACCACGATAAAAGGAGACTGAGGAAGCCAGCAGAGCTCCCAGCACGCAGGGGGCCGTCCTGACTTTAGACGGCCGGGTGAGCTTTCTCCCAGGGAGACAGGTGGGGCTCTGAATGCCAGAGGAGGTCCCATGCCCGACGTGGCAAGCTCAGCGGGACAAGGACCCCCACTGTAACAGCCCCTACAAAGGGGGAGGCTTGTGGGGCAGCTAGGGGCGCATTGGATAAAGCACTGGCCCTGGCGACAGGAGGACCTGAGTTCAACTCCAGCTCAGACACTTGACACTAGCTGTGTGACCCCTGGGCAAGTCACTTAACCCTCATTGCCCTGCCAAAAAACAAAAGCAAAAAAAAAAAAAAAACAAAGGGGCGGGCTCGCCTCCAAGACACTTTTGGGGGACTTCCTTGGGCCTCTTTGGCACAGAGACCGTGCTCTCTGGGACCAAGCAGACGGAGACAGAGGCTTCTTCTCACACATAAACGTGCTGCTCTCCAGACTAAATAGCCCTCATTCTCTGAGCCAATCCAGTCTGGCAGTGACCCTTGTGCCCTTTCATTACCCTGGGCCCCTCCCTCCTCAGCTCGCCCTTCAGCTGATCAACATCCTTCCTTCTGAGATGTGGTGCCTGAAAACAAACACAAGCCCCGAACTCAGGTGACCTGACCGCAGGCCGGCTCAAACACCCGGCTTCCTCGATGCAGCCCATTCCATCCCATCAGTGTCTTTAGCTCCCCCAAGCACTTTCTGAGACGAACTGCTGCTAGCAAGCTCAACACTTCTCCCAGGCTGTTCCCCACAGGTCTAACCAACCTCCTGCTCCAAGAACCTTCTGGAGCTCCCCAGTGCCTCTGAGATAACATACAAACATCTCAGCGTGACATCTAGAGCCTTCAGCTACTTGTCTCCAGCCTCTTAAGACCTGTTCCTATTACTCACTTTTACATACTCTCACGCCCATGTAAAACAATTTGGGGGAGGGTTAGGGTTAGGGTGCGATCCCTAACCCTAACCCTAATGGCCTCATTCTTCCCTTACTGTCTCCCCAACAGTTATTCTAAGGCTGGATGAAGAAAAGATCACATTTGACCATGGGCCATCTGAGGACCAGCACAGCGAGGCCCAGAAAGTTAGCTGTGTGGCGGTGCATTCAGGGGGTCAGTCACTGGACGCTATTTCCAAGGCCCAAACAAGGAACGGAGAAAGCCCAAGGCTTGAGAAAGCCTCTCTGTCAGTAACTAGCTGTGTGACGTCGGGTCTATCACTTGACCTCAGTTTCCTAGAGCTCACGAACTATCTTCTGTGCTGTGAACTGACTGAAATACTCAATGGCAAGAGTGGCCACACTGACACAACTCCAGCTTCTCCGGCTCCTGAAGTGACTTAGGACCCCGTGGTCTCCAGTGCCCAGAGAAGGGACTTCCCAGGTCTGTGCACACGGCCCTCAGAGAGGTAGCCAGGGTAAGACCCAGGAGCCAGCTCAGCACTGGGGCTTGCAGTCCTGCGACAGAGCCCAAGCTGGCACCCGCTATCAGGAGGCACAGACACTGTAAGGAGGCCCCAGTGAGAGCAAGCCTGGATTATTCAGAGCTGCCCCAAAGTTGGAACGGCCTGCCTCCAGAGGGTTTCCCTGCCCAGCACTGAAACCTCTTCTCCATCTCCCTGAGGCCTGGCTTGAGCCACATCATTCCCCTCAATAGAATGTGCCACTGGCTTCCCTCTCAGGCCCCATTCCGTCTCCTGCCTCCGTGCTTCCGCAAAGACCATCTCCCCACACCTGGCACACATTCGCCCTCACAGGGGAGGAAAGCTTCTTACAAAGCAGCGCCACCTCCAAGGAGAGGCAGCTCCTCATCTCCCCCAGTGGCTACCTTCCCCCCCTTCCTCCCAGGTAAAATGATCTTGGTCTATTTGCACCTCAGTCTATGGGGGTGTCTTGCCAAGTGAAGCTCCCTGAGGGCAGGAAGTGGAATTTCACCTTCACCTTCCCGTCCACCTGCAGGGCCGGGCAAATCACCGTCGTGTAATAAGTGCGTGTTGGCTAACGGAATCCACTCCACAGAGTTCCCATGGAGGGGAGATACTTGGCTCATCTTCAGACATCGCTACTTGTCAGGGGACTCGAGCAGGGCGTTCCAGGCACTAGATGAGAGTCCAGGTCCCGTCCATGGCTCCCGCACTCTGATTCTGCCATGGGGTCCTCTCCCTCCTCCCATGATGAGCAGCAGCCATCCGAGTCTGGGATGAGAAGGTATTTCCAGATCTCTCCAGCTGCGTTTCTGGAATGGTGCTTCTGCTAAGATCCACCCTAACAGCCTAGATATGTCTGGAGAGTCACAAGGAACAAGGAGAGGCAGGGGCTGTGCCAGCCCCACTAGAAGCATGGCAAGGAAGAGGAGGAAGGGAGAAAGCAAGTCAACAGGGCAAAACTCCCTTGGCCTGGAGGAGATCACACAAACCCTTCTTAAGAGGTCAACTGTACCTAGGGAATTCTTGTTGGGAAGGATAATATAATAATGCAAGTCACAACTTTACCTCAGCTCCCTGCTGGGTAACACCCTACGTGCTAATCTGAGAAGGGACTGCTGGGAATCTATTTCTTAGCCTGGGATTTGGCAACCTCTCAGAAACTGGCTCCAATCATCATTCCGGTGGACAGAGAAATACACCAGACCTGATTCTCACCAGTGGGAGGGAGGCTGTTACCACAATGACAACATACTTAATGACAGAAAGCGGTAAGGGATCTGGAAACCCATCCATGTGTCAGACATGTCAAGTAGGCACTGGAGTAGATTATATAACTTAGTAAAATGTCATATCACCAGCTTATATTTCTATAGTACTGGGCAGCTAGGTGGCACAGTAGATAAAGCCACGCCCTGGATTCAGGAGGACCTGAGTTCAAATCTGCCCTCAGACACTGGACACTTACTAGCTATGTGACCCTGGGCAAGTCACTTAACCCTCAGTGACTCATGAAAAACAAAACAAAAATTTCTATGGTTACTTTAAGATTTTGCTCATAACAGCCCTATGAGGGAGCTGAAACAACCATTCCAATTTTACAAAACAGGAAACTCCTTCTCCATTGATAAATGGTCAAAGGATATGAACAGGCAGTTTTCAGATGAAGAGATTAAAGCTATCTATAGTCATATGAAAAAAATGCTCTAGGGGCAGCTAGGTGGCACAATGGATAAAGCACCAGCCCTAGAGTCAGGAGGACCTGAGTTCAAATCTGGCCTCAGACACTTGACACTTACTAGCTATGTGACCCTGGGCAAGTCACTTAACCCTCACTGCCCCGTTTAAAAAAAGTGCTCTAAATCACGACTGATTAGAGAAATGCAATTAAACACCCTATCGTATTGGCTAATATGACAGAAAAAGAGAATGATAAATATTGAAGGGATATGAGAAAATTAGAATGCTAATGTACTGTTGGTGGAGTTATGAACTAATCCAACCATTCTGGAGAGCAATTGGAACTATGCCCAAAATGGCTAATAAAAATGTACTACGTACCCTTTAATCCAGCCAATTCTACTAGGTCTATATCCCAAAGAGATCAAAGAAAAGAGGAAAAGGACCTATTTGTACAAAAATAAAGCAGCTCTTTCAGTGGTGGCAAAAGAATTGGAAAGTATGGGGACGTCCATCACTGGGAATGGCTGAACAAGCTTCTGGTATATCACTGTGACGGAATACTATTGTGCTGGAAAAAATGATGAGCAAGCAGGCAGGTTCAGAAAAGCCTGGAGAGATTTATAAGAACTGATGCAAAGTTAGCAGAACTAGGACAACACTGTACACAATAACAGCAATAACGTAACATGATCAACTGCGAACGAGTTAGCTCTTCTCAGCAACACAATGATCTAAGACAATTCCAAAGGACTCATGATGAAAAACACTATTCATCTCCAGAGAAAGAACTGATGGAGTCTGAATGCAGAATATTTTTCACTTTCTTTTATGTTTTTCATAGGTTGGGGTTTTGTTGTTGTTTTTTTTTTGATCTGTGTTTTCTTTCACAACATAACTAACATGGAAACGTTTTGGACATAATTGCACATGTATAACTATATTAGATTGCATACCATTTCAGGGAAAGGGGAGGCTCTGAGGGAGGGAGAGAATTTGGAACTCAGTATTTTAAAAAACAAATGTTGGGGCAGCTAGGTGGCACAGTGGATAGAGCACCAGCCCTGGAGTCAGGAGGACCTGAGTTCAAATCCAGCCTCAGACACTTAACACTTACTAGCTGTGTAACCCTGGGCAAGTCACTTAACTCCAATTGCCTTACAAAAACAAAACAAAACAAAAAACCAAATGTTACAAATTGTTTTTACATGTAATTGGGGAAAATATGTGATATATTTTTTTAAAAATCAAGAACATGAGGCTCAGGGAGGCTCAAGGAGTTCAAGTGATTCACCCAGACTCACACCTATGGAGAGGCAATGTGGCAAAACTGGCCTTGTAGAGCAGAAGATCTGCATTCAAGTCCCACCTCTGATAAAGTGTTGGTATTACCCTGGGCAAGTTACTTAACCTCTCAGGGCTTTAGGCTGGAAACGTCAAATAAAAGCTGAACCAGATTAAAATTGAATTGTTGCTACTCAATCACACTCTTCAGTCTGACTCTTCATGACCCCACTGGGGATTTTCTGGGCAAAGATACTGGAGTAGTTTGCCATTCCCTTCTGCAGCTCATTTTACAGACGAGGAAACTGAGGCAAACAAGGTGAAGTGACTTGCCCAGGGTCACACAGCTAGGAAGTCTCTGAGGCCACATTTGAACTTAGAAGATGAGTCTTCTGGATTCCAAGCCCAGTGCTCTATGCACTATAGTGCCACCTAGGGTCCACGTATGGATTAGTGGCCCCCATTTCTATTTGACACTGACACCACTGCTCTAGGTCAAAGCTTCTTAAACTGTGGGTTGTGACCCCATATGAGGTCACATAACTGGATGTGGGGGTTGTGAAAAGCACGTCAATAAAATTTTTATTTGCAACCCTATCTTATATACCTATATACCAGGGGTCATGCAAAAATTTCTCAGGCAAAAAGGGATCACTAGTGGAACAAGTGTAAGAGGCCCTGGCCCAGGCGACTCTCGAGTGTCCAAAAAAAAAAAAAAAGCTGCTTCCTTGCCCAGGTGGGAGGAATTTCCTCATTTGAGAAGGGCCGATGCCAATGACATCAGAAATCCAGTCGCTCCCCCCCAGCCTTCTCCTGCACAGCTCCCAGAGAGGTGCAGGACGGCCAGAGAGGTGGAAGGTGGAAAGGAAAGGCACAGCACCAGACATGTCTAGGGCTGAAGAACTGTAGCTGGGCAAATCTTTGCAGTATTTCATCATCCCGGGACATGTTGTAGCCTGCAAATACTCTCTTGCTGGGGAGGGACATGGATGACCTAGCAGTCACTCTAGAGGAGGGTGTGGATCCATATAAAAATGCTGCAGTCACTGGATCGTGGCCCCAACAGTCACTCATCATGCTGCTCTCTTTGTGGTGGTAGAGAACAGGAAACTAAAGGCGTGCTCACCCACTGGGGAATGGCTGAATGTGAACGTGAACGTGATGGAGTCTCACTGTGCTCTGGGAAATGGTTAAGGGGATGGCTTCAGAGAAACCTGAGCACTTGTATGAATGGATACAGAGGGAAGGAGCAGGGCCAGCACATGGATGTAACACCATCACTGCAAATAAGCAACTCGGAAAGCCTCCGGGACTCTGGACTGACCCCAAGTTGAGAGAATTGCAGATGGAGCGTGCTGCCCCTCCCAGCTATACACCATCCACCCCTCCTGGCCCCACCGGGAGGGGACACAAATCTCCCTCTAATTCCCACTATTCTCCTAGTTCTGCACGCCAGAGCCAAACACAACAAATCTAATCTCTTTTCTCAATGAAGGGCCAGAAGGTATTTGAAGACAAATCAAGTCAGCTTCCCCTAAAAAAGCTCTGATCTAAAAACTTCTAGTACTCACAATAGTCAGATTCAGTAACAAGCATTATTAAGCACCTACTATATGCAGGACCTGGAAAATCAAACAAAGAAAACCAGTCCCTGCCCTCAAGGAGGTTTCCACTCTGTTGGGGTAAAGAACTTGTGTAAACAACTAAGCCATTTGCCACAGGGAAGAAATGAAAACGTAACCAGAGAGGCTGGGCACAAGCAGCTAGGCTCGGCCTTCTAGAGCAGATGAGATTTAGATAGTCCAGAAAGAAAAGGGAGGCGAGATGGCTACAATCAGAAGACAGAACATCCCAGGCCTGAGAGAGGAGACAGACCATGAAGCTTCACAATCAGGATGCCCTGAGGTAGGAGTGGGCTGGAAAGGCAGGCATGCCAGGCTTCTCTGCCACAGAGAGGCCCGAGAGAGCAGCAAGCGGCCAGCTGCTGAGCACGGTGACTTGGCCACAAAGAAAATCTATCTTGGCAGCTGAGTAGAAGATGGGGTGGGGAGGCCCAAGGCGATCAGGGCCATACTGTGGCCATGGCTCTGTGAGGAAAGATGCCCCAGGGGCAGGGGCCCCTGTGTGGGCTCACTCTCCCCGGGGTGGCAGCAAGGCTCCGAGCCTAGCTGACCAGGGAGGCCGTCCCCTTGACACTAACAGGGAAGTTGGGGGGGGGGGGTAAGGGCTTTTAGGGTGAAACAGAAACCGAGTTTTGTTTGGACATGCTGAGTTTGAAACGCCTACGGGACAGCAGGGGGTCCAAAGGCAATGAGGGATGTGGGACTGCAGTTCGGGAAAGAGACTAGGGGCTGAATATATAGACCTGAGAATCATCTACATAGATAATCATGGGACACATGGGACCTGATGAGATCACCAAGCGAGCTAGACAGCAGAGAGCCAAGAGAAGAAGGCCCAGGATAGAGCACCAGGGGGCGCCTGCAGTTAGTGGGTGCAACAAGACTCAAAGAACCAGCAAAGGAGACTGGGAAGCAGTCGGGCGGGGAGGGGAACCAGGAGAGAGCTGTGTCATTAAAACCGAGGAGGGAGGGAGAGAGGATCAAGAGAGAAAAGGTTTCCAACAGCGTCCAAGGCTGCAGGACTGGCGAGGAGGCGATCACTGGGAATTCTGGGGAGGAGCAGTTTGGGCTGGTTTGGGTCCCCTCTCCATCCTAGCCAGTCTCTGCTGACCACACCCAACTTAACAGTCACTCCCAACTGTGGCCTCTGAAGGGGTACGTGACACTCCAGACAGGCACGATGTTGGGCGCTTAGGAACTAAGTCCAAAAGTTCCCCCGATCCCCAGTCCTTTTTCAAATGAAAAGGTCCCTGCAATGGGAAGTGGAAGGGGATTGTGATGAAACACTTCTGTACTGAAAGGATTAAGACAGTGTGCGGCTACAGGGCAGTCTCTGGAGCCCATGGACCCAAGTTCAAATGCCACCTTCGTGATACTCACTACTTGTGGGGACCGTAAGCAAGTCATTTAGCTGCCCTGAGCTGTGGCCCCGGCGAAAGTCAAGAAAGGGGGACTTATGAAAGGGGCTGTAAAGGCAGACCCAAGATCTGGTGGCGGCCTGGCTCCAAGGTCTCGGACAGCCGCTGAGATCTAGGATCTGCTGGCCTGGGTAACAATAAAAACAACAGGCAGCATCTACAAAGTGCTTCAGAACATGGGAAGACCTTGCCTTGCCCCGCCCAGTGAGGCAGATGGTTGGCAGGTGCTCTGTGCTTTTAAGGCACTGGTTCCACGCCCAAGGCTCTGCCACATTCCAGCTAATTGGCCCTGGGCAACTTTCCTCATCTGTAAAATGGGAACAACAATGCCTATGCTATTGACATTACAGTCTTAACGAGGCGAAAGCACTCTATAAATCTTAAAATGCTCTAGAAATGTAAGCTACTGTTACATTACCGAGGAGAGGGAGAAGGCTGACTCCTTCCCTGGCTGACTCAAAGCACACCAAGGAGAGGAAGGGCTGCCACTCCCCCTTCTCTAGAGAAGGGCAGATCCCAAAGGCCAGGAGACTTGGCAGGGCAGCACGTGGCCTAGGTGTCAGCTAAGGGTACTGCCTCAGTCAAGAAGATGGGAGCAGCGAGGGACCACGGCGCTCTCCCAAGGGCTGGCCAGGCTCTCCAGGACAGACTGAGCTCAATCCTTCAGCTCTGGAGAGGGGAAGTTCAGAGCTGTCTGTGTGACCTTGTGTAAATCAAAGTCAGGCTTCACCAAGTGCCGCAGGCCCACTCTCAGTCCCCAAGCAGGAAGAGAGAGTTCCTAGTAGTGCTCTGCACGTGGCCCCAACCTACCTCTGTGAACTTGTCAGCCACCATATATCGGACTCGCCAGGACTTGTCCTCGGCCGCCTGGCGTAGCGTGGGCATGACCAGGGCCTCCAGGTCCTCCTGGGGCAGCAGCTGGGCAATATTGACACAGGCCTCCACCGCCAACAGCCGCACCGAGTCCTGAGAAGGGAGAGGAGGGGGCCTCAGTGAGGCCGTCTGCCATCCCCCACCCCAGGAACCCCCTCCACGATATCCCTGACAAGTGGCCATCCCCTCTCAGTTGTTTCTTTATCCCAGCTCCTTCATTCTTCCCTGTGTTTTAAAGGTTCTTCCAGCCCTAGTACAACGGTGATAACCAGACCACCAGGAAGCGCCTAATCACTGCACAAGCCCCTGTGGCACCCTTAACAGCAGCTTCTGTGGAGGAGTCACCATCGGCCTCCCTGAAACTTGCCCTCGCAGCTCCTGAAGGTGGCCTCTAAAGGCTAGCACTCCCCGAGACAGGCACCAAGCACAATCCTCACGTCCTTCAGGGTCTGCCATTGCTCACGTGACACAGGTAAATGACGGGGGCAGAAGGGATGGAGCCAGGGAAGGGGAGGGGGAGGGGGAAGACCATGAGGCTCTGCCCCTGCCTGACTGCGTGTCATTTCCCACCCCATGTCTTTAGTCTCCTGAAGGGAATGGAGGGGGCGGTCGTGCCAAATTCAAATAAAACAGATCCTTTCAGGCTACATACTGACTTAGAAAACCACAAATTAACATCATCTATCATTTTCCAATGACATTTTTAGCTGGTTCCTCTAAGGGGCTAAAATTCTAGCTATACTATCTAAAATCTAATGAGTGGTTGCCAATAAATTATAAGCTTTAGCAACTTAACACTTAAGTGTTTAAGTATTTATTACAGAGCATTAGGATCAGAGAGAAAGGTAAAAATCTAACTATTTCTAAGAGACCCACCATGGCGAGGTCAGGAACCAAAAGAGGAAGAACCCCTCCCCCAGGGTCTGCTTCCTACTTCCTGTCCTCGTCCCAGAAATGGGAGGCTCCTCAAGTTGATTGGCTGGTAGCCCTGACAGACAGTACCCACGAGCAAACGTCACTTCCTGACGCCAAGGACCTTGACTGCATGGCTTGCCCTCAGAGGCCTTCTCCTCCTGGCGGAGCTTTTCTGCAGTAAGTCTCCAGCAGGTGGCGTCATTCCAATCGTTACAGTCTCATACTGGGAGCTGAGGTTTGCCTCCTTCCCTCTGAGAGTTTCCTGCCTTTGGTCTAGATCCCTTCTAAAACCTGCCCCGCTGGGATGCCTCCTGGGTCACCCCTGCCCTGAGCAGAGGAGAGCTCGGCCAGGGAGGCCGGATGCCCACCTTCCTGGCAAGCCTGACCAGCCCGGCACCTCCTGTCCTTTGGAGCCTCCCTGGTGAGAAAGGCCACCCATTCCCCACCCCCTAGGGTGTGGCTAAGAGAAAGTTGCCCGCCTGCCCTGCCCCAGGCCTGCCCCACCCCGCCCTGAGGCCTGGCCCACAGACACAGTTCCACCAACAATGGAAGGGGCTGGGGACCAAGGCTCCTCCCTCACCTGCTCGTCAGAGGCCAGGTTGGAGAACATGGGGATGATTTCGGTTTTGACATTGTCCAGCTCCAGCACCTTGGCAAACTCCCCCAGCTTAGAGGCAGCAGCTCGCCGGACCATAGGGGTGTCATCGGAGCACAAGTTCCGGAAGTACCTGTAGGGCAGGGACAAAAGGGGCTGAGGACGGCAGCATCCCCCCAAAGCATTCCCAGTGCACCTCCCCAAGACCAGACAAGCTGGGCAGTTCAGGAGCGCCAGAATCTGCAGATCAGAATGACCGGAAGGCAAATCTCCCCGACCCACAAAGGTCTCTTGGGGCCCCTAAGCCCACCCAAGGGCGCTGAACGTGCACGTTCCCCTCCAAGGCCCCCCGTGCCTGCCTGGCACAGGTCTGTGCGTGTCCGTGCCATCCCTGGGGGCAGGGGCCGTGACCGTCTGAGCAGGAAGGGTTGTTTGCCTTCTTGTCCTACGCCCACACCCAGCAGAGTCTGCCCCATGCTAAGTGCTCACTCAATGCTCGGCTGATGGGCTGATCATTTACACAAGGGACATTTTTTTACAGCTCTTCTGACATTCCTGAGTTTCTTCACCAAGCTTCTTTTCCACATTTAAGCATTTATTTACAAGTCATCTCTGTGCCTCCCCCTGACTTAAGTCCTTGTTTACAACCTGCCGGCTCCCAAGAACCCGCTAACAACCATCGCAGTGCTGTCTTTACATCCAGTTTAAGTCTCAAGAAGAATACAGACAAGCACCTGGCTTGCTTTTCCCAGAACTTCCGGAGGCTGAGAGCCCTGGGAAGGAGGGAGGCAGGCTTGTCTCCTCTCCCACACTGAGCATGCAGGAGGCAGCTAGTCAGTGCTGGGGAACAGAAGTAGCTATTTCCAGTTGAGGGAGCTCTCCTTGGTGCTATCTCAAGGGCTACAGATCTGAGACTGGGAAGGGACAGAGGGATCAAAGCTAATGTCAGGAGTCTCTCACCTATTGCCTGCCCCATGTGAAATGGGTCCAAAGCACCTTGTCAACACTCTTACACACCGACGGTAAAAAAGGTACACCTTTGTCCCCTTGAGGCATGCCTGGCCAGCCCGGAAGGGACCAGACCAAGAGTCAGGAGACCTGGTGGCAAGGCCCGACTGTGCTACAGCTTAGCCACATGACACAGCTAAGTTGAATGACTCTCTCTCTCCTGTTCCCCATTCCCTAGTGGATAAAATGAAGGGGTTGGATCAGGTGATTTCTAAAGGCCATTCCTGCTCTCGAAGCTGATTCACAGCTATCAGAGGACCAAAGTGCAAACTAGGCACAATGTAGTCTAAGACAATCGGCAGAAACAATGTATTTGTTCAGCAGGACCCCCTATTGTGTCAGGCACTGTGCTAAGTGAGGAGCGAGCCGGCCAGAAGGGGACACCTGGAGGAAGCAGCTCGCTGTAGCACAAAGAACAGTGGATGTAAGCAAAGCCTTGGGAGGAGGCCTGTTTCCTCACCATCAACAAAAAGCCTGACCTCCTCAAAGGGTTGCCGTGAGCAGAGCCCCAGGGAAAGGTGAATGGCCTGAGGCCTGGGAGATCAGGGCTTGCCTTAGGATTAGGGGAGAGGCGGGCCACAGGGATCAGAAAGAGTGGCAGGGCTGGGGGAAAGGAGAGCTGGGGACTGGTGAGGGAGCCGAGCACAGAGCCTCCGAAGGAGAATCGCACTCACTGCCGCAACTCTGCCTTGACAGCGCTGGAGACCCGGGGATAGCAGACAGAGAAGAGGCCACAGGCTGAGGTGCGGGAAGTGACCAGTCGCCGCCCGCCAGCCGCTTCACGAGGGGCACGAGTGGGCCTCCAGGTCCGAGGGGCGAGTGCTCGTGGGAGATGATCCGCAGGGAATCCACTGCCTTGTCCCGAACAAACCGTCTCCTCTACCGTGGCCAAGGACTCCAGGGGGGGCTGCGGCAGGAGACGGCAGGGCCACATTAGCTCCTCCACCCTTGGCACTATGGAAACCTACCTCCCCTGTCCCTCAAATGGGAATCCCCTCCAGCCCAACCTCCTCCTGTCCTCCAGGCCCAAGGGAGCTCTCCTGCCCCAAGAGCCAGGGGCTCCAGGTTCTGACCCTGCCCACATTCTGCCTCCTGTCAGGGGCCGTCAGCACGGTGTGGGGAAAAGGGCAGCCTCTGGCTCTGCTCTTTGTATCCTAGCCGGTCACCCGTCTGGGTGACCGGAGCTCTGGCCTCAGCTACCCCACCTGCCACGATGAAGGCTGGGCCAATGATTCCCAAGGTCTTCTGCCATCTCACGCCTAAGTAGGAGAGAAGACGCTGGGCCGAGAGGCCAAAGGTCTGGTTCTAGGCCGTCCCGCCGAGCTGCTCCCTTGCCAGGGCCAAACCCGGCCCAGCTCAAGCCTCAGCTTCCTCCTCCAGATTTCTATATCTGGGATTTTTAACCTTGTTTGTGTCTCAGACTCCTCTAAGAGTCCAGAGAAGCCTTCAAAGAATCCTGTTTTCCACTAATTAAAGGAAAAGCTAAATTCCAGGGAGAAGTTAGTGAAAATTAAGATGTGATCTTCTATGCAAGTGCATGAAGTCCTTGAAATCCAGTCACAGACCCCGAGGGACACAGTAAGGCAGCTCAGCATCCCGGAGCCAAACGACCACTGCCCCAGCCTGAGAGTGGGGCCTTCCCGGAGCGGCCAGTCCCTTCCCCTCTGCTAGGCCTCCACTTCCCATCTGTGAGATGAGGGTCTCAAACGAAAGGACCCCTGGGTTCTCTTCTCAAATCTGACTGAACAACAAGCTGGGCAGACACTCATCAAGCACCTCCTGTATGCCAGGCACCATCCCTGCCCCCAAGGAGCTTCCACTCTAATTGTACTCCAGGGGTCTGTCTTCTGGCCAGCTCACTTCACCCTCGGGCCTGTTTCCTCATCTGTAAAATGGTGATAACGGCTCGCATTACCTACTCAACCCGGTCTGCAGGCGGCACGGGCTGTGTGGGAGAGCAGGGCTTCGGAGGGCCGAGGCCACAGGGGCTCCTCCCAGGCGGGCACAGGGTCGTCTGGGGCCGCCCCAGTGAAGGGCTCTCCCTGCCCGGCTCCCTGGTGCTCCCGACAAACTCCATGGTCAGCGGCACAGGAGAGAACTCTGGTGTGGAGGGCTCCCTCCGCAGGTGCCGCACCCACCCCTGGAGCTTCCCCTCACCCTCGCTTGTGTCTGGGTGGCACAGTCTCCTGCTCTCCTCCCCCACGGCGCCCACACAACACACCAGGTGCCTGGTGAGCATCTGCTGAACTGACTGTCCCTGGGCCTGGGAGTAGGGGGAACCACTGCAGGAACTCACCAGCAGACAGTGCACGTACTCAGGCCCCCCAACCAAGGTGGTGAAAGTCCCCAGCTGCTCAGCCAGCGCCAGGAGCACTTCATCTTCGTCGTAGATAGTGTCTGTGGGACGGACAGAGTCAAGATCATCACCCTCCCTCCTCGCCAAGGGCGGGGAACCGGGCAGGCGCTCAGGAAGCCGCCGCTCTCCCAGGCCCACAGCCCAGGGCTTCTCTCTGCCCCACCTGTCCCCTCAAGCCAGCTGACATCTGATCTCCAAGCCCCCAGCTCGGACACCTCGAGTTCTACAGTCTAGGAACCTAAGATACACACACCTGAGTGACCTCCTTCCTCACCAAAGGCCTTTTCTCAATCCTTGTCCTCCTCAACTGGAAGCATTTGCCAAGAGCCCCTCGCTCCCTCCTCACCTACACTAGCCAGGGCTTCCCCCATCCTCTGAACAGGCCTTCCATCTACGCCTGAACTCAACCTCCCACCAGGCTTTGGTCCTCTGCTTTGTCCCTGTTCTCTCCTCTCCCGAGATCATCCCGGAGCAGTTTCAATGACGACCTCTCTGGACCCCTCGTCCACCTCTGAAGCCCGACCTTTCACCTGAGCTCCAGGCGCCCCCGTGGGCCCCTCTAGAGGGGAGATGCTCTCTAAAAGGCCATTTATATAATAAGAGAATCAGGAGGCTTGGAAGTGAGCTTGAAGACCAGCCAGTGTAGGGCTTCCACTTTTCCATGCGTGACCCCTTCTCACCTGAGAAATGTTTACTTGACCCCGGGCACACAGGCATACAAAGTAGGTATACAAATCAAATGTGTACTGCCAAGTTCTTCACCCCCCACCCCCGTATTCGGTTACACGACCCACAGTTTAAGAGGATCTGAGCCAGTGCGCACATCCCCACCTCAAACAACAGCCTCTTCCACAACACAGACAAGAAGTGGCGGCCCATCCCCAGGGATGAGGACATCCACCACTGGAAAGCCGTAGGCAGGAAGACATTTTCCCTCTGCTCAGCTGAAATCTGCTGCCCTGCAGGCCTGGAGACTGGGCCTGCTGCTGCCTCCCCTTCCCAGTTTTCCGGGTTCCGGCAGAGGCACCACAACCCCCCAGACTTCCTGACTTGAGTTCATCAACCCTATGAGGCCCCTTTGGCCCCGGCACCACAAGGGCACGTCACAGAAGAGGCAACACAAGCTGACCCCAAGGCCAGAACTAAGACCAAGGGAGGCAGAGGGCATTTGGCACAGTAACAATGAACGCCTGGAAGAGACTGCCTTGCAAAGAAGCTCCCTGTGACAAGGTATTTAAGCAAAGGAATCGCACTGAATCACAGGATTTCAAGGTTAGAAGGGACCTCATTGAGACAAATATTCAAGAATCCCCTGCATTCTCAACTCCCATCACCTCCCTCACCTGGTGAAGAACATTCAATGTTCCCAAGCACAGACAGGACAGAACAAGGAGGGGGAAACAAAGCCAGCTACAGTCAAAAAACTGGGGTTGGCTGCCGAAGGGGGTGCCTTGTGAACCTGAAAACCCTAAAGAACCCTGAGCTGTCACAATGGGATCAAGTGCAGACTTGGGGGGGGGGGCAGCAGAGGCCCGAGCAGGAGCAGGAGCAGGAGCAAGCTTCCCAACTCCTAGACTTGCCTGCATCCAGTCCCACACCTCTGCTCAAGCAAGGACCTCCAGCCAGGAAACCCTCCCCACCCCAGGGTCCGGCTGCCAAGGCCTCAGGAAGCCTGCTGGGCCATCCTGGTAGGCAGGGCCCCATCCCCGCAGGCCATCCTGCCCACTGGGGCCCATTCCCCTTCCCCAGGGAGCCCATCAGATATCTGCTGGTAGCGAGTCACAGGACTGATGCTCCCCCTCGGCACCCCCTCACATTTCTTTCTTCTCGAGGTTAAAAGTCCTTCAAGTCCTCTCCGTTTGGCCTGGTCTCCAGGCCTCGGCCTTCTATAGACCTGCTCTGGTTGGTCAAGGTCCTCCCCAAAACGTGGGTCCTGATCTGAACATAAGCATCTAAACGGGACCTGCCCAGGAAAGAGGAAAGGACCCCCCCCCCCCCAACCGGGGTTTTGTGGTTATTGCTCGGTCACGCCTGACTCCTCCAGATCCCATTTGGGCTTTTCCTGGCAGAGATCCTGGAGTGTTTGTCAATCCCTTCTCCAGCTCATCTGACAGACAGGAAAGTGGGGCAAACAGGGTGAAGTGACTTGCCCAGGGTCACACAGCTAGTAAGTGTCTGAGGCTGGATCTGCACTCAGGTCTTCCTGATTTCCGGCCTGGTGATACAAAGGCCTGCTCCACCTCGCTGCCCTATGGATGCTGTATTTCTATTTGTACACATGAAGATCACATTCCTTTTACTAAAGTCATCATCGGACACCGCAGTGAGGGCCCAGAGGTCAACACTGCCCCTGAAAGGGACTACACACACGCCTGCCTCCAGGCACCTCTCTCCACAAATGTGCCAGCCTCGCCAAGCAGTGAGGAGCACACCAGCAGAACACGGCCCCTCCCAGCAGCGTCCTAAGGTGTGATGGAGCTGCGTCCTACATCACTACCAAGAGCACCCACGTGGACTAATTCAAGAGGACTCCCAGAGAGTGCTGACACTGAAGTGAGCTTGCAGGCCACTAGGACGTCCAGATCTGCCTCACCAGAATTGTCCACCGCTCCTCTCCCAGTGCATTCTTGGGAAGCAGAACCCAAGCAGTAGGGCTTCCATTCATTCCCCTTCGGCGGCCTCTGGTGAGATCCAGAAATCTGAGGAGACTCCGGCTGCCCACCACGTCAGTTACTCCTCACCAGCTGCAATGCCACCCTAACCCTTCATCCAAGCCATCCATAATGCTAGTGCCCAGAACAGAGCCCAGGCCCACCCCAAGCCTCCTTCCACGCTGACGTCAATCCATTAGGGGTCCGACATTTCAGCTCAGTCAACCCAGCCCTCCTAACCCCCTGACCTGTACCACATCATCCCCATCTCTTCTGTTACCAAAAGGAAATCTGCAGACAGTCAAAGAGCTTCCAGAAAGTCAGACACATTTCACTGGTCAGATCTATGTCTAGTCTAGTGGACGTCCACCCAGTTTCCCCTAAAAGAGGCTGTCCCTTTTAACTCTTCTGTTTCTGTCCATGACATTTGTTAACCTGAAGTGAGAAGGCCTGGCACCCAGAAGAGCAGTCCCAGCTCAGACCCACCATCCAAGTCCCACCATCCCCTTCCTCACTGGGTTCCCTTCCCCTCTTCAGCCTCTTTCTCAGCACTGGCTCCCATGAGACCACAGCTTTCTGGGCAGGATCCCCTCCCTACCTGTAAGGAATGGAAGGAGTTCACTCCGGGTCCTTTCCACACCAAGGGCCAGGGCAATGGTGGACAGCTTCTTGATACTGTTGAGCCGGAGCTACAGAAGAAAGCAAAAACTCATGACCAAGGACTTCCAGGAGAGCAGGCCGCTCAGCAACCTGGGCAGCGGCCCCCAAGCATTGCTTTCTCTGCAAATGAGACTTGGGGGATGAAATTCAGGCAGCAAACAATGATCATGAGGAAGACAGGAAGAGCCACCATCTGGCCCCAGCTGCAACCTATACAAACAGTACAAGGCTGGAATCAGGGGACTTGGGTTCTAAGCATTCTATGTTCTACGGTTAAAAGGCCCTCCCAGCTCTGAGGTTCTGTGTTCTCAAGGCCCTCCCAGCTCTGGGGTTCCACGTTCTCAAGGCCCTCCCAGCTCTGAGGTTCCACGTTCTCAAGGCCCTCCCAGCTCTGGGGTTCCACGTTCTCAAGGCCCTCCCAGCTCTGGGATTCCACGTTCTCAAGGCCCTCCCAGCTCTGGGGTTCCACGTTCTCAGGGCCCTCCCAGCTCTGGGGTTCCACGTTCCCAGGGCCCTCCCAGCTCTGGGGTTCCGCGTTCTCAAGGCCCTCCCAGGTCTGGGGTTCCACGTTCTCAAGGCCCTCCCAGGTCTGGGGTTCCACGTTCTCAAGGCCCTCCCAGGTCTGGGATTCCACGTTCTCAAGGCCCTCCCAGCTCTGGGGTTCCACGTTCCCAGGGCCCTCCCAGCTCTGGGGTTCCGCGTTCCCAGGGCCCTCCCAGCTCTGGGGTTCCGCGTTCCCAGGGCCCTCCCAGCTCTGGGGTTCTGTGTTCCCAGGGCCCTCCCAGCTCTGAGGTTCCGTGTTCTCAAGGCCCTCCTGGCTGAGTCCTCCTGGGGTTTTAACCTCTAGCCTTTGCTCCACCACTGCTCTGCCCTAAGAAATACCCAGAAGCCACTCCTGCTGCTTTTGGGTCCCAGCATCCTCTGCCTCCCCAAGCACAGAAATCGAAGCCAGTGCTCAAGGCCCTGCTCAAGCACCACCCAGAAGAGGGCCTTGAATCTTCCAACATGCTGGGCTCTCTCCCTCCTTCCTCACGGATCCTACAGGCCTTAATTCTTGGGGCCAAGCATGGTCTGCACATGGTCGGTACTTAACAAATGCTTGTTTGTTCTGAACAACTCAAATGACACGCGTGGCTCGGTATCAGCTACCCCATGAAAGTGCTCTCGCTTCAGGTGTGGCTCCAAAACTTCCTGGCTCGGTGACCCAGGGAGCATGAATTCCTCTCTAAGCCTGGGTTTCCTCTTCTGTAAAGTGGCCCCAATAATATACATCTACCCAGGTCATGGGGCTATTACTATAGAAGTACTTTCTCCACGTGAAAACCCCCACAAAGCTGCCAAGAAAGCCAAGCGAGATCACAGATCCCAGACAGCGCTAGCCAAGTGTTTGCTTTCATTCCTCGTGTCCCTCTCCCCTCTTAGAGGAGGCTCTCCCTGAGGGCAGGGGCTGCACTGGGCAGCTCAGCTCAGCGGCCTGAGCCACGGTCTGCTGAATGAGGCGACCCCTGAACATGGGGAGGGGGGAGAGTGAAGGAAGGGAGGTAAGGGCGAGGCAGGGGGGCACCCGGCCAAGGTGCTTATTTCCACCTGCCACATGGCAGAGAGGGGGAGGGGGCAGAAAAGTGGGCCAGATGATTTCTAAGGCCGCTTTACGGCCTCTCCTCTAGAATTATTTCTGTGTCACATGAGGTGATTTAGTTGCCTCAGTTTCCTTAACTATAAAACAGAACAAACCAATCTAAGCATTAGGAAAATGAATCTGGTAGCCTGGGAAGGATGGATTCGAGAGGGGAGGAGGCCAGAAGCAGGAAGACCCGTGAGGACGCCCTGCTGAGAGCCAAGGTGCAGTCCCAACAGTGACAGTCTGCACTCAATGGGCCACATTTCAGCCTTTCCCATGGGAAGAGGTTAAGAAAGCTATGCCCTGCCGGCCCCCACTTCCAGGAAGTCTCCCATGTGTGACTCACCTCTGCAGATGAGCGTCTCCAAAGACAAGACTGTTATTCATGTGTGTCAGAACACAGGACTAAGCCCCCCAAGTCTGGAGGAAGGGCTCTCAGAACAAAGTTGATCAGAGCAGGGAGGGCCTTCACAACCCACCCATACTCCCCTGGCCGTGCAGATGGGGAAACCACTGAATCAATGAATAACTGGCTTCTAGCCTATTTCCCTTCCAAGATCCCAGCGCCCAGTCCCCCCACCCCAGCCGGCCCAGCACTGTGGTAACAAGGCTCCCTCACACTGCGGGAGAGCTTGAAGGTTGACAAAAAGCTTTTACAATTCATTCCAACTCAACGAGGCAAAAGTTCTGATACTGAAATCAAGTAAGGGCCCATGGGCGAGCCTAAGAGCACAGGATCATTCCAGGCAGCGGCTGCAAAGGCAAGAAGGTGGGAGAACAGAGGCTGTGGTGAGGGGACTCTGGCCAGGGCCTAAGGGGGCAGAAAGAGGAATAACGTGAGATAAGCTCGAAGGGTAGGACGGAGCCAGGCCAGGGAGGGCTTTAAAGAACAAGCAGAAGAGGTGGAACCTTGGCTTTGGGGCTGTAGGAATGCCATGAAAAAAAAATCTCTGCATTAATTAGGAAGAGTAATGCTTAGGGGCAGCTAGGTGGTACAGTGGATAAAGCACTGGCTCTGGATTCAGGAGGACCTGAGTTCAAATCCAGCCTCAGACACTTGACACTTATTAGCTGTGTGACCCTGGGCAACTCATTTAACCCTCACTGCCCAGCCAAAAAAAATAAAAAATAGATCTAGAACAGTCAAGGAAAGGGGGGGAGGAGAAAATGGGTAGTAAGACCACTGCAGGCAGAGGAAATGGTTTGTCAGACATGGCTGGTATGTACAGAGAAAGCAGATAAAAGAACTGGCAAGAGATCCATAGGAATCAGCTCCTTAAGTGCAGGGACTGTCTTTTGCCTCCTTTTGCATCCGCAGCTCTTAGCACAGTGACTGGCACATAGTAGGCATTTAGTCATCATTCAGTGATTGAAGAGATCACAGGCTTTCAAACCTGAAGGGGGAGGGGGCGGTGTCTTAGGGGTCACCTAGTCCAAATCCCTCATTTTACACAAGAAGAAACAAAGACCCAGGGATGCCAAGTGACTTGTTCAAAGTCACAGGAGTGACGTCTTGTTCCAAAACTCGTGCTTTCACTATACCAACAACGTGCCTCTAATATGGGGCTCAAAACCCTAAAGCAGATCCTCCTGGCCCATGAGAGAGCTGGGAAAGGTTACTAACCAGGAGAAGGATGGAGTCATGATGGGGCTTTAGTCAAAAACCCTGGAAATTAGAGTCTGAAGGAAGACTTGTATTCAAGCAGGCAGCTCGGCCACTTCCAAACTGATGGCATGACCTTGGACAAGACCCTTGACATAACTCTTTGGGCTGGGCTGGCTGTTTTCTAAAGTTGCTTCTAGTTCTAATATTTGTGAGGTGAACCGGCGGCCTGGGCCGGCAAGGCCGAGGAGCGGAGGGCCCAGCCGTCTGCAGTGGCCTTACCACCCATCCCTCCTCCCCCCTTTCCTTGACTGTTCTAAATCTATTCAAAGCCTCCCCATGCTTTGCATTTTTCCAGGCTCAACTCTGGTGTCATCCTTTTCCGGAAGTCATCCCTGATCACATTAGCGGGAAGTGAGCTTTGTGTCCTGCGGCCACTCTTCCTCAGTCCAAGCCTTCCTCCCTGACTGACACAGACATTCTGGTGCCCCAAAGTCTTCGGTGACTTCAGTCAGCCCAAAGACCAAGACTCAAACGCTTCTGCCCTTCTAGCTTATCTCATATGACCCCCCCATGTACCCTCCTGCCTCACCCAAGTGGGCCCCTCCATGCCCTGCAAATACTCTCTACCCTCCCACCTCCAGGCCTTTGCAACCTATGCCTGGAATAACCCCTTGCCCTTCTTCACCCGATGAACTCCTACCCATCGTATCAACACCACCTCCTCCCTCGGGCCTTTCTTTTCTCGGAGGTCAGACACAGCATAATACTGTGTACTGGTTCTGCGCCCCATGTCACCCCCACACTAGGGTGAGCACCCGTGGAGGGGATGGGACGGCCCTACAGTCTCAGCACGAGAAGGACCCTAAGGGATTGGGGATTACAGATCCAAACCATGGTACAGATAGGGAAACTGAGCCCCAGAGGGCCGTGTCTTTCCCAAGGTCACGCAGGGGTGAATCAGAGCCAGAACCCCGATCGCTGCACTCCCAGTCCCAAGATAACCATATCGGGGTCCCACCTGGCCCAGGCCCCAAGGAGGGGGTGGAGGGGCCGGGTGCCCGAACTGGGCCTCAGAGCCTCGACCTGGCTCTGTCCCCTGCGCCAATGGAAAGCTGCCAAGGGGGCGGGCTCTCGTCGGCGATTGGCTTGGGTCCCCGTTAAGTACCACCCCCAGAGGGTATTTTCTCTCCCCAGAGGATCATTGCCCTGAATAGAGCTTTGGGTGGGGGGAATCAAGGTGGAGAAATGGGGGGCCCGGAAAAGCACCAGGGCCTAGGCCCCCTCGAGAGGCCCCCACTGGGGATTTAATCCCCAAGCTACCAATCAGGAATTAGCTCCGCGGAGCTAAGCCCCGCCCCTTGCAGGGGCCGCTCCCCTGCATTAACCCACGGGGGTCCCCGCTCTCAGTCCGGGCCCAGAGCGAATCAGGAGGCGCCTTGCTCGCCGTGGGCCAATCAGGCGGCCCCCTGCGCGCCGTGAGAACCCAGAGTGCCGGCCAATCAGGAGGAGCCGGAGGCAGCCCCCGGGCCCGCGCCCCCGCCCCCTGCCAGACCCGCTTGGCCCGGGGTCCCCGGGCCCGGCGCCCCCTCCCCAGCGGCGCCGCTGTCCAATCAGAGGTGCTGTCTCAGCGGGCCACGGCGGCGCGAGACAAGCGACGCGTGCGCTGATTGGCCCGCTTTCTCTCCCCCCTCCCCCCCCCAGCCCTCAGATCCCAAGAACGCCGAGCCGGCCACCCGCGCCGCCCGCAGCCCCGGGCCCCCCGGGTCCCGGCCCCGGCCCGGACCTGAACGTCTTCGTTACGGAGCTCGTCGATGAGCACTGCGATGGGGTAGAGCGAGTCATCGCCATCGGCCGCCGCCATCTTGGCTCCGTCCCGCTCCCGTCAGGCTTCGGCAGCCGAGCCGAGCTGAGGGAAGGGAAGGGAAGGGAAGGGAGTGGGACGGGGCGGGGCGGGGGAGGGGCAGAGCCACCAGAAGAGAAAGGGGGGGTCTCCCAGGCGACTTTGCAGGGGTTTCTGGGCGTCCATTGGCCAATCCGCACGAGGCACCGCGCGCCCATTGGCCTCGGTAAACGGGGCCCCGCCCCCTCTCCTCTATTGGCCAAAGGAAAAAGGGGCCTTCTCTCTAGCTGGCCCGCTTCCCGTAGAGGGGCGGAGAGAGAAGGGGAGGGCTGCTGGAAATTGGCATCCTAGCAACCGAAATGAACCCACCCCCTCCAAATCGATCTCCGAAATCTCATTGGTCGTTGCCCCTAGCGACAGACCGACTGCAGTACTTTCTGCCAATAGAGGTGATGAATGATGACGACACTCGGCCTAGAGGAGGCCGAGCTCTAGGAAGGGTGCGATGACGTCATCGGTAGGGACTGAGAATGCGCGCTCCCTCCCCGCTTCTCACCGCCTGTAAGGTGCAGAACCTCGGGATGGGCGAGTCCGACTTCTCCCCGGAAGTTGACGTCAGAGCGGGAAGGGCACTTAAAGATCACTTCATCTAACCCCTCCTGAACCCCAGAGCTTTGTTATGTTATAGACCATTTGTTGTCTAAGGCGGCAAGTTGTAGTGCAAGGAGCCCTGTGCTGGGTGTCAAGAGACCTGGGTTCGAATCCTGATCTTGCCACTAATTCCCCGGACACCCTTGGTCAAAGCTCTCCCTGAGACTGTTTTCCCCCTGTAAAATAAGGACTAGAGAATCCTAAAGGGTTCATCTCAGCCCTGGCCCGAAGTTAGGCGAAGAGTGCCTGCTAAATGCAAAGGAAGTGGGTCATGGACCCTGGCCTCAAGACACTTCCAGTCTAATAAAGGGGATCGCATATGAACACAAAGTGTGATTCGGGGGCAGAAGAGAGCCAGGCAAAAGGAGGGGGTTGGACCGCATGGCTTCCAAGGTCAAGTCCATGGTCATGTCGATGATGATGCTTATGGTGATGGTAAGTTCACAGGAGTCCCCAGACCCTCAGTGACTTGCCTATCCAGGCCTGAAGCACTATCTACTGCACCACCTAGCCGACCTCATAGAAGCCTAGATTTAGAGTTTGAATGAGATCTTAAACTTTTTCCTCTCACAATTCCTTTTTACCGGAGAAATGTTTACACAACCCCGAGTAGATAGATATATAAAACAGGTCTACCGAACCTTTGGTTGCCAAATTTGTTTCAACCCCCACACATTCAGTTACTCGACCCCTCATGGGGCCACAACCTACAGCTCAAGAAGCTTTGTTCTACCTTAGTCCCGTCCTCTTAAAGATAAGGAAAAAAGGCCAGAGAGAGGAAATGATTCTTCCAAGATGATGCAGTGAGTCGATGGAAGCACCAGGATCTGACTCCAAACCCAGTGGGGTTTTCCATTGTTTCTTCAAGAAGGTGGTCCCTAGGGGCAGCTAGATGGTGCAGTGGATAGAGCATTGGCCCTGGATTCAGGAGGACCTGAGTTTAAATCCAGCCTCAGACACTTGACACTTACTAGCTGTGTGACCCTGGGCAAGTCACTTAACCCTCATTGCCCCACAAATAATAAATAAATAAATGAATTAAATAAATTTTAAAAAAAAGAAGGTGGTCCCTGAGCTGGGCTTTTTTTTTTAATTAATAAAGTGTTTTTTTTTTCCGTTACATGTAAAGATAGTTCTCATCTTTTGTTTATACAAGCTTTACAATTTCAGATTTTTCTCCCTCCCTCCCCTCCCTTCCCCCTCCCCTAGACAGCAGGTAATCTGATATAGGTTTTATATATATATATATATATATATACACACATATATACATATATACACATAATAACATTAATCCTATTTTTGCATTAGTCATGTTATAAGAGAAAAAATCAGAGCACTGATGAAAAACCTCAAAATAGAAAAAAACAACAGCACCAAAAACAAAAGAAATAGTATGGTTCATTCAGCATCTATACTCTGCAGTTTTTTTTTTTTCTTGGATTTGGAGATCCTCTTCCATCATGAGTTCCCTGGAACTCTTCTGTACCATTGCATTGGTGAGAAGAATATAGTCCATCACAGTAGATCAACACTCAGTGTTGATGATACTGTGTACAATGTTCTTCTGGTTCTGCTCATCTCACTCATCATCAGCTCACCCAAGACCCTCCAGGTTTCTCTGAACTCCTCCTGCTCATCATTTCTTACAGCACAATAATATTCCATTGTATTCATATACCACAACTTGTCCAGCCATTCCCCAGTTGATGGGCATCCCCTCAACTTCCAATTCCTTGCCACCACTTAAAGAGCAGCTATAAATATTTTTGTACATGTGGGTCCCTTTCCCCTTTCCATGATTTCTTTGGGAAAAAGACCCAAAAATGGTACTGCTGGGTCAAAGGGTACGCACAGCTTTATTGCTCTTTGGGCATAATTCCAAATTCTGAGCTGGGCTTTGAAAGAAGAAAAGGAGGTCTGTGGGTGTGGGGGAAGAGGAACGGCTAGTCCAGGCAGAATGGAGAGCATGAGCAAAGGCTCCTGGGTAGGTGAGAGTGGAGGTGGAAAGTAGCTCAGGTGGAAGGTGGACTGTGTAAAGGGAACGGTAGAGAGAAGACTGTACAGGGAGCTTGGATGCTGGGAAGACTGAGCATTAGAGATCCCGTCCTGTTGAGCACCCTCTAAAGCCCCTCCCACCTTGGACATTCTAAGTGCCAAGAGGTGCCGCCTCATTCTAAGGGCTCTCCCAGCCTGACGTTCTGGCTTCTAAGGTTCCATGACATCTCCTTTATTTACGCCGACCTCTCCAACTAGACAGTTGTCCTCCCATGAGAGCAGATTCCCCCAGGCCCTTGTTCTCTGCAATCTCTCCCTCTCCCATGGCTTCTGTCTCTCAGCCTGTGAACAAGCATACATCTTCCCCAACCTAAAAGCTCTCCACTGCCAGCCAGCTACTGCCTCCTCCCTGTCATCACCAGACTTCTAAAGTCATCTGCAGCCCACTCCCTCCCCTTCCTTACTGTCCACCAGCAACAAGCATTTGGTAAGCCCCTGGCACACCAGGCACCATGCTGGCCACTAGGGGCTCAAGGACAGAAATCGAGAGTTCCCTGCTCTCCCATGCCAGGGAGAGCCTAATGCCATCGCCCTTTTACTTCGTGTCCAATGTCAGGATGAAATGAGGCACTTCCAAATCACTGAATAGGAGGTGTCCTTTGCCATAACCCCAGGAAGGATAAGCAACGAGGCCAGGACTTCAGAAACTTTTTCCACTCATGACCCCTTTTTGCCCAAGAAATTTTTACGTGACCCCAGGTATATAGGTATGTAAAATTGGTATGCATAACCTTTTACTGTTGCCAAAATTTTCACAACCCCCACATTGAGTTAGGCAACCCTGCATACGGTCACAACCCACGATTAAAGATGCTTTGCCCTAGGACCTTGCACAGAGGAATGAGTGACTGTTCTCCCCGTGGCTGCTCCTCTACTGCCGTGCCCAGGGTTCTTCTGCCCCTCTCAGCACTCCACCTCTGTCTCCTTGGCTGGCTTATCATTTGCCTCAAACCCCCTCAGGGTGGGGATTCTGTCCTTGCAGCTAGTCTCTCCACATTCTCTGCCTTCCCATCACTCCTGTGATTTCCGGCATCCCTTTTGGCAGGTGGTAGGTGCTTGGTCAATATCTGTTGACCATGACTGCCAAATCTGTGTCTCCAGCCCTCCATGCCCTGCCTCTGGCTCTTGTGATGGTGGTCAGGCATGGATGTACCCAGACTCCTTCTGCTTACCCAGCTGATGCACTGTGGAGAACCTGAGAAACAAGGATTCTTCTGGGAGAATAGTGATAACATGGATGAGAGGGACCCTGGGAAGACTGGAGAGCAGATCATGATTGGGCATTCTGTCACTGGTTCCCACCCACTAATGTCAGGGTCAGGCAGAGAAAGCAGGCCCCAGTAAGCTCAACCATCTCCATTTGCTTTATTCACATCCAAGGGAACACGGTGATCATAGAGCCCTAAGACACTGGCCTCGGTCTCAGTTTTCCACTCAGTTGGGAACAAGTCATAGGAATAGGAAAGTCACAATCTAGGCTAGATGTGACCACCAGCCCCATGGATGTCCCAAGGAGAGATTGGGGGAGTGAATTTGGGAAAGCATCCAGCAGCCTGGATTTAACTTGGTGGGCTCAGAGCTACAGATAGCAATAACTGAGGTATTGGCAGGCCGAGGTATAGAGCTCCCAGCACTCTCAGTTTGTTAGTAGAGTATGAACCTACTAACAAAGTGGGTCAATAGAGACTTCAAGAAGCCAAAGACCCAGAGTGAGTCTGAGGCAAAATTTCAAGCTGCCAGATGTATCTTACTCTGAATTTCCTGAAAATAAAGACCCTCTGATCTAGGTGTGATGTTGCCAAGGCTTGGACCTCCCCTTAGATCACCAAGCAAAGATAAGACAACTTCGAATTAAGAGATGGGAGTAGTCTGCAGTTATGGGAGTGGTCCACTAAGCCTGATCTCTTCCCACAGTATGGGTGGTGTGTGAAATTGCCAGGGTAGAGATAAAAGCTACAAGATAAGAATTGTGACCCAAGTGACTTGAAGTTACCTGAGTGAAAATAAAATAGTGAATCTAACTTAACTAAATCTTAATAATAGAATTAAAATCCATTTTGTATTTTACAGTTCCTTCTTACTATATCTTTGAAGTAAAAAAATTCCTTTCGCAAAAGCCACTTTATGTTAAATTGTTCAATGGAATTGTGGTGCTAGTCACTGGCCCCTAACAATATGGGGGGGGACAGTTTCTGGGTGCTCAAGCCAATGGTGGTAGAGAAAACCATTCCCTGAGCCTTAGGGCTGCCCTAACAGCCTCCAGCCAGATCTACCCCTAAGTCTGCTCCTCTTTTTGATTGCAGTGTTTCTCTGGAGCATGACCAGACATTCAGGCTCCCCTCATCCCAAGCTCGGGGTGTTGCAAACCTGAAAGTGCTGTATAAGTAGTATTACGATCACCCTAACTTGTCCCTCACCACCTCCTGTACTTGCTGTCATTCAGGTGTTCAGTGGTGTCTGACTTCATGACCCCATGGACCATAGCACACCAGGTCCCTGTATCCTCCACTCTCTCTCAAAGGCTGTCCAGGTTCACATTCGTTGTTTCCATAACACGATGCATCCAACTCATCCTCTGCCTTCCCCTTCTCCTTTTGCCTTCAGACTTGCCCATATCAGGGTCTTTTCCAATGAGTCCTGTTGTCTTCTCATTACGTGGCCGAACTATTTATGTTTCAGCATCAGTATTTGGCCTTCCAGTGATTAGTCCAAATTAATTTCTCTAAGTATAGACTGATTTGATCTCCTTGATCATCGAGGGACACGCAAAAGTCCTCTTCAGCACCACAGTTCAAAAATGTACATTCAGTGGTGCTCAACTTCCTTATAGTCCAGCTCTCACTGCCAAACATTACTACTAGAAAAGCCATTACATGCACCTTTGTCGATAAAGTGAGATCTCTGCTTTGTAGTGAGCTGTGCAGATTTGCCAAAGCTTTCCTTCCAAGGGGCAGGTGTCTTTTCATTTCATGGGTACAGGCGCCGTCTACAGTGATCTTTGAGCCCAAGAATATAAAATCTGACACTGCTCCATTTCTTCTCCCTCTATTGGCCAGGAAGTTGTTTTTTTTGTTTGTTTGTTTGGGGGGGGGGTTGTTTTGGGGGAGTTTTTTTGGTGAGGCAATTGGGGTTAAGTGACTTGCCCAGGGTCATACAGCTAGTAAGTGTCAAGGGTCTGAGTCCACATTTGAACTCAGGTCCTCCTGAATCCAGGGCCAGTGCTCTATCCATTGCACCACCTAGCTGCCCCAGTTGTATTTTTTAATAATTATTTTCTCACAAAATGATGGAACCAGTTGCCAAGATCTTAGGGTTTTTTATGTTAAATTTCAAGCCAGCTTTTATCTGCTCCTCTTTCACCCTCATCAAGAGGCTTCTTAATTGCACATTACTTTCTGCCATCAGAGCGGTATCACCCGCATATCTGAGATTGCTGATATTTCTCCTGGCAGCCTTCATTCTAGCTTTTGATTCATCCACCCTGGCATTTCTCGTGATGTATTCTGCATATGTTAAATAAGTTGACAATATGCAGCCTTGTACTCCTTATCCAATCTTAAACCAATCAGTTGTTCCATGTTCACTTCTAATTGTTGCTTCTTGACTTGTATACAGATTCCTCAGGAGACAAGAAGATAATCTGGTCCTCCCATCTCTGAGGACTTGCCACATTTTGTTGTGATGCCCACAAAGACTGTGGTGTAGTCAATGAGGCAGAAGTAGATTTTTTTCTGCAACTCCCTGGCTTTCCCCGTAATCCAGCGCATGTTGGCAATTTGGTCTCTAGTTCCTCTACCACTTCAAAAACCAGCCTGCTTGTCTGGTAATTCTCAGTTCACATATTGCTGAAGCCTAGAATCTTAAGCATAACCTTGCTGGCATGTGAAATGAGCACAATTGTTCAGTAATTTAAACATTTTTTTGCATTGACCTTCTTTAGGATTGGGTCATAAACTGACCTTTTCCAATCCAACAGCCACTGTTGAGTTTTCCAAATTTGCTAGCATATTGAGTGCAGCACTTTAACAGTATCATCTGTTTTTTTTTCTTTTTATAATAAACATTTTATTTAAAGTTTTGAGCTCCAAATTCTAACCCTCCATCCTTCCCTCCCTCCCTGAGGCAGTAAGCAATCAAATATAGGTTATGCATGTGCAATTAAGTAAAACATTACCATATTAGTCATCTTGTATAAGAAAACTCGAATAAAAGAAAAATGAAAGAAAGTGAAAAATAGCATGCTTCAGTCTATGTTCCATCAATATCAGTTCTTTCTTTGGAGGTGGATAGTATGATTCATCATTAGTCCTTTGGGATTGTCTTGGATGATTGTATTGCTGAGAATAGTTAAGTCATTCACAGTTCTTCATCCATCAGTATTGCTGTCACCATGCACAATGTTCTCCTGGTTCTGCTCACTTCACTATACATCAGTTCATATAAGTCTTTCCAGGCCTTTCTGAAATCATCCTCTTTGTCATTTCTTATGGCACAATAATATTCCATCACCATCATATACCACAGCTTGTTTAGCCATTCCCCAATGGATGGGCATTCCTTTAATTTCCAATTCCTAGCCACCACAAAACGAGCTGCTAAAAATATTTTTGTACAAGTAGGTCTTTTTCTTTTTGCAGGGAACAGCATCATCTTTGAGGATTTTCAATAGCTCAGCTGGAATCCCATCAGCTCCTCTAGCCTTAGTGTTAGGAATGCCTCCTAAGCCCACTTTACCTCATTCTCCAGAATGCCTGGCTCTAGATGAGTAACCACACCATCACCGTTATCAACAATGTTTAGATCTTTCTTGTGGAGTTCTTCTGTGTATTCTAGCCACCTCTTCTTAATTTCTTCTGCTTCTGTTAAATCCCTACCATTTTTGTCTCCTATCTTGCCCATTTTCGCATGAAACATTTCCTTAATATCTCCGATTTTCTCAAAGAGATCTCTTGTCTTTCCTATTCTGTTGTTTTCTTCTATTTCTCTGCATTGCTCATTCAAGACAACATTATCTCTCCTTGTGGTTCTCTGGAATGCAGCATTCAGTTAGGCATGTCTTTCCCTTTCACTTTCCTTCTTTCCTCAGCTAGTCATAAAGCTTCATCAGACCGCCATTTTGCTTTCTTGCTCTTCTCTTTCTTTGGTATGTTTTTTGTTGCTGCCTCCTGTACAGTCTTGCAAACCTCTGTCCATAGTTCTTCAGGCACTTGACCAAATCTAATCCCTTAAATCTATTCATCACCTCTAATTCATATTCATAAGAGATATTTGGAAACATTGCTTGTATCCCTCCTCTCCTCTATTCCCTTAGCTCTACTCTCAGTCCTTAGCATCACCCACCCAACAGCTCTGACTGCCTCCATATCCCTCCAGATGACCCTTCACATTAATGCACTTCAGCCAGTCATTTAAGGACCTCCTAAGTGACTGTGCCAAAGGTTGGTTTAATGACCCCATCTCTGTTGGAGTTTGACCCCTCTGCTTCTGGTCAGCTCTCTATGAGTCTCTAAATTGCACTTGGCTCTAAAAAGCATCAACCTGTGCCTGCCTTCTGACTCATGAAAGCCCTCTGAGACCTGTACTCCCAAAGAGACCAACAGGAAAAGGAAAGGACCCATATGTGCATACGAGTCATAGCAGCTCTTGTGGAAGTGGCAAAGACCTGGAAAGTAAGGGGGTATCACCCATACATTAGGGAATTGATGGGCAAATATGGCATATGCATGTAATGGAATATTATTGCACAATCAGATTGATGAAATGGACAATTTCAGAGAAGAGTAATAAAGAACCCGGAAACAATTTGTACATTATGAAAAAAGCACATCTGAAGGACAAGCACTGTGGCAGTGACCAGCCATGATTCCAGAGCACCAAAGATAGAGCATGCTACTCACATGCTGCCAGAGAGGGGGTAGATGTAAAATGAAGAATGGGACCAACATTGTTGGACGCACCCAATGTGGGGATTTGTTTTGCTTTGTTATGAAAAATATTATGTTGTTATGAAGGTCTTCTCCTTTTCTTTTTGCTATTTACTCGGGGCGGAGGGGGGAGAAAATAGATGTTTGTGGGGGGCAGCTAGGTGGCACAGTGGATAAAGCACCAGCCCTGGATTCAGGAGGACCTGAGTTCAAATCCAGCCTCAGACACTTGACACTTACTAGCTGTGTGACCCTGAGCAAGTCACTTGACCCTCATTGCCTGGTCCCCCCCCCCCAAAAAAAAAATATATATATATGTTTGTCACTGAATTAGAAAGTACATGTGTTGGAGAATAAGGTGTGAGGAGACTGGAAAGGTAGGAAGGGGCAGGTTATGAAGGACTTTGAGTGCCCGATAGAACAGTTTATATTTTCTCCTGGAGACAATAGGGAGCCCATAGAATTTATTGGGGGGGGGGAGACATGACATGATCGGACCTGCACTTTATTTATTTATTTGGTTGGTTGGTTTTGGTGGGGGCAATGAGGGTTAAGTGACTTGCCCAGGGTCACACAGCTAGTAAGTGTGAAGTGTCTGAGGCTGAATTTGAACTCAAGTACTCCTGAATCCAGGGCTGGTGCTTTATCCACTGTGCCACCTAGCTGCCCCAGGACCTGCACTTTAGGAAGATCACTTATGGATGAATGAAGGAAGGAATGGAGTGTGGAGAGACTTGAGGCAGGTAGACCGCCCCCCCCCCCCAAAGTCTACTGCAGTGATCCAGGATTCTCTCCAGAGAAGCCCAATCCAACACATTAGGTGACTTACAAAAGGAAAGTTATCTCATCAACTTGAATCACAGAAGCATATAATCCTATGCTTGGTGACCGAGGCCCTCTTATTCACTCATTTATCTGGCAGTCATTTATGAAGCACCTTCTGTATGCAGAATACTGTGGTAAGTGCTGGGGAGACACAAAATGTAAATAAAATCTCTCCCTAGCCCTCATGAAGGGATAAGACACAAATGGATAATGATCACAAACAATAGGTATTTGGCATCCAGTTGGCATGTAATCAAAGGTTATTTATTGAATTAATAAATACTTATAATTTGGGGCATACAACCTCACAACAATGAACTCTGTTATCTTTGAATCCTGGAAGCATAAAACTACAGAAGTCTCGAACCTGGGACCCTTAGACCCACAGAATTTTTAAACCTTTTAAGACCTCTTGGGAATATCTGGCCCCAGAAAGATGGGTGTGGAAAGAGAAGAGACCAATTTGTCCTTGAGGACCCTCAACACAAACATACTACCCTATGGGGAGGAAGTCCCTCACCACCCAGCATCTAATAATACCTGATGTATCCGACCACCACCACCACCCTCCCTCCTTCTGTCCAGCTCCATTGCCCAGAGATGGAATGAGGAATCTTTTCAGTTGGGACCGGAGAGGGCATGACTTGCCCAATGTCCCCAGTGTTCTGGACAAGGCCTGGCTGAGACCAGGTTCATAACTCAAGACTGCAATGAAATGAGACACTCCTAGGCTCTATAACCTTTAACAATGGAAGTTAACTCCAACCATAGTGTAGAAAGGATATTCAGCTAAGATACAGTATAGGTGCAGCTAGACACCACTCCTTGCTCCTCCCGTCAAGGACAGCAATCAGTGGTCCTCTTTTCTCATCATACAATCATCTACCTAGGGCCATATACTCATGAGTCTGTCATCCTCTCACCATATGCTCTGTCTCTGTCTCTGTCTCTGTCTCTGACTCTGTCTCTGTCTCTGTCTCTTGTCTTTCTCTGTCTGTCTCTCTCTCACACACACATGCCTGTGATACCTATAAGAAATTATTTTTTTCTCTCTCATATCAATAACTAGTTATTGAATCAGAACCAAGGTTTTTCCCCTTTCTACTTCCTCATCCAGAAATCAATCAGTGTGGGAAATCTTTCTCAACGATTTACCCAGGTCAAGAGCTAAGCAGACAGTAAAAGGAATTCTAAGTTTGGGCTAATGGGAGGATTTCTGCTCATTGTGTTTACTCAGACAGGCCTGGGAAAATGTGACTCCTCCCTTTTGTCAGACAGGTGATAGGGGAAATGGGACCTAAACTTGAGTGATCCAAGTCACGTACCCCAAGACCTCATTATAATATAGCCCACCTTCCATCATAATATTCATCTTTTCATTAATTGTTAAGCAACCAGAGTTGATTGGCACCCTCAAGAATACCCGATCTTCCAAGGGCATATAAACTATGAGTCCCCCATCATGAGGGGTCTTTGGCCTTTGAAAGTGTCACCGACCTCCTTTTATTAATATACAAACTGGCATTATTAATAAAACTACCCAGAAGCTATGTCTCTCAAACTTTTTAATGACATTTGTGTGTGTGTGTGTGTGTGTGTGTGTGTGTGTGTGTGTGTGTGTGTGCACAGGGCAATGAGGGTTAAGTGACTTGCCCAGGGTCACACAGCTAGTAAGTGTCAAGTGTCTGAGGCCAGATTTGAACTCAGGTCCTCCTGACTCCAGGGCCAGTGCTCTATCCACTGCACCACCTAGCTGCCCCCTCTCTTGGACTTTTAAGATGCCACACTCCCATTTACTTCCACAATCAAGTCATCTCTTTAACCCCTAGAGCACTGACATCACCTGAGCCCTTCCTGCCTTGAGGCAGAGACCACAGTTCGGCTTTCCTTTGAATGCCCAGAGCTTATCCAGGCACGCAGAGAACACCTACTAAATGCTCACTGATTGGCTACGACTCTGGGGCTGCCTGGCCAGACAGGCCTTCTGGAGGGTGGGGCTGGGTCTTCTGCCACCCCCTCCAACCAGAGGGGCACAAATAAGGTTGATTGATGAGCCAAGGACAAAGTCTTTCTAATTTGTCTGTCAAATATCCTCTCCTGGGGCAGCTAGGTGGCGCAGTGGATGGAGCACTGGCCCTGGAGTCAGGAGTACCTGAGTTCAAATCTGGCCTCAGACACTTAACACTTACTAGCTGTGTGACCCTGGGCAAGTCACTTAACCCCAATTGCCTCACCAAAAAAACAAACAAAACAAAAGAAAACAAATATCCTTTCCTCACACCCTGCATACAGAACCCTGGTTATTTTAATGATTCTGGAATTAAGAGGTGTAGACTCCTTGGCTGAGATTGGGGAACCAGGGGTCCGAGTCAAACTGTGACATGCTGGGTGACCTTGATCTGGGGTCTTTCCTCTCTGGGACTCACCTTCACCATCTTTAAAGTGACAGGATTGGCGATCATCAGATAGTACCTGATAAGGTCCTTGCTGTGTGGCCTTCACTAAGCCTCAGGGAGACATTAGAAAAAATGTGGGTTTGAAGCCAGAGAGCCTGGGTTCTAATCCCAACTCTCTTACCGACTGGCTGTGTGATACTGGATAAGCGTCTTGGACTAGATGATCCTGAAGTCCCTTTTGTCTCTAAATCCTCTAATTCCTTTGACCCATCCCAGGCAGCTCTGTATGGGTACTTTGAGATCTTGTGGCCTGGAGAACACCAATTCACAGACGGGATGTTAGAACTTGGCCCTCAGCTAAGTCAAGAAGCCAGCCCTGAGGATTCTTCAGGGAGGGCAAGAAAGAAGGGGGGAAGTAATAAACATCTGTCAAATGACCCAATGAGTAACCGTGCGAGCCTCTCACAAAGGGGCAGGAGATTCTTTGGAGCTGCTTCCCAGACCCTGACTGTGACCCAGACTTGGAAGCCCTCAGGCTGGACACTAATGATACAAGTTCCCAGAAACGAGAGGAGGGGAAGACACTGCCTGGCTTCTGCTAAGGGTGAGAGGGTCTGGCCCCGCCAGGGGCAGGAAGAATGGAGGTCTGAACGCAAGCCCTGTCCCTTCTTAGGGCCCTTGGAGGAGCGACCTTTAGGCAGCAACTGGTCCTCCTTGGAAGCCTCTGCTCCCCTGGCTGCGACTGTCCTGAGTGCAGGCTGGTCCTTCTTTCAAGCTGTGTGATCTTGGGCAGGTCTCGAATTTCCCTGAGACATGGTTTCCCCTTGCATCAAATGAGGGGGCTGGACTTGATGACTCTAAGGTTCCTTCAGCTGTGTTCGTGGCCCTACCTGTTATCCTTGGGTCAGAGGAGAAGAAGCAAGTCTAGTCCAATCGACAGATATTTATTAAGCACCTACTATGTGCCAGGCACTGTGAGCACTGGGAATACAAAAAAGACAAAAGCCAGTCCCTGCCCTCCAGGAGCTCAAAGTCTAATGGGGGAAGCCACATGCCAACCCCTATGGACACACACAAGATAAAGTGGAGACCAGGCACAGAGGGAAGGCAATACCCCAGCATTCAGAGGAACAGGAAAGGCTTCGTGGGGAACAGAGGGGAGTCATGATGAAAATCAGCTTTAGAAAAGTAGGAAATTTCAAATCTGGACTCAGACACTTGACACTTACTAGCTGTGTGACCCTGGGCAAGTCACTTAACCCTCATTGCCTTGCAAAAGGAAGAAAGGAAGGAAGGAAGGAAGGAAGGAAGGAAGGAAGGAAGGAAGGAAGGAAGGAAGGAAGGAAGGAAGGAAGGAAGGAAGGAAGGAAGGAAGGAAGGAAGGAAGGAAGGAAAGAAAAGAAAAGAAAAGTAGGAAATTCACTATTTCTCTCCCTGCTGCCCGGTAGCTGGTCAGCCGTGTGGTCCATGGGATCCAAGCTGCTTAGGTCTTGGATTGCGCATTGCTTGTTAGGTGTGTGCATTATCACTGGATCTTTGGATTGTCATAAGCATTGGTTAATATTTAAATGGTTTTGGTTAATTTCTAAATGCTGTCAGACAGTCAGACACCCAAGCTCTAAAGCCAAAAGTCTGCTCCACCAGTTCTCCAGCCCTGCCCAATTCCCAACCCTAGAAGCGTCCCTGCCTACTCTTCAGCCAGAAGTAAACAAAAGTGCTTACTTTGTGCCAGGCACTGTGCTAAATACTGAGAATATGAATACAATCAAACAGAAGACACTCCCTGCCTTTAATGAGCTTATGTCCTACTGGGAGGAATAGACACAGCAAGAGATGAATAGCGTTATGGGCAAAAAGGGAGAGATCCAGACAAAAATAATAGATGGCATTTGTATAGCACTTTACATATGTTATCCCATTTGACCCTTACAACAACCCTATTAGCATCCCCCTTTTAAAGATGGGGAAGCTGAGGCAGACAGAAGAGAAGTGATGGCAAGGGTGACACTTAAGGTCATCTCTTGCTGACTCCATCTGCTATGCCACGTAGCTGCCACTAGGGGCTTGGAGAATGGGAGGATGGAGAGATCTCTTCATCTTCAACTGGGTGGAGGAAGGAAAGTCTCTGGCACAAAGTATCATTTTGAACAGAGCCTTGAAGGAAAAGAATTCTCTCAGTGTCTAGCAATGAGGAGAGCAGGTGTTCCAGGCAGGAGCGGCAGCCTTCCTGAATGCATGGAGGTGGGAGAAGGCAAGACTAGATGGAAGAATGACAATCATCCCGTGTGGATAGGAGTAAGTGGAGCCATGAGATAGATGGCTGGAAAGTGGCAGATGGCAGTCAGAATGTGGAGAGCGTTATAGTTCAGGCTGAAGGGCTGCTGTTTATCATAGAGACCATTAGGAGCCATTGATGATTAGTGAGGAAAGTCATGAGGAGGTCAAACCTGTGCCTTCAGAGGCTCTGGGAAAAGAGCATGGATTCGAATTAGGGGACTATTATAAGTGTCTGGTCAAGGAGTGATGAAGGCCTGGGCTAGGGCTGTGGACCCAGGAGTAGAGGGAAGGGAATGAATGGGAAAGGGCAGAGGAAAAAGTGATAGGGCATAGTTATTCATTTGCTACAGTCAAAGAGAGAGAAGGAACAACAAAAGATGGCTCTGAGATTCAGAGCCCAGATGCCTGGGAGGAAGGTGATGCTATCAAGAGAGATAAGAATTCTGGGGAGAGGGCCAGATTTAGGGAGCAAAATGATGAGCTCAGTTTGGAACATGATGAATTTTAGGTGCCGACAGGATGTCAAGGTGGAGACAACCAGAGGCTGGTAGAGACACAGGACAGGTCTTGGAGAGAGGTCAGGAATGGGCATGTGGATATGAGAAATGCAGATTTGCATCATCTCTGTCTGGCCCTGCTGCTGCCTCTCTAGATCTACCTGAGATCCCCCTGCATGGTCCTGGTGGAGCCCCTGGGAGCAACAGTCCCACTGCATGGTGACTCTAGCTCAGCTCTAACCCTTCCAGGAGCAGGAAGGTCCCATATAAGTTACGGGAGCCCTTCTGAATAGGAAGTGCTCCCTTACCCATCACAGCCCCTCCCAAGGATCCTAGGCAGGAGCCTATCAGGCAGAGAATGAAGTGAGTGACATAACCCCCACCCCCCCACCCCACCCCCCACCCCAGACCATTGTGCCTGCATTCCCCAGGAGCCTGTGGCCTGAATCAAGGACCCAGGTATGTGGACCCTCAAACCCTCACCTCCACTTACTTCAGGGCAACCAGCCCCAAACCACATTCCTCCTGGGGATATGGCACACAGCTAGCGATGATGGAAGATTTCTTCTGGGAGGCAGGACCTCAGGTGGGTAACTGAGGGTGTATAAGGTGGCTGGGAGGCTGGGATGATGGCACAAGGAGATGGGTGCCCAAGAATGTCATCCATGTGACCTCAGATTCATCCATGAGGTTGGTGTAGGAATGTGACAAGATAGGGCTTTGCTCTCTCCAGATATGATAGAGGAGCAGACAGAGAGGGAAAGGGGAGAAAAAGAAGAGGGAAACAGAAATAAAGAAGGGACACAGAGACAGGGATGGAGGGAGAGAGAGTCAGAAACTAAGACTGGGAGGAGGCTCTGGGGGAGGTGGCCACAGGTTTTGGAATGCAGAGGAGAAGCTGGTTAGGCAATAAGGGCCCCCTTGTCCCCACTTGGGAGCACTTATAATCAATCATCTTAGACCTGGGGTAGGTGGGGACCATCCATCAAGGCAGAGCTGCCCCCCAGTCCTTGGCCCCTGGGGAACCCCTTCATGGTTATTCAGCTTGCTCAGAGCCCCAGGTACCAAACCTCACCCTTGGAGCACCCCTGAAGATGCCCAGCCCTGAGAGGGGAGGGAGGGGGAGGAAGGGCGGAGGATAAAGGAGGCAGGAAGAACCTGCTTCCAGAGCTGAAGCAGCACTTGACATCCCACTGGCAGCTTCTCCTTCAGCAGGATGCTTCCCTGGCTTGTGCTCATCCTCTTTGTGATGCTGACAGGTATTGGAGAGCTTGGGACCGAGGCAGAGGGAGGGCTGAGCAGAGATGGGCATTCTAGGGTCCTAGAGAGGTCAGGGGCTAGGGAATTGGGGCCAGGAGACAGCAAAGGCAGCTCTGTTCTTCTCTTCTCCATCCCCTCTTCCACCTCATCCTTCCCCTCCAGCCACAATGGGACAAGACTTTCTGAGGGGTCCAAGGCAGGGAGGGAGGACTCCTGACTTTCCTCTCTGGCAGAAATAGTGATCGAGAAAGACCCACCCCAGAAGTCAGTGGAGCAGGAGGAGAGGGCCCTATCCCTGTGCCCCTTCAGGGTCCTTAGTCGCCCCCTCTCACCCCCCCCACAAGCCTGTTTGTGGCTGGCTGGGAGGGAAAGATGGAATGAAGGGGAAGGGAGGGACCCAGCTCCATGTGCCTGGGGATGAGTCCATCTCTTGGGCTCCTTATCTCCTCATCTCTGAGGCTGTCTCTGCTATCTCTTGGTCTTTCTACCTCCCCAATGTCTCTGAGACTCTGTGGCTCAGTGATGTCTCCAAATCTTTGTTCCTGTCTCTCTGATGTTTGTCTCTGTGCTCCCTCTGTGGCTCCATGTTGGGGATGTCTGAATCTCAGTCTCATTCATTGTCTGTGCCTCCGTCTTCATCCTCTTTCATCGTCTTCCTCCGAGTTATCTTGGATTCTGTGCGTCTGTCTTTCTATGGTGGGGGGTGGGGGGTGGGGGAAGAGTATGGGTACATACCATTGTGTCCCAGCTCTGGGCCTCACCCCAGTCTTCTAAAGCTCCTTGAACCAGTTCACAGGCTCAGACATTTAGAGTTGGAAGGGCACTAAAAGGTCCAACTCCCTTATTATACAGATGGGGAAATTTAGGCACAGGGCCTTTACCAAGGTCAAACACAACATGTCAGAGGCAGGATTTGAACTCAAGGCCTCTGACTCCACTGTGCTGTGCTGTACTATTTCTGTATGTATACATACACATATATGCATACATACACACCTATATATGTATACATATATATATATATATATATATGCACACCTGTGTGTATACTGAGACTCTATCTATACATGCACTACGCTAGACTTCTCTCCATTTATCCCTTCTCTCTGTTGTGCGTCTAAGGAAGCACACATGCGATGTAACCAAAGAATAGGGATGAATGTGACCAAGATGTTTATGTGGCAGGAGAATAGGAAAGGTGACTCATCTCCTCTCTTGTTTGAAATCCCAGAGGGCTTCCTGGAGGAAGAAAGGAATTTAACATCAGCCTAAATGAAGAGAGGGAGGGAAAGGCTTGAGAAAAGAGAAGGAGAGAAAAGACCGGATGAGCTGGTGTGGCCAGTTCATTCTCAGAATCAAGCAAGGCGATAAGATCAGGGATGGGACAGTCACATAGCAGGTCATCCCTCATTCAGGATGGAAGTACACGTCTCTTGCCTCAGCTGTGGGGCTCAGCAGGGTCAGGGCCTGTCTCCTTCCCCTTCCCCACTCCCTTGCCCATCCTTTGTCTCCGACAGGCACCTCGGCTCTCCAGTGTTACAGTTTTCAACGTTCCTTCACTGGTCCTTTTGATCTCTCTGGCCTCCGGATGGCCATTGTGACCTGTGGCCCACAACAAGAGGCCTGCCTGGAAGCGGTAACTTCCATGAGTACAGGTACGGATGGAGATGCAGGGAACAATGGATGGGGAATTGAGAATGGGGAAAAAGAGGCGAGGGGAATGATAACAGAATCATACCATATAACTTAGAATCACAGGTTTTGTAATTTGGCAATTCGGAGTTGAAAGAAACCTCAGAAAGCATCCAGTGTGACTTGTTCCTGAGCAGGAATCTCTTCCTCCATATCCCTGACAAGTGGTTCTCTATCCTTGGCTCAAATTCCTCAGGGATAACCTTCTGAAGCTTGTTATTCAGTCATTTCAATCGTCTGACTCTCCATGACCCCATTTGGGATTTTCTTGGCAGAGATACTGCAGTGATTTGCCACTTCCTTATCCAGCTCATTTTACAGATGAGAAAACTGAGGCAAACAGAGTGAAGTGACTTGCCCAGGGTCACATAGTTAGTCAGTGTCTGAAGCCACAGTTGAACTCAGGTCTTCCCGACTCCAGGCCTGCTGCTCCATCTGCTGCGCCACCTAGCTGCCACCTTATGAACAGCCCATCCCAATCATTTGTTAAGGCATTCTTCAGATGAGCAGAGATCTCCCTACCAGAACTCTGCTACCCATTTTTCCAACAGCTAGCTCTTCATTCTGTCCTATGGGGCCCACAAAAAAACAAGGCTAGCCACATGACAAGCGTTCAGATAACTGAAGATAGATATCATGTCTCCCCTGAGTCTCCTCTCCTCCAAGCTAAAGATCCTTAATCCCTTCAAGTACCCCTTATCTCTCAGTCTCCATCCTGGTCACCTGCCCCTGGGAATGCTCCTCCTTAAGAATGCCCTTGCTAGGCGGTGGCTAGGTGGCGAAGTGGATAAAGCACCAGCCCTGGATTCAGGAGTACCTTAGTTCAAATCCAGCCTCAGACACTTGACACTTACTGGCTGTGTAACCCTGGGCAAGTCACTTAACCCCCATTGCCCCGCAAAAAAAAAAAAAAAAAAAGAATGCCCTTGCTAGATCATGGCACACAGAACCAGAGATAGTCCTCCAGATGTGGTCAGACCATGGCAGAACACAGGGTTCCATCACCAACACCCTGGTCCTGGACACTATGCCCCTACTGAAGGGCACATGAGCTTTTGGCACTCATAGGACTTGTGGATTTCCAAGACCCCCAGATTGTTTTCAGATGAGCTACTCTCTAGTTTCACACTGAGCTTGTGGGATTTTTTAAAATTCAGGTAAAAGACTTTATACTGATACCTTTATATTGAATTCTGAAAGGGAAGAACACTTAAGAATTTAGAACAGAGAAGGTGAGAACTGGAAGGCATCTTGAGGTTTGTCTAGGCCAGTCCTCTGGGAAGGGCAAGGTGAGGAAGCTAAGGCACAGAATGTAGATGCTAGAGAGAGGGAATGATTTACTAAAGGTCACATAAGTTGGGGGAAAGAGTGCTGGGAGGGAGGGGTGACCTGGAGTGGAATAAAAATTGAGTCATTTTCTGAGAAAACAATGGGCCAGAATGGTGGGGCACTGAAGACGAAGGGGCCTGAAAGATTGCTGGTGGCTCTTGGGGTGAGGTAGAGGGGCCAGGGCCAAGTTGCAGCCTTCCCTCTTCCCACCTGCAGGTTACAGGAACTCCTTAACCCTGGTGAAAAAGGGGTGCTCTTACGGCTCGGGCTCCGGAGAGATGACCTCAGGGGGAGACTCACTGCCCCCTGACTACACCCTGGTACGACGATGCCAGGAAGATCTATGTAACCAACGGATCGAGAACCATGACAGCATTCCCAACCTCAGCCCAGGTTAGTGGAAGCAAGGAGGACCGGGCAGAATGCGGAGGCCTCCAGAGACCCCATAGCGGGGGGCTTGGAACAGTGATACTGACAGACTGAGCTGGAGGGCCCCTTAGAAGGGAGACCAAAGTGGGTCAGGGAAGGAAGGGATCCTAGAACAGGGAATGTCAGAGCTTGGAGGGCCCTTAGAACAGGGGATGTAAGGGCTGGGAGGGGCCTTAGAACAGGGAATGTAAAGGCTGGGAAGGGCCTTGGAACAGGGAATGTTAGGGCTGGGAGGGCACTTAGAACAGGAATGTCATGGTTGGGAGGGATCCTAGAACAGGGGATGTCAGGGCTGGAAGGGCCTTTAGAACAGGGAATGTCAGGGCTGGGAGAAAGCCTAGAACAGGGAATGTCAGGGCTGGGAGGGACCTTAGAACAGGGAATGTCAGAACTGGGAGGTTCCTTAGAGATGACCTAATTCATTTTAAGGACAGGAAAACAGGCCCAGATGTGTAGTTCTAGGTGCCTGCAGCAGGTACTCATTCCCAGGAAATTTGATAGGCAGAGTTGGAGATACATGCAGGCAAAGCCACCAGTTTGGGGACCCAGGGACCAATGATGGGGGGAGGGGAGGGATTTCCACCCTTACCTGGCAACATTCCCTCTCCTTCCCCAGCCCCAGATACCCCTGAGCTCAGTGGAACCGAATGCTGGGCCTGCGTCAGTACCACTGCTGAGGGCTGTGAACTCGAGTACTCCCACAAGATCAAGTGTCATGGGGGCCAGACCGTTTGCTTCCAGGGTCAAGGCTTCCTGGGCATTGGTGAGTAGGGAATGGGAGACCCAACGGGGGAGCCCTGGTCCTGGGGGGAGCCTTGTTCTCCCTACTAACCTCTGCCCTCCTCCTTCCCCAGAGAATTTCAGTACCCCCATCTACATGAGGACATGCCAGGAGCCCTCTTGTACGGCTATTGGGGCTGCCACTCACTGGTCAGACAACTACCTCAAAGGGACCTGCTGTTCGGGGAATCTCTGTAACAATGATTCCAACAAGGACTCCAGCAAGGGCCCCTCCACCCATACTGTCCCCTCTCATGCTCCTGCACTCCTGGCCCTGCCCCTGCTTCTCACCATCCCCTTATCAATAGCTATCTGAAAGAAGTCCCCACTTCCCTTCAGTCTGAGGGGAGGCCTTCCCATTTTTGTTTAAGGAACCTTGCATGCTCAGGCAAGGGATCTGGTACCTCTGTGTGTGGCTGGCCAGAGTGGGAAGGCAGTGTGAGGGTGGCCATGGTTAGGAGTGGAGAAATTTGGAGGCTCTCCAGTTCAGAAGAGGTTTCAGAGACTGTCCAGCTCAACTTTGACTTTTACTAAAACCCCGGAAAAGCACTCCTGCCACCTCCAAGTGAACCCTCTGAAGGAGAACTCCTTCTCTCTCTAAGGCAATCCATTCCACTGTGGACAGTGCTTCTTATTAAAATGAGTTTTTTCAAATCAACCTGAAGCCATCGTCTCTGCAGCTTCTCCACCCACCCTGTCCTCCTCCCCACCCCCCACACCCTCACCCTCCCACGTCCCCACTACTCCTTGTTCTGACCTCTGGGGACCAATAGGACCCTCTAGCCCTCTTCTGCCCAACAGCCCTTCCAATATTTGAAATCGCCTGCCCCTCACCAGCCCATCAGCCCAAAGTCTTACCTTCTGTAGGCTAAGCATCCCCAATTCCTTCAGCAGATTCTTGCTGGCCATGTTCCCCAGGCCCCCGAAGCCATGATCCAGCTTGTCAGTAGTCTTGCCAGCAGCCACCTCTCAATTCTCTCAGCAACTCTCCAAGACTATAAACTGAAGAGAAGGTGCCAATCTGCATTGGTGGAGGACATTTCCTCAACTGCAAGTTCCCTAGACCAGTAAAATCCCAGTCCCAATTCCTATCCCTAGACATGACTCTATATTTCAGGACCTACTGCACAATGCATCAAAAATGCATTTGGAAGCAATGTCCAGCTTAAAGAACTGCAGTTTGCATTGTTGCAGACACAAGATATATGTCCTAAAGCAAGACTTCTTAAACTTTTTCCACTCCTAACCCCTTTCACCTGAGAGATTTTTATGCAATTCCAGGTATATCGGTATATAAAATAGGTATACATAACTTTTAACTGTTGCCAAATTTTTCATGACCCTGACATTTAATTATGTGACCCCATCTCACAGTTTAGGAAGCTAGGTGCTAAAGGATATATTTCAGGAACCATCAACCTAGGGGGCAGCTACATGGTGCAGTGGATAAAGCACCAGCTCTGGATTCAGGAGGACCTGAGTTCAAATCCGGCTTCAGACACTTGACACTTACTAGCTGTACGAACCTGGGCAAGTCACTTAACCCTCATTGCCCCTGCCAAAAAAAAAAAAAAAAAAAAGGAACCATCAACCTAGACAGCTAGGGGGCACTACACATAAAGCCCCAGACCTGGAATCAGGGAGACCTGAATTCAAATCCAGCATCAGACAGTTATAAGTACTGTGAGCCTAGGCAAATCATTTAACCTCAGTTTCCTTACCTGTAAAATGGAAATATTGACAGTACTTAGTTGTGGTGAAGATAAAATAATATTTGAAGTACACATGCCAGCTATTATTCTTTTTTGTTTTTGTTTTTGTTTTTTTTTGAGGGGCAGTTGGGGTTAAGTGACTTGCCCAGGGTCACACAGCTAGTAAGTGTTAAGTGTCTGAGGCCTGATTTGAACTCAGGTATTCCTGAATCCAGGGCCGGTGCTCTATCCACTGCGCCATCTAGCTGCCCCACCAGCTATTATTCTTAACAATCCAATGACAAGGTGAGGAGAAAGAACGATTCAAGTCATATAATACACAGTATGGAGAATTCTTTTAAGTCTCAAAAATTAGCCCACAAAACAACAGAAAAGTTGAAATTAATATACAAACCACTGCCTTGAGCATTGTTGTGGTTGTTGCTTGTCCTTCATTCTCTTTTTTTTGGCGGGGGGCAATGAGGGTTAAGTGACTTGCCCAGGGTCACACAGCTAGTAAGTGTCAAGTGTCTGAGGCCATATTTAAACTCAGGTCCTCCTGAATCCAAGACTGATGCTTTATCTACTGCGCCACCTAGCTGCCCCACTTGTCCTTCATTCTCAAAGAGGATCATGACATCGGGGGTGATATCATGACTTGCAGGGAATTGAATTTAAGTGAGGCAGGGCTTTGGAAAGAAACCAGTCTTATTCTTCCCCCCAGAGCCATCTGGCTTCAGTGGCTTGCCCAGGGTCACACAGCTAGTAAGTGTCTGAGGTCAAATTTGAACTCAAGTCCTCCCAACTTCAGGGCCAGTGCTCTATCCACTGCGCCACCTAGCTGCCCATTTGGATAGAGCACCAGCCCCAGAGTCAGGAGGACCTGAATTCAAAACTGAACGCAGACACTTAACACTTAGTAGCTGTATGACCCTAGACAAGGCACTTAATTCCAACTGCCTTGAGCATTAAAAATCCACCAGATATAGGCAGATCAAGAACAAATCTAGGGGCAGCTAGGTGGCACAGTGGATAGAGCACCAGCCCTGGAGTGAGGAGTACCTGAGTTCAAATCCAGCCTCAGACACTTAACACTTACTAGCTGTGTGACTCTGGGCAAGTCACTTAACCCCAATTGCCTCATTTTAAAAAAAAGAACAAATCTAGAGCTTATCCAGCAAGGCCATGACAAATTAAGATTCAATTGACAGAATCTTCACTTAGACCAAAAATTGGCTGCTTAAGATTTAAGACTGGAAAGAACTTTAGAGGTCATTGTCATGTCACATTATATTTGAGGAAACTGAGACACCGGGAAGGAATAGAATTTGACCAAGATTATCCAGATAAAGAACAACAGCACATTTTTTTTTGGTGAGGCAATTGGGGTTAAGTGACTTGCCCAAGGTCACACAACTAGTAAGTGTTAAGTGTCTGAGGCCGGATTTGAACTCAGGTCCTCCTGACTCCAGGGCTGGTGCTCTATCCACTGCACCACCTAGCTGCCCCAACAGCACATATTTTAATCAAAGAATGTGTTGTAGAAATTGTTCTGTAAAGTAATGAGAAATCAGGATTTAAAATACAAAATTGGAGGGGGGGACATGCCTGGGCCCTGGGTATACCCTCTCTTGAGATATTTGTTCCTTCCCTGTCTTTATGCCTCCTGTCTCTCTGCTCCTGGCCAGAACTAGGGCTGACATGCCTTGCTTTCTCCATCGGTAAAATGAGGTTCTGTAAAATCTCTGATTTTCTGTGATTGAGTGAACTGATGTACTTCTTTCTGATCTTATGTGAAAGGGGAAAATGTCAGGTAAGCTCCCCTCAGACCTGGGGGTACTAATCATTGTGATTGGATGCAGCACTTCCCATGGGGCATGTGACACGAGGGAATTAGGCTGGCCAGGGAGAGTCAGCAGAGGGAAGCCTAGGGTTGAGGAAGTAGGAAGCGTGTGTCAAAGTCTAGGATAAGTGCAAGACAAAACAAGCCCAGAGCCTACAACTGCAGTCAAAGAACAGAGAGTGTCAGAGCTAGGAGAGACCTGAAGAACATGGAATATCAGAACCAAGAGACCTACAGAGAAAAGAGCTGGGTGAGAACATAGAACAAAGAATTTCAGAGGTGGTAGGAACCTTAGAGATAATCTGGTCTATCCTCTCATTTTGCAAATGGAAATTTTTAAGCCAAGAGAGAGAAGAGATTTGTTTTGGGTCACATATGGAATGAGGAGAGAGCCTTAACTTAGAAGCCAAGACTCATGGCTCTCCAGCCAATGTTGCTAGGCATCCAGCTAATACCTGACCGCCTCGGGGGCTCTGATTTCTTCGGGAACCCAGGGATGAGGTCAGAAAGTGGTCTATGGCTCCCACTCCACCCTCCCATCGATATCACTCAGTCGGGTTCTACATAAGAACCTGGGACAGCTCTTCTTCCGCCTCCTGTAATCTCAGCACCAGGGACAGCGTCGGGGTGCTGCAGGGCATGGCTAGGGAGGTCTTCCCTCATGTACACACACACACACACACACACCCCTCTCCCTTCACAACTCACCCCCCGACCGTTGGAGGGGGATGAAGGAAGGCAGAAGTAGAGATTAGAGTAGTCGGAGCATATAACTCCTCCTCCCACCATCACCACCACCCCAAAACCAAAAGACCTAGAGAGAAGTAGCGACGTGGAGACCCAGAGAAAGATACAAATTGACAGAACTCGACAGAGATTCTGACACCAACAGAGAGAGAGCCACAAAGATACCAGAAACTTTCAGAGATACGTAGAAACAGAGACACAAAAGAAAGAAGTCCCACAGAAGTAGAAAAACCGAAATGGAGACACAGAAGCGAAGAGATGGAAGACAGATGTTTCTCCGTCTCTGCCGGGCTCAGTCTGCAGTCCCTTACATTGTCACCAGGTGGCAGCTCCCCCCAATCCTGGAGGCTCCAGGACCGAGATTCCCCGAGCTCCAACACGAGAAGAGGTTGCACCGAGGGTGGAGTTGGCGGGGGAGGACACGTCCCCCCCCCCCGCCCCTCCACTTTCCGGATGTCCCCGGGCCCCGGCCCGCCCTCTCCCGGAGCCCCGGGCGCCGCGTGATCTTTCTGCACCCCCCGCCTGTCAAACGCTCCTTTGTCCCCAGCCCTGGGTCGCGGCCAGTCCCGGAGATACAACCGCTTCTGGGGTGGGGAGGCTGGGCCCTGGCCAACGGGAAATCCCGGTCCGAGGCTCCGAGGCTCCGAAACGTCCGGGTCCTCCAGTCCCTGTGTTTCTTCGAATACCCAGGCGTCCTTGTTGCCGCCCCCCGCCCCCAACCATCATCGGAGACTCGATTGTTCTGGCCCTTAACTCTCCCAGTAACGATGATGTCCCCATCCTGTCCTCCCCCCGCCTCGCCTCTCCCCAAAGGGACCCAAGTGTTCTCATTCTCTGCATCCGTATTCCCGCCAGATTCCGAGCGGCCGAAGTACTGAGCAGTGGTGTGTGACTCAGCCCACTCCCCCACCCCCCAATGCAACGAGAGTCCCCTCCTTCTCCGACACCACCACCACCACCCCCACCCGACAAGGGGCGAGGCCCTGGCTGAGTCACGGGAAGAGGCTGGCTGAGTCACTGCGCGCGCGCGCACACACACACACACACACACACACACACACACACACACACACACACACACATGTCCTGCCCCTGGAGGAAAGGGGGGTCACTCCAGAGCCCCCAGAGGGCGCTATCACTGCCTCTGTCTATCTTCTCTGTCTTTGTCACTGCTTCTATATATTTATCTCTATATCTCTTTAGTCTAGGTCTCCTCCTTAACTGTATCCCTTATCTCTCTGGCCTCACTATCTATGTGTGTCTATGTCCTAGAGTATGTGCCTGTTCCCATTTCCTAATATCTCTATCTTTCAGTGTCTGTTTGGGTCACATGTTTATAGTATCATAGATTTAGAACTGGATGGGACCTCAAAGGTCAATAAGTTGAATTCCCTTCATTTTGAAAAATGAGTAAACTGAGACCCAGAAAGGTTAAGTGAAGTTATTTGCCCAGGGTCACTCGGTTAATATCTGAGGTAGGGTTCAAATTCATCTACTAAAAGGGCCTGGAGGTGAACTTTGGAACATAGAAGGTCCAAGCTGGAAAGCATTATGGAACACAGAATGTCAGGAAGGAACCTCAGGATATAGGATGTCAGAACTAGAAGGAACCTTAGAACAAGATAGTACTTCTGCTTCTGCTCCTCCTTTTTCTCTTGGACTCTTCCTGTTCTTTCTCTGTTTGCATATGTTTCTATTTTTTCCTACATCTCTAACTGTTCCTCTATCTGGGTTGCTCATTGTCTCTATATCTGATCTCTGGATTTCCCCGCAGTTTCTTCTGTCTCTTTGTGGTTGTTCTCTCCCCCAATTTCTATGTATGCCCAGGTTCTGCCTTTCTCCATGGAGAGCTTATAAGGTGTCAGGGGAAGAGAAACAGAGACAGGAACTGAGAGAGTTTGATGGATCTAAGCATCTTTGTAGCGCTTCTGGGTAGGTGAGACTTTGAGCAGGAGTTTCTGTGCCTGTACTTGTGAGTATGTGTATGTGTGTGGGGGGGGGGACACTGGGCATGTCTGTATGGTTCCTGAGATCCTGCCCGGTGTGTGGGCATCTCTCCCAGCAGAAGGGAGATGGGCAGGGGGAGGGACATTTGTGTGTGTGTGTGTGTGTGTGTGTGTGTGTGTGTGTGTGTGTGTAGTGTCATTCTGGGTGTTGTGTTTGTGTGTTGCTGGGTGTGTCCTTCGGTGTGTATCATGTTCCCTGTGCCTGACTGTACGGGACTGGTGTGTGTCATTCTGTGTAGGCTGCTATGTGTCATGTTTGTGTGTTGCTGGGTGTGTAGCATGATGGAAAGGATGCTAAACAGCTAATTGGAAGTCCTGGGTTCTAGTCTCAGTTCTGTCTAACTTGCTTTGGGAGCTCAAGTAAGTGAGTGAGTTGATCAACAAACATTGATTAAGTACCTACTATGTTCCAGGCACTGTGCTAGATGGAGAATACAAAGATAAAGAATGAAAGCATCCATGCACCAAATGCATAGGTAAACATATTCAGAATAAATACAAATAACAACAAGGTAATTCTCCCCTGGGCCTCAGTTTCCTTCTTTGTAAAATGAGGGTAATAACAATACCTACACGAGTATATCATTGTTATGGAATGAATCATAGAAATTAATCGCAGGGAAACCTGACTTCAAAACCACCCTTAGACACTTACTAGTTAACTGACCCTGGGCAAGTCACTAAACCTTTTGCCTCAGTTTACTGATATGGAAAAGGGGGCTAATAGAGCCTCACTCAAAGGGTAGTTGTGAGGATCAAATGAGGTGACATATGTAAAGTGCTTTGAAACCCTTAAAGTGCTACATAAAAGCTAGCTATTATTAATTTTGTTTTTAAACTTAGAGGTTAAGGGATCCTTAGAAATGACTTCCTCTAATCCCACTCACCTTAAAGATGAGGAAATTGAAGCTTAGATAGTTTAAATAGGAACAGGGATTTTAGAGCTGGAAGGGTTCTTAGTGACCATCCAGTCCAACCCCTTCATTTTAAAGACAAGGACACTAAGGCACAAAGAAGTAACATTGCCCAATGTCACATAGCCAACCAGTGTCCAAAGTGAGATTTGAATTCAAGTCTTCCCAATTTCAAGGACAACACATCCTCAAAAGGATGAGTCTTTCTGACACAGTCCATCTGGGTACAGTCTCTTTATTTGTTTGTTTGTTTTGGAGAGGTTTTTTGTTGGCTTTTTGTTTTGATTTGGTTTTTTTGGTGAGGCAGTTGGGGTTAAGTGACTTTCCCAGGGTCACACAGCTAGTAAGTATCAAGTGTCTGAGGTCAGTTTTGAACTCAGGTCCTCCTGAATCCAGGGCTGGTGCTTTATCCACTGTGCCACCTAGCTGCCCCAGGGTACAGTCTCTTTAGTGGAGGGACTGGGCAGACTTTCGGCCAAGCTTCCTTCCCCCAGGGTGACAGCATTTCCTCTCCAATCAGTCCTTCACTGATCAAGACCACCTAGTGGAACTGCTTTTCAGAAGACATGACACCTCCTTCCCCTATTATTGCACCCTGAGTCAAAGCCCTGGTTACCCTGTGCTGGTTACAGCTCTCATTCTAAGATTCCTTCCAGTTCTAAGATTCAGCATTCGAAAGTTCCTCTTGCTCCTAGAAACAATGTTCTATATTCTAATCAATCAATCAACAAGCATTTATTAAAGACCTGCTATATGTCAGGCTTTATGTTAGATCATGAGGATAAAAAGATGAAAATAAAATACTTCCTGTAAACTCTCAGGGAACTTGCATTCAAACAAGGCAGAAAGCATGTGTGCATAAGTTTATACAGAAAAATATATACAGACTCTTTAAAGGAAGGAGAGAAACAGAGAGGGAGAAGGAGGGCACAGCAGCTGGGGGATAAGGAGAGGCTTCCTATAAAAGGTGATGATCAAACTAAGCCTAGGAGGAAGTAAGGGTTCTATGAGGTGGAATGTAAGAGGAGGAGTGGTCCAGATATGAAGGACCACAATGCAAAGGCACAGAGAGGAAATGGAAAGTCATGTGGGAGAAACAGTAAGTAGGTCATTGTGTCTGGACTATAGAGTGTGTATGCACGGATGGGGGAGAATGTGTAAGATGCCTGAAAAGGTAAAAAGGGTCAGTTTGTGAACACCTTTAGATGCCCCAAACCAGGAGCTGACATACTATGATATAAATTTTAGGCCCCTCAGTGTTCTTTGGTATCCCTCTGAAGTTCTGTGTCTTTCAGCTGAAAAAGATCTCGTAGCCTAGGGTGATAGTCTGTGTTCTCAGTTTCTTCCCAGCTCCGACATTCTATGTTCTAAGATCCTCTCCAGATCTGTCATTCTATGTTCTAAAATATTCTCCAGATCTGTCGTTCTACGTTCTAAGATTCTTTCCAAGCCTGGCATGACCCTTTCCAGCTCACATATTCTATGTCCTTTGTTCTTGGGCTCCCAGTGGTCTTTTCAAATAGACTTTTTTTCCTTCTTTTTTTCCTATACAGCACAGTCCTTGACACACAATAGGTACTTGATAAGCATTTGTTGATTTGCTGATTGACCTGACAGTCTATGGTCCAAGGCTTGTAATTTGGGGTTTTAGGGTTTTTTTCTCCAGTTCTAACGTTCTATGGTTCTGCTCTCCAGTTGAATCAGAGTGTGTGTGGGGCTGTGTGTAGTGGCATGTGAGTGAAAGGAGTCTAAGACATCTTCCTCCTCTCTGCCTCCACCAGCCCTTGGCATTTCCCTGGCCAGGGGAGAGAGGGAGGGAGGGAGGGTGTCTGGAGGCGGGGAGGTCACCCTCAGCCCCTCCTTGTCCCCTCCTTCTCTGGCAGCCACCAACTAGAGTTAGGTTAGGCCCCTCCCTCCATGCCTCCCTGCCTCCCTGCCCTCTTGGTCTCAGCCTCTGGCTGGTACAGAGTACAGATACCGCACTTGCCCCAGTCACCGGAGGGTGCTCATTTGCAGTTGCTTTCCGACGAGCCCCCTCTGTCTGGCGCCCTCCTTGATTCTGTGCTTTCTCTAGGCTTTCTCTCTGAACTATCTCTTGCCTCTTTCTGGCATGTCTCTGAGCCATCCCTGGGCTGTCTCTGAGTGGTCTCTGGGCTCTCTCTGAATTGCTTCTGAGCACTCTCGGGGTTCTCTCTAAACTTTTTCCGGCTCTTTCTGGAGCCCTCGTGCTCCTGATTCCCCCACCCCCGCCACCACCTCGCTCCCTCCCGGGTTCCTTGGCTGTGCCTCCAGCTCTCTGGCTCCCTCCCGGGCGCTGTGGCTCCCCGCTGGCTCCTTCCCTAGCTCCCAGCTAGCTGCCGAGCCAGCCCTGGCAACGCTCTGCGCGCTGGGTGGGGGCAGCGCAGGGCACTGGGCGCGGGGTCCCCCCGGCCCCAAGGCCCCCAGGCCCATGGAGCTGGTGCCAGGGCTAGGCGCCCTGAGGCGGCGGAAGCGGCTGCTGGAGGAAGAGAAGAGCCTAGCGGGCTGGGCTCTGGCGATGGCTGGAGTCGGAATCGGGATGATGGTGCTGCACGCGGAGATGCTGTGGTTTGGTCAATGTCAGGTGAATGGGGGCCCGGACCCTGGGACAGGGTCTTGGGCTCACAATGCTTGGGGCTGGGAGCAGGCAGAGCGATCGGGCAGCCTGTGATCCGGGAGGAAGCCCTGGTAGCGGAACGTCTGGGTTCCTGAGGGAGTTCGGGCGGGAGACTAAGACTCCTGGGTACCTGGGCGAGGAGAGCAACTCTCGAGGGAATCCTAACCCCTGGCTTGGCAGGAGCTCGGGGGCAGTGGTCCCCCTTGCATTGGTTTCTTGAGATGCTAAAGAGGAGCAACTTGTTTCGGAATGTCTGAGCTCCTTATCTAACGGTCTAACAGTGGGGCGGGACCGCTGGGCTGGGATGACAGGCGAGAGAACAGGGAACCTCCCTCCAGAGAGCCCAGACTGGGCTTCCCAGCTCCCCGATCTCCTCTCACCAGCTGCCTCAGTGACTTCCCCTTCTTGGAACAAGGGGATGGTATTATTTTAGAAGGTCCGGTGGCTGGGACCCCAAAGGGAATCTGGACGCCTGCCTTCCTGAAAGTTAGAGGTTGGGGAATCCCGAACCCCTGCTACCCTAAGGGAGCAAGGACAGGAGATAAAAATATCTGCATCTCTGAAGAAACTGTGGTTGGGTCAGGGGTAGGGTGGAGCTAAAGATCAAAATATATGGGCCCCTGAGGGTTGAGAATTGAGGGTTGGGGAGGAAGCCTGGGCCTCCGGAGGGGTGGAATCAGGGCGATGTAGTCCAGAGCAGGTGAAGCTGAGACAGGTCCCTGCAAGCCTTAGGCACATTCCAGGGTGTCTAGGGCAGGGGAAAAGAGAGCGAGGGACGGGTCAGAGGACTAGCAGATAAATATTGCCGAAGCAAATAAGAGGTGGGATGATGAGAAAGTAGGGGAGGAGTAGGAGAGCACAGCACTATAGAAAAGAATTAGGGAGAGTCCTGGGAAGAGTTGGAGTTAGGAGAGTCAGAGGAAAGAGCTGAATAGAGAATAGAGGGCACTGGGTATGGAATTTGGGGACGGAATTAGAGACTGAGTTTGAGGAGTGTGTTGGAAGCAGAACTGGGGACAGTTCAGGGAGGGAACTAGTCAGGGAGAGACCAACTAGAGACAGAGGTGGAGATCTGGGTTTCAGCAAAGCATTTCACAAAGTCCCTCCTGTTATCTTTGTGACTTAGCTAGGGAGTCAGGGAAACAACAATTTACTTATGTAGACTTCAAATTGATTCAATAACCAGTTCCAAATTAAGGGATCAATATCAACCTGGAGCCTCAGAGCTCCGTCCTTGCCCCTGTACTGTTTCATCACTGACTTGGATGGAGTCCCAGATGACATGCTTATCAAATGTGCTGAAATGGATAGCCAACGTACTGGATAATTAAAGGTGGGATCTGAAAAGGTCTCAATAGGCTAGAGTCCAAAAGTAATCCAATGGAAGTTAATAGGGGGTCAAGAACTTAGGCTTCAAAGTCACCTTCACAAGCATAGAATGGAGTAGTTAAGGTGTGTGGTTGGACTGCAATTCAGGGTGAAAAGGATCTAGGGGAGTCTTGGTGGATTGCAAGGGTAACCTGAATCAACAATGTGACGTGGTACCCCCAAAACTACCATGATCCCAACACAGAAGCTGTGTCCAGAATGAGTGGGGATGCTCCTGCTGTTCCCTGGCCAGATCAAAGCCCATCTGGAAGGTTGGGTTTCATTCTGGGAGGCACTGAGAAATCAGAAAGAAAAGTGACCAGGATGACAAAATGAACTGAGGCCGATGCCAGGAGAGGATCCATCAAAGATACTCTGGCTGCTTAGCCGGGAGAAGAAAAGAATGAGGGGAACTCTGATCATTGCCTTCAGGTCCTCAAAAGTCTGCTAGTGTTCTACTTGATTCCAAGGGGGCAGAACTAAAGCAATGGGATGGGGGAAGGAAGTGGGGAGAAAAGGAGTTATGGACACCTCAGGAGGTGCTAAAAAGTAGAAAGGGCTGCCTGAGTAGGTAATGAGTTCCTCATCTTTGGAGATCTTCCAACTGGCTGACCATTTGTTGGGTATGCTGGCGATGAGTGTCAGATAAGATAATGTAGGTAGGGTACTTTGTAAGGTTTCATTCTTACCACAGAGGTTAGTTAGTTAGTTATTATTGGTCAGGTGTGGGCTGGACTAAGTGACTGGCCTCTGAGGTTCTAGAATCTTGTGACTGTGGTGTGGGGGTGGGGAAGAGTCAGAGACAGAGTTAGGGAGAAAGCTTAAGGAAGCAGTTGAGGGCAGACTTGGGGATACTTAGAGATATTAGGGGATTTAGTAGGGGACAGCTAGGGAAGGATGTGGATGGGGGAGGGGAGAGTTGGGAGATGTGTCCCCCCACCCCTCTCCAGAAAACGGAGTGGCTGGGCTGAAGAGATCCAAGGGACTGAGTTGCTCGGTGTTCTCTCCAGCCATGGAGCCTGATGGGAACATCAGACAGGAGGGTGGGTGGACTGGGGGCCGGGCAGGCACTAGGGGGTGGGGCTGGCCAGCCACTAGTGCCAACAGGAAGCAAGGCCTGGAGTCGACCTACCGCTCCCACGCTCTAGCTCCCACACCCACTGCTTGGGGGGGTGCATCCCCTCACTCCCTCCTCCAGACTGCCTCCTCTGAGAGGTGAACCCCCCACGGGCCCTGAGACTCAGCCCCTCAATCCCTGGAAGACCCCATACCTGGGGCACCATCCTTCTCCCCCTCTGACTCTGTCTCCTGATCTTCCATGTGACCTTGGGGGAGGCATTTCCCACTCTGAGCCTCTGTTTCTTCATCTATAAAATGGGAACATTAAGTCTATTCAGGCTCCCTCTCCTTGAGGAAGTTGGAGGACACAGCTTCTTCTAGGTATCCTGTCAACCCTCTCCCCTTTAAGAGACCTTAGCCCCATTCTTCAGGGAAGGTCACAAATCCTAGTCCATATGGAAAGGGAAAGAATCTGAAACTGACTTGGGAAAGTAGAGATGGAGGGGGAGAGAGACAGACAGACAGAAACTGGGTCAGTCAGAAAGATAGACCAAGGTAGATGCACAGACATGAGATGGATAGACACAGACTATGGCAGAGCCAGGCAGAGATGGTCAGAGACAGAGAGACAGAAAGATTGAGAACAGATAGAGATGGATAAACAGACTTGGATAGATACAGAAGTAAACAAATGGAGATAGATGAATACAGGGTAAAATCCAAAGATAGACAGATTGAGACAACCAGAAAGACTGAAAACCTGGAAGGCAGACACAGAGACTAAAATATAGTAGTCTAAGACACATAGAGATTGGGGAATTGGAACAACCAGACAGATGGACAAGTACAAACAGGGAAAGACAAGAATGATACATCAAGTAACTGAAAGACAAGGAGGTGAAGAGAGGAGAGAGAGAGAGTCAGAGCCCAAGGCTGAAACAGAGAGGGAGGGAAGGGTTGTGGAGATGGACAGACAGATAGAGACCCAAACTGAGACAGGGACAGAATGGGATAATCAGAGAGAGTGGATGGTGGTGGGGTTAGGCTAGGGGGTTGGAATCATACACGTAGATAGACACAGACAGAAACAAAGAGATAGGCCTGGAGAGTCAGAGACCCAGAGAAAGAGACTGAAAGTCTTCTAGACAATGAAAAATAAGAGAATAGGGGGGCAGCTCAGTGGATAAAGCACTGGCCCTGGATTCCGGAGGACCTGAGACACTTAACACTTAACACTTACCCTGAGCAAGTCACTTAACCCTCATTGCCTTGCAAAAAACAAAGAAAAAAAGGAAAAGTAATTTAAAAAAAGAAAAATAAGAGAACATAGAAATCCATACTGAAACAGACACAGTCAGAGAACAGAGATTGGTAGTTGGAGATGAGAGAGATACACATGGAGATGGAAACAGCCAAAGAGATACAGAGACAAAGACCTAGAGACTTAGTAAGAGGCAATGACTCGGATGATAGATGCAGATACCAAGGGGTGAAAGTCAGTGTGACACAGAGTTGGATGAGAGATGGAAGAGACAGAGGGGGACAGAAGGCAGTCTTGATGACAGGGAAGGAGGGAGCAGAGCCTGTTCTTGGGGAGGGGAGTGTTGGGGGGACAACAGCCCCATTGTTCCCTTGAGGAAGGCTGGGACAGGAAGCTGGCAAAGGTCACCAATCAAGGCAGGGACCAGGGTTAGGCAATTTGGGAAGAAACAGGTGCTGCTGACTGAGAATAGCAGGAATCTAATCCCCCCCCATCACTTTCCCTTAAGTGACTCAGGTATCCTGATTCCCTTAGCCCTTTGCCCCCTACCCCAGGAGGACCTAGGAGTCCCGATCTCCCCATCCCCCACAGGGACCTGAACGTCCTGATCTCTCCAGCCCTCTCCCTTGGAGAATTTCTCCCGACGGGTTGCCAAAGAGAGAAAATATACACTCAGTTGTGGTTACTGAAGGACGCAGGCTTCCGGCCCCTGAGCCCAATCCGGGCCTTAAGCCAGGCTGGTGGGATGGGCCCCAGAGTGGGGGGAGGGAGAAGTTCAGGACTGGGAAGGGGGAACTGGGAACTGGGGAAAGAGGAGGGGGACAGGGTCTGGACCTAAGGGGCGCCCCTAACCCACAGGGGGCAGGGTGCGTCTCTGGTAAAGATGGTTTCTGAAACAAAGCAGAGCAAAGTGTTTAAGGCTTGGAGCCAGATTGGTGTGCACATGTGACCTTAGGAAAATCACTTCCTCACTTCTGGCCTCAGTTTTCCTCATCTCTAGCCTGAATTTCCTCATTCTAAAATAAGGGACTCAGACCAAGCATCTCTAAGTCTTCTTCTAGAACTAAGATTCTGATTTGAGAAAAGAGGGAGATTTACTTTTTTAAGCACAAATTAAATGCTTAATTAAATGCCTCTAGAGAAGAGGGTGGGGGTTTCTGGCTTCTGAATGATCATTTTTGTGGGTCCCTAGAGTAGTTTTAAGGGTCCCTGGAGCAGGGTGGGGGTTACCAGACCATGAATGGTGCTTTTTAGGGGGGATAGAAAGGGGGCACGGGGTCACTGTTGTCTGAGCATTGAACAGTATATTCCTGTGGGTTTTGGAACTGAGAACTCTTGGGGGGGTAGGGGCAGAATGATTGTGGATAGAAAGAGAAAGAGATTAAGGAGAGGGAGGGATCAAGGATGCAGCCTTAAGCCTCAGAGCCCCTGGGCAGGGGTTTCACTGGATTCTGAATGGTGGCTTCTTGGGACCCCTGAATTTGAGACACTTCCCCAGGATGCAGGAGGAAGTAAGGTTGGGAAAGGCAGAGGAAGGCAGAGAAAGAGAATCATGGACATGCGACTGGTAGTGAGGAGAGAAGGGAAGAACTTGAAGTAGAGAATACCTCCCTCTCCCCCCCCCAACAAAGAGTCGGATGCAGTCAGGGGGCAGGAGGAAAGATTGGCCAGGGGGGAAGGGAGGGGCAGCCCCCTAAAGGAGAGAAAGGTACCTTAGGGATTATGGCAGGCCCTGAGATCTGTCTCTGACCTCCTCCATATCTCCATAGTGGGTTCCCTATCTCTTCCTGGTGAAATGTGGGATCAGCATCTCCACCCTTCTCCTCCTCGGGCTCATCTTGGCCTTCCACGCTAAGGAGGTTCAGGTAGGTAAGCCTGATGTATGTGTGGCTCCTCTCCTTGCTCCCCTCAGCCCCTCCCAGCCTTGCCTGGGCCACCTCAATCTTTCCATCCTCCTTCTCTTCTTCCTTCTCTTGTCAGAGGTTTCCCCGCCTGCCCAGACCAGTGACTAATGGGAATAGTGGCAAGGAAGGGTCCACGCCCTGACAGAGATTCCTTTGCCCCCAGGGCCCCAAGCATCCTGTTCTCCAGTCTCTCTATCATCTCCCCCACCCCAACACACACACCCTCCATCCTGTACCACAGCCCTGAAGTTCTTTCCAAGAACAGGAGAGGAGGGGAGGGGAGGGAGAAGGAGAAAAAGAGGAGAGGAAAAGGCTAGAGGTAGAGGGAAAAGGTAGGGAGGGAGAGAAGGGAAAGGAAGAAGGGAAAGAGGAAAGGTTTGAAGAGAAGGAAGGTTGAAGAGTGATGGAAAGGGAGAAGGGAAAAAAAGAAGAGAAAAGCAGGCTGGAGGGGAGGGGCCAAAGCTAGATGGAGAACAAAAAAGGGAGAGTGAAAAGAGAGGGCTGAAGAACAAGAGGAGAGATAAGTGTACTGAAGGGAGAGGGAGAGAAAAGGAAGATGGGAAAAGAGACGAGAGGACTTGATGGGAGAGAGGGGAGGGCTGAAGGGGGTTGAATAAAGAAAGAACATTAGAGAAGAACCAGAGGGCCCTGGGTCTCCTCAGTGCCCAGATCTAGAGTTGAAGGGGCAGGGCTTGGGGAGGTGGGCTCAGAGACTAGCCCACTCCCTTATCTTACAGATGAGGAAAGTAAGGCCCAGAGAGGGGAAGTGTTCTTGTTCAAGGGTCTCCCCTTCCCCCAGCCCCCAGTGACTTCGAACCAGAAGGGGCTTGGATCTTCTCCTGGAGCCCTCCCCTCCCTCCCTCCTTCCTCCTCCCCTGCTCCTGGGCCTCTGTGATAAGCCAGACCCAGCCTCTTTATCTGAGGTTTGGGAGCCTGCCCTTCTCCCTCTCGCTCTCCCCCCAGCTCTTCATGACAGACAACGGGCTTCACGACTGGCGGGTGGCGCTGACCGGGCGTCAGGTGGCCCAGATCGCTCTGGAGCTGCTGGTGTGTGGGGCGCACCCGCCTCCACTGGTGGCGTGGGACGCCCCTCCGTGCCTGGTCCAGTCGCGGTCCTGGCCGGTCTTCCTGAGCCAGGGCGAGGCCCTGCTATCGCTGGCCATGCTGCTGCGCCTCTACCTGGTGCCTCGGGCCGTGCTCCTCCGCAGTGGGGTGCTACTCAACGCTTCCTACCGCAGCATCGGCGCCCTTAACCGCGTGCGCTTCCGACACTGGTTCGTGGCCAAGCTGTACATGAACACGCACCCAGGGAGGCTCCTGCTGGCCCTCACCCTGGGCCTCTGGCTCACCACAGCCTGGGTGCTTTCCGTGGCTGAGAGGTGAGCTCCCCACCCCCACCCCCACCCCCCGCAGGGGATCCTGGAACAGAGGGTTGGGAAGTGGGGGAGGCAAGAGAGGAAGAGAACACAGCCCCCCATCTGCCACACCAGCAGAGTGAAGTGCCTTCTCAGAATCCCACGGGGCACTTGGGAGGGACCTCCAGAGTTGAGAGGCAGCAGCGTCTACGGGCCCCAAAGAAGAGTTGGGAAGAAGGAAAAGGGATTGGGGAGTTCCTCAAACCCACAGACCCTCTGCTGGGAGGGATGCTTCACCCCTTAGACACAAAGAGTTTCCAGAGAGCTCTGCCCCTATCCCACCACACACACACTCCTTAAGTTTGGGGAGGGGGCAGAACAGGAAGAGAGGTTACAAAGACATAGCCCCATTCAAGGGGAAGCACATTATGAATTCCTCAGGGTTCTAGGACTAGAGCAGAAGAGGAATGGAATGTCTACTAAATCTAGGGGGCAGGCCCACAGGCAGAAATGTCAGAGACTCGGGTAGCCAGCTGGGTGATCCCATGGAGTTGCTAGGTAACTCTAAGTAAGGCATTTACTCTTATTCCTCTCTAATCTGTAAAGTGGGTGCAAGGAGGAACATTTATGTCATAGTACCTCTGAGTCCCAAGGAAGAATGAAAGCAAGACCCCATCCCTAGTTGATGACTAGTTCCTAGTCTAGTGGGGAACAGACAGAGGAGAAGGTGTGACTCAGCCTCAGAATGACAAAGCCCCTCCAGACACAGGTTCTGACAGTCAGGAAGCAGGAAGAACAAGTTCAGGGAGGCCTTGAAGGATGCTGATCTTAGAGGAGAGGAGGCTAGAGAGACATGACACTTTGCACAAGCCCAGCGTCACAATGAGAGGGAGTTATAGCTGTAGGGGAACTACCTGAACAGGACTTTAGGGTGCTTCAGGAAGGGGGACATATAAGGGAAGCCCATCCCCCAAGGCATCATGGGAGCCAGAGCAAGGGCTCCAAACTCATCTTCCCCTCCCTGCTTCCCCCCCCAACTCCCTCCCCAGGCAGGCGATCAATGCCACTGGGCACCTGACAGACACTCTGTGGCTCATCCCCATCACCTTCCTGACCATCGGCTATGGGGATGTGGTTCCAGGCACCGTGTGGGGGAAGATTGTCTGTCTTTGCACAGGGGTGATGGTGAGTCCCCTTGAAGACCGTCGGGCCTCCTCCCGTCCCTTAGCCCCTGCTCATCTGAAGGACCCAGGTCTTTGTTCATTTGCCTGGATGTCGGTGCTGGAAGGGACCAGAACAGAGAATATCAACTGGGAGGGAGTTGAAGACTTTGAGTCGACTATTTTACAGATAGAGAAACTGAGGCCCCAAAGGGGAAATGACATGGAGAAATTGAGACTAGAATCCCACAGATCCAAACACTTGTCCAAGGCTCCATTACCTAAAAAAAAAATCAGACTACCCACACACACACACCCCAACATACCCCCCCACACCCCAACACACCCCAACATACCCAAACATACCCCCCACACACCCCCCAACATACGCCTGAACTTTCCCCTTGCTCACAGGGGGTGTGCTGTACAGCTCTTCTAGTGGCTGTCGTTGCCCGAAAGCTGGAATTTAACAAAGCAGAGAAACACGTGCACAACTTCATGATGGACATTCAGTACGCCAAAGAGGTGAGGACATGAGTGCCCCTCCCAAACCCCTGCCCCTCCACACCCAGAGGTCCAGCTTTCCCAAACCTCAGACAGGATCCAGCTGTCCTGATCCTCCGGGCCTGACCTGCCCCTCTTAGGGACCCAAGTGTCCTGCCATCCCCAGATCCCAGTGCCCTTGGGTAGCCAGGAATCCGGGCTCCCTGCGCCCACTGAAGCTGTGCTTTTCCAAAAGATGAGGGATTCTGCAGCCCGGGTGTTACAGGAGGCCTGGATGTTCTACAAACACAGTAGAAGGAAGGAGTCTGGAGCTGCCCGGAGGCACCAACGGAAATTGCTGGCTGCCATTCACATGTGAGACCTGGCTGGGGAAGTGGGGACAGGGGGGAGAGGGGCAGGTGTGTGTGTGTGTGTGTGTGTGTGTGTGTGTGTGTGTGTGCAAGCGTGCTTGCTCACCCCCTGGGAGGAGGAGGAGGATCCTGGGGAATGGAATGAGGGCTGAGATGGTCTGCAGGGGGCAGAAGCCAGGCTACAGAAGGGCATGGAGGCTTCACGAGGGCCAATCACTTCACTTCTCTTCGTGCAGATTCCGGCAGGTCCGCTTAAAACACCGTAAGCTCCGAGAACAAGTGAACTCCATGGTGGACATCTCTAAGGTAAGGCAGGGATGTTGGAAGGAGTGATACAGGGACAGTGAGATGGGGGATGAAGAGACCAGGAGACAGAGGAATGGGGAGATGGAGGGACATGGGTACAAAGGAATAGGGATTAGTGACCAAGAGATTGGGCTGGGATCATTGCAATATCATATTACACGTAATTACATGATGAAAGCTTTATTCATGGGGAACAAAGGATGGAGAGCTAAGAGGATGTGTCCCTTACAAAGGAGTAAGGGACAGAAGGATGGAATACAGAGGAATGAAGATGCAGGGATGGAGGAAGAGAAGGATGAGGGGGAAGGGAGGGAGTATGGAGGGGCTGGAATCAGAGGGATGGTGCTGGGACCAGAGGCTAGTGGAAGGCGAGAGGAAACATGGGAAAGCCTGCTCAGCGCCCTGTACCTCTTGTCCTCCCTCAGATGCACATGATCCTGTGTGACTTGCAGTCTGGCCTCAGCACTTCTCACAGAGACCTGGAGAAGCGAATGGATATCCTAGGCGGGAAGCTTGACACCCTGACCCAACTCCTCAGTGCAGCCTTAGAACCGGCACAGCCCCCGGAACCCAGGGAGGCCACGTAGTTGGTAAGGAGACTTGGCCCTAGAGGCTCCCCACTGTGAGCGGGAGGCACATCCGGGCTAGGTGCAGTCAGAGGATGCTCAACTCAGACAGGAAGGCAGCCTTCAATTCAGTCCCCAAAGGACAGAGAGGCCAGTGGGGCAGAGAGATCTGACGGGAGCTCAGGGCCAAGAGGGGGGTGTGGCGTCTGCCCCAGAATCACCCAGGCATGACCCGTTCCCCCATCACTCATACCGTGCCTTCTTCCTAGCCAGCTCTGGGTGGGAATGGGGGGTGAAGGTGAGGACTCCTCTGTGTGGGATTGGGAGAGGGAACACGATTTCTCCCAGCCTCCGGCCAAAAGAATCCTTCCTCTGTGTGTAGTTCTACCTGACCCGGAATCCGCCTGTCTCTCACTGTATTGTCTTTTTCTTTACTTTTCTTTTTGTACGATGAGATTTTTCTTGTCTTTGTCCAAATGGGTGATTTTCTGTTTCTGTGTACCTCATTAAGAGTGTGTGCCGGGGGGGGGGGGGGCAGCTAGGTGGCACAGCAGATAAAGCATCGGCCCTGGATTCAGGAGGACCTGAGTTCAAATCTGACTTCAGACACTTGACACTTACAAGCTATGTGACCCCTGGGCAAGTCACTTAACCCTCATTGCCCCTCAAAAATAAGTAAATGAATGAATGAAGAGTGTGTGCCTAACTCTCTCTCTCTTTCTCTCCCTCCCCCTCCCTCTCCTCCCTCTCTTCCTTTCTCTCTCTCTCTCCCTCTCTCTTTCTCTCTCCCCAGGGACTGTGGAAAGGGAACCTAGCTCCTTTGGCCCCAGGGGACAAGGCTGGAGTCATCCCCTTTCACTTCATCAGAAGCACCAAAGAGGGCAATCCCTCTCTCCAACAGCTGCTAGAGGAGTCCCTGGCTGGCCCAGGAGTACCCCTGCTCACCCAAGCAATGGAAGGGGTGGATTTTAAAGCTGCTACAGGGCTGAGGAGTCAAGAAACCCAGGAGCTACAGACCACAGGCCTTCTTCGAAGTCACACCAGCAACTAAGGAATAGAAGGAAGGGGAGACTCTGGGAAAGGGGAGAAGCTGGGGGCCAGGTGCCTGGATCCCTGGAAGGGTGGGGGATGAAAGGGCCATATCCCTCATTATTCCCTGAAGGATCTGACTCCTGGGTCTGTGGAGTGGGAGGAGGCTGGATGCCTACCTAGGTCCCTACTAGGGACATGAGGCCCAGAGAGCTGGTTCCCCAAGCTGAGCAAGAATGAAGAGGGCTGGACACATGAGTCCCTGCCCTCAGCAGCTGCTGGACAGTGAAAGAACTAAAGGGATCAAATGTCAGAGGTGGAGAGAGGCTCCTAGGACCACCAAGCTGCCAGGTCCATGGAGGCCCAGGGCACCCCCTAGTGGGGACAGCAAGGGAGAAGTGGGAGGCCTGAGCCCGTGAAGGGGAATCTGGCCAGAGCTTCCCAGCTTTCCCCCCTTCCCCCGTGCCACTTTGTAATAAAAGTTAATATTATGGAACAGGGAGATGTCGTTACTTCCTTTCAAACACTTCCGGCCTCCCAATGCCAACAAAGACCTTTTCTTCCAAGGACGGAATCAGACACAGAGTGAGGATTTCAGGCCACCACCCCCACTGACTCACTGGGTGAAGGAGCAAAGCCCTTTGGGCCTCAGATCCCTTCTCTATAAAGTGAGGGGGTTGGACTCCATAACCCCCAATGACCCTTTCACTCTGTGATCCTATGACACCAGCAATATTAAAATAGCAAATCAGCTGTCAAAAGAGATAGTCAAGCTCATGTTGGACAATTTTAATGCACAATGTTAGCACGGGAAGGTACTGTGCGTCCCACCTTTTTATAGGCACAGAAAATAAGGCCTAGGGAGAGGGACTCACTTTTTGCCCAAGGTCACACATCAAGTGTTGCCCAGGTAAGGGATTGGACTAGATGTTGTTCCCCAGTGTCCCTTCAGCTCTATGAAATTATAGAGGGGGAGGAGATCTGGAAAATCATAAAAGATCAAAAATGAGTACTCTCAGGGGCAACTAGGTGGTACAGGGGATAGAGCACTGGCCCTGGAGTCAGGAGGACCTGAGTTCAAATCCAGCCTTAGACACTTAACACTTACTGGCTGTGTGACCCTAAGCAAGTCACTTAACCCCAATTGCCTCACACACACACAAAAAAATCCAAACCATATTACAGACCACTAAGAATAGGCAAGTGCCACCCACATTGGTCAAATTCTCTCTTTAAGAAAAAAATAAAACCTATGTCTGGTTTTGCTTCCAAATGGAGACTACAATTAAATCAACCAAGGGTATTTAGAAGGGAGTTAATGCAATAGACCAATGAGGGAGTCCCAGAGGTGGGGCCATGATTTGCCTTGGTTACCTGAAGAAAGTCTCTGACCTCATCTGTAAAGTGGACTAGGTGCCTCCATCCCTGAAACTCTGGAGTGTAAAGAAAACAAGGAAGAACAAGGAAGATAAGGACAAAAGTGAAGAGGAGGACCGAGAACGTCAGAGCAAGGAGAATATGGAGTCAAAAGTGGGAAGGACCTTAGAGTATCAAATATCAGAGACCCCGAATCCAGCATCCTCCTTTTACAGGTGCAGTATATGACGGCTCCAGAGAGAAAGGAAGGTGCTGAAGGTCAACTAATAACAGGGTTAGAGCTTAGGGAAGGGTGGCCCTACCTTATGCTACCCCCTAAGGGAAGAACAAGGAGCAGTGGGTGGAAGTTACAGAGGCTGGTTTTAGTTTGATATCAAGAAAACCATTCTCATGATCACAGCTGCCCCAGAGTGCAAAGGGCTGATTTGGGAGCCAGTGGAGTGGGTTTCCCCAAGCAAAAGTGGAAAACCTTGTTGGCTGAGATGTAGAGAGTTCCATTGGACCAGGACAGCAGTTGTTAACCTGAGGTCTGGGGATAGATTTCAGGGGGTCCATGAACAAGAAAAAAATGACATCTTTCCTTCCACTAACTTGTAGCTGAAATAGAGTATTTCCTTCAATTTTTAATGTAGGTAGCAAACCTTATTCTTTTTTTTTTTTTTAGTGAGGCAATTGGGGTTAAGTGACTTGCCCAGGGTCACACAGCTAGTAAGTGTTAAGTGTCTGAGGCCAGATTTGAACTCAGGTACTCCTGACTCCAGGGCCGGTGCTCTATTCACTGCGCCACCTAGCTGCCCCAACAAACCTTATTCTAAGGGGTCCATGGGTTTCACCAGGAAGAGCTCTATGACACACACAAAAGATTAAGAACTGTTAGAAGGGGGGCAGCTAGGTGGCACAGTGGATAGAGCACCAGCCCTGGAATCAGGAGGACCTCAGTTCAAATCTGACCTCAGACACTTAACACTTACTGGCTGCGTGACCTTGGGCAAGTCACTTAACCCCAACTGCCTCACTTAAAAAAAAAAAAAAAGACCGGTTAGAAGGATTCTGAGGTCTCTTCTAGTCGTAAGATTCTGTGAATGAGTCAACTGACACAATCTGAACGGTTTCCCTCTAAGCTTTGCACATTGCTTCCTACTCTGCTCTCCAGGGCCAATCAGGAGCAAACTTCAGCTCTTCTCAGTATGTCTCCCATTCAAATACTTAAAGACAGGGACCATGTTATGCCCCTCACCCCACCCTGCTCTGCTCCCCAGACTTCTCGAAGATAAAGCATCCCCAGCTCCTATAAAAGATTATACAAAGCAGGAAGGGCCCTGTGAACCAAGAATACAGGGTATAAGAGCAGGGAGAGGAAGAAAATGAAGAGAACATCCAGCCCAACCCCGTCATTTACAGGTAAAAAATCTCTGCTGCTCAGAGGACAATTCACTTTCCTGCGGTCATGCAGTAGATGAAGGCCAGAACTGAGATCAGAACTCAAGGAAAGTTCACCCCACCCCTTTGTTTTTCTTGGCCCCAAGTAAGCAGTTTAAGGTACTAGAAGCAAATACAGGCTTGCTGTTAGGGAAAGGTTCTATCAAGGAGAGCTACCTCAAAGTGGATGGGCTGCCTCAGGAGGGGGGGGGGTTCTTCCTTACTGGAGGTTTTCACCTCAAGGCTGGAGGACCACCTGCTAACCATGTGCTTTGTAGGACAGAGGTGTCTGCTATCGGCCTCCAGGCAAAATAAAAATCAAAGTGGTTTGCTAAGTCCATGCACAGCCACAGGGATCCTTGTGTGGGGCTGAGAGGCCCAATTTCTTTTTGAGTTTGACACTTCCGCAGTGGAGGGTTCAGGTTGGTCTAGAATGACAAGATTCTGCTCCTCACACGTGAGCTCCTAGGACACAAAGCTTCCCTGTAACTCTTCCCCCTTGGTTTCTTGTCAGCCCCAGAGGCCAGAGCAGAACAAATCTCATCTCATCTCTAGGTGACACAGATGACAACCTTTCAAGTAGCCAAAGACGGGGCTCCCACCCCTCACTAACTCTTCTCTTCTCCAAACAAAACAGCCCCAGTTCCTACATAAAATCAATCAGTCCACAAGTATTTATTAAGTGCCTGTTATGAACCAGACAACGGTGATAAGGGCCAGAGATACAAGTAAAATAAATAAGAGATCTAAGAAATAGATTGTACTTCAGGAAAGGCCTTTTGGACAGAGAATATAGGATGTCAGAGCAGGGAGGAAGCTCGAGACCAACTAGCCCAACCTCTTCATTTTACAAGTAAGAGATCCGAGAAACTGACATTCCCAAGGTCAGCCAGCAAATGAATAACAAAACAGGAATAAGAACTCAGGGAAAGATCCAATCCATGACACCCCCTATCCGCGGCCAAGACGCTCCCTCTTTTCTCTAGGAATGTTTGCTCTTCGGACTATTGCCTCCGAGGCTTCAGCCCTACCTTATCTGCCCAGTATCTCTAGGACACACCTGAAAGGCAACCTGGTCTCTCTGTGTGGTGGCCAAGGGAAAGGATTTCAGGGATCAATGACTGCCACGTTGGCCCCCTAGGAAACACCAGCGTCCACAGTACCTCCCACAGAAAGCCTCTCTACTCTGCTCCCCATTCTAAAGTCTCTCCCAGCTCTGACACTCTATTCTGAAGCCCCTTTCAGAGTTAATCTCTTAATTGCCAATTGCTTGGGTCTTTCCGGATCCTCCTCTGCAGCCTGACACCGTTGGTCACTGTCCTCCTGGCTATGCTCTACTCTCTGGGCTTTTCTGACACTGATCTCTCCTGGTTCACCAGTCTTTCTGCCCATGTCATATCAGACACCTTTCCCAATTTTCATTCTGAGACTTCTGGGGCGGAGGAAAGGCAGTGAGCTCTGGACCTCATGACACGATTGCTCCAAAAAACATTCAAATGATGCCATAGGACAATTCCTGGAGCAGCAAAACCCACAGAAGAATGTGCCAGTTTTCATTCCACATGATGATCACTAACCGGGAAGACCCCCTACTAGGGCATGCTAGAGCAAGCTTGAACTGGAAAGAGCTGGTTGTTAAATATTTATGGAGGGGGCAGCTAGGTGGCATAGTGGATAAAACACCGGCCCTGAATTCAGGAGGACCTGAGTTCAAATCCGGCCTCAGACACTTGACATTTACTAGTTGTGTGACCCTGGGCAAGTCACTTAACCCTCATTACCCCACCCCACCCCCAAATGGAAAGCATCAGCAAACACTCCAAAACCAGGATTTGATTTGTTTTGTTCCTTTCTATACTTAAGGAAGTGATGGGAAAATGTTAATATGCAAGTTAAACTTAAAAGTATGGCATTCATATGTTTTCCCCTTCCCACCAAATGGTGGTTCAATCTTTCCTTTTTTGTTTTTGTTTTTGCAGGGCAATGAGGGTTAAGTGACTTGCCCAAGGTCACACACCTAGTAAGTGTCAAGTGTCTGAGGCTGGATTTGAACTCAGGTCCTCCTGAATCCAGGGCCAGTGCTTTATCCACTGAGCCACCTAGTTGCCCCCAATTCAATCTTTCCTAACGCATCCCTAGCCAAGACTTTGTCCCAGACCTTCTTCTCTGTTCCTTCTATTCTTTCTTCCTTGGTAATCTCCCCACCTCCCAAGGGTTCAATCATTATCTCTGCGGACACTTCCCAGTTCTAGATATCCAGCCCCTAGTCTCTTACCTGAACTGCGGTCTGCAGAACCCCACCACCTGCATCTTGGACATCTCAAATCAGGTTGATGCCCATCGGCATCTCAAACTCAGTATGTCCAGAACAGAACCCATTAGTCTCCTGTTATTCTCAGACCATCACTTTCCCTCACCTCACATATCCAATCTATAAGTCTTATGGTTGAGATCTTCATAACATCTCTTCCATAATATTTCTTCCATACACTTCCTTGTCTCAACTCACATAGCCACAACCCTAGTTCAGGCTCTTGAAATAGCTTTCTATTTGAAAAAGGTTTTATTGGTCTTTTTTTTTTTTAATATTATCACCCCCCCCAATATCATTCTTCCTTGCCCTCAAAGACGTCTATCTTATACAACAAATAGTATTTTATTATTTTTTATGGGGCAATGAGGGTTAAGTGACTTGCCCAGGGTCACACAGCTAGTAAGTGTCAAGTGTCTGAGGCCAGATTTGAACTCAGGTCCTTCTGAATCCAGGGCCAGTGCTTTATCCACTGCACCACCTAGCTGCCCCAACAAATAGTATTTTTAAGGGGGAAAAAAGTAAAAAAAACAGTACAACTGAACAATAATACCCTGAAAAAATCTGAAAATATGTGTAATGTTTGTGGGCCTCCTAATTCTGCAAAGGGATGAGGGTATTTTCTCATATCTTTTCTGTGGAGCTGTGCTTGTCTAAATTTGGACAACATTCACTTTTTATTTTTTCATGTGGTAGTCCTTTCCATTTACTAAGATTTACAAAGTACTTTACAAATGTTATCTCGATTGATCTTTACAACAACCCTGGCAGACAGGTGCTAATATTATCCTCCTTTTACAAATGAGGAAACTGAGTCGGATGGCAGTGAAATGATTGGGGGGGGCAGCTAGGTGGCACAGTGGACAAAGCACTGGCCCTGGAGTCAGGAAGACCTGAGTTCAAATCTGAGCTCAGAAACTTGACACTTACTAGCTGTGTGACCCTAGGCAAGTCACTTAACCCTCATTGGTTCCCCCCCCAAAAAAAAACAATGATTTGGCCAGAGCCAGACAGCTCTCACCTGGGGCAGTATTTGCATAAGGTCTTCCTGAGTCTAGGCCCAGTACTCTCTACCCTACATGTGCAGCCTAGCTGACTCGCCCCACGCCTGACTCTTGAACTAGCTTTCTAAGTGGTTTTCCTGCCACAAGTCTCTCCCTTTTCCAGCACATCCTCTACTCAGCTACCAAAGAGAATTTCCTAAAGCACGGGTCTGACCATGTGACCTCCTATGTGGTGAACTCCAGGGCTCTCTTTATAAAATCATCAGTTTGGCATTTATAGTTCTCTGTGGCCTGGCCCTTTCCTGTCTTTCCAGCCTTTTTACACTTCAGTACCTTCCACACATTCCATGATTCATCTATACTACTCAACCTGATGCTCCTTACACAAGACACTCATCTCTACTCTCCTGGCCTCTGCACTTGCCTGCCCCCATGCCAGGAATGCTCTTGTTCCTCACCTCTGACTCTTGGCTTCCTTTAAGGTTCAGTTGAAATACAGCCTTTTGCAAAAAGCCGTGTGTGTGTGTGTGTGTGTGTGTGTGTGTGTGTGTGTGTGTGTGTGTGTGTGTGTGTGTGGCTAGTGCCTTCCCTCTGAGATTACCCTTGATTTACACTGAATTTATCTTGTGCACATTCAGTTATTTACTTGTCTCCCCTAACAGAATGTTATGGGAGAAGGACTTTTTGCATTTGAATCCCCAGCATTTAGCACAGGGCCTAGCACCTAGAAAAAGCTTCATATATACTTGCTCATTGACATCCCATGTTCTCAGACCCCTCCCAGCCCTGACATTCCCTGTTCTCCAACCCTCCCAAATCTGACACATCAAGCTCTAAGCTGCGGTTTCAGCTTTCCTTTACCTTTCCCTAATTCTGGAATCAGATATTTGTGTATATTACACAGTAACTTTGTATCTCCAGTGCTAAGCATAGGACCTCAAATAGAAGACCTACACATTTAATATTTCTTGAATGAATGTAGAAGATATACTGTCAGAGGGGGGAGACCTTAGAACAGGGGATGTCAGGGCTGGGAGGGGCCTTAGGACAAACCCTCTCATTGGACAGAGGAGCGAACTGAGTGCAAGGGCACAGGTGGTTCCCCAACCACGGGTTGTAAGGCCTCTGCGCTTGGAGGGTCTCCCGTGAAGGTTGTCCCCGGGTCCCGCGCCCCGCACCAGGGTTAATCGGGAAGGCTTCCAGGAGGAGGAGATGCTTTCACACAGCAGCGGCCCCCACGAATACCTCGAAGGAGGAATTCGAACACGCGACCCCGTCAGGGGTTACAACCTCCCAACCCCAGCCCCGCCTCTTCTGAGGCGCAGGCGTAGTGAAGCGAGATGAGAACAGCGACGAGAAAGGGCGGGGAGCGACACCCAACCAAAGACGAAGTTAACGCATGCGCCGTTCCTAGCGCTCGCGCACCCGGCACCTTCAACGCATGCGCAATGACGTCACTCTAGCGACGGTACTCTCTTCACCGTCGCTCCCCTTCTCCCCCCCTCCCTTTCCTCCCGCCCCCCGATTCCGGGACTCCAGCAGCATCGCTCTCCAGCGTTTTCCGTTGACTTGCCGGTGACGGGCCCCTTCATAGCCCAACGCGGAAGAAACGCGCGCCCTGGTCGCGGCGCCATTCAGCGGCCAGCTCAGGTAAGGGCCAGGCGGCGCGCGGGCGAAATTCGGGCCCCTCCCACCGCGGGCGCGCGCCAGGCCCCTCCTCCCTCCTTGGAAGTCTCCCCCCCCCATCCCGTCGCGGCCAATCAGAGGCCAGCTTGGAGAAGGGGCACTGCCCCCTTCTCCCTGCGCTCTGAGGCCAAGAGACCAATCAGAGGCTAGCTCAGGGAGGAACGCGCCCCTATCCGGCGCGCGCCGAGGTCCAAACGCCAGCGAGCCAATCAGCATCCAGTTCAGAGCGGAGGCGCGCGGACGGGCGGACTCCACCCACCCGGCACGTGCCTGATTCTGTCCTCCCGCCCCCGTTACCTTCACCCCCCCACACACACACACACATTGCTGGCTGCCCAACCCGGAAATGATTGAGAAGGGGGCCACCACCCCCTTATTTTCTCCTATAAACAGGCATCTGAGTGTCCAAGAGGGGAGGGTCCGAATCTGGCCTCTGACACCGCCTGGGTGACCTTGGGCGGGTTACTTACTGGCCCTGAATCTCAGTTACCTCATCTGTAAAGAGCGGAAGGGACGGCGGCTCATGATGCATTTATTAAGCGCTCACTGTGTGCGGGGATCTGGTAATGCGAATAACAGCGCCAGGAAAATCAGCCCCTGCCTTCAAGGAGCTTACACTCCAACGGGGGAAACCGCCCAGGAAAGGAAGCCTTAGAGGGTGGGACGGGATGGAGCCCCCTCCCCTCCCCCCAGCGCTGCCGGGGACACGTGGTCCCCTCTGGGAGAGCACCCCTTATTATCTGTGGCTCTTCAGTCGTGTCCGAGTCTCGCTGGCCCCACTGGGGGTTTTCTTGGCAGAGATCCTGGAACTGTTTTGCCATTTCCTTCTCCAGCTCGTTTACAGATGAGGAAAGTGAGGCAAACAGGGTGAAGTGACTTACCCAAGGTCTCACAGCTAGTAAATGTCTGAGGCTGTATTTGAACTGGGGTCCTAACTCCAGGCTCTGCTCTATCCACTACCAAGGTGCCCCACATATATGCCCTCAATATAAATATTTGTTAAATATTTCCTATGTTCCACTGTGTGTCACTGTGCCATGATGATAGATATTCAGATGCTTTCACACTGGGAGTACCCTAAGAGGATTCGAACTTCCTGAGGCAGCAGAACTAGGCCTAAATGCAGGTCTCCTCCCTCCTGCACTGGGTCACCCCCTCGGATTCAGTCCATCCATAAAGCACCTACTATGGGCCAGGCCTGCCCTCAAAGCTCCCAGTCCAGGACAGGAGACCAAACTCACCCAGAGCTTGATGAAGCAGAGCCTGGTAGAGAAACCGAGATAACCCCCAGGCACTCATCTTCCATGAAGGATGGGGAGGAGGCCTCTCCAGGGCCCACCCTCCCTATCTAGGGCAAGGGGTGCTGAGGACATGGGAGTTCAGCATGATGTGACCTCTGTGATAAAATACTGGGATTTAGTAGATACTCAAAGGCCCACCTGGGGATTAATCTAAACTGATTGAATTAAGTGAGAGTGATTGACTGCTTAGCCTACTTCAAGTTAACTAGATTGTAATCACACCTGGCTAGCCCTTAAGAAGGTATTGTTGGGGGGCAGCTAGGTGGTACAGTGGATAAGGCACTGGCCCTGGATTCAGGAGTACCTGAGTTCAAATCTGGCCTCAGACACTTGACACTAGCTGTGTGACCCTGGGCAAGTCACTTAACCCCCATTGCCCCACAAAACAAAACAAACAAACATTATTGTTGGGGCAGCTAGGTGGCACAGTGGATAGAGCCACCGGCCTTGGATTCAGGAGGACCTGAGTTCAAATCTGGCCTCAGACACTTAACATTTACTAGCTTTGTGACTCTGGGAAAGTCACTTAACCCCAATTACCTCACCAAAAAAAAAAAAAGAAGGTATTGTTCTCAGAAGCTAAAGACTTTGAACTTAACTCGAGACCACGTGCAAGGACCGCCTCTGCTCCAGACCTATAAAAAGCTTCCACACTCAGTTTGAGGAGAGTTCATGGTGGAGGACTTGAGGAAGAACCGGACCAGGCTGGAACTCTAGGCTAGATAGGCCTTTTCTTAACTTTCTGAACTCTGTTAATACCTGGTATGCTTTAATAAATGTTTAATGCCCAAACACTGGTGCTAAAGCTTCTAATTTAAGGCAACCACACATTTAGATTTTAAATGGGGGCAGCTAGGTGGCACAGTGGATAAAGCACTGGCCCTGGATTCAGGAGGACCTGAGTTCAAATCTGGCCTCAGACACTTGACACTTACTAGCTGTGTGGCCCTGGGCAAGTCACTTAACCCTCATTGCCCTGCACAGACACACAAAAAAAAGCATGGATTTTAAACGGCACACCTCAAAGGATGCTGGGGTCGCAGACCTGCTTTCTGGTCTGAGATTCCCAGAGCGCCCGTGTCAAAGAATCTCTGGGGACCCTGCACGTGGCTTCAGGGAGGACCTTCGGTTTCCCCTCTTTTCTTACTAGGCGGTGCCATGTCCGAGTCTGGGCACAGCCAGCCAGGACTCTATGGGATAGAGCGGCGGCGCAGATGGAAGGAACCAGGATCTGGGGGCCCACAGAACCTGTCTGGGCCTGGGGGTCGGGAGAGAGACTATGCCCCACCTTGGGAACGAGAGCGAGAGAGACGGGTGAGTATGTGTGTGTCTGTGTGTGGCCCCATGTGCCCCAGTCTCCAGAGCCCCTCAGACCTGTGCCCAAGACGGCAGTAGGTGGGAGACCCGGCTCCTGCCTTCAGGAGCTTGCGGTGGGGCTAAGAAGGACATTGGGTCCTGGCTCTGTTGGTCATTGATGGTACCCACGGTGTCTCGGGGAGAGAAGTCGTGATGCTTCCTGGTCCCTGCTGTGGGCCAGGCCCTGGGCCAGTTGCTGGAAGCCGGACGCAAAGCAAAGTAGAAGTTTGTGTCTGTAGATCTGTATGGGGTGGGAGACGTGAATGCCAGACATGCAGAGGAAATACCAGGAATTTCCAGGGAGGACCAGGGGGAAAGGCCTGGAGGAGAAGGCCCACCCCAGCCTTGAAGGGAGCCAAGATTCCCTGGGGTGCTCAGCCCCCCCCCTCCAGGGGCAAGAGGCGGACCCTTGGGGGTGGCCAATGGCAGGAAGGCCAGCAGCCCCAGGGGGAGAGAGGTGCCCAGCCTGGAAGAGTGGATTGGCCTCTTGTCCAATGTGCCAGTCTGTGGGGCACCACTTCAGAGGAAGGACTTTAGTAACTTGGAGAACATGGTGAGGGACAGCCAGGATGGGGATCTTTAAAGGAGCTGCAGGAAGTCTCTGTCCTGGACAAAAGAAGCTTCCATGGGCTGTCAGATGGGGCAGGAGCTGGGTACCCCTCCCAGGCACCCTCCTGGGCACTCCTTCCGGGCACTCCTCCCGTGCACCTCTCCTGGGCACTCCTTCCAGGCACTCCTTGGCTCCATGGGGGCTGTGGCAGGAGTGGTGGGTGGGCTGTTACCAAGAGGTAGAGTTAGGTTTAATATAAGGAAAAGCTTGGTGTTGAGGGGAGCTCTCAGAGGGGGAGGAGGCTGCCCGCCCCAACAGTGGGCTCTTCTTGAAAGGAAGCCGTGAAGGAAAGAACCTTCCCTGAGCTCCCTGCACTGACCAGGTGAAATCCTTGGGGACCGCCCCTGGCCTGAGGGAGCTTCCATTCTAGCCCAGCCAGCGGGTTTGGGGAAGTGACCAGGATGGAGGAGGGGTCTGAAGGAAGGGCCTGGAGTCACAAGCATCCTGTTCTCAGCTGGAGTTGGAAGGGGCAGGGATTGTGAGCATCTTCTCTCCCCAGCTTCAGGCCCCCCGGGAGCAGAAACTGATGAACCAATCAGTGTGGCCAGAGATGGCCGGGCAGTGGGAGGGTCAGCCAGGGCCCTCCAAGAGAAGGAGTGGGAGGTGTGAGGTAGGGCCACTTCTTGGAGGAGTTCTCTCTCACACACACACACACACACACACACACACACACCCTCACACTCACACTCACACTCAGCTATGCACATACATACTCCTTCACACCCATTCACACACATCCACAGACTCACTCATTCACTCACACCTACATCGCACATTCAGTTAGTTACATACATATGCAGACACATTCACACATGCTCAGACACGCGTTCACACACTCCTCAAAGGCACAGACTTGTGCTTTTGTCTGAGGACCTCCCTGGGCACTAAGTTCTGGAGACACAAAAGAAAAACGAGCCGGCCTGTGCCCACAAGGAGCTCCCCTTTTTTAATATCATAATTTGTTTATTGTGAGTTTAAACCCCAACAGAAGAGCATGTGCAGAAGCAGAGCAGAATCCAATGAGAGCCCGAGGAAATCCCGACTCTAGTTCTCGTTTGTGGCCCTTTCGGATCCTTTCAGGACTGTCCTCTCAGCCTGGGCTCCCCTCTGGCTTCCCTCTGCTCTCTCCTGCACATTTTTAGGGTGTTCCTATGGTCCTCTCTTTCCTGGCCTCGCTCTTGCTGACCTCTCCTCCCAGCCCTAGCCCACTGACCATCCCTGGTCACAGATGAGCCCAGTGAAGCCAAAGAGTCCCCACCATGGCCACGGCCAGAACGGCCACTGCATCGCCATCCTCCCTGGGCATCCTGGCATCCCTCCTGGGAGTTTGTCTGGACGGCGTCCATGTGCTTCTGGCTCCGCCTCAGCTCACACTCCCGGGGCTTCTGGGAATCACCCCTCTGGCCACTTCTGAAGAGGCAGCTGTGTTCCACTGCGTTCCTGTGCCCCATGATAAGTTGGCGCTTCACAAGCGCATCTTTCATCCATTCATTCGTTCATTCATTCATTCATTCATCCATTCATTCATTCACCATCTGTTCCTCCGTTCCCCAGGTACCTCATAGCTGTCTAAGGCCTCCCAAGCTCAGCCTCTTCCCCCTCGAAGTCCTCCAGGATCAGGACGTCTCGGGTGTCCCTCCCCAGCGTCGTCCTCCCTCTTCCCTCCCCACCCCCCTTGCTTCTTTGCTGGTTCTATTTCTACCCCAAAGTGGGATTGTCAGGCACCCGCTCCCCCAGCTCCTCTTCTGTGTGTGTCGTTCCTCTTGTCCCACTGCCCCTCAATGAGAAGTCACAAGCACCAGCCCCTCCTCCACCTTCTGTGCTGGTCTGTTCCCCCTTTCTCTCTTCTGTCCCCCTCAGAACAGGGCCCCGCGCCCGGCTCCCTCCCAGCTGCTGCGGCCCCTTTTGGTAGCTCCCAGTCCTGCTCAGTTCTGGTTTCTTCACCAGGGCGCATAGATGGCTTTGCTGGGTCCGTCATTCTCGGTCTTGAGCCCGAGCCCCTGTCATCTGCCTTGGGCATCATGACCTTGGCTTGGCAGGATCCCGCTCCATGTCCCCTGGCCCTTGGACTCCCTTCTGGATGCTTGTGCTCTTCTCGTCCCTGAGCCTTCCTGCTGGGCTTCCCCGTTGGCTGACCCGTGGCTTCCTGGTGCCTTGGCTGCCCTCCAGGGCTAAGGTCAAGCCAGCTTCCACTTAGGGTTGCTTGGAAGACAGTGGCCGGGCTTCTTTCTTAGCGTGACTCGCAGAGTCCAGCAATTCCTAAATTACATCTCCTCAGCCTGTTTTCTGGGTGAGTTTTTTCTGTCAGATCTTAGGTTTTCCGTTTCTGGTGTTTGATTTTGTCCTGCCATTTCTGGCTCCCTGGAGAAGCCGTTCATTTCCATTTACTCTTTTCTGGTTTGCTGGGATTCCTCCTCTGGGCCGAGGCGACTCCTTTCTCCCCTTCCATTTCTTTCCTTCAGAGCTTTAGTTCTTCATCGCTTGCCTAGTTTCTTTCAGGTATTCACACCGGGGCCTTTCCCTTGAAGTCTCTTCTTGCAGGCTTGTTAATGATTGTTTAAAATGCTTGGTGCTTTCTCTGCCTTCTTCTCCTTCCCAGCTTTAGTTCCTAAACTGGGGCCTTGCCCCAGGCCAGGCTCTGACCCCGGCCGCCCTTTGGGGAGGGTGGGGTGGTTGGCCCTGCTTGGTCTTACCCTCTATGCCTTGGGTTCTGGTGCTGACTGACCACCACTTCCTAGGCTTGGGCCCTCTTCAGGCTGTCCTGGGCATCTCAGGATGAACCTCTGGGCCTGGGCAATCCCGGTGTGATCTCTCAAGGGCTCCCACCTCTAGCTGCCCCAGGTGCCCAGGCCGCTCATGCCTGGTCTCAGACCTTGAGGCTTCGGTCACCATTGCCCGTGGGTTCCTTCTGGCTGACCTTCTGTAAACTTCTGGGGTTGAAGAGGCCACTCACTCTAGTTTCTCATTGCGTTTCTCCATTGTTAGGCAATCCAGTGTATAAACAGGTGAGGTTTTGGCTGAGGTGGATTTGTGGGGGCCGGGGGGGGTCTGCCCCCATCAAGCAGCTGCCTTGGCCAGAAGTCAGATGCTTCTCCTCCAATGGGAGACGCAGCACAGAGTGGGTCCTGACGCTGGCCATCACCACGATGTGCGGAGACCAGTGTGGCTGTCCATTAATACACCCAGCAGATTTGATTAGTCCTGGAAGAAAGGAGGGGTGGGTTCTTCCCAGCAGGGACCCCCTTCCCAACTACCCCAGCCCTCTCTGTGGGGAGGACATTGCAGGGGAAAAGGAGATTGACCCACTGTGCCAGAGGACAGTGAATGGACAGGAAGGAGAGTGAGTGGGATCTTGTGGGGCCAAAGGGCCTCGATGGAGTCCAGCAGTACTGGGGAGTTATAACAGGTCCTTGAGCAGGAGTTTTCCTTCCCTCCCACAGGATGGCAATGAGGAGGCAGGGGCATCAGTCATACAGAAAACACCAATCATTCTCTCCAAGCCTCCAGCAGAGCGGGTAAGGTCATGGGGGAGGTCCCAGGGGCCCCAGGGCACCGTCCGGGGCGGGAGATGTGTGGCCACAGTGACTCGAAGCTTCTTTTTTCCTCTGTAGTCTAAACTCCCGCCCCCACCAGCCCCGGCTCCCACTGCCCCCCAGGTCTCAGCTCCTCTGGACAAACCTATCGTCCTGATGAAACCTCGGGAAGAAGCCAAGGGCCCCGCCGGAGGGGTGGGTGCCCCAGTCCTTGAAGGCGCCACGCCGCCCCCCCCAGTGGTCCCCACCCCTCCCAAGGGAGAGAAGGAAGGCCAGCGGCCCACCCAGCCTGTCTACCAGATACAGAACCGGGGCATGGGCACCACGACCCCTGCCGCCATGGACCGTAAGTGGGGGCCTTCTGGGGTGGGCTGGTGAGGGGAAGCGTCAGGCCTGGCGAGGTTCTGGTGGGCTGATGGGGAATGGTATAATGATGGGCATGCGAGCGGCTGCAGGAGTCCTTAGAGCAAAGTATAAAACAGCCTAAAATGGGGAGGGGGGCACATTCTCTCTAACTGGAGATAAGCAAGAGCCAAAGTTCTCTGTAGCCTGGCGTGGAAACGCCAGCGCTTCAGGGCCTTGCCCATTGACAGATGGTTCAGTGCTAGGCTCGCCTGTCATGATGTGTCAACAGAGCCCTTTCCCCCACCTCCCTGTGAGCAGCCACTCAAACACTGGGGGACCCCCTCTAGCAGGGGTGGGAGAACACACTTGGTGAAGGGGAGGGCCCCCCCTTTTAGGATGTGTCTGTATCCAGACACGTGATGGCTAGGACCTTGTTTTGGGAGGGTAAGTCGGGCTAAGATTGCGTCAGCATGGGGTGCCCCCTCCTTCCCCACCCATGCAAGGGAGAAGCTGCCCAGGCCCCCAAGAGGTCCCATACCCGGTCCTGCAGACGGTGCACTGCAGAAGCAAGATACCCTTTGTCCAGGGCCGGGCCCATCTCCCCTGTGCATCCCATCTGTGTGGTCTGGTGGGGGGAGAGGGGGACACATTCTTCATGATGTATCAAGGGGGCCCTCTCTGCCGAGGCTGGGTCCCACTAAGAGCCCTGGATCCTCCCCAGGGGTGAGATACTGAGGCGGGTGAGGCTGACGTGTCCCATCAGGAAGGCGCCGTGCTGAGTGGGCCTTGGTGTTCTCCCATGCCACGGTAGCCTAGCCCAGTGGTCTCCAACCTTGTCTGATGCCCGACACAGGCCTTAGACTGCTGTCCTCCTAATAACCTTGCCCATTGTAAGGTTCACCCAAAAAGAGACATTGAAAAAGACTGAGAACATGTTGGTATCCTGGAGGAGAGGGGCAGTCCCTGCAGACGTTGGCGTGTATTGCTGAAAGCCCTTTGGCCAGCGGGGGGAGGATGGAGTGGGGCTGAGGGCTTGAGGCTGGAGGGAGAATGGTCAGGAGGGGGCTGGGGGGGTCTCCTGGTGACGGGGAGCCAGGGAGAGCTTGGCTGCAAAGGTGACATGAAGAAGTCTGGGGCGCGGGCCCGTTCATGCTGTCACTCATGGTGACTTGGCCCAAAGGGAAGGGGAGAGGCAGGGCTCTGACTCACTGGGCGCCGCCATCAGACGGGGTGTCTGCTGTAGCCATGGGGGCAGCGCTCCCCCAGAAATGCCTGCTGCTGCTTCTAGGGGTGCCCAGGGAGTCTCGAGGGGCTTGTGGTCAGCTCCTCGGAGAGCTCAAATGGTGCAGGAAGAGGGTGTTGGGGGCTGTGTTAGAGACAAGCTGCTGGTCAGCCTTCCTTGGGAGGGCCTCCCTGCTCAGGGAGGGCCGGGCTGACCGGCGTGCCTGTTTTCTGTACCTTCCTAGCTGTGGTTGGCCAGGCCAAGCTGCTCCCCCCCGAGCGCATGAAGCACAGCATTAAGCTGGTGGATGACCAGATGAACTGGTGTGATAGCGCCATCGAGGTAAGACCTTCACCCTGGCCTGGAGCCACCTGCCCGGGAAGGCGTAGGTCAGAGAATACAGGCCTCCACAGCTGGGGCCTGGGCGAATCCTGGTCAGGGCAGGTTGGAACAGACAGTGGGGGAGCCCCATGTGGCCGGACAGTCTGAGCTGTCTCTGGCTTCGGCATCTTGGCACTCATCTGACGACAATGGCGGTGGTGCCTGGGTGGCTCCCCGCAGGTGGACAGGCTCAGCACACGACCTTCCCTGGTGTCTGTGGGCAGGTGGTCTAGCCAGGGCTGGGGAGGCCGTGCCAGGGGGCCACAGGCTGAGACGGTTTGGGGCCCCTCCATCAAAACCCCCCCCACCATGAGTAGGGTGGATGGGCCTTCCTCATCTGTGCAGTGTGTGGGTCCTAAGAGAGGAGGGCCCCTGGGCCAGGAGAGGCAGGGGGCAGGGGCCTGTCCCGTGTGACTGGGGCTCCCCACCTGGAGCCTCATTACCTCCTGAACAAAGTGAGGAGGGTCATACCTGGGGTCCCCTCCAGCTCTGACACTCTCACTGCCTTTTATTCTGCCGGGAGCAGGAGGTCTGGGGCGGCCCAGGGACCCTCACTCAGAATAATGGTTGTGAATGCGCAGGATGAAATAGGAAGGATCACAGATGGGCCAATTACAGCAGAATAGTCCTCAAAAGTGTTTTTAAGTGAACAGAGCCCAGGTTCCTCCGCCTGGCCTCAGTTTAGCCCAAGCAGGAAACTGAGGCTGAGAGAGAATGAAGGATGTGCCCAAGGCTCAGGGGCATTGTGGTCCCACCTCTGAGCTACACCCTGCGCCCATCCCAGATTCCCCGGGGGAGCTGACATCCTGGGGTCGCTCTCTTCACAGTACCTGCTAGATCAGACCGACGTGCTGGTGGTGGGGGTCCTGGGTCTCCAAGGGACAGGCAAGTCTATGGTCATGTCCCTGCTGTCGGCCAACACTCCTGAGGAGGACCAGAGGTGAGGTGGGAGGGGTGACATCTGCTCAAGAGCTTGGGCACCTGGCCCTCTCCGCCTGCTGCTGTGGACGTCCAGAGAGCCGGGCTGCCCCCCAGGGCTCGCCTCTAGCTTCTCTCCGGCCTGGCCCCGGCTGCCCACAAAGTCACTGGGCCCAGAGATCCCTTTGCCACCTCCCCAAGCCTAGAGAGGGCGATTGAGGCTCACATCCTACCACTGACACTCCCTGGGACAAGTCCATGAGCCTCAGTGTCCTCATCTGTAAGATGGAAAAATTTGTCCCTCTAGTGCCTAAGGGCCAAGGAAGGCCATAAGTAAAACCCTCAGCAAACTTGATGGTGCAGTGCCCACGCCGGGCAGAGCCTTCTCACCCCTGCCTGCACCATTGCAGTGGCCTGACGGGTCTTCCCAGGCATCTCCCTCTTCTGCTCAGAGACATGCTCGCCAAACGAACCAGTCCACAAGCATTTATTAAGTGCCAACTGTGTGCCTGCCAGTTGCCCTGCTATGTACTGGAGTTCAAGGCCTTCCCTAATCCCACCCACGCCCGCCTCTCTTGCTCCCCACATCTGTCTGCCTCTCTCCCCTCCACTCTGTTCCTGCCCCTCCCCACCTCTGCCTACATCTTTCCTTCCCCTTTGTCTGTCAGCCCTGCCCGAGTTTCCATCTCTCAGACGCTCCCTCCTGCAGAGAGCCAGCCCGACTCGGGCCCTGCCCCCAGCCCGCTGGCTTTGAGCTCCCTGCCTGCCTCAGTGATGCACGGTGCCCTGGGGTGGGGGGCCGGCCTGCGCTGCTACGCCTGATGTCTTTCTTAGCCCAGTCCCAGGGTTTGGTGCACAGTAGGCATTTAGGGATATGTTCCTCGAATGAGTAAAAGGAGGCCTGGCATGCAGGAGGGGCCGTGAGGTGGCCGGCATGGATCTGAGCCTTGAAACGTCCTTGCACCCTGCCCCTTTGTAGTTAGTCTGCGGGAGTGGAGGCAGGGACTGTTGTCTCCCGAAGGCCCCTCAGAGATTGTCCCTCAGGAATGAAGAGAAGGACTCAGGTCCCAGACAGGGCTAGGAGGAGGAGAGCTCTGCTTCGGAGAAGGCCATCTCCTGGGCCCCTCCCCCCCAATGGCACCCCAGGCCAACCTCGAATCTCCCGCACGAGGCCCTTTTCTGACCCCCATGTTCTTGGAGGACCGAGGGAGGCAGGATCTGAGCACAGCCGCCTGCAGCAGGCTCATCACTAAAACCCCAAGCTCTTGACGAGCTGCTGCCTGTCTATACTGGTCTTCCTCAGCTTCCCCCGGGAGGGTTAGTTTTATGGCCCGGAAGACATTCGTGCTTCATGATTCACCCACACCCTGAGGTTGGCTCAGAGCTTTACCCACATCTCATGAGTCCTTGCAAGCACTCTTATGCCCATTTTACTGATGGGCAGGCAGGGTCAGAGGTCCAGGGGCCCATGAGGTGGGTGGAAGGCCAGCACACCATGGCCTTTGGGGCTCACTGCTGGATGTGCCTTTGGGCACTCTGTCATTGGCATGGGGCAAGGCCCAGATCCCTGGGAGAGGGGGGGATGGATGGCCCTTAGTGCATGTGGGCCGACAGAAGGGATGGAGGCAGGGCCCGGAGTGTCTAATGGGAGGGAACCAGTCCTCACCTCCCCACAGAGCCTACGTGTTCCGGGCCCAGAGCGCCGAGATGAAGGAGCGTGGGGGCAACCAGACCAGCGGCATCGACTTCTTCATCACTCAGGAGCGGATCGTCTTTCTGGACACTCAGGTGCGGCCCCTCCCGGCCCCCTCCCCTAGGACGGTCAGTCCACTTGTCCAGTCTCTGTCCACTGCCCCCTGTGGGTCACTGACCATTGGGCAGGATCAGCCTCTGGCCGTCAGGCAAAAAAGGAGACTCCCCGACGGCTGGTCCTCCAGCCTTCTCCAGGCAGCCCACACTGCCCCGGGCTGGCTTCCCCCACCGCTCCCTGCTCTGCCCTGGCCAGACAAGGCTAATTTGTTCTGGCGGCCCCAGCCCGAGCCTGGCTCTCCTGTCCTCTGCCTCTCCTCCTCCTGCCGGGGTGCGGGTGGGCTGAAGGGTACCCCCTCGGAGCAGGCCTCCCGGGAATGCCCATAGGGGACCCTCCCCTTCCTGCCCCTCCTGCCCTTCCTTCTCCCGACTCCCCTCCCCGTCTTCTGCCCCTTCCCAGGGCCCAGTCGGGCCCCAGCAGGCAGAGCACCAGAGACTAGCCCGGACACCTTGCCAAGGCAGTTATTAAGCGCCTACTGTGTGCGGAACACAGTGCTTGGCTCAGGGCACGAGGTCCCCATCCGCCAGCAGCGCTGCCTTGGGCGTGGCCCTTGTCCTCCAGCCCGTCCGGGCCTCTCCACCTCTTCCCTGCCGAAGTCTTGGCATCTTCCTTCCTCCCCTTAGCCCATCCTCAGTCCCTCCATCCTGGACCATCTTATCAACAATGACCGCAAATTGCCCCCGGAGTATAACCTCCCCCACACCTATGTGGAGATGCAGGTGAGAGGGGTGGGTCTTGAGGAGGGGCCATTCTTGGGGGGGGGGGGGGCGCAGGGCGGGGTCGTGGGGAGGCGGGGCTGGCCACCAGGACAGAGGGTGAAGCAGGTGTGGAGGGCGCTGGTCATGGGGCTGAGCGCCTGGGTCTGCCTCTCTTCAGTCCCTCCAGATCGCAGCCTTCCTCTTCACCGTGTGCCACGTGGTCATTGTGGTGCAGGACTGGTTCACTGATCTCAGTTTGTACCGGTGAGCGGGCTGGGGGTGAGCGGAGCGGCTGGGTCCTGGCATTAGCCTGGGGGTAGGCCTGAGCACCTCCTCTGCTGCAAGAGCCACTGAGGCACCAAAGTGCATTGACTGAAGTGCTGGTCTTGGGGTCAAGAAGATCTGGGTTCAAATCCTGCCTCAGACCTTCTCCTATGTGACCCTTGGCAAAGCGTCTCATCTGTAAAAGGGGCAAGGCCGGCCCCTCCCTCCAGGCGAGAGACACTGTTTGTCTTCTGGGGATGAATTGGGTTCCACTGTTTCCTGGCCAGAATTGCCCGTGAAGCAGTGTTGGGGGGGGCGGTCAGAGGAGTCCCAAGATCCTCTGGGGGTGGACCTCTCAGGGGCTGAGAGGAAGGAGTCGGCCCTAACACCAGGCACACTGTCGAGTGCCAACACTCTGGGTCGGGGGGTCCCACCCGCCAAAGCTGGTTCTCACGAGCTGTGTGGCCCCAGGCAAGGCAGCCAGGCTTTCTGATCTCCCCCACCCGCCCAGGTTTCTGCAGACAGCAGAGATGGTGAAGCCCTCCACCCCCTCCCCCAGCCATGAGGCCAGCAGCTCCTCCGGTTCGGATGAAGGAACAGAGTACTACCCCCACCTGGGTGAGGCCCTGTACAGGAGAGGGCTGGGGTGGGGGGCTGCCCCTGCCTGGTTCAGGGGTCTCACCCAGCCAAACCCCACCCCCCTCCCCCCAGTCTTCCTGCAGAACAAGGCCCGGCGTGAGGACTTCTGCCCCCAGAAGCTTCGGCAGATGCACCTGGTGATCGACCAGCTGATGGCCCATTCCCACCTGCGGTACAAGGGTAAGGGGCCGCCCTGGGCCTGCTCCTGGAGCCGCCATAGCCTGGCCTGCTCTCACCCAAGGCTCTCTTTCCCTTGCGCAGGCACGCTGTCCATGCTGCAGTGCAATGTCTTCCCGGGCCTGCCCCCTGACTTCTTGGACTCAGAGGTGAACCTCTTCCTTGTGCCCTTCATGGACACCGAAGGGGACAGCGAGAGCCTGCCCCGAGCAGGTACTGGCTGTGGGGAGCCCCGAGGGTGGAGATGGGCCCTGCCCCTGGGACGGGGGTGGGCAAATGTCACGCAGGGAAGGCTTCCCTGGGAAGTCGCCCCTGGGCCAAGGCTCTCACCCCTGCCCCATCCTCAGGCCCAGGCTCCAGCCCGCTCTTTTCCCTTCTCCCGGGCTACCGAGGCCACCCCAGCTTCCAGTCCCTGGTGACCAAACTCCGAAGCCAGGTGATGTCCATGGCCCGGCCACAGCTCTCGCACACCATCCTCACAGAGAAGAACTGGTACGGCCCCTGGGGGTGGGGGCCAGGGCGGGGGTCCTGCCAGCTGCTGGGTGTGCCCTGTGGATCCAAAACACAGAAAATGGGAAAGGGCTGGTTTGGGCGCATTTGCAAAGGGGGGCAGTGATGGCTCAGCCAGCCTGGCCTCCTCAGGCACAGGGCAGGGGCTGGCCCCCCACCAGCCTCCCCTTCTCTTATTACACATACGCTCCTCCGGCTCTAGAAGGGAGATCCAAGGACAATCCGTGAAGTCCCTCCCGCCTGACTGTTGTCGCCTGGTCTCTCTGCCCAGGTTCCACTATGCTGCCCGGATCTGGGATGGGGTCAAGAAGTCGTCCGCACTGGCCGAGTACAGCCGCCTGCTGGCGTGAGGGTGTGCGACGAGGCCGGCGTGCAGGGCTTCCTCAGTTCCCGGGAGGACAGTGGGTCCCTCCTTTCCCCCACCTCCAGCTGCCGTGTGTGAGTAGGAGCACACCAGGCACCCCCAGGGGCGCAGACAGCCGCAGCGGGAGAGCCAGTGGGGGGATTCGGCTGCTCAGAAGACGCGGGGGCAGTGGAAGGTTCTCAGAGGTCGGTGGAGCCTCCCCACAGATTGAGGGAGGAAGGTGGCTAATCTCCAAGACCAACCAGGAAGCGGGGCCCCTCTGCCAGCCCCCTGTTCTCGGGATGGCCAGCCAGACAAGTCGGGTGGCCCTGAGCTCCCGTCTTACAAGGCTTGTCCCTCCGATGGCCAGGGCCAGTGATGCACCTGTCCTCGAGGGCTCCTATTCTGGGTCAGATTTGTTGGTTAATAAAGATGGTAACACAGCATTGCGTAGCCTTCTCATTCTGAGACGCTGTCCTCGGCTAGACTTAACCTTGGCACACGGAGACCAAGCTTGGGGCTGGAGAGGGCTCGTCAGCTTCTGTCTGCCTTCCCATGATCCCCAGCCAGCAGGTCAGGGCCGTTGCCCACGGAGGGGGCCGGGCCAGACCCTCAGCTGCCTCCGTCTCCCTCGGCCCCACTCACTGCTGGAGAAAACGGATCCAACGGCCCCCCCCCCCCATTGGCCGTGGGGAGTGGGGCTGCGCTGGAGAGCAAGAGGAACGGTTCGGGGCCTTCTGTGTACAGATAGCAGCGCAGGCTCAGCCCACGGTAGGCCGCGAATGCGTTTGTGGAATCAAATTGTTAGTCATTGTGTAGGCAGGTCAGTGCAGGTGCTCCTTTTAGTCATCCTCTCAGCAAGTGTCTTATTGTAGAAATCCCCTCATATAAATCACAGTAGCTTTGGTGTTCGCTCAGGCGAAGGCTAGTAAGTCGTTACATGTTTTAGGAATTCGCACGCACTGTGTTGCTTATACAAACTTTAGAAGGCAAATACAATTATGTGGGTAGATTCTCCGCATGTGAGGAATTGACACATCGATTATGAAATAAATTGTTAAACACAAAGACGAGCTTTCATTGTGTCCTGGATTTATAATGCATGTGTGGGATGTGCTGTTGTCCGTGTCAGACATGGATTCTTTTTTTTTTTTTTTTGCGGGGCAATGGGGGTTAAGTGACTTGCCCAGGGTCACACAGCTAGTAAGTGTCAAGTGTCTGAGGTCAGATTTGAACTCAGGTCCTCCTGAATCCAGGGCGGGTGCTTTATCCACTGTGCCACCTAGCTGCCCCAGACATGGATTCTAATACACAGAATGCTCTAAATTGGGATTGAGGGGGCTCCTGAGAGATCTTCTCTGGACCAGCACCTCTCCTCTCCCAGGCACACTTTGGGTACTGCCTAGAGGGCAGCAGGAGAAGGGGCCAGGGGACTGGTGATTTCCACCGATCCGGAATTGCACCTGAAAAGTTGCTTGTGGATGATGGATGGATGGGAGATAGGTATATCGTAAGACAACTTTGAAAGTCTTTATTCTGGGGGCAGCTAGGTGGCACAGTGGATAAAGCACCAGCCCTGGATTCAAGAGGACCTGAGTTCAAATCCAGACTCAGACACTTGACACTTATTAGCTGTGTGACCCTGAGCAAGTCACTTAACCCTCATTGCCCCGCAAAAAAAAAAGAAAAGAAAAGAAAAGAAAAGAGGCTTAATTCTAATCTCCAAAGGACCTATGACACAAATTGTTACCACCTCACACACACACACACACAAAGACTAGAAAGAGGCAGTGTATCTATGAATAGAAAGCCAACCTCAGAATCAAGGAGACCTGCATTTAAATTCCATTTCTGACATAATGGCTCTGTGACCCTGGGTAAGTCCCTTTTTCACGCCCTTGGCAGCTCTCTGGAACTCGACAAAACAGCTAATCAACTTCTAGCGCCTCTCTAGCTTCATACAGATCCCCTGACACACTGGGACAAATCCACCAAAGGGTGACCCTCTGGATAATGACAGTATTGGAACTCATTTCTCAATGAGCTCCATTCATTCCCTTCCTTTCCCCCATCCCAGCTGCTTCCCATTGCTCCAATCACATTCTCCATCCACCATTTGTTCCCATCCCCCTCAACCCAAGATTCCCCAAACTTCCTCTCTTAAGCTGCCTGGTCCACTGTGCCCTCTTAGTGCCCTCCACTGTGTCTGCTCCATGGGTAACAAATTGGATTTCATTGCAAGCCTTTTCCCTTCTTTCTCTCTACATCTTGTTTCCCTCACGGAGACCCAGACACCCCATCCTGATGGCACATCGACCTGGCTACCCCTCTCCAGAACTACCAGGGCTTTCACACCCCACACCCCGCCCTGGTAGGCAGCTGGAATGCTCCGTTACCACTCCCAAATACTGCCTCTGTCAACATTCATTAACCTCTCGACTTTGAGGTTGATTTGATTGGTATTTATCACCCAATCACTGTGCTCATAGCTGTTGTCTAACAGCCTTCAGGACACTCCTTCCTCCATGAGTTCAGTGCCTCGCTCAGCCTTTCTCTTCCCCCCAGTTCCCCTCATCCTAGGGGGCCCCACTGTACATATGGATACCCCTCCAAATACCCTAACCTCCCAAATCCGCCACTTACTTCCGGTGACAACCCAAACCCTGTGTGTCCTCACTCAAACGTCCAATCCCGCCCTCAGTTCTCTCCTAGGCCATCTCCACCTGTGCTGACCACTTTCATCCCTAACCCATCCTGACCCCACTGTGAACCAGTTCCACTGTGCGGGTCCACTGAGTTCCTTCACCCCCTTTTCCCTTTGCCTTTAACCTATTGAACATTTTCTTCCAAACCCCAGTCCTGGATAACTCCTACCGTCTGCTGCTTTCACTGCTCTTCATGTGCTGCTGAACTGGACTGGAGAAAGTCACTCAGCCGCCATGCCTTGAAGGTGGCGTGTAAATCCCAGCTGGCCCCTCAAAGCAATCCTTCTACACATCCCGAAGCATTGCCCTGGGCCCTAGGTGGCACCATAGTGCACAGAGCACTGGGCTTGGAATCAAGAAAGCTCAAATCCAGCCTCAGGCACTTAGGTGTGTAACCCTGGGCAAGTCACTTCACCCTGTTTTCCTCAGTTTCTTCATCTGTCAAATGAGCTGGAGAAAGAAATGGCAAACCACTCCAGTATCTCTGCCAAGAAAACCCCAAATGGGATTACAAAGTGCTGGACATGAGTGAAAAACAACTGAAGAAAGCATTTCCCTATCCCGCTCACCACAGTGGCTCCTCCAAACCTTTTCATCCCTCCTCAGACCTCCTATGGCTGCCTCTTCCCTCACCCTCTCAGCTGATGACCTTGCCTAATATTTCACGGAGAAAGTTGAGAGCTCCATCTTCTCCCCTGTTCCTCATCTCACGTCACTCAAAAGCCTTCTGCCACTATCTCTTCCTTCATCCTTGTTTCACATGGAGAGGTAGTCCTCCTTGCCAAAGCTAATAACCCCTCTGCCTGAATGTGATCCCATTCCACCCTGTTTCCTCCAGCAGGTTGTCCCCTCTATCACCCTCTCTCTTTCCTTCAGTGTCTCCCTTCTTCAATCTCTCTGCTCTCTCACTCCTTCCCTACTGCCTCGAAGCATGTCCATGTCTCCCCATCCTCAAAAACAAAAGCCCCAATAATTATCACCCTCTTTCTCTCCTCATTTTTGTGGCTAAACTACTTGAGAAAGCTGTCAACTCGTGCTTCCATTTCCTCTCATCTCACTCTTGCCCCAACTCCTTTGCAATCTGCCTTCTGATCTCATCATTCGATCTCATCATTCAACTGAAACCTAAACTGGTTCTTTCCAGTTACCATCGATCTCTGTCTTCATTGCCAAACCCAACAGCTCGCCATCCCTCTCCCTCCTTTGCTGGATCTCGACCCAATTCAAGCCTGCCCCGCATCTTCTCCCTCTACATTTTTTCACATAATGATATCATCACCCCCCCACACACACACCACCCCAAAGCTTCGGTTACCTCTAACGGATGACTCAGGTCTACTCAGCCAGCCCTAACCTCTCTGCTAGCCTCCAGTCTCACGTCTCCAACTGCCTTCCAGGTAGGTCAAACTGGACCCCTCTAGGCATCCTAAACTCAACACATCCCAAACTGGATTCTTGACCTTTCTCCTTGTCCTAACTTCCCTGTTACTGTCGAGAGTAGCAACCGGCTCCCAACCTGGGTATCACCCTGGATTCCTTGCTCTCTCCTCCCATATCGGGTCAGTGGTGGTGTCCTGTCTTTTCCACCTTCAAAGCACTCCTCATAGACATCACCACATCTTGGCACAGGCTCTACCTCCCATCTGCAGTAGGTGCTGGGGGGGTCTGCCTGCCTCCAGTCTATCCTCCACTCAACTGTCAAAGTGCTGTTCCTGAAGGGCACCCCACCCCCATTCAGTAAACTCCAGGAGCTCAGTCTATCACCTCCAGGGTCAAATAGAACATCCACTCTTTACCTTTTAAAATCCTTCATAACCTGGATGCTTCCTGGCTTTCCAGGCTTCCTGTGTCTTATTTACACACACTCACACACTCACAGACACACACTCACACACACACCTGTGATTCAGACTCTCTTCGCTCGGTTTTTGGATGCAATTCTTCAAATCCCAACGCCAAGGATGTTCACTTGTCTGTTGTCTAGGCCTGGAATACTCTCCTTCTTCATCTCCACCTCCTAGATTCCCTGGCTTCCTTCAAGTGTCAACTAACATCCCACCTTCTGCAAGAAACTTTTTCCCCCTAGGGCAGCTAGGTGATGCTGCAGTAGATAGAGCGACAGCCTTGGAGGCAGGAAGACCTGAGTTCAAATCTAACCTCAGACATTTACTAGCTCTGTGATCCTGGACAAGTCATTTAACCCCAATTGCCTCAAAAACAACAAGAAACCAGGGGGCAGCTAGGTGGTGTAGTTATTCAGGAGGACCTGAGTTCAAATTTGGCCTCAGACACTTGAAACTTACTAGCTGTGTGACCTTGGGCAAGTCACTTAACCCTCATTGCCCCACATAAACAAATAAATAAATGGATGAATGAATAAATAAATAAATAATTTTTTAAAAACAAGAAACCTTTTCCTAGTCCCCCTTAATCTTAGTGTCTTCCCTCTAAGACTATGCCCATAGCTGCTTGCATGTTGTCTCCCCACCCCCATCAGGCTGTGAGGTCCTTGAGAGCAGGGACTGACGTTTGCCTTACTTTGTTTTTTTGTTTTGTTTTGCTTTTTTTGGTGGGGCAATGAGGGTTAAGTGACTTTCCCAGGGTCACACAGCTAGTAAGTGTCAAGTATCTGAGGCTGGACTTGAACTTAGGTCCTCCTGAATCCAGGGCCAGTACTTTATCCACTGTGCCACCTAGCTGCCCCCGTTTGCCTTACTTTGTAACCCCATGCTTGTTGACTGACCAACTGATTTACATTGGAAGAGGGGAATCCATCACAGAGAGTTCCTTATACCTGTGATATCACAATTTTGGACAGAAAGCAAAAAACTCTAGGCAATGTTTCACACAGGCAGTTAAATGCAGTATCTTATTACTGCATGAGTAAATTATACCTATACATTATCAATGAACACTTGTTGGGTTGTTTCAGTTGTGTTTGACTCTTTGTGACCCCTTTTGGGGGTTTTCTTGGCAAAGACAGTGGAGGGGCTTGTCATTTCCTTCTCTAGTTCATTTGATAGAGGAGGAGACTGAGGCAAACAGGGTTAAATGACTCACCCAGGGTCACACACCTAGTAAGTGTGAGGCTGCATCTGAATTCACGTCCTCCAGACTCCAGGGCTGCCTCTCTATCCACTGTGCCACCCAGCTGCCCTAGCAATGAACACATCTCTCTTTTTCCAATATTTTTCCCAATGACATGTAAAGACAATTTTTAACATTCATTTTTGTTATTTTTAATTTCAAATTTGTTTCTTCCCTCCTTCCCCACCCCCTCCCTGAGACAGTAAGCAATTTGATATAGGTTATACAAGCATATCTATCTCTTCTTTAAACTGGTTAACACAAGTACCATTGGGTAAATGATGACATCTGTGTAAGGAAATAAGTCTATTCATTATATACCTGTGAGTCTCTGGCGCCACCTGCTGGTGAAGAGGCAGTCTTGGCTTGCTCTGGCTCCTTCAGTGAAACGCAGGCTGGCCCCAGGTCCTCTTGAAGCTGAAGGGGCTCCGAGCTGAACACCAGCCACAGACAGGCTGGCTATCTACCACCCGTGGGCCAGCCTTGTGGAAGGGAGAACCTAGTAACAAGAGTCTCAGGTTCAGAGGGAGGGACTCCTGCTCTGACCCCATAGCAGGATATGGTCTGCATCAAAAGAGGAATATAGGCAAATGAATTCAGTAGCTTGGGTGGTGAAGCATTGATAGCATCAGAGGCAGCATGGCATGGATAGAGGGCCAGCCTTGAAGCAGGAAGATCTGGGTTCAAATCCTACCTCTCACTGTGTGACCCTAGGCAGCTAGGGGGTGTAGTGAATAGAGTGATATGCCTGGAGTCAGGAAGACCTGAGTTCAAATCCAGCCTCAAACACTTACTAGCTGTGTGACCCTAGGCAAGACACTTTACTTTTCAGTGTCAGTTTTCTCATCTATAAAATGGAGATAAGAAGAGCATTGACCTCTCAAGGTTGTTGTGAAGATTAAATACAACATATTCATAAGGCACTTGGTCAGCCTTAAAGTGCTATATAAATGCTAGCTGTTGTTGTGTTGTTGTTGTTATATCACTTCACCTCTCAGGTGGCCTTGCTACTCTTTTGTTTTGTTTTGTTTTTGGTGAGGCAATTGGGGTTAAGTGACTTGCCCAGGGTCACACAGCTAGTAAGTGTTAAACGTCTGAGGCCAGATTTGAACTCAGGTACTCCTGAATCCAAGGCCGGTGCTTTATCCACTGCACCATCTAGCTGCCCCCTCACTACTCTTTAAAACTGATTGGCATAAGGGGCAGCTAGGTGGTGCAGTGGATAGAGCACCGGCCCTGGATTCAAATCCAGCCTCAGACACTTGACACTTACTAGCTGTGTGACCCTGAGCAAGTCACTTAACCCTCATTGCCCCACACCAAAAAAAAAAAAATTGGCAGAGAAGGGGTTGATCTGTATTTGTGGAGTGAATTTCTTTCCCAGAAACTTCCTATACCAGTGAAATCAGGTCTTAGCCCCCATTATTCCCCTCAAAAACACACATTTACAAATTATATGTTAAGAATTAAGCTGGGGGCAGCTAGGTGGTGCAGTAGATAGAGCATTGGTCCTGGAGTCAGGAGGACCTGAGTTCAAATCCGGCCTCAGACACTTAACACTTACTAGCTGTGTGACCCTGGGCAAGTCACTTAACCCCAATTGCCTCACCAAAAACAAAAAAAAGAAGAATTAAGCTGGGGGGCAGCTAGGTGGCAGCTAGGCATCACAGTGGATAGAGCACCAGCCCTGGAGTCAGGAGAACCTGAGTTCGAATCTGACCTCAGACACTTGACACTTACTAGCTGTGTGACCCTGGGCAAGTCACTTAACCCTCATTGCCCTGCCCCCCCCCAAAAAAAAAGAATTAATCTGGGAGTGGTGGCCCACACCTGTCATCTCTGCCACTGGAGAGGTTGAGATAGGCGGATTGCTTGAAGTCAGCTCTGAGCCACGGTAGAGGCAAAGCCCCTCACTAAGTCTGGTACTTGACCCTTGTGAGGTGGGTGCTATTATTATTTCTGTTTTACAGATATGGAAACTGAGGCAGAAAGACTGAGCAATGTGCTCAGTTTCCTTGTGTGTCCAGATAAAATCCTTTTGTTGTTGTTGAGTGGTGTCTGACCCTTATATTCTACTTTTGTTGTTGGGTAGTTTCAGTCATGACTGACTTTCTGTGACCCCATTTGGGGTTTTCTTTTGTTTGTTTGTTGTTGTTTTTTTTAGTGAGACAATTGGGGTTTAGTGACTTGCCTAGGGCCACACAGCTAGTAAGTGTTAAGGTACTCCTGACTCCAGGACCAGTGCTCTATCCACGGCACCACCCAGCTGTACTGAGTGAGCCTTCACAAATTCTCCACAGAGGATCACCCCAACGTGAAGGATGGATGACCATCCTATAGTTCTTTCATCATTTTGTACATATCACTGCAGTGATTAGAGCTCTGGGCCTGGAGTCAAGAAGACCTGAATTCAAATCTAGCCTCAAGCATCTCCTAGCTGTGTAACCCTGGGCAAGTCACTTAACCTCAGTTTCGTCATCTGTCAAATGGGGATGAGAATAGCACCCATGGTCGTTGCAAGGATCAAATGAGGCGATACTTGCAAAGAGCTTAGCACAGTGCTGGGCACTTAATAAATGCTGTCACTATATGAGGATGTCGCTAATAGCTATCACATACACAGTGCTTTACAAGGATCATCTCCACTGATCCCCACACAGCGCCACATCAGCGATCCCATGACCAGTGACCCACACTCTTGCCCCACAATTCGTCCCACTTTTCTTCACAAGCTCATCTCTTTCTCTGACACAACCTTCCTCACCACGTCCGTTGTGCAATCCTCATCTGGTACTCCCTGCTGTTGTAAGCCGGCCTCCCCATCATATCGCTTCTTCCTTTCTCTCCCAGTGACCCTCAACTCGAGCCTCTTCTTGGGTTTCCCGTGACCCAACCACACAACATCGCCAGAAAACTATTGCTTAAAAAAAAAAAAGAATGATGGACCTTTGTTTCCGGCATAAGTCTGGGGTCACGAAAAACATTGCCCAGTTTCCCAGAGACAATCCGGTCCAGCTTCCTCTTCCTATTCCATTCTGGGCCCATGATCCACGTCTGCCAAACTTAAGAGTCATCACAGAGGCAATGTAGGAGCTGTCTGTGACATCTCATAGCCTCCGCTGCCTGGCCGGCTTTTTTCCAGAGAGGATCATCAGACCTCATTCTTTTTGAGTGCCGTCAGCGCTCAGCGCTCAGCGCTCCGGGGCTTGTAGCAATCGGTCTAATGTCCTCAGCCAACACACGCTTCGCCATCCTGTGGGAATTCCTCTACATGTATATTGGAGAACTTTTGGTTAGGAGCAGGCTGGGTGAATGCAGTTGGTGGAAAGGGCCACGGTCTGGAGCCAGTTGGACTTGGGCCTTCTCTCTGCCAGGCTGGCATCACGGGCATTGGCCTTGGCCCCACCGGTGTAATCCAGCTCCTTTACAGCCTGCCTGACCTGGCTTCTGTAGGCTCAGACACCCACAAGGAAGAGCAGGGCATCGTTGTTCTCAGTCTTCATGAGACTCCGCTATTGAGGGAAACTTGATGATGACTTAATGATCAGACTTGTTTCTTCTAGAGGGCTTGGCCTGCCTTCCATGCTTGAAGTGTCTTCCATCATTGGAACATGGGGATGTTTGGATTTTCTTTTTTAATAATCATAATAATCGCTAGCATTTCTATAGCACCTACTATGTGACGGGCACTGTACAAATATCCTCTCATTTGATCCTCATGACAAACAATCCTGGGAGGAGGTGCTAGTATGCTCCCAATTTTACAGATGAGGGAACTGAGGCAAACAGGGGACTTGACTTGCCCAAGGTCACACAGCTGGTAAATGTCTGAGGTCAGATTTGAACTCCTCTTCCTGACTCTATGCCCAGTGCTCTCTCCACCTAGCTCCTTAATTGCCCCACAGCACCCATCCTTCCACCATAGTCTTCTTGGGGAAGAGGCCAGGAGTTACTTCTCCCTCTGGATTCTGGACATCTCTTAAGATGGAGGCCAACACTTTTAGTAAGCTCACAGCCACACACATCTCCTGTTTCATGCCTCCCTCAGTATTAATATTTTAAAATAATTAACCTAAAACCCCACACCTCTGGTGGGCAGGAACGCATGGTCTCTCTTGGTAAACTACTCCCTCTTGGTCAGCTCCAGTCCCTGGGAAGCTCCCCCTTAGAGGAAAGCTAAATCTGACTTTTTGCCACTTAGCCATTGATGCCAGTTCTGCCCTCTGAGACCAAGGAGAACAACTCTTCAAAACCTTCATGACGGGCCACTGCTTCAGATATTTGATGACAACCCTTTCCCTTTAGTGGGAATACTTTGGATCTTCTCCTGTCCAACATGGACATCCCCTAGTCTTTCAGTGACTTGATCCCACCAGAGCCCACCCAAAGTCATCCTTCCTCTAAGATCAGGCGGTCTCTTCTCTGTCCTCCATTAGTTTGGCCGAGTCCCTTCAATCAGCCTCTTGCCCTTGACCTGACCCCAACCAGCCCCCAATACCTCCCCATAATCTGTAAGTCACTCAAGTCTGCCATATTTGTCCTTGAAACCAACCAATGGCACTCTCAGGCCACCTTCCCACACCTGCCCATCCTTCCTAAGCCCAGGTATCTGCCTTCCCCGGGCCTGTCCATCCTCACTAAAGACCAGCCTGTCTGTTCCCAGTTGTCTGTCACACATGACCCTTCTCTGTCTTTACAGGAAAGTGTCGGCCCCTCAGTCCCATAATTCTGCCCTAGTCATCCCTCCCTCTGTTGGTTTGTTCTATCTTTCCCACACAGTCTCCATAGAGTGGTGATAAGCCGCTCGTTGAGCTATTCCCATTCAGTCTCACCTCATTGGCTCTTAAGTCAGGCCTGGTTCCCGTCCTTTTCTCCATCCATCTTCCCAAAGCAGTCAGTCCATCCATAACCCTTAAGTCAGTTCATCTGTCCATTCCCAGCCCTAGCCCAGGTTCCCCCTTCTCCCTCACACCAAAATATCTTCCCAGATGACTGTCCAACACCCCCAAATCCATCTGTTTCTTTGACAATCCATCCCTGCCCTACCCAGGTCAGTCCACCCTATCCCCTACCCCCCCTCCCATAAGCCTATGTCTACACCCCATCATCCATCTGTCCATACCCTTCTGTGTCAGTCTATCTGTCCAGACCTTCCCCTAGCATCAAAGTCAGTTGGGAGAGAAATGTGGTACAGTGGAAAGAGCAAAGCATCTGGAGTCAAGAACCTCCATTCGAACCCTGCCTCTAACACTTACTACCCACATGACTTTGGGTGAGTCACAGCCTCCCTGAGCCTCAATTTCTTCATCTATAAAATGAGGTGAGGGTTTGAACTCAGTGACCTCTGAGGTCTATGATCCTGCGATCTCCCAAGTCAGTCTGTGTTGTCCACTCCCTCCTGGTCAGTCAATCCATTTCGTCAGACCCACTCCAAGTTGGTCAGTCCCCAGTCAACCGGCCCCTTTGTCCAGTTTCCTCAGATCAGTCTGCTGAGCTCCAAAGCACTGAGTCCTTCTGTCTCCCCCTTTCAGGTTAGTCAATCCATCTTTCTTTCCAGTCTGTCCTCCCCAGATCTATCAGGACACGTGTCCATCCCTGGCAGGACAGTCAGCCCATCTGTCTCCATTCCTCTAAGTCCATGATGTCATCTCTCCGGCTTCAGTCCTACCCAGTGCACCAGATCATTAATGCATCTGTTCGATGTTACCAGGTCAGCCAGTCTCTCCCCCAGCCCCCATCAATCAGTCTGTCTGTCCATTGCCTTCAGGCCAACCTATCTGCCCCCAGGTCAGCTAGTCCATCAAGCCTCCTGAAGCTGGTCAGCTTGCCTGCCCATCCCAGTCAGGACATCTTTCTATCTCTCCATCCTGTCTGTGTCCAACCAGACCCCAGGACAACCAGTCTACCCTCCAGGTCACTCGTTTGTCCATTTGTCCAGTGCCCACAGGCCCATCCAGAATGTCTGTCTTCTACCTTCATCATAAGCCCAGTGCCTCCTCCAACTGGCCCCTCATCAGTCCATCTCTCTGGACCCCAGAGGCCAGTCAGTCTATCTGACTATGATGCCCCCCTCCCCAGTAATCAATCTGCCTATTGCCTTCCCCTAGGTCCAGGGCAATTGCTTCAACTACTCAGCTTCCCCTTGTCTTCTGTGAGATTTAAAATTGGATATTAGATCATAAATCTCCCCTCTTTAACCTTTCCCTTAATTTATCTCCCAGACTAGTAAATGGAAGAAGCTTCTAATTTTCTAGTTAGAGCTTTTATTGTATGGCAGTCACAAGGTGATGTTGATTAGAAGGATAGGAAAGTAGAAATACAATACAAATAGTCTTAAGTCTAGGCTTAGTCTATATTCCATATAAAACTCACCAAAAGCCGAAGGCCACCTTTGGGGAGAGAGAGAGACCATGTCAAGCGCGTGCTGCTGCTAACCTCGAGCCGGGCCCAGTCCAACTCTCGTCAGCATCAGCCTGTGCAGCGCAGTCAGGAGACCAGCAGAGCAGGGAAAAGTCCCACTTCCGTTCTCTCCTTACCTATTAAGCTCGCACCCCAGAAGTCGAGTGCGTAGCAGGCAGTCTGATGTGCGCAGCAGGCAGACTGGCGTGTGTAGCTCATGCCATTGGTCTCCTCCCCGAAAGGGTGGTCCTTCAAAAACTGGCATCTTTCAGTTATCCTAACTGACTGTTAAAAACTTTCATTTTTTTTTTACCACACTGCCCAGCTCTCCAGGTCAGTTCCGTCAAGCTCCCCAGAGAACAGTCACTTCATCTGTCCATCTCCCTACATCGGTAATTCCATCTGTCCCTACCTTCCAGGTCTTCTGTCTGACTCTGCCCTTTACTATAAGTGTGACCTCGGGCAAATGACAACTCCTCTGGACCAGAGTTTCCTCACCTGCAGAATAAATGGATAGAGAGGGGTGTGGTGTCAAAGCTGGCCTCAGAGTCAGAGAGACCTGGGTTCAAGTCATGCCTGTGACATTCACCAGCTGTGTGACCCTGGGCAGGTCCCTTAACCACCCAGGGCCTCGGTTTCCCTTTCTGGACTAGATGGCCTCTGTTGTCCCTTCCAACTTTAACACCACGCTTCTATGATCTAATGACTAGATGACCTTGGAAGGTCTTTCCATCTCTAAGTCCCTGATGCCATAATGATGGCTGTATTTTATTATGAGAGTCTTTCACATGGAAGGAGAATTAGCTTTGTTCTATCTGACCCCAGTGGGTAAAACCAGGAGCCATGAAGGGGAAGTTGCAAAGAAAAGGAATAGGCAGCCCCAGAAGGTCATGAGCTCCCAACTCTGGAGGGCTCCAAGAGAAAGCTTGTTAGGGCTGGAGGAGGCAGAATCTTTGCTCAGGTACAGGTTACACTAATGACCTCGGATGGCCCTCTCATCTCATATCCTGTGACTCTGGAATGACTTTTTTGCCTCAGGCATGCAGCTCTGAAGCCTAACATAGCCACCATGGAAGTCCTAGTCTTTTCTCTTAAAAACATTCTTCCTCCCAATCCCTTCTGTCCAGGGCAGCACCGTTCTTCCAGGCCCCCAGCTCCTAATCCTTTGCCCTACCCTTCCTCTCACCCTCTTGTACTCTCTCCACTCACAGAGCCCCCCAACACTTACCCTTGGATCAGGTCCTCTCTGGACTTTCCCAGGGTCTCCTAAGTGATCTGCTTCCAGTCTCAATCATTTACAATTCATCCTCCAAAAATGCAAATTAAAATGATTCTGAGGTACCACTTCACACCTATCAGATTGACTAATATGACCAAAAATGAAAATAGTAAATGTTGGAGAAGCAGTGGAAAAATTGGAACGCTAATGCCTTGTTGGTGGAGTTGTGAATTGATCCAACCATTCTGGAGAGCAATTTGGAACTATGCCCAAAGGGCTATGGGGCTGTGCATACCCTTTGACCCAGTAATACCACTAGTAGGTCTGTATCCCAAAGAGATGATAAAAAAGGGAAAAGGACCCACATGTACAAAAATATTTATAGCAATTCTTTTTGTGGTAGCAAAGAATTGAAAATCAAGTGGATTCCCATCAATTGGGGAATGGCTGAACAAGTTGTGAAATATGAATGTAATGGAATACTATTGTGCTATAAGAAATGATGAGGGGGGCAGCTAGATGGCGCAGTGGTTAAAGCACCAGCCCTGGATTCAAGAGGACCTGAGTTCAAATCTGGCCTCAGACACTTGACACTTACTAGCTGTGTGACCCTGGGCAAGTCACTTAACCCCCATTGCCTGCCCCCCCCCAAAAAAAAAGAAATGATGAGCAGGCAGATTTCAGAAAAACCTAGAAAAACTTAAGTGGACTGATACTGAGTGAAGTGAGCAGAACCAGAAGAACATTGTACATAGTAACAGCAACATTGTGTGATGATCAACTGTGATAGACTTAGCTCTTCTCAGCAATGCAATGATCCAAAACAATTCCAAAGGACTCATGATGAAAAATGCTCTCCACATGCAGAAAAAAAGAACTGCGGAATCTGAATACAGATTGAACCACACTGTATCTACTTTTTTTCTATTTTGAGGTTTTTCCCTTTTGTTCTGATTCTTCTTTCACAACATGACTAATATAGAAATATGTTTAATGTGATTGTACATATATAATCTATATCAGATTGCTTTTTGTCTTGGGGAGGGGGAGGAAAGGGAGGGAGGGAGAAAAATTTGGAACTCTAAATCTTATGAAAACAAATGTTGAAAACTATCTTTCTATGTAACTCGAAAAAATACTATTAAGATTGAAAAAAAAAACCAAATAAACAACAACAACAACAAAACCAATTCATTTTCCAAACTGCTTCCAGAAGCACCTTCCTCCTGCTCAAGCCCGAAGTGGCTCTGTCTCATTACCAGGGTGATAGATAACACAAACTCCCTAGTCAGACATTCCAGTGCCTCCACAGCCTGGTTCCCACTTATCTTCCCAGCTCTATTCTTTCTTCCTGTTCTCTTTCCTTTGTTCTTTTCTTTCTTTTGTCCTTCTTTCCTCCCTCCCTCCTTTTTCTTCCTTCCTTATTTCTTTCTTCATTTGTCCCTTTTTTCTTTCCTTCTGTTTTCTTTATCCTGCTTTCTTTCTTTCCTTCTTTCCTTTCTCTTTTCTCTCCCTTCCTTCTTTCTTTTCTTTCTTCCATTTCTTTTCTACCTTCTTTCCTCCCTCCTTTTTCTCCCTTCTTTCTTCATTTTTTCTTTCCTTTTGTTCTTTCTTTCTCCCTCTTTTTCTCTTTCCTTTATCTTTCTTTTCTCTCTCTTTCTCACTTCCTTCTTTTCTTTCTTTCTATCTTTCTTTCTTTTCTTCCTTCCTTCTCCCCTCCACCCCAGGAATTGTCTTCCAACCAAACTGGTCCTTGAGTACCATACCCTATTCTCTCCATCCTCTGCACATTAACACAAGAGGTCCCCATGCCTGGAATCTCCTCCCTCCTCATCTCTGCCTCTTGAAATCCATGTCTTCTTCCTTCAAGAGCCAGCTTGGGGGCCACTTCCTTCAGGAAGCCTCTCATGATACTAGTCTTGCCCTCTGCCCTCCAACCCATTAGTGCTTTTCAATTCTCCTTTAAATGGACTCTCTTGGGTGCAAATGTTGTTCATAGCCAGCCCCACTCCCTCCCCATCCTTCCCCCAGTAAAATATAACCTCTCTGGAGGCAGAGATCATTTCTTCCTAGCCTTTATATCCCTAGTGCCTGAGACAGAGCCTTGTATATATTGTATTCTTAATGTTTAACTTAAATTATTTAAATGTTAAATTGAACAGTCTCCAAGGTCCCTGCTCTTAAAGGCAGAGAGATAATGAGTTCCCCATATCTGGGACTGCAATGACTGCATGCTGGATATTGTAGGACCATTGATTCAGAGCTGGAGGGGACATCAGAATCCATCCCAGAAAACATAAGTGACCTGCCCATGGGTACACATTGTAGGAAGTGTCTTTCAGGATGAGCTGGAGCTGGAGATATTGAGTCTGAAGCAAAGAAGGTTTAGGGAAAGGTTTGTCATCAGGTCCTCCAAGGGCCATGGTATGGAGGAGGGATGAGGCTGGGTCTGCTTGGCCTCAGAGAACAGAGCTAGGAGTGGTGAGGGGAATGTGTAAAGAGGGGGTTCAAGACTGGGGTCATTCTTTTTTTGAGGGGCAATTGGGGTTAAGTAACTTGCCCAGGGTCACACAGCTAGTAAGTGTCAAATGTCTGAGTCCAAATTTGAACTCGGGTCTTCCTGAATCCAGGGCTGGTGCTTTATCCACTGCCCCACTTAGCTGCTCCTGGGGTCATTCTTCTTAACCAGCCACCTCAAAGTGTAAAGGACAGCCTCTGGGAATGCTGGGTTCTTTCTCACTGGAGGGCTTTAAATGAAGGCAGGGGGGTGGTAGGAGGCATTCTGTCAGCTAAACCTTGGATCCCTCTGACTCCCTGTGTCTGTCTGGTTTCCCTCCCTCCCCCTCCTTTTCTCTCTCCTCTGTCTCCCTCCCCCCCCATCTCTCCCACTCTTCCTCCCTCTCCCCTCCCCCCCCACCATCATCTTGAAAGGCTGAAGACCTGAGAAAAGACGTAATTTGTCCAAAGTCACACAAATTTGATTTTGTATAGCCTGCCCCCCAACTCTTACTGCTCATAAATGCCCAGTGTCTGAGTATTGCTCCCTCTCTGATCCATCCCAGCTCCCCACTGCAACATGACCCCTCCAAAATTCACTGTCCCATCGACTCACAACCCTATGTTCTCTCTGCTTTGGAAGGCACTGATTAGTGCTTGGTTGGGGTGGGGGGGTGAATGCCATCTTTATCCCCATTTCTGCCTGTGTGACCTCGAGGAAATGGATTCCCAACTCTGGTCTTCATATGAAGAAGAGATGAGTGATGTCAGCTCCAGATCTTATGATTCCTGATCCAATGGACAGGCTTAGGCTGCCCAAAGAGGAGTCAGGAGGAAGAATGTCTAGACCTGGCCCAGGGCACAAAACTAGAAGGGGTGGGGAGCAGGCACCGGGAGAAGAGAATTCAATGTGATGTAAGAGTGAGCTTCCTCCTTTATGTACTTGCCATCCTCTGTTAAAATGTAAGCTCCCCGTGGGGCAGCTAGGTGGCACAGTGGATAGAGCACCGGCCCTGGATTCAGGAGGACCTGAGTTCAAATCTAACCTCAGACACTTGACACTTACTAGCTGTGTGACCCTGGGCAAGTCACTTAACCCTCATTGCCCCACAAAAAAAAAATGTAAGCTCCCTAAGGGCAGGCACAGTGCCTGGCACATAGTAGGTGCTTTATAAAATAATCAACCAAGACAATCCCAAGGAACTAATGAGGAAGCATACTATGCACCCCATAGAAAGAACTGATAAAAAGAACACTTGTGGATTGTACATATATAACCTGATTACGATCTTGTGGAGGGAGGAGGAAAGGGAGGGAGGAGGGAGAAAAATTTGGAACTCTAAATCTTATGAAAATGAATGTTGAAAACTACCCTTACATGTAAATGGAAAATAAAATGTTTGATAATTTAAAAAAATAAATTAAAATAATCAAGTCACTATCTGAAGGTGGGATGAGCTCCCTCAGTTTAGAAGGCTAAATAACGACCTGTCACAGATACAGCAGAGGCCATTCCTGGTCCGGAATCAGTTTAACTTGATGCCCCCAGTCTCCTTCTGCCTCTGAGATCCTAGGATTCTGAAATAGGAGAAAAAAATTCTCCAACAATTGACACCATACTGAAGTGGAACAGACTGCCCTGGGAGGCAGTGGACTCCTTCCAGCCGGGAGGCTCACTCATCCAGTATGTTGGAGAGGGGCCACTGAGATCCTTTACAGTCAGGAAAACCTGTGGAATTGTGTGTGTGTGTGTGTGTGTGTGTGTGTGTGTGTGTGTGTGTGTGTGTGTGTGAGAGAGAGAGAGAGAGAGAGAGAGAGAGAGAGAGAGAGAGAGAGAGAGAGAGAGAGAGATTCTAAAGCCAATGGGTAGTGAGTGCCCTTGTGGAAGGGCAATGATTCCTTGTCAAGCGTACCACAAAGGGGATTTCTACCCAGGTGAGGATTTGAATGGATGCCCACCAAGGTCCCTCCCTATTCACTCTTGGAGTCCATTCTTCTCTGAGAGAGCACACTCTGGTGTGTAGAAGACTGGAGAGGGCAGCTATGTGGAGCAGTGGATAAAGCCCCAGCCCTGGATTCAGGAGGACCTGAGTTGAAATCCAGCCTCAGACACTTGACACTTACTAGCCGTGTGACCCTGGACAAGTCACTTAAACCCTCATTGCTCTGCCAAAACAAAACAAAAAGAAGAAGACTGGAGGGTGAGACCCATGCCTTCACCAGCCAAGGATAATGTAGCTATTTCTCTACCACAGACTACTTGGGGCGGTGGGTAGAGCTTGACGTCAGGAAGGCCCAAGGTACAAGTCTTATCTCTGACACATACTGTGGGCCCCCGGGTGCACCACAACCTATCTGCGTCCCTGTGCAAATCTCTTAAGATTGTACATTAAGGAGGACTTAACTATTCACTTCCTCAGAGGAAGTTTCTTCATAGGAAGATTTCTACACTGATGAAATTCCACAAAACAACCACCACCAAAAAAAAAAAATCAAGTGTTGTTTATCAAGTTGGTGTCTTTTCCCCACTAGACCATGGGCTCAGTGATTGCTAGGAGCATAAACTCTAAATTTTGTATCTCACTCCCTCCCCACCCCACCCCGAACCGTACTCTGTATGCAGTTGGTGTTTAATAAATGTTTGGTGAGTGAGCAAGTGAATGAATGAGGTGCCTCATGAGGGCCCTTTGAATTTTGTTGAGTCCAACAAGAGGGTGACACAAATAACCACAAACAACCATCCCCCTGGAGACTGTAGAATCTATTGGTGCTCCCAGTCCCCGCCCCAGCCCAAATACAGACATGGGCAGGTGTCTCTCCCCAGTGCCACACGGCCCAAAGCAGCTGGATAGGGCTGGTTTGGAATCGTGGCTGATCCAGTTCACCAGGTTACCGACCCTTCGGCGGGACCAGCGTCAACAGCTGCTGGGCGTCCTTGGCCGCCTCATCTAGATAAGCCCTGAGCATTTGGTAGACAGTGGCAAAGGAGAGACTGCAGGAGGCCAGGACCCCCAGAACGGGCAGGGACGCCAGCTCGCGGGCAAAGGTGGCGGTGGTGTCCTTGCTGGCCCGGCCCAGCAAGTCTATCACCTGCCTCTCGCTCACCTCGCACAGCGGGCCGCACACCTGGCTCTGCATGGCCTGCAGAGAGCCGCCGGTCCGTTCGGCCAGCCTGTAGAGCGAGGCCGAGTCCAGGCCGAAGCTGCGGCGGTAACTGGCCAAGGAGTGCATGAGCAGACCGAGGTCGCAGGACACCTTGGGCAGGCCCGGCACAGGCTGAGCATTGACGGTGCAGGCCACGGTGGCCACGAGCCACACGTGCTGGAGCAGGGAGGTGGCCTTCTTCTCTAGGATGGGCTGCGACACGTTGGGCAGGGCCACCAGGAAGGCGTGGCGCTTGTAGCTCTCCATGTCCCTCGCTATGGTTTCACTCAGCAGCTGGAAGTCGTACTTGCCCAGCTCAAACATGGAGAGCACGAAGACTTTGGGTCTGACCACGCCCTCAGCTGAGGAAGACAAGAAACCCGTCCATTTTCCCAGCCCCGCCCTCTCCTCCGGGAAGCCCTCCCAGATTGCTGAGCTACCTCCCAGTCTTCGTGGGGCCCCCTCCTCCTGGAAGCCTCCTCCATTGCTCAGTACCCCCCTTTTCTGAAGAAGACTTCACCCCATTATCCAGGCACTGCCCCCCTCCTCCTAGAAGCCCAGCCTAAGTGCTCACTGATTCCTTTGCCTTAAGAAGATAAGGATTGGGGGGGGGGGCAGCTAGATGGCGCAGTGGAAGAGCACTGGCCTTGGAGTCAGGAGGACCTGAGTTCAAATCCGACCTCAGACACGTAACACTTACTAGCTGTGTGACCCTAGGCAAGTCACTTAACCCCAACTGCTTCACCAAAAAACAAACAAAAAAGAAGAAGATAAGGATTGGGGGACAGCTAGGTGGCACAGTGGATAAAGCACCGGCCCTGGATTCAGGAGTACCTGAGTTCAAATCTGGCCTCAGACACTTGACACTTACTAGCTGTGTGACCCTGGGCAAGTCACTTAACCCCCATTGCTCCGCAAAAAAAAAAAAAAAGAAAAGAAAAAAAAAAGAAGATAAAGATTCCCTTTGCTATCTGGGAGCCCACTTCCCACGGATAAGAGTTTGGGCCATCTTCCAAAGCCCCCCTCCTCTGGGAAGCTCTCCCAACCCTCTTAGCGAGCCCTTGTCAATAGGACACAGACTTAGAGCTCTAAGGGCCCCTCACCCTGCCCCCATCCTGTCCTAAAAGCCTTGCCCCAATGCTCTGGCAGGGATGGGGGATGGGGGATGGGGGGAAACCTCTGGAAGCAAAATGTGCTTTTTACCCATCATGTATTTGAGTTAGGGACCCCCCAAATCCCGGGGACAGGACAGTACTGCAAAAATCACAGTGGCGGGGGCGGGGGGGGGGGGAGAACTTCAGGAAAGAGGAAGGGATATCTAAGGCCTGAGTAGGACATCCTTCTACAACCCCTCAACAAGTGGTCATCGAAGCCTCTGCTGTAAAACCTCTCATGACAGGACACTATCTGCTGTCCCTTCTTACAGAATCACTAAATCTTGGAGTTGGAAGGGACTTTGAGGGCATCTAGTCCAGCCCTGACCTGTGCAAAAACCCCCTCTCCAAAATCTGAAACGAGTGCTCACCTCACTTGAATACCTCCTGTGGTGGGGAACTTGCTACCTACCAAGACAATGCATTCTCCATTGTGACAGCTGTCCTTAGGATCATAAACCTAGAGCTGGAAGATATCTTAGGGGTCCAACACCCCCTTGTTTTGCTCAGAAGGAAACTGACAACCAGAGAGCTTGTGATTTATTCATGGTCACAAAACAGGATTAGAACCCAGGACCTCAGACTTCAAAGCCACCATCCTTCACCCAGCACCCCACTGCCCCCCACCCCCAAATTGTTTGGAAGTTTTTCCCCAGGCTGAAGCTGAAATCTGCTTCTCTGCCCCTTCTGCTTCCCTATTTTGTCCTCTGGGTGCAAACAGAACAAGGGGGTGGGTTGAATAACCTTCAAAGGCCTCCTAGCTCCATCTCTACCATCCTGTAGGCCGTAGGTCAAGCCCTGCCAATTCTCGTCTTCCTCACAGGAACCCTAACATGGCCCTTGTTATGCAAAATGTCATAATCTAGAGAGGGTGAATAAATATATATATATACATATATGTATGCATATGTGGGTATGGATATATGTGTGGTTTCGTGTATATGTGTGTGGATATATATACATGGAACCATTTGGATTTGATGGAGCTGCCTTATCCAAAAGAATTTTAAGAAACCTTGGATTAATGAGGTCAAAATGCCCTCCAACTGAACCCAGACAACATACAAGTGAGTGTCAAGCAAACCCGTTATTTGGGGTGTTGCATACCATTTGCCTCTCCAGATGTCTGGGAGTTTATAGCTAGCAGATAAGCTCCTATCTACTGACTTCTTTCCCCAGGATCATTGGTAGACTTTATGGCTCTCTAACGAACACCTTCATCTGCTGGAGCCATCCTGTCTTCCTCCCCAATACTTGTAAAAACATCTGTGCCAACCCCTTTTGAATCATCTACTCTTGTCATATTGTTTGTTTTCAAGTTTGAACTGTCAAACTGATTTGTATCCTGCTAATGGAACTGATAACGTCCTGTACCAGTAAACCTGAAAGTTCATCAATCTGGACCTGATTGATTTACCAATGGAGGCCTAAAACTTGGATCTGTAACCAGAGAACACAGGAGGTTTCTATACTTTCATTGACACAAGGGGTTTTGAGCTCTTCCTTTGGAAGGTGTCTCTGCGTGCACATGCCCGCTCGCTCTTGGGACGATAAACTGGTGCTGTCTTCCTAAGGGCTCTCTGATCTGTTCCTCACTCTGTTTTCCCTAGGAGGCAGTTATGAAAACATATTGTTTTCACATACTCCGCACAGTCAGTACTTCCTTGGAAACTGACCAATAGATGGGAAAGCCTTGAGGAGCCAGCACCTCAGTCCAACACTCACCAGCTATAGAGCTAGAAGGGACCTTGGGAGAAGAGGGAAGAATAAGCATTTATTAAACTCGTACTATGTAACAACCACTGGCTAAACACTTAAGAAATATTGTTTCATTAGATCCTCACAACAACCCTGGAAAGTAGCTGTTACTTATTGTTCTAGGCGGCTCAGTGGGTTGAGTGCCAAGCTTGGAGTCAGGAAGACCTGAGTTCAAATCCAGCCTCAGACACTTACTGTGAGACCCTGGACAAGTCAATTCACTTTGTTTGCCTCAGTTTCCTTATCTGTCAAATGAGCTGGAGAAGGAAATGGCAAACTACTCTAGGATCTTTGCCAAGAAAACCCCAAATGGGGTCATGAAGAGTCAGATATGACTGAAAAAGAGACTGAAGACACCACATACACACACACACACACACACACACACACACACACACACACACACACACGGATCCAACAGACAAAGCTGACAAGGAAGGCACTGAAGGCTAGGGAAGCAACCTGAGCAAAGGTTCCAAAGCGGGAGAGCCCAGGATGTGTGTGGGAGGTGGATAGGAAGCCAGCCGGTCGGGCCAGGGCACTGGAGAGCCCAGGCTGCGGCCCCTCCCTCCTCATCTCTCCCATTTTCCACCAGAAGCCTTTTCCAACTTAATTCTAGCGCCTTCCCTCTGTTAATTGTCGCTTATTCACCCTCTATATAAAGTATGTCCTGAACATGTCTGTTTGCCTGTTGTCTTCCCCCACTGGACTGTAAGGTCCTTGAGGTCAGGGACTGTCTTTGCTTAGCACACAGTATTGCCTGGCACATAGTAGGTTCTTTGTAATCTTTTTTTTTAAACATATTAGGCTCTTAATGCTTATTGTGTAAATGGCCTTGATGCCCACAGAGCTGCCTCCCGGCTCTCAGCGTGTGCAATCGCTTCTCTATCCCCTTCCCTGCCTCACCCAGAATCCTTCTCATCTTCTAAGCCCCACCTCCTCGAACCCCTCCAGGCCATTACAGCTCATGCTGACCTTCTTCTCCTCTGATCATTCATAGAACTATTGTAGAATGTCAGGGCAAGAGAGGAAATTACAACATAGAACCCAGAGACCCTCTAGTCCAACCCTTTCATTTTACAGATGGGGAAACTGAGGCCAACATTGTGGTGTAGTGTGGTTTAGTGAGCAGAGCGCTGAACCAGGAGTCGGGAGGTTCACATGCCACCTCAGACACTCTGTGACCCTCGGCAAGTCACTTTACTGCCATTTGCCTCAGTTTCCTCATCTGTAAAATGAAAGGGTTAGGCTTTTTGCTTTCTAAGGTCTATTTCAGTTCCAAATTTATGATCCTAGGATTTACCCAGGGTTCATCTTGGTCCCTTTCATAGGACCAAAGCCAAAAGAGACACTGGGTTTGTGTTTTTTTATATAAAGGAAAAAAAACAAGGAATGAAGTGACTTTCCAAAGCTCACAAAAAGAATCACTGTCAGAGCAGAACCCAAGCCTCACTTCTTTCTACTGGTCCACCATGTGGCCTGTTCTCCACCCCACCCCCATCTCTGCCTTGTTCTCTTCCTGCTAGTCACCATCCTTCCTCAGTTAGGGGCTTATTATACTTTCATTTACATTGTGGTGATTTGTGTAAGGATCAAACTACTAATAACATTTAGAGAGCTTTGTGAGATTTACAGAACACATCTCATTCCATCCTCACAACAACCATGGGAGGTCAGTGCTATTATTGTTGTCAGTTTACAGATGAGGAAACTGAGTCTGAGAGACATTAAGTGCCTTGCCTGGGATCATTCAGCTGTGTCCAAGGCAAGATTTGAACTCAGGTCTTCCTGAGTTCAACCCTAACACCCTATCCCCTATGCCAACTAACTGTTTCATCACTCCTAATAGCCCATAAACCTCTTCATGGGTGGACACCCTGCCTCATTCATCTTTTCCTCCCCCTACTCCCCACATGCCTAGCACTATGCATTACCCAGAGAATGCACTTACATTTTGCTGAAGGACTCTATGCAGACCTCACCTTGACCCTCTCACACTTTCTCTGTCACCATATCTGTCTCCATTAGATCATAAACTTCCCTTGTATCACATCTACCTTTTTATCCACAGGTCCTCATCTATAATAGATACTTAACTAATGTTTGTGGGATTAATTTGATTGGAACCCTAGTCTCTTCCCTCAGTCTGGCATTCTTTTCCCTTTGGGAGAAGGATCCTAATCAGAGTTGTAACTAAGGTGGCACCTACATGTTAAGGGTACAAAAACGGAACATTTGCTCTCCTTATGCAGTGTAGAGATGCCTGGTTATTAACTGGCAGCTCTGCACTTTGTTAAAAAGAATAATTAGTTAAAATGGGAAGCCCCCAGATCTCTCACTGTGTTAATAACATTTATCTTTGCACCACTAGAGTAACTAATTGTGCCTTCTGCTCATCTAAATTATTTCTTGAATTGCTTCACAGCAGTTGATTTGAGGGTCTGCTTTACTGGATTACTCAGTTGCATAGACTGCTTCTGATAGCTCCTCCTATTCTGACCTTTCTGCTCTCAGATTCCCCCACCCCCCACCTCCAGTAATGAAGGTGTCCTTCTGGGGTGGAAGTGACAGGAAGGTTTTCTGCCTGGTTTCTATTTTCCATCCTGGGGATCTATTGTAGTTCAGACCAATGGATTTGTCTAGAAGGTGGGAAGAACCCCAACTCAATATGTGACAGTGTTCCCCACTCTGGACCTTCTTTCAATTGAGAGAGCCATCCCCACCCTGCTGACCTCATGAAGCTATCACAAGGATTAAAGACTTAACCAGGTCCCTGGAGGATTGACTGAAGAAACAAGGAATGTTTAGCCTGGAGAAGAGAAGACTGGGCGAGGAACATGAGCACCTCTGTCCAATATGGCAGTCTTGTGGTAGAAGAGTTAGACTTATGCTTGACCTCTCTGTAAAGGCCACACACACCTTAAAAAATACACTCATTCTCAAGAAAGATTGGGAATCGTTTTGGAATTGAGAGAGTGGGGGTCTCCAAACCCGAAGCGCTCTCGGCAGGTGGTGGGATGGCAGCTTCTAAAGCAATTGCTGACGGAATCCAGTTTAACATGGGAAAAAATACAGAGATTTGCTGACCATAACTATGAAGGAACAGAGATATGGGGCTCAGTGATTATTGAATACAATGTGAAAAAACAGAAATAAACCTGAAGGTACAAAGTTAGCTAGGAGGTAGCTTATTTTGTGTTCCAGAGAGCTTGGCTGAGAGGAAATGCTCTTCTAGATAAGGTTCTGAGAAATGAGCAGGGATTTTCCTGAAGAAGAGCTTATGCAAGTCTTACGCAAGGGCATTTACTTCCTAACTGAGTAGCAGCCAGAAAAGCAGCAGACCTTTCAAATAAAAGAAGCATGGTAGAGCCCACTCTTCCACTGAGGAAAAAAGCTCTCTCCACAACTAAGGATTACAAGTGATGCCAGAATTTGGAATGTGAAACTCCAAATCTTGTACCCAGTGGACCTATGCCTGACAGCAGCTACTACTGACCACAGGTCCAGCCACAGGAGGCCAGTAGAGAGCAATGGCTGACAGGAGCAGCCCCTCTACACATATTCCCTAGCTACAGATGGAGCCTATATTTTTTTGCCCATCTATGCGTGGGTATTGGCCATGCATTTATTATCCCTTCGCACATGTGTCTACTCTTCCCCCCAGATTGTATATGTATTTGTGAGAGACTCTGCTCCAAGTCTATGAGGAAAATGCTCTATGGATACTTTTCTTGCTATGTTATTTCTTTTTTCATTATTTTTTTGGGGGTGAGGCAATGAGGGTTAAATGACTTGCCCAGGGTCACACAGCTAGTAAGTGTCAAGTGTCTGAGACTGGATTTGAATTCAGGTCCTCCTGAATCCAAGGCCAGTGCTTTATCCACTGCACCAACTAGCTGCCCCTGCTATGTTATTTCATCAAATGTCTTTGCTTTGAACCAGTTGTGTCCTCTCGCTGACTATAAACAGTAAACACATCCGTGAGGGCTCATGAACTATAGTTTGAAGAAGACTCACAAAGTACCATTCTATGAGGGACATAATGTGCCAATTTAGAGGCACTTCCTGTAAATATAAGGAAGAATTTTCTAACAATCAGAGCTATCCAAAAATATAAGATGCCCTGGAAATTTTAAAATTCTGTGAAAGGCAACATGTACAGCAGATAACCAGGCTTGGAAATAGAAAGACCTGGGTTCAGGTCTCACTCCTGACTCATCCTGGCTGTGTGACCCTGTGCAAGTAACAGAACCTCTCAGTTCCCCAGCCAACTCTCTAAGACTTTAATTTGCAGATCAGATAGTGACTTGTATGGGGAAAAGACCCTCACTGGAAGCTCCTTCCACTTAGGACATCACCAATCTAACCCCTACAAAAATTACTAGTGATATCAAAAGCATGAAAGAAATTCCCTTTCAGGGAGGTTTTCAAGTGGAGGTTAGATGATCCCTTGTAGAATAGGTTATAAAGGGGATTTTTTTATAGCAAGAGTTCTTAGCCTAGGATCCATGAACTTTCATATGCACACACACACATACACATGCACATATACACAAATGAATACATATGTTGGCTTCCTTCATAACCCTATGCGTTTGATTTTATACGTCTATCGACATGATTCCAAGAAGGGATCCCCAGGCTTCACCAGCCTGATGCCCTCGGGATCCAAGCACCACACAAGATGATGGCAGCTCTCCAGGGATGGCTTGGACTTGATGCCTCTGAGACCCTTTCCTGCTCAGAGGTGCTGTCATGCTAGGATTCTGCCCAGAGAACCCATGGACATGCTCATGGACTACTTTATGGGACACAGAAAGGGCGATATTGCCACAAGTAGAACCACAGAGCAACAGAGCTAGAAAAACCCTGTCTTAAGTGAGGATACTGGGGACCAGTGGAGTGAATTAACTTATCCAGAGCCACACACTTAATACTCCTTCATTCCTCTGGAACCCTGAGGGCAGAACTAGAAGTGAGGTGGGAGAGGAATATGGAGGCAAATTTAGGAATGGGCTAAAGAAGACCTCCCTAGGCGGAAGCTAGGTACCACAGTGGATAAAGCACCAGCCCTGGATTCAGGAGGACCTGAGTTCAAATCTGACCTCAGACACTTGACACTTACTAGCTGTGTGACCCTGGGCAAGTCACTTAACCCTCATTGCCCTGCAAAAAAAACCCCAAACAAACAAAAAAAGGAATATGAAGGTAGTGAGTTCCCTGTCCCTAGAGGTTTCCAAGTGGGGGCTAGATAACCATTTATCACTGAATCTGCAGGGCAATTCCTACTCAGGTAGGGGTTGGACATCAGTCCACCTCCTTCTGAGATTTGGCGATTCCGTACTCCTACTGGGTGTGTGAGTAGCTAAGGAAGGCAAGGGTTATCTGAGGGATGGACTTCCCTCCCCCAAGAGGGAAGGGATCATTCTGGGGCCCTCACATTGCTCCCTGGATCCCCAATCCCTCACCTTGCAGGTAGGCACGGCAGTTTTCCCGGATTTCCAAGAGCACGCCTTCCTCAGAGAAGGTGCTGGGCCGGCGTTGGCGTGAAGCGGCTATGTCCACGTCGACCTTGGAGCGGACGAAAAAGCAGCATTTTTCCTGTCTCTGGAGGGCGCAGGCGAACTGAGCGTGACTGGTCGTGAAGCGTTCGGAAGCGATGATGATGAAGAAGTCATAGCGGCTGGGCAAGACCTTCTCTAGGTACTTGTCAGTCGAGAGTAAGGGGGGCAGGTCCCAGATGATGACGTTGGGGTACTTGGGGTGTGGGTATGGCGTTGGGTCCAAGGTTGGCTGGACCGTCCCTGTCTTGGCTGAGCCCTGATCTTCATCGCCCAGGCCACGGAGGGCATTGACAAAAGTGGACTTTCCTGAGCCTGCTCCTCCCGTGATGGCGATGTCCAGCCGAACATTCTCTAGGGACTGAAGGGTACCCCGTAGCTTGGCAGTTATCACCGATAGGTTGTCTTCTTGGAAGGCTTCGCTGAAAGCTGCCATCTCCTCAGGTGTCAGAGTCAAGGTGTTCCTAGACTCCTGGGCTGTCCCTAGAGATTGGGCGGCCATCAGAGGAGAAAGCTCAGGGGGCTTCAACTTGGGGGGGGGGGCTGATGACCTTCAATGGAAGGAGGGAGGGGGTAGCATCAGGCATCCCTCAGCTCACCAGGGGCCTTGGGAAAGTCTCTTTCCATCGCTGGGTCTAAAGTGGCTCCTCTATAAAATGCAGAGGTTGAATAAGGGCCCTCTCAACGCCAACATTTCAGGTCCTAAGGACCCTCTTAGCTCTGACATTCCCTATTCTAAGGATACTCCCAGCTCTGACAATCCATGTTCTAGGTTCCCAACCAGGTCTGACAACCCATGTTCTAAAGACCTTCTGGGTCCCTGACTTCATACTAGGTACCAAGTGGGGGGCGAGAGATGGGAACTGGAGAAAGGACCATCCTCCAAGCCTGGAAGCCACTCATTCCTTGCCCCAGCAGATAAAAATCCTTTCTTGGCTCTCTCTACCCCCCGTTGGTCTCTAAGCAATGGTAGACATTCCCTCCTTGTCCTGCCCCACCACCTTCCTTCAAGGCTCAAACACAGGGTCATCTGCTGTGGGAAGCATCCTTCCTTCCCCATCTCCCTCCCCTCAAGGCTCCCCAGCTTTGAAGGTGAGATGGTGATCTCTCATGTCTAGCCCTCCCCTTTGCTGATCTCTCTCTCTCTCTTTCTCTCTCTCTCTCTCTCCTTTGTTGATCACACACACACACACACACACACACACACACACACATACTCTTGCACATAATAGATACTTAACCAATGTTCCTTGCATTGCATTGAATTGAAAAATAAAGGGGGGCAGCTAGATGGTGCAGTGGATAAAGCACTGGCTCTGGATTCAGGAGGACCTGAGTTCAAATATGGCCTCAGACACTTGACACTTACTAGCTGTGTGACTCTGGGAAAGTCACTTAACCCTCATTGCCCCACGAAAGAAAGAAAGAAGGAAGGAAGGAAGGAAGGAAGGAAGGAAGGAAGGAAGGAAGGAAGGAAGGAAGGAAGGAAAGAAAGAAAAATAAAGGCCCTGCCTTCAAAGTTTTCTGTCTAAATCAGCAGGAGACTTAGAAGTTTAGCTTTGCTTTCGCAGTTACAAAGTAATCTGAGGAATCCTCCTCAGAGCCCCAAGAAATGATTATCATTCCCATTTTACAGGTGAAGACAGTAAGGCTTAGAGATACTCAATGATTTAGGTGAGGTCATTCCCACTTGGGTTTCTATGGACCCCAAAGGCCAGAGCCTTTCCTCTCCACATCTGGATGTCTCCAATAAAAGCCATGGTAACAGGAATCATAGCAGCTTCCATTTCTAGGAACATCCATGATCTCCTGAGCTCCTCACATAGTTCTTGAACAGATGTGGGGACGAGGTTGTTAGCTCCACTTTGCAGATGGGGAAGTAGAGGCTTACAGAAGGATCTGGTCATCCAGTGAGTCAGGGACCCAGAGACATCCTTGCTGCTCCCCAGGGGGATAATGAGGGGTGGGGAGGCTGTGCAAAGAGGGAAGTGGGAGGATTCCCCCAAGGAGAGAAGAGAGGAACTTTATCTGGAGAGACTCCTCTTCAAGGGCTGGGCCAATGAGGGGGGGTCCTGGGACAGGGCTGCGTGTGGCTAAGACTAGGATTCACAGTAGAATTTGGCATGACCACAGCAAAAGGGGAAGAGGGTTCTCCAAGTCACGGCCCAGAAGGGAAAGGGGAGAGCTGTGGGTCCTGGGGAGATGGAACCCTGGGTAACCTCACTATCATCTCCCTACTAACAAACTCCCCACAACCTTTGAAAACAAACCACCTTCCCTAGACCTCACCAACCCCCAGGCTATCAGCGGGTAACCACCCGCCACCACCAGCCAACTCAAGGAAAAATCCACCTACTCTCATTGACTCCACTGCCTCACCACCCACTCACCTCCTGGTTTTTCTAGCCCTCCTGCTCAGCTGAAACCTGCTCTCACAAAGGAAGGTAGGCTTTTCTAGGCATCAGGATGTGGCAGGCACTGGGCTAAACCCAAATATTATCTGATTGGATCCTCACAACAATCCTAGGAGGTAGGGGCTACTATTATTCCCATTTGAGAGCTGGGGAAACTGAGTTAGAGAGGTGAAATGATTTGTCGGGGTCAGATTTGAACCCCATAGACCCCAGATCCTGCAAGCACTCTATTCACTTTATCACTTACCTTCAAGGCTCAGGGGGTTGGGGGCAAGGCGGGGAACAAGGAAATATGTCCTTAAGGAGATGAGCTTTGAGTTGAGACTTGAAGAAATCCAGAGAAACTAAGAGATAGGAATGAAGAACATCCCAGTCTGGGGTGGGGGTGGGGGAGCCAGTGACCAGGTGAGGAGAGATGGGGGATTGTGTATGAACGTCCCCGAATATCAGAAGCATAGAAAGGAGCAAAGACTGGAAAGGTTCTAAAAGCCAAACGAGATGGTTTCTATTTGATCCCTGAAGTAATACAGAGCCTCTCAAGTTTATTGAGTGGAGGTTTGGGGGTGGGGGACAGAGGGAGGAAAGGGTTTCTAAACAAAGCTACGATCCATCTTCAGCAAAACTGCCAGATTGATAGACCTGTACCCTAACAACTGGGTCTTGACAGTGTTGCTTTCATCCTCAAGAATCTGTTGTGGCTCCCTGCTCCCTTTGAAGTAAGAGACAAACTCCTCTGTTTGGGCTTTTAAATCCCTTCATAATCTAGCTCCAGCCTGTCTTTCCAAGGTTATTTCACATTGCTCCCCCACAAGCAATCTATTTTTCCAGACTTATACCTTACTCATCTCCCTATACTCTTGGATATTCACTGTGCCACCTAGCTGCCCCTAAATGCTTGCTAATTGACCCTGGAGTCAGGAGAACTTGAGTTCAAATCCAGCCCCAGGCACTTGACACTAGCTGAGTAACCCTGGGCAAGTCACTTAACCCCAATTGCCTCAAGCATCTGGGGCCATCTCCACTCGTCCTGATGTGTATCTCGCCACTGGACCCAGATGGCTCTGGAGGAGTGAGGTTGGTGACCTTGTACAATCCTGCCTCACTTAAATCCAATTCGCTGCAAGTCATGACATCACCCCGATGTCATGGTCCTCTTCCAGACAGAGGACAAAGGACAACAAACAACAATTACAGCTCTTGGGTATATAATATGTACCTAATAACTGTGGTTAATTGAAGTGGAATGAACTGAATTATTGAAAAATAGTACTAATAGATATACCTCACTACTTTGAGGCTATGCAAATTCACCTTCCTGGGGACTTTCTCCTCCAGTACAGATGGTCACCCCGTGTATCCTAGGAGATGGTCCTTACCCTGTGGCAAATCTGGTAATGAGCCCCTGGAATCTCACTGAGTCTCATCCCCAGGGGGTACTCACAGCCTTCCCAGTTGGCTGAAGGACAAAGCTTGGGATCTGCTTACAGGGTCTCAGAAGGAAGGTTGAAGGCATCCCGAGGAAATGTCTAGTGGAAGGAATATTGTGTCTACTAGCAATTAATACAATGTTACTGTGATGGGGCATTGCAGTATCTTGTTTTACAGAGGCAGTGCGTAGAGAGCTAGCCTTGGAGTTAGAAAGCTCTGGGTTCGAGTCCCCTCAGGCACATTCTGTATATACAAGTATTTTTTTTGGTGAGGCTATGAGGGTTAAGTGACTTGGCCAAGGTCACACAGCTAGTAAATGTCAAGTGTCTGAGGCCGGATTTGAACTCAGGTCCTCCTGAATCCAGAGCCAGTGCTTTTTCCACTGTGCTACCTAGTATACAAGTATTTATTAAGCCTAATAGTGGCAGCTAGGTGATACAATGGATAGAGCACTAGCCCTGTGTCAGGAGGACCTGAGTTCAAATTTGACCTGACACTTACTGTGTGACCCTAGGCAAGTCACTTAACCTTAATTGCCTCCAAAAAACAAACATAGTAACTAGCATTTATATAGTGCTTTATGGTTTATAAAATGTTTTATTATCCCATTTTATCTTCATGGCAACCCCAGGGTGTAGATGCTATTATCGGCCCTACTTTATAAATGAGGAAACTGAGGCAAACAGAGGTTAAATGACCTGCCCAAGGTGGCACAGTGGATAGAGCATTGTACCTGGAGTCAGGAAGACTCAGCTTTGTGAATTCAAATCTGGCTTCAGACACTTACTAGCTGTATGACCCTGGACAAGTCATTTAAGTCCAGTTTGCTTCAGTTTCCTCATCTGTAAAATGGGCTGGAAAAGGAAATGGCAAAGCACTGCAGTGTGTCGGCCAAGAAACCCAAAATGGGGTCATGAAGAGTCAGACACGACTGCAATAAATGAACAGCAGCAAAAAGTGTCTGGGGCCATATTTGAACTCAGGTCTTCCTAACTCAGGATTAGAGATCTACTGCACTACCTAGCCAACTCACAATCCCAGTGCATGGGACACTGAGTGACCCTGGGCCAGTGACTTAACCCATCAGTGGCCCCGGGTGATTCTCACCTGAAGAACAGGTGCAGATCTACTCAGGCAGAGGGCCTTAACACGGTGGGAGTTTCCTACCTGGGTCAGCTTGGATTGCATCCAAAGTAATGTCACTATAATGTTGTTATGTAAAAGCAGAGATCTTGTTTGGGGGAGTCTCTTCCACCAAGACAGGAATAGTTCAAGAGACTTGCCCAGGCTCACAAAGAGACTTGAACTCAGATTCCAACACAAGATCTCTGTCCACTTATACCACTTTGCCTGTTACTCTAATAATACACCCTTATATTTTAATAATGATGTAGTTGAGTTGTGGCAGGGGGTTCCAACAGTGAATGAGCCTGAATGTGGGTCTGGGTGTGAGAAGAAGGCTCATGGGTGTGCTTTGAGCCAGGAAAGTTCACAGAAACAGGGCCAGGGCTGGGGTTTTCCTAGTCCGTCCCTGCCCCAGACATATCCCAGTCCCCAGCAAACAGTGTCCTCTTCTATAGAGAGTCTCTGAGATGTGATTGAGGAGAGAGACCCCTGAGAACCAGGGCAGGGGAGCTAGCAGGGAAAGCAGGCTGAAATTTCCTCAACATTCACACCTCCCCCAACTTGTTCCCTGTGTATTTAATACACAGGATCCCTTCCTACCTGAGACAGAGAGCCCAACTTCTGGCCAGCCTAAGTCGAGACACCTAAGAGTGCATGAAGCATGGATAAAGCATTGGCCCTGGATTCAGGAGGACCTGAGTTCAAATCCGGCCTCAGACACTTGACACTTACTAGCTATGTGACCCTGGGCAAGTCACTTAACCCTCATTGCCACACACACACAAAAAAAAAAGAGTGCATGAAGCACATATGTGCCCTGTACTTCTGGAGCCAGTCCTGGGCAGAGCAGTGGGAACTTGCAATAGTTCAGAGTCCTGGGTTCAAGTCCTGGCTCGTCTCAGACAAGTTCCCCGCTGCCATCATCTCTAAAATAAAGGGTTCAGCCTACACAGCTTCTAAGGCCTCTTGCAACTCTGATGGTCCCACCACTCTCTCCCTCTCCCAGGTCAGGCCCACCTGGATAGAAGGAAACTGTCCAGATAGGGCAGCTCTGGGTTCTGGGCTTGACGAGATGAGAATGTCAGGGGACCAGTTCTGCCTCTAAAATCCGTAATCTGAGAGTAACTTTGAGCAAGTCTCTTCCCTTTTCTGGGCCTGGTTTCTCCTCAGTAGAGCAGGGATAGTAATCCATGGTACTTCTGGGTTACAGTGGAAAGAACTATTTAAGGTCTGCAGACCTGAGTTCAAATCTGTCTCTCTCTGCCGGTTACTACTACCTGAGCTGACCCGAGGCAAACCCACTCCCCCTCTCTCTGGCCTCAGTTACCTCATAAAGTGAAGGGTCTGGCCTAGCTGGCCTTTGACATCCCTTCCAGCTCTAATAAAACATGGATTCTAGCATCCTTCTCTCCCACCATTTTCACTGGCCGTCCTCCACACCTGGACTGTGCTCCCTCCTCACCTCTGCCTCCTGCCTTCCTTCAGATCCCAGTAAAATCCCAGTGTCTACAGGAAGGACCCCTTAGTGCCAGCACCCCCCCCCGCTTCTGTTCTCTCCAATTATCCTGTCCGTAGCTTGTTGGTATTTAGCTAGACTTGCATTGTCTCCCTTAGACCATGAGCTCCCCAAAGGACACACTCTCCACACGCCTTTTTCCGTGTGGTCGCGCCTGACACATAGTAGGTGCTTTAATGGATGCTTGTTGACCATTGACTCTCTCCTCCAGGTCCCCAACAAGCCCAAGAGGACAAGCGGCGAGTCTCACCTGACTTAAACAAACTGGGCACAGGGAAAGGGCACCCCGGGGGGGGGGGCTGAGCTGGGTGTTAAAGGATGGTTACACACACACACACACACACACACACTCCAGTCACATCACCATCACACACCCAGTCACACAGAGAGCAACGCAATCAGAATCAGAAGATGACTCATTCTCTGTTTACTCACGACCTCAGCCACACCAACAGACCATCACAGTCATGATTACAAACACAAATAACACTCACATTCTCGAAGAATTCCCTGCTCTGAACACACTCAGGTCATACTCAGCTACTCAGAGTCACGCTCACGGGACCTGATGACCGCCATCACATACAGGGTCACACAGATTCACCCCCCCCCCAGTAAAACCTCTCCTTTCTTCCCCCAGAGTCGCTCTTTTGAGGGTTGGAACATGAAATAAGGTAGGGTTGGGCCTGGTTAGGCTGGGTTGGGTTTAGTAGGTGTTTTTAGGGACTGAAACTCATCTCTCCTTATCTTCCAATAGGTGTGTATTGAGGGGTTGGGTGGGGAGGGGGACTAGGGGTGGGGAGGGGGCGGTTGACCCTGCCTCACCACCCTCCACCCTAACTCACATTTAGCAGGGCCTTCCTTTGGCCCTGGCCCCTCTGCCTCCTCTTCTAGGACCCCTGACACCCCCTCCCCCAACGACTCTACTGGCCCCTTTGGCCAGACCTGTTGCTAGGGCCCATTGTAATGAGATCTGAAAGCTGATTGGCTGGCTCCTTGGGGAGGGGGTGGGGACATCTTAAAGTAAGGGGGCAGGGTGTTGGCGTGGAGCCAGGGGATTGGCATCCAAGGATCCTTTAGGGTCTAGAATGGGGAAACTGTGAGGATGGTCACCCCCAAAGGAGCCGTGGATGGACACTTTCTGTAGTCTCCTTGTTCTAATCCTTCTCATTTATTACTTGCTCCCTTCCCCCCCACTCCTGGATCCTCCCCAGCCCCCCCACCAGGAAACCCGTCTCCCCATTGCCCCTTCCCCACAGGGACTACCAGCCTGTGGGATAGGGAGGGAGAAACCCGGCTTCAGTGGGCCCTCCTCCCTCCTCCCCCTCTCCCCGACCGGTCAGCCCCTTTAAAGGAGCCCCATGTTCCCCCCACCCCTGTACCCCAAGTCGGTCTGGAAGAAGACTGAGTCTCCCAAGCCACTGGTTTCTTCACACGGATTTTTTTTTTGGTAGGGATAGGGGACAGGGGTGGGGGAATCGGAATGGGGAATGGCGGGGTGGAGTGGTCAGGAGGGGGGGTTTCTTTCTTTGGGGGAGAGGTGGGCGTCTTTATTTCTCTTCGACCACATCCCGTTTCTTCCAGCTCTCCAGAATGTACTTGAGCAGCAGTCCAAGCTTCCGGCGGGCTGAGATTGGAGCATCCTCTCCACCGCCCTCACCTGCCCCCCTCTTCTCCAACCCGGGCCCGGTGGTGACGTCGAGGCGAGCATCCGAGCCAGGAGAGCTAGCCTCCTCTTCCAGGGCCTTGATCCGGACGCGCTGGGCGTCCTCGGCCATCTCGTTGAGGCAGCCTTGTAGCATGGTGTAGACAGTCCCAAAGGAGATGCCACCGGCCACCAGTGTCCCGAACACAGGGATGCCTTTCTCAAAGGCCCGAGCCACACGCATGGCCCCGTCTGATGACTGGGCATACATGCGCAGCACCGCCTCTGGCGAGACCTCGGTGGCCAGGGGCGAGCGGATCACAGAGCGCAGGTCGCCAGCCTGCTTGCCCACCTGCTCGGCCAGCCTGGCCAGGGAGTCGTCGTCCAGGCCGAAGCTGCGGTGGTAGCCCCGCAGGGAGCGAATCAGGAGGGCGTCATCATAGGCAGCTGCCAACCCAGGCACGGGTAAGGCCTGGATGACCCCAGACACCAAGGCCGTCTTCAGCACCTGCTCCTGCAGGGCGTCCTTCTTCTTCTGCAAGGCCTGCAGTGAGATGTCTGGCAGGGACAGGAGACCAGCATGGCGGCGATGGGCTGGTAGCTCCCGCTCCCAGGTGGCCACGAGCAGAGGGAAATCATAGCGGGCCGGCGAGAGATTGGACACGAGGAAGATCCGGGGGTCCGGGACGCCGGCAGCTCTGAGACGTTCCGCACAGTGGTCTCGGATCTCCTGTAAGACAGCGTTCTCGCTATAGCCCGATGGCCGCTGGGTGCGAGAAGCCGCCAGGTCCTCATCAACCTTGGTGCGGATGAAGTAGAATTTCTTACCCTGGCGGAGGATCTCAGTCGCCAGCCGGGTTTCCACGGCCCCACAGCGGCGGGGTGAGACCAGGAGGAAGAAATTGTAGCGAGCAAAGTCGACTTGCTTCAAGTACTTGTCAGCGGGGCAGCCGGGCGAGCCGGCCCCTGGCAGGTCCCACAGCATGAGCTCAGGAAGCTGAGGGTGAGGGTAGGGGGTGGGCTGGGTCGTGGTCTCGATGACGCCGGTCTTGGCCGCGCCAGGGTCCTCGGCCCCGATCCCTCGCAGGGCGTTGATCAAGGAAGACTTGCCGGCCCCGGACTCGCCGGTCACACCCACCTCGAGGCGGCTACTCTCTGCGGAGCCCAGAAGCTCCCGGAGGCGGGAGGCAGCCTTGGGGATATCCCCGAGCTCGAAGGCTGTCCGAAGAGCCTCGAGCTCTTCTTTAGCCATGAGGATGGTGCTCTCCTCCTCGGTCGGGGGGGCATGTGACTTGGACGCCATTGCGCCCCGGGGGAGAGTGGGGGGGAGTGGGGGAGTCTCGCTTCGTGTGCTCCTTGGGGTAGGGGGCAGGCCGCTCACACCACCTAGGCCCTGAGACCAAGCCAGAGAGAGATGGGGGTGGGGGGAGAGGGAACAGAGAAATAGACAGTTAGCGGGAAGGCCCCAGCAAACTCCTTGGTTCCCCCCAGTAGCCTCGGAAGCCCCAGACTGGGAGGGAGAAATACTGGTGGATGGGGGGGGGGATCCCTGACTCGCACGGGGCCCAGTCCTTTGAGCAAGCATCCCAACCCTCTCTAAGCCTCAGTTTCCTCAACTGCCAGATAGAGAGGTTGGATCAATGGTCCGGAAAGGCCTCCCAGCTCTGACATTTTCTGTTACTCTGTTCTTTCCCCGCCCCGCCCCCACTCTCCTTCTCCGTTTTGCTTTCTCTATACCCCACCCCATAAGCTTCAGTCTTTCTTTACGAATGTAGCTCTTAGGCTATGTATTTTCTGAAGGCCTTCCTCCGTCTTTACCCCGTTGCAACTACCTAACATCTATGTGAGGAAAGCAGGGATTCTTGCACCCATTTCACCGACAGGTAAACTAAGGCCCAGAGCAGACAAAGGATTTACTCTCCCAAAGTCACATAGCAAATTAGTAGAAGAGCTGGCCCTAGAAACAGTAGACCTTAAGACTAGGGAGGAACGCTCGATGAACTTCATCCAGTTTCCTCATCTTACAGGGGAGGAAACTGAGGCCACATCAGGAGGTGCAGGATACCAGATCCCACTACTCAGTAAGAAGTGGTCTTTTGACTCCAAAGCTGTTGCCATTTCCTCTCCCCTCCACAGCCTCTCACATTTAAGTCAGAGGACATTTCGACCTAGAAGGGACCTTTGTCTTAACCTGGCATGGCAACCAATGACCTTGGTCTCGGAGTTGGACGCACCAGACACCAATCTGAATCCCGGCTTCTGACAGCTTCATACTCTAGGCCTCAGTTTCCTTCTCTATAAAATACTGGGGGCAGACTAAAGGTACCCTTTCCAGCCCTGACTCCCAGTTTTGTCCTTGATTACCAAGGGGAGAAATTATTCCCTGGGCTGGCCCACCCATTGGATCTCCCCATCCCAAACTCCTCCTCTCACTGGGTCCCCTTTCATTTTTCCCTTTTCTGTCTTATCTTGGGGTCTCAGGGAGGGGAAAGAACAAGGGTGGGATGAGATATATAAACAGTAGGATGTGGGGAAAATGGGGAAATCAGATTCATTTCTCCCCTGTGAGCACAAGGTACATGAGTGACAGAGCCTATCAGAGTCTATGGAGAAGCTAGGGGATTGGGGTCCATGCCCCATTGCTCCTTCCTAGCTCTGACACATACACATAGACTTACTCCCCTCTGCCCCATAAATGGTTCAGGGTTTTTTGGTTTGGTTTGGTTTTTTTTTTTTAGTATGATTGTAACCTCTATGGAAATTAAAGAATGGGACCCCCGCCCTATCCTCCTAACACCACCCAGGACCTCTCTTCCCTCCTTTGGTCCATGGATGGCCCAAGATACCCTAGCCGCAAACTCCGGGGTCCATGGGGCAGTCAGAAGAATCGAGCCACTTCTTTCCCCGCCCTCCACCAGCTCATCAGAGATCCCTTCAGGGGCTGGGACTGGGAAGCTGGCCCCATTACTCCCCACCCCAGCACAGCTATCACCTTCCCTCCTTCTCGTCTTCCCCATGAAAAGTTCTGAATGTTTGGATAGCAGCCCCTAGTGCCCATGAGCTAAGATGCTCTGAATTCCCGCAGCTGAGATCTACCCATCCGTGTAATTCTGGGGAATTCAGACGAGGACTTCAAAGAAGCCCCTTCTTAGCCCACCCGAAGCCTCTCCTTTCCATGACCTCTTGGAATATTTGAATAGAGGTTCATAGGGAAAAAGAGGGGATTGGGCTTACATCCCCCATACCTGGGGTTTCTCCTCTTTGGGGGTATTCGAGCCACAGACCATAACAGTAGAAGAAAGTGGGGAGAATCCACCCAGACCTGGCCAAAGCCCCCAGATTTCTCTTCTCCTCACTTCCGTGAAGGGCCTAGGGTCTCTGAGACTCCTAACACAGGCACAAAAGGGAGCTCAGCCTGGGCAAGTGAGACCACATCCACTCTGCCCCAAACCCAAGCAGTTTCTCTTCTCTTGAATAACCAAGTGGCAGGCAAGCTAGAAAAAGAAGTGGGCTCCTTCCCAAAGGCCCCCAGCAGACCTTTCCCCTCCTCTCAAGGTTACAGGGTCTATTGGATAACTTCAAGAATTGGGCTCTAAACTCTCCTACCTAAACCCTGGGCTCTCTCCTCCTCCCTGCCCCTCTGGGACTGGTTCTGGGTATCTGAGCTGAGAACTTGGGGGGTCCAAAGGGCAACCAGGGGAACTGGACCTAGATTCTATGTTCCCAGGCCTTCCCTTCCCTTCTTCCCTCCGGATTGCCCCGATCTTACCCACTTTGGGGACCATTCCCCCCCAAATCAACTCACATTCACAGAGGAATTTCCCACACCCCTCAGACTCTCCCCGCCCACGGGGTCTCTCCCCGTTTGCCTGGGCTCATGCCCCGTTGCTAGGGGCCATTATAACAGGGGCTAGCGGCTGATTGGTTGGCCCCGCCCATCCGGGTAACACCAGCAGGGGCCCAGGCCAACAATGCCCACTGGGGTGACCTCATGAATGGAGTCTGAGGGGGGAGGGGAAGGGAGAGATGCCCCCCCCCATCAAGCGATTGGCCCCTGGCCCTTCCTGCGAACATTTACTAACTCCCAGCGAGCACAGGCTCCCATACGGGAAACTGAGGTAAACAAGACACAGCTTCTCTCTGTCTAGGGAGTTCACAGTCTAGGGGAGTCCATGGCCTCTCATAGAGAGATAGCAGTCACATACATGAATCTGCCTTTCTCCTTTTCTCTGGCTCTCGTTCTCCTTGTCTCTCCTACTTACCCTTCTCTCTTCTCTCTCTTCTGCCTTTCCCTCTCCTTCCTCTCTTCTCTCTGTCTCTTTCTCTCTTTGTGTGTGTTTCTCTCTCTCTATCTGTCTCTGCTCTCTGTCTCTCTCTCCCTCTGTCTCTGTGTCTCTGTCTCTTTCTCCCCCCTCCTTTCTCTCCCAATGCCTCTTCTAACAATATCAGGCTGGATGGACTTTGCCACATCCCTTCCCTTCTTCGGTCCTTAGTTTTTTTCAGCTGTTGAATGGAGAGGGTTGGACCAGGGGGTTGGAAGGTGTAAAACTACTGAGACCTTACAGGTCATTGAGTCCAAGATAGCAGAACAAGGAAGTGTAGGGGAGAGACCAGCCTAGGATTTGTACCCGGGTTCTCTGACTCCAAAGCATGATTCTGGTCTTGTATACAGAGAAGAGCTCTCTTCATGAGGGTGCTCAGAGAGGGTCTCTTGGAATGGGAGCTAGGGTGTCCTCAGTAGGTCTTTTGGGGGAGGGGAGACTGGCTCTCACTATCTTGCCCAGGCCCCAGCAGCTCAGCAGCTCAACCTGTGCCATTTTTTTCCACCTGCGCTCGTTAGCCCATCTTGGGCAGCCTGCGCGCCTACCCCCAGGTTCTGAACGTAATGTGGGCTCAGTTTAGCCCAACTGCACTTCAAGGCTCCCCCGCAGCAGGAGCCCCATCACATCAGTCTTCGAGGAGGGTCTTGAAAGATGAGGTAAGTAAGGTTCACAGACTCCCCCTGGGGACTGAGGGATTCCCAGAGTTGCTGAGGACCCAACTTAGGCAGTAAAGGACAAGACGAGCCCAGAGGGAGAGATGGGAGAGAATTCAAGAAAAGACATCGAACGATTGGGGAAGTTAGCTAATGTATAATTTGTCGTTGTCCCTTGTGGGGGAGGTTCTGGGGTTTCTGAGGTTCGAGGGGTCCTTTGGGCTGGGGGCTTGTTCAAGGGGGCTCTTTGGAGGATTCCAGACTTGAGGTGGGCTCCTGTTGTCAGAGAGAAGAAAGGTTCTTCCCGCCCAGGCTGGGGACGCTGAGCAGGGAACAAGACAGGATGAGGATGGTCTCTCAGACGAGCCAAGTGGCCATCCATGCCCCCACCAGGGCTAGGAGGAGAGTGCCATATTCAGAGCCTGTGGTTCCACTGTGGTGGCTCTTGTGTTCCAGCACAGCCCGATGGCTGGAAGTGCAGATGGGTTTCCCAATAAGCCGGTAATCCAGAATCAGGGTGTGGTTCTCGGGCAGGCGGCATAGGTCCTCAGAGCCACACCCTCGGAGGGTAAAATTCCTGTCCCCTGGGGGAGAGGATAAATCCAGGGATGGAGCCTTGGTCACCACTGTTGGGGGTGGGGCTCAGAAATGGCCCCTCCCCCTCCCAGACCCCAGGCAGCAGAACTGGACGGGACCCTGTACATCATCGAGTCTAGTCCCTTCATTTTAAAGATAGGTAGATTTGGGGGGGCAGCTGGGTGGCACAGTGGATAAAGCACCGGCCCTGGATTCAGGAGGACCTGAGTTCAAATCCAGCCTCAGACACTTGACACTTGCTAGCTGTGTGACTCTGGGCAAGTCACTTAACCCCCATTGCCCCGCAAAAAAAAAAAAAAAAAGATAGGCAGACTGGAACTTGGGGGGAGCCACTTGCCCACAAATCACAGAGTGAGCACCTCCCTGCTTCCTATGCCCGGTTCCAGGTTCTTCTGCCTGGGGGTTCCCTTTCCCTCTCAGCCTCTTACCCCCTTGCTCCCATCCCCATTACCTCCAAGTTCAGCCCAGTTCATGCTAACACAGGAGGTCTCCCCTTGAGGGCAGAGCAGGTATGAATCGTTGTCACAGGAGGTTTCATACAGGGAGCAGACGGGACACAGGTAATTACTGAGTCCACCCTTGAACAGGGACACTGGGGAATCTAGGAAAGAAGGAGGGAGGTGGTCATCCAGGGCCCACAGCATTGGTCTCGGTCTTCGAGGCCCTGAGAAGCCCTCACTCCACACACCCACTTTTGCTTTACCACAGGAGGCATGGCACTAATGGGCATCTGGGTCCAGAGAGCGGCATGAGATGGTGAGAGGGTTGACTGTCTGCCAAGCCTGCCTTCCCCTGACCCACCGTTCCCCCAGCCATTTCTTCGTCTGTCTTAGCTGCCCCATGCCCCATCTGGTGACAGCATACCTGGTGCGGGGGGCTCACTGCAGTTACCGCGGCAGCATGTGACATTGGCCCAGAGGCCCTGCTGGAAGCCGTAGGACAGGGTGTAGACCCCAGCCTGGCAGTCCTTGGGTGCCACGCAAAGGCCATTCCTCAAGATGGGTTTCTTCCCTCCGAGGTCACCTTGGTGGGGGAAAGGCAGAGAGGATGGAATTCAGGCCCACAGGAGGGAAAGAGGAGGCCTCCCCTTCCTCCTCACTGCCAGTGGCCTTGGTGGCTCACTCTAGGCCAGTGCCCCCCCCAGGAAGCAGGTGCAGGCACCCCTCTGTGCAATGCAGGGACCCCTGAGGAATCCCTGTGCACTTGTATTTCTGCCCCTCTGCCATTTTTCCTGCCTGTGTGCCTCTAGGCATTATACGGATGAAGGGGCACCTGTCCAAAGTCACCAAGCCAGTGTGTGGGAGACAACTCAGATCTGAACTCCCTTCCCCTGACTCCAGATACCATGCTCGCACATTCGCCCGAAGGGAGGGCCGCCGCTGTGAGATGGAGAAGAAAACCGAGCCTTACCCAAGGTCACACGGGGATTAGGCAGAATCAGGATTTGAACTCGAGATCTGTGACTCCATGATCTTTGCTCTGTCTCCTTTTCCCTGTTTGCCTTTTTCCTCCTCTGTCCCTGCTTCTGCCCCTCCTTCCACCTCCCTGTCTGTCTGTCTGTCTGTCTGTCTGTCTGTCTGTCTCTTCTGCTGTGTCTCGGCCTGCTCTTTGTCCATCTCTCCCTAGCTCTGGATGTGTCTCTTCTGGTTCTTTTCCTCGGCTTCTCAGTCAGTGTCTCCCCTGTCTCTCCTTTTCTCCCTTTGTCTGCCTCCGCCTGTCTCTCTAGGGCCTTCCAGGGTGCACAGTACTCTCTGCTGGGCTCGGAGGGAGGCAGAAGATAGGAAGCAGCCCACCCTGGCTTGGGCAGGTGGGGAGTGGGGAAGATGAGGCCCGAGAAACCATCCTTTGTTCTCCTGCATCCCGAGGACTGGCTTTGGCTGCTAAGTGGCAACCCCTCCTCCCCTTCCGCAAGATGGCCCAGCTGGGGAATTCTCCCCTGGATGGGGAAGTGTGCTTGAGTGTCCACTCAGAGAGTTTGGAGGGCAGGGAGGGGCAGCTTTGGGCACTCACCTAGGACTGTGCTGAGGCAGATGTCATTCTCAACAGTGCAGGTCAAGGATGTGCATTGTCCAGAGAACGTACAGGAGTAGCAGGTGGTGGTCTCCTTTGTGAGGGTGGGGTCTGCAGCGAAAGAAGGAGGGGTGGGAACTGTACCAGAGCTTCTGGTCAGTAGGGGTCAGTGGCTGGGACCACACAGAGGAAAGCTCGGGTCTCAGGAGGCTCCTGCTCCTCAGGGGCCACTCCAGTCCTCTCCTCAAAGGCAGAGCGGGGACATGGCCCCAAAGCTTCCAGCGATGAGGAAGGTAGGACCCACAAAACACAAGGGAAGGCAGACATGTCACCACCACGGGACCCCATCTACTCACCACCGGGGGCAACTAGCACATACAGGAACCCAAGAATGGAGAGGATCATCGTGGCCAAGGACTGGAGGGCCCAAGGGAAAAGTCAGGACAGAGGGCATCAAGTCCTTTTATCGGGGCTCCAGGGACTGGGCAAGACGGGAGAGCAAACAAGCAGTGGAGATAAAGATGGCTCCCGCCCACACCAGCTAACCCCTTAGATTCCAAAAGGACTCTGAAGTGGCCCTTTTCCATGCACCCCGGCCCAAGGACCCAACTCGACAATGGGTGGAAGAAAGCCGTGTTTGGATGACTTCTCTGACACAAATTCCCTAGATAACCTTGGGCACGTCCATTCTTTCCCCTCTAAACCTCGGTTTCCACAAGATCATAGATTCAGAGCCAAAGGGAACCTTAGAGGTTATGGAATCTAATACCCTCATTTTACCAGGGAGGCTGAGTGATAAATCTAGGGTCTCGTGCCTGAGGCAGCATTTGAACTAGGGTCTTTCTGCATCTAAGCCCATGTTCTCCCTTCTAGTTTCTGGGCCACCTAGTTTCCTTCTTTGTAAAATAAAGGGGGTCATTAATGACAAAAGTTTTCAGGTTTTTTCCAGTGGGGGTGGATGGGAGGGTAAAAAACACAAATAATTGACAAAAATAACATTTAATAACTAAAAATAAGATATAATAAGTGGATCAGACTAGCTGGTCTCTAAGAACTTTTCTAGCTCTGAATCCTACAATTCCATAAAAGGTAGATGTACTACTTTGGGCATAGACTTGCCTTCTCTGGACCTTAGTTCATCCCTGAAATTAAGAAATCGGTCTAGATGGATCAGCATGTCTTAACCAGAGGTCACTGGACTTGTTTCTTTAATATTTTGGTAACTGTGTCTCAGCATTATTGGTTTCCTTTGTAATTCTATGCATTTTACTTTGTGCATTTAGCAAGCTTCTGAGAAGGGATCTATATGCCTCACCCAATTGCCATCAGAGTCCTTGATACCAAAAAAAAAAAAAGTGATGAATTCCTGGTTGCAATGGTCTCCAGGATAAGCACTTCCTGGTGTGACCTCTGTTCTGTGTATCAGCACACAACAATGAAAGGCAAGCAGGCCACGATCGTTTATTAAGTGCTTACTGTGTACCAAATGGTGAGCACAGAAATATAAGGAAGGATCTCTCTAATCAATCAGTCAACAAGCTCCTGTTCGGAATTTGGTTTTGGTGTCTAGGCCGTGGTCAAGGAAGCCTTGTTGCCCCTGCCCAGGGACAAACACCCAATCCCCTCTGCATCTTTGGGCTCAGCTAAAAGGCCCTGCAAAATTAGAGGGTTGGACAAAGAGATCTGGGGATGGGGGGCCAGCCCAGCTCCTCTGACTCATGCTCTTCCATTTTCTAGTTTGGGGTAGATACCAAAGGTAGTGAGGGAGAATAGAAAAGAAGGGAGGAGGCCCTGAGGAGGTTAGACCGGAGGAGGTGGGGAGGGGCGTGGTCTGACACATTCCCATCCTTCGATTGGTGTATCCCTGGAGGGCGTTCACACCTTAGAAGCCAAATTGAAGGGATGAGGGACCTGGGATGGGAATCTACTGTTCCCTGGGCTGTAGGTGACTCTGTGTGTTTCAGCACTGGAGGGTTGGTAAATCCTCCCGGAGTGACCTCCCCGTCCAGCCCCCCGTTCCTTCTCTGGACCTGCATTTGGCTTTCTGTGAAGTGAAAGTGCTGAGGTGGGTATCTGGGCACTGGAGGAAACCCCAGGGCCAGGTTCCATATGACCAAGGCCCCAGTTCTTCCCACAGGGTGTGGCTGGCCAGAGCAAACACCACAGGGTTAGAGGGGGAGGGGAGAGAGAGAAGGTGGGGGCCCTGGAGGGGGGCACTGGAGAGTGGAGGCCAGCAGGCGAGGAGGTGGGCATCTCCTCTGCACTCAGGACTGTTAACTGGCCTGGGCTAGCCCAGTCCAATCCTGGATCTTCCAGATGGACTGGGGGCCCTGGGAGGAGGGAAGGAGACTCAGCCAATCGTTAGCTTCGGCTCTGTGGCTTTTGATTTACTGTGTGACCTCTAGAAGATTCGTTTCTCTGAATCTCATGTTCCCTGAGGGGGGGGGGGGAGGAGATGAAAGTCTGGGCCAATCTGCCCTTGTCTGGTCTCTCTGGTCTCACATCCAGGCACCCCACACAAAGCCCCCGATACAAAGATCTCTTCCCTTGAGTCCTGGGTTCCCAGTGACTTTTTTCTTTGAGATCACAATCTCAAGGACCACCACTCACTTGGTCCTTCCGTTGAGGTGAAGAACCCTCTCTGTGAACTAACCCCCATGAGGCAGGCAGCGAATAATAAAAAGGTCACTTGGGGGTGCGGCAATTGGAATTAGGTGACCTGCCCAAGATCACACAGCCAGTAGGCATCTGAGGCGAGATTTGAACTGAGGTCCTCCTGACTCCAGGGCCAGTGGTCTATCCACTGAGCTCCTTTGCTGCCCCTGGAATTGCACTCAATGATCTCTGGAGTCCCTTCCAGAGATGCGGCCTATGACTGACCGATTCCTTTACCCACTTGGGCCTTCCATGTATTGGAGTCCAAAGGGAACCTACAGACTGTCCAGCCCAACACCCACCCAGCTGCCATTTAACAGAAGCCCAGTGAGGAGCTGGTCCAAGGCCCCATAGGCCAGGCCTCCTTCCCTGCACAGGTAACATGTTCAGGTTAACAGATAGGGAAGCTCAGTGAAGGGATGGATCTACGGGAGAAGAATTGGAGTTATGAGATGTCAAGGAGAGGAAGAAGGCAAAGAGATGCAGGTATCACTAACCCCCTCCCTTGGGTGGAAGGGGGGCTTTTAGTACCAATCTTCAAGAAAGCTGAGTGAAGTGGGCTCAGGGCAGCCAGGACCTCAATACCAGCCAACAAGCATTATTAAGCACCTACTATGCGCTAGGCATTGTGCAAGGAGCTGAGGCTACGAAGACAAAACCAAAGTGGGCCCGGCCCTGCCCTCAAGAAGTTTACATTATATATTTTATTTCCTGGGGGGAAATAAGAAAACACTTAACTCCTGTTATCAGGGAGGCTTTATGGAGGAAGTGGTACCCAAGACACATAGGAAGGTCAGGATTCTGAGCAGCAAAGGTGAGAAGGAAGAGCATGCTGGGAAGGAAAGATGGCCTACACCTGGAGCCACGCATGTCCAGTTTGTCTGGAATGTCAAATGGCTAAAGAGGAAGTAAAACAGAACCAAAAGCCTGGTAGGTTAAATCCAGAATGCCAGGAGCCCCGAATGCCACACAGAAAAATCTGCACATTTTTTTACTGGTGGTAACAGGGAGCCATAGGAGGGTCTTGAGAAGGGGGGTGGCAGCACTGTCAAATCTGTATTTTAGGAAGATAATTTCTGTGGATGAATGAAGGAGGGGAAAGGCTGAAATAAAGGAACCAATTCATTAGGAGACTGATTAGAATAATGCAGGTGAGAGGTAATTCTGTTGTTGGCAAGAGAATGAAGATAAGGAACCAAATGTGAGAGGTGTAATTAAAAGAGATAGCAATCGATCGACTTTACAACCAATTGGACACGGTAAGGAGGAGGGAGGAGAGCTAGACCGTGAAGGTGGAAGATAGAGGGGAAAGAGCACTGACACTCAAGACAAAGGATTTGGATTCAAATCCTGCCTTCATTGCTTTCCTGTGTGACCTTGGGCAAGTCACTTGACATCCTCAAACCTCAGTTTCTCAGTTCAGTCGATGAAGTACGGGGGACTGGACTACCTGGCTTCTGTGGTCCCTTCCAGCCCTATCTCCAGGATCCCTATAAGTAAATCCAAGTTCATTTGGAATGAAGAGAGAAAGTGCTACCAACTGGAGGGGGCCAGATTAGGAGTGGTCTCACGAAGAAGGAGGTATATGGTAGGAGTTGCCAAGGAAGCCAATGATGCCATAAGAGGTAAGGAGAGAGGGGATTCCCCTCCCTGCAAAGGCACAGAGACGGAGAAGAAATGTCACATGAGGGGTAGGGACAGGCTATGCGCCTCTATTTCTTGACCTTTCTCTGTGTGTGTCCATCTGTCTCTGTCCTCTGTGTGTCTCTGTCCCAAGTGGACAAGGAGCGGTGGGGAATGGACTGCAAGGGAGGAGAGATTTGGAGATAGAGGAACAGGGTCTGGGCGACACATGCCTGGTCTGGAATAGCCTAAACTGAGGTCACTTCCTGGGATGGGGAAGGGGGGGGAACTCTGAGAGCCAGAGACCTGACTCAGACTCTGGTACCACACCCTACCTGATAGCCATCCATATAGGGACGGAGTCTCAGCTCCGGGATGTATCTGTTCCTCTTTCTCTCAATGTCTACCTCTTCCTGTAAATTTCTCTCTCTCTTAAGGGCTGTCCCATTAGGGCTTGGAATCGGAGTCCCTTAGGTGGCTGGGGTGGAGCTGGCCCAGCCCTGTGTGAGTCAGTCACTCAGCCTGGGGCCTTGATGCCTTTCCTAACTGTGTGGGACTGTAGGTCCCAAGCTCATCACAATCTTCAGGATGGAGAGAAAGAGGCTGAGAAACAGAGACACAAGTGGAGACAGATGGAGAGACCTGGGGAGAGACAGAGATATGGAGAAAGATATGGGGGAAACAGACTGAGAATGATGGGAGAGAGACAGAGAGAGAAAAAACGACAGATTGCATAGACACTGAGAGATATGGAAAGACAGACTGAGATACATAGACACAGGGAAGGGAGGAAGAAGGGAATAAACACTTATGTGTCAGGCACTGTGCTAAGCACCATACAAATATCTCACTTTAAGGCTCAGGGTAGGTACTTTTATTATCCCCATTTTACAGTTGATGAAACTGAGGCAAAGGGGTTAATTGATTTGCACAGGTTCACACAGCTAGGATTGTGTCTGAGGCTAGATTTGAACTCAGGTCTTCCTGATTCTAGGCCCAGCACCCTATCCACTGAACTACCTAGAGCTGCCTAGCGAACACAGGGAGAAATAGACTAAGAAATGGCAAGTTAGATGGAGAAAGACTGAGAGACATGGAAGGAAAAATGAGGAGAGGGAGGGAGGAGGAGAAGAAGAAGAATTAGAAGAACAACAAGAAGAACAACAAGAAGAAAAGAAGGAAGTGGTAATGGAGGTGGTGGTGGTAGTAGTCGTAGTCGTGGTCAGCCTGGGAAACAGAAATAGTGACACACATGGAGCTTAAGATGGAGGAGACAGGCTGAGACAAGGAAAGAAGGGACAGGTGAAAGCAGATTGAGATAAGGTAAAAAGAAATACAAGGGGAAATAGACACAGGTGGAGAGAGGGAGAAAGAAGAACACGGAGAGGAAAAGACGGCCTAAAAGATGGGGAAAGAAACCTAGGGAGACAGAGATGCTGAGCAATAGGGAGCAAAAGACAGAGACAGGTAGAGTCTGATAGATGGAAAGAGAAAGACTGAGATACGGGTAGAGACAAACATGGAATGAGGAACACACGAAGACAGGCGGATGAAGCTACGGGGAAAGACACCAGAGAGCCAAAGAATTAGCCGGGGGGGGGGGGGGGGGGGGGGGGGGGGGCGGGCGGGAGGAGTCCCTGGAGTAATTTTGAAACCTCCCTCAAGGGGTGGGAACAAATCAATCCTGTCTCAGCGGGGCTGTAGAGAGACAGAAGAGTTCACAGCTCGCTGGACATGAGGGCGCTGACCCTGTGTCTCCTCTTGCTGGCTGCTGCCCAGGCTCAAGGTAGGGGACCCAGAGGACTCTGGAAAGGGGATACTGGAGTTGGGGAGAAGCGGAAAAGTAAGGCAGGGAGAAAAATCGCCTATTTTCCATTCTTCTTCCGAGGAAGACCCTAGAGAACAAACTAAGAGGCATATGAAGAAATAGAGAGGGGAACAAGGGAGGGAAAGGGGAAGAGAGGGAAGTAGAGACAGACACTGGGGCCCTCATTCAGGGTCTCACTTTGCTCGCCTGAAAAATAAAGGACTCATAAGATCCTAGATCTGGGATTGTAAGGACCGTCGGGGGCCGTCTAGTCCTTATTTTACAAGCGAGGAAACTGAGGCCGGGGGAGAGAAGCGACTTATCAGGGTTGTCACAGGGTTGTCACAGGGTTGTCCCTGGGCGTTGGGTGTTGGATGTTGGATTTCTAGCTCAGGCAGAGTCTGACATACTCGGAGAATCAAGGCTGGCAGCGACGCTTAGCCATAGGGAGAGATGGAGAAGGGGATTTGGGGAGGAGGCTGAAACCGACCGACGCGGGGAGGCCGAGGCCAAGTCCCGGAGAGAGCTTGAGACGTGAGGGCCCCGAGAGAGTCTGGAGGGGGACGGAAGGCTGGTTCTCTCACCCCAGGTGCATCCTCCCCGGCTCCACTTCCCCTAGCCCACCTTCGATTCGGATGTGAGGTCGAAGTTGAGAAAGCCGAGATGGAGGAACTTAGTCAAGCGGGGAGGGAAGGGAGGAAAGGAAATAGCCACCGGGGGAGAGGCGATGAGTAACCGAAGGGAAACGCGGCTAGAGGGATGAGTAAAGCATTAGTGGGGGCCCCACAGTGCTGGGGGGCAGGGAGAAATCGCTGGGGGGTGGTCGGGAAGGGACCTGGATACCACGCGGACTGAGGGGAAGGAGGGGCTGGAATAGGGCGCCGATGGGGTGGTTTGGGGAGGGGATAGAATACGGGCGGGGTGGGTCTGGGAGAGGAGAGAGCTCAAGTGAGGGACGCTGAGCCGGGGGCAGGGATAGATCGCAGGAGAGAAGCCACGTGTAGGGGCAGGGATGACACCTGGGGGGGGGGGGGACAACGGGAGGACGGGGAGGGAGAGCCAGGGGGGCGGTGGGGAGGGGGTAGTGACTTCCGGGGAGGCGGAGAGCTCCCGAGGGGCAAAGACAAAGTGGGGGAAACAATGGAATGTGGGGGAGGAGACAGAATCCGAAACTTGACGAGAGCTAGCCCGGGACCAACCCGAGAGCCGCGGACGGGGCATTCCCGGTAGTCCGAGTGCCTACCTCACCGACCTCACCCCCTTGGTTCCGCAGTATCCTCGGGCTTGCGTTGTTACCATTGCGAGAGTCACGGGGAGTGCACGATCGAGACGTGCCTCCCAGGGCAGGAGTTGTGCCGAACCACCGTATACTATAACCGCTGGAAAGGTGAGAGCTGGGACCCCTGCCAAGCTGGCCTCTTCCCTCGCTCGAGGGTGATGAGGAGGGCGGGCACTTGTCTCTAGAAGGCCCCTGTGAAGCAGAGAAAGGTGTGATCGTCGAATCCAACACACACCCCATTTGACACTGGGAAATTGAGAAATTCTCCCAGGGCCCTTAGCCTATCTGCGAGGCTTCGAAGACCTGCCCAAGGTTACAAAGCCAGTTAGATACAGAGCCAGAACGTCAAAGGCTTTGAACGAAGAATCCAGTTACCTTGCAAAGTCCAGAGGAGATGAAAATATGGGGGTGGGGGTGGGGAGAACGGGACGGAGCCACGCTGAGGACCAGCTCAGTTTGGACCAGCCCGTGGGCTTCGTTTTGTGACGGGTCCACTATTAGGAAAGGGAAAGTCGACTGGAATCGCCCTGAGGGTAGGGAAAAGCTTTAACTCTACTGGTCTTTTCAAGTGGCGCAGGGCCCTTTAAAAAAAAAGTGTCTAGCTGTGTGACCCTCAGCAAGTCACTTAACCCTCATTGCCCTGGGGGGGGGGGGGGAAGTGGTGTCGACACTGGAAGACTTCTCATCCTACATATGGGGAAACTGAGGCCTGAAGAGGAGAAGGGGGTTTTTTGTTTTGTTTTCAGGGCAGTGAGAGTTAAGTGACTTGCTCAGTCACACAGCTAATAAGTGTCAAATGTATGTCTGAGGCTGGATTTGAACTGAGGTGGTCCTGAATCCAGGGCCATTGCTTTATCCACTGTGCTACCTAGCTGCCCCTGAAGAAAAGGGTTTTTGCCAGATGTCACACAGCTCCCCCCAATGGGAGGAGCTAGAATCTGAACTCAGGTCTTTGCACTCCAATTGTCTAACTTGTCTCAGAAAATGGGATGATTCCTTGCCAACGCTGACCCCTCCACACCTGTGTCTTGAGCCTACCCTCTTCTCCGTGACCGGTCTCCATCCTTGATTTTCTTATCTTCAATCACTGTTCCCTCCCTCTCACCTGGATTCCTCCCTTTGGTATGTAAACACCAGGTTACAAAACCATAACATGTTTGACCTAGAACGTTTAGAAAGGAATTGACTCAGCTGTGAATTCATTTTAAGCTTGCAAAGCACTTTGCAAATATCTCATTTATTTCCCCAACAACCTTGGGAGAAAGGTGCTATTATTATCCCCATTTTACAGATGAGGAAAATGTGGCACAGAAAGGTTAAGTGACTTGCCCAGGATCACACAGCTGGAAAAATGTCTTCCTCGCGTCTTCCTGAATGTCCAGTACTCCATCCATAGTGCCACCTAGTGTCCTCAGAACAAAACAGCATGTACACAGATAAAGGAAAAACAATGTAGCCCAAAGTCATTTCAGGGGTTCAAGGAGAACGTTAACAATGCGGGGGCTGTGGGGTGGGGACAGGGGAAGCTTCTTATAGGAGGCAGCCTTGAAGGCCACTGAGAGATTTGGAGAGGCAGAGATGAGGAAGTGTCCCCACCCCCCACCCCCACCCCAGACCTAGAGGCCAGCAAGTGCAGAAGGCGCCTATAATTTCCACCTCCTCTAACTCATGCAGCAATTCTTCAGGGCCAGGCTAGCAAGCTGCTTCCCAGACTTCTCATCTATTTCTGCCTTCTGTCCTGATGGTCTATATATGGCCAACTCACTTCTGTTTTCTGTTTCAGCCTCTTAATCTCCATTCAGAAGTGCTCCCTCTTGCTTTTCCCTCCCCCTCTCCGATGTTTCCTCACCACTTAGTACAGAGTCTTGCATACAGTGGGTGTTTAATAAATGCTTGTTGACTGACCCAGTGTCCCCAGAGGCAGTCTATCCCACTAAGGAATGCTTAATAGTTAGGAGGTTTTTCTTTGGGAGCTGGTCTTCCTCCTGGTTCTGCCCTGTGGGGCCACACAGAACAAACTTAAATTCCTACTTGACCCAGACACTTGACCAAGACTTCTCTTCTCCAGGCTAACCACCCCAGGGTCCAACAATCCTCCCAGTTCCTTTTTGTTTTTCTTTTTTTAGTTCCTTTTGATCTCAGATGTCAGGGACTCAGTTGCTGGAGGAGGTGCCCAAAATGTGGTCTCCATTAAGGGTGGGACCATCACCTCCCAGAATCCCATGGGCTTCTGTGGCTGCCACCTCACAACAATGACTCATCTTGCCCTGGCAAGACACCCCCCCCCCAGATGCTTGGCAGACAAAAGCTCGTCTGACCAAGCTCCCTCCAACCTAAACTTAGCTGGGGTTTTTTGTCTCCATGTGTAACTCTTTACAGCTGTCTTTGCTAAATGCCATAGAGTTCGCTGTGGTCCAGTGTCTGTGGACTCGTGGATTTAGGCATCTCAGAGGTCACCTCATTTTAGAGATGAGGAAACTGAGGCCCTTTGTGGGAAGTGACTTGGCCAATATCTCACAGTTAATGGACAGCAGAAGCAGGATTCAAACCCAGTTCTACTGATGCCAAATCTACTGCTTTTCCCACCATATCACACAGATGGTCAAGGTCTTTGGGGATTCTCATTGTCATTGAGGCAACTAGGATTGGGCAGGGGATGAAGCACCCAGCCTGGAGTCTGGAGTTCAAATCCCACCTCATACTCTTCCTAGCTGTGTGACCTTGGCCAAGTCACTTAACCTCTGCCTGCCTTATTTTCTTCATTTGTGAAGTGAGGATATTAATAGCCCCTACCTCCCAGAGTTGTTATGAGAAACAAATGAGATAATATTGGTAAAGTGCCAACTAGATACTAGCTGTTATACCTTATGTTAGCATCCTGTTGTTAGCATGAACATACCATACATCCCTTTATCAAAACATAGCCAGGGGGCAGCTAGGTAGCACAGTGGATAAAGCACCGGCCCTGGAGTCAGGAGGACCTGAGTTCAAATCTGACCTCAGACACTTGACGCTTACAAGTTGTGTGACCTTGGGCAAGTCACTTAACCCTCATTGCCCCACCCCACCCCCAAAAAAGCATAACCAGGGTGTGAGGGGACTTATGATTTGTTACACTAGGTCCCTCCTGTGGAACATGCAACTTGATGAAAGGACATGGTAAACAAATCAGAGGTTCCCCCTCAGTACCACCCCTACACAAGGCATTGGTAACAATACTAAACAGCACAAGGCCAAGAACAGATCCCTGGGGGATTTCACTGGAGACCTCCTGCTGGGTGGACACCAAGCCGTTAATGACAAATCAATGGATCTAGCTGTTTTAATCAGTTCCAATTCATCTCCACAGCCCTCTGATAAACCAGCTACCTCTAAGGAGTGTTGCAGTACCTTTCCCTTCCCTGGTCAGCCCTCCTCATTGCCTCGATTCCCAGTTCCCAACAGATGCAGGATGCCCACCAGTGGTGGGATGATGCCTCGCACATCCCCACCTCTACAGGGTTCCCCAGAGCCCCGTCTCACTCTAACCTTTGGACCCACTATCCTGTTGGTGGGGGACTATCTGCCTCGCCTCTGCTCCCCAGGATGCTCTGGGCCTTGTCATCAGCCTTCCTACTTTTCTACCTCACTTTTCCATCTGCCTTGAGCCAAACATGAAATAGAAGCCCTCCCCCATAGTTTGTCTCCCCCCATTAGAAAGGGATCTCTTTGAGAGCAAGTACTGCCTCATTTTTCTTATGTGCATCCCTATGGCTTAGCACAGTGCATTCAGTAAATACTTTTCCATTTTCAGAGTTACCTCGTCAAGCATTTTGCTGAAAGTCTAGGTGAGCTACCCTTAATGCCTTCCTTTGATCTCTCAATTTAGTAACCCTGTCAAAAAAAGTCGAGGAAGTCAGCCTTTGGTGAGTTCCCGGTCTTGTGGAAACCACCCTTGTGATAACAGCTCTTTCTAAATGTTCCCTAGCTTAGCATCACAGGCAAGGTCATGGGCCTACAGTTTGCAGATTCCAGTTTTTCAAAACCTGGGAGCGACTTTTGCCCTTCCCTGGACCTGGGCACCTCACTCTTCTCCACCATCTTTCGTTTTTTGTTTTGTTTTTGTTTTGTTTCATTTTTTTGGTGAGGCAATTGGGGTTAAGTGACTTGCCCAGGGTCACACAGCTAGTAAGTGTCAAGTGTCTGAGGCTGGATTTGAACTCAGGTCCTCTTGAATCCAGGGCTGGTGCTCTATCCACTGTGCCACCTAGCTGCCCCTTCTCCACCATCTTTCAAAGATCCCAGGCAGTGAGCAGCTGGGCCATCCCACCAGACATTCTATTCCATATTTGAAGTTATTGTTCATCTCAGCCAGGAAATTTGGCTTCCTCAGGGGTAGCTAGTTTCTCTCTTCCAGTCTCCTTATTATTCTTGGGCACAAACTTTCATTTTCAGTCTGTCCTTTGTAGTCCAGAGGGGGTACTCCTTAGGAATTCCTCTTGGGGCAGCTAGGTGGTGCAGTGGGGCAATGAGGGTTAAGTGACTTGCTCAGAGTCACACAGCTAGTAAGTGCCAAGTGTCTGAGGCTGGATTTGAACTCAGGTCCTCCACCTAGCTGCCCTGGGGGTGCTCCTTAACAAAGAAAACTGGCCATATCTAAACTGAGTGGCCCTACTTGCATTGTGTTGTTAATTACCATGACCCCATCCATCCATCCTGGACTGCTGTCCTCCTATTTCTTCTTTAATATCTATCCTCCCCTGCCGTATAGTGCCCCCCCATTTTATTTATTTTTCAATGAACAAGGATTTATTTTCTCCCCTTCCTACCCTCCCCTGAAGGTAAAAAAGAAAGAAAACTCTCATAATAAATATTAATAGCCAAGCAAAACGAATTCCTAGGTTGTCTACGCCCTCAAAATGTATGTCTTCTTTCAGCATCTTGAACCCTTGCCCTCTCTGTTAGGAGGTGGGTATCACCTTTGTGAGGACCAAATCTTTTTACCACACCTTCATCATCAGTCCTCCAGAGTCTCTCTCGGTTTCTCACTGTGTTGATCAAAGTACTGAAGTCTTTCAAAGTTTTGTTCTTACTCTGTTGTTGTTATTTCTCAATTGTTCTCCTGGCTCTGCTCCCTTCACTCTGCGTAAATTCATAGAAATCTTCCCAGGATTCTTAGTACCCATATCCACACACAACCACCTTCCTTTCTTTTTTTTTTTTTTTTTTTTTGCGGGGCAATTGGGGTTAAGTGACTTGCCCAGGGTCACACAGCTAGTAAGTGTCAAGTGTCTGAGGCCGGATTTGAACTCAGGTACTCCTGAATCCAGGGCCGGTGCTTTATCCACTGCGCCACCTAGCCGCCCCAACCACCTTCCTTTCATGGATCAACTCATTAATGTGTCATTTGATCCCTTCATGGTCACCAACTGTGTCGTTTGAAATATTGGGGGGAAGCCTGTCCCTGTTCTAAGTTACTGGGGAAGTTAGCTGGGGTTTCTAATATATTGCTACTTTTACATTAAAGGCTATTGCACCAATTTGTGGCATTCAGCATTTATTAAATCATGTTAAATGTTAGTAGAGAGAGAACACGTGGCTCTGAATTAGAGTTCAGAAGCCCTACGTTACCTAGCTAGAGAGGAGATCTCGGGGACGAGTGGCTGCCTCCTTCAGTATCTCAGCCTAAGAGAGAGGAAGCTTCTTGCGAACCATAGGAGAGGCAACCCTTACACACTGTTCAAAGCTAATTGGCTAGCATCATTCAGATCTATTGGTTTACTGGACCTGGGGGTGATCCATATTAAAATGAGCTTTACCTGCTGAGCTCAAGGTTAGAGCCTTTGCTCTGAGGGTACAGGCTTTAAGGTAGGTGTGATTTCTACTGTCTACTGAGTTAATCAGATCTCTAATTCTACTGACTCTGGGCTGGCTCTTGAGAAACCAACCAGAGTTACTGAGTGTGTGTGTGTGTGGGGGGTGTCTCTGGGTCCCCTATTCCTAGAAATCCAAGAAGCCACTTTCCCCATAGTCCATCTCTCCCCTGTAGAAGAAGAGCTTCCCACCCATGACATGACTCTGAGTATCCATTTGACCCTCCCTTTCTCCTATGTCATGTCTTCCCACCATCTTGGCACGGGTCAGGATTCTCCTTTGTCTCTTCAAATCTCTCCTTCTTTGTTCTGACCTTAAAGTCCTGGTTTCATTTTCCTTCTGGAGTTTTTTATTCATCCTGGTCACCCACCTTTAATCAGCAGTTAGCAAGTTCTAGTCAAACCTGAGGTGAAGGTCAGAATTGATGTCCCAGAATGGCCCAGGGAGGTATTTGACCTGAGTAAGGGGTTGGGAGATGTGAGTAAAGACCCATTTTATAACCTGGCTTGAACCCTTTCCTGGGTCTGGGCCCCAGTTTCCACCCCTAACCCTCCCACACACACACACACACACAAACACACATTCTTCTTTCCTCCCCCAATGAATAGGTTTGATGAATCATTTCCACAAATATTTATTAAGCATTTCTAGTGTGGACAGAGCCCATGCACAGAGATATGGATTCTAGGTAGAACACTGCCCCAGCCCTCATGGAATTCACAGTTCAGGAAGCCAAGGAGACATTTATTTATTAGACGTTTGTGAAACCCTGCTGTGGGCTGAGACTTGTGCTCAGCTCTGAGGAAGACACTAAAATTTGTAAGATACCCCCCTCCCCTTGTGTTTAGTAAGAAAAGAAGACATTTATTCATCTGGTGGTACAGTGGATGGAGCTTGGGACCTAGATTTGGCAAGACCAGAGTTCAAACCTGGCCTAGGGAACTTCCTAGCTGTGTCACCCTCACTGAACCTCTCTGTGCCTCAGTTTCCTCATCTGCAAAATGGGGATAATGGATGATAGCACCTCCCAGAAGAGCTGTGAGGTTCAAATGAGATATTAGGAAAGTGGGGCAGCTAGGTGGCGCAGTGGGTAGAAAACCGGCCCTGGAGTCAGGAGTACCTGAGTTCAAATCTGATCTCAGACACTTAACACTTACTAGCTGTGTGACCCTGTGCAAGTCACTTAACCCCAAATGCCTCACTTTAAAAAAAAAAAAAGAGATATTAGGAAAGTGCTTTGCCAACCTTAAAGTGCTGTATAAATTCTAGTTATTATTATTATCCTACCACTATTTATTAAACACCTACTGTGTGCAGAGCACTATACCTGCCATGGGCTCTGCCCTCAGAGAAGTAAGTGAAGGATGGAAAGCCCAGTGACTGAACGCCAGTGTCCTCTGGGTCAGCTACCAGGAGGCACCTGGGCTCTAGGGAGCTGAGGAGGTCCAGCAAGGACTCAGGAGGCCCTCTGTGCATCCCCCACAGGAGGCCAGGAGCTGGAGGTGGTGGTGAGGGGCTGTGCTGTGACCGGGAAAGACAACAGCTCCATGTCCTACCGAACAAGCCAGGAGATAATCATGCTGAAGGAGACCGTGTGTGACTTTGACCTCTGCAACCACCCAGATGCCCGTGAGTGGGACCCTGACCTGAGCCAGAAGGGATCTTACAGGGCAGGGAGGGAACCTAGAGACTGTCAGAGCTGGGAGGGACCATAAAACATGGAACAGCAGGACCTAGAGGGACCTTGGAACCTAGAACATAAATGGCCAAAGTTGAGGAGGACCTGAGAACCTAGAAAGCCTGAGCTGGGAAGGACCTTAGAAGGACAAATAAAGATTGTCAGAGCTGGAAGGAACCTTAGAACATGGAACGGTAGAATTGGAGGGAACCTTAGCACCTAGAATATAGGTTTGAAAAAGCCTTAGGGTGGAGAAGGCCGGCAGGAAAGCTACCAAACATATACATTCAGAGCTTGCTGTGGCTGGGGGGTACGAGGTGTTAGGGGAGGTCTGTTGAAGGTGTTTTCCCCGGGCGGACAGAGCTTCAGAATGTCCTTGAATAATGGAAGGCCCATGAGAAGGGAAGGGCCATGGAGAGCTCAGGGGGGGACCCTCAGGATGGAGGGCAAGCCCGGAAGGACAAGGGTGGGCGCAGCTTCTAGGTCGGAAGTCATCCGTTCTACCTCTCTCTGTCCTCATTGCTCTGTCTCTACTCTCTCCCCTCCACCTGGGGCCAGGAGAGTCACCCTCTTCCCCTCCCTCCAATTCAGGTCCCTCCCCTACTTTCCCTGGGGCTCGGCGCCTTGAGTGTGAATCCTGTGCTTCCTCTGACCAGAGCTGTGAACGAGGCCGGACCCTGACCCTTCGCTGCCCAGACCCCACAGACCAGTGCTTGGAGCGGATCACACAAAGCGGCCCTGAAGGTGAAGGCAGCTCCTGCCTCCTCCCCAAGTGAACCCCTCATCAGGGCATCTCCCTAACCACCTTCTCCTTCATTCTCCCTGCCTGAGTGTCCCCCATCACTGCCCCTCCTGAGTGTCCCCATCACTGCCTCCTAGTGTCCCCCATCACTGTCCCCCTAGAGTCCCCCATCACTGTCCCTCCCAAGTATTCCCTATCGATGCCCCTCCTGAGCATCTCTCCTACCCATTACTGCCCCTCCCACCGTGTGGTCTCAACAGCGGGCCCTTTGGACGAGCGCTATGTTCGCGGCTGTGGGAGTTTTCCTGACTGCCCAGGTCCTACAGGCTTCCACAACAATGACACTTTTCTCTTCCTGAGATGCTGCAACCACAGCCAGTGTATCAGTGGCCCAGGTGAGAGAAGGGAGGGAAGGCAAGAGGGAGGAGGGAGGAAGAGAGTGGGAGGAAGGAGGAGGATGGGAGGAGGGAGGAAGATGTGAGGAGGGAGGAGGAAAGGAGGAGAGTAGGAGGAGGGAAGGAGGAAGAAGAGAAGAGGGAGGAGGGAGGGAGGAGGAGGGTGGGAGGAGAGAGGAGGATGGGAGGAGGAGGGAAAGAGGAAGAAGAGAAGAGGGAGGAGGAGGATGGGAAGAGGGAGGAGGGAAGGAGAAGGTAGAGAAGAGGGAGGAGGGAGGAAGGTCGAGCTGGCCTAGGTCATTGCAGGGTATGAATAGCATGTGGAGGGGAGGGACAGGCCCTGAGAGACTTAGGGATTTCACTTCTGGAGGGCTGGAGAACCCGTCTGATCTCCTTCCCCTCTCCCTCATTGCGCACCAGTGATGAAACTCTCAGACCTTCCCCTCAATGAACTTCAGTGTCACAGCTGTGAGGGCAATGGGACCCATGGCTGCTCCCCAGAAGAGACAGCCGTCACTGCCTGTCGGGGCCCCATGAATAGGTGCTTTGAAGCCACAGGCACTCACCGTAAGGACCCCCACCCCTGGGGATGGGGAGAGAGTAGCCGGGAAAGGGGACATGAAGGACACAGGGTCAAAGGGCAGGGAAAACCCTTGGAGATCTCCCAGTATAAACCTTTCATTACAAGATGGGGAAACTGAGTTAGGGATTCCTATGGGGGTAGGGAGTAACTTCTTATGGGTAAAGGGGAGGGCGACACATCCTATGGGCTGAGATTGACCAGAGTGGAAGGAAGAGTTAGAGACCGTCCAGTTCAGTGGACACTGTGCCAGGCTTTTCATCAGGAAGACCTCGATTCGTCCAGTTTCTGCCTCACAGACTTCCCAGCTGTGTGACCCTCATCCACCTCCCCTGTGAAGTGAGGACCGGACCCCTAAGGGGCTGGGATCCTTTGAGGCTTAGAGATAGACAGAATCAAAGAACTTGAGACTGAGAAAGGACAGAAGCCACTGCCTAGTCCAGTGCATCACCTGAATCATGCGAAGTGAGGATCTCCTAGAGAGGAATGGATGATGGGGGCTAGTGAGAACCCCCCAACACACACCTACTCACCCACTCACACAAACCCACATACACATACACTCTCACACAGCCACACTCAAGTACATTCCCATATCCATCCTTACACCCTCTCACACTCTTACACCCCCAAATATACTCACAGTATATTCACACACTCTAATACATACACACTATCACACATTATCACATACTCACATAGCCACACTCACACCCACAACACTCTCATACACACAAATACACATTCCCACACACACTGTCAGACTCTCTCTCTCTCTCTCTCTCATACACACACACACACACTGTCAGACTCTCTCTCACACACACAGTCAGACTCTCTCTCTCTCTCATACACACACACACACACTGTCAGACTCTCTCTCACACACACACACTGTCAGACTCTCTTTCTCTCTCTCACACACACACACACACACACTGTCAGACTCTCTCTTTCTCTCTCTCTCTCTCTCACTCACACACACACACACACACACACACACACACACTCCCACTTTTTCCATCCCAAGGCACAGGGCACCTGGGAATCCCAAGCTGGTCCCAAGTTCAGGGCACTGTCCATGGAAGATCATACCCAGGTAGCTACAGGCACAGGATGAGCCCAGGGCAAAATCAGGCCCAACCCTGACCCCCTCTTTTTCCCTTTCTTCTCCCTCCACTCTGCCACAGAACACTGGGGTCCTGGCTACACTGTCCGAGGCTGTGTGGCCCCCACCTGGTGCGAGACCCCGCATCTGACTGCCACCTTTTTCGATCTGACCGAGCCAGAAATCTTCTGCTGCTACAGCAATGAGTGCAATGAAGCGACTCGAGATGCCAAACCCCGAAAAAATGGGGCAGGACTCAGTCTTCTCCCTGGCCCTCTCACCCTCAGCCTGTTTCTGATGCTGGTGACCATGAACTTGATCCCTGCCAAGGTTGCCTGATCCAGCCCCATCCTGCTCCCCACCCCACCTTCCCATCATAATTTAATATTTTATATGTGACAGAAGGTTTTGTATGGATTGTAGAGTCTAAACCCCCTCATCTGCCTTCAGTCCTAGCCCTGTCTAGATAAAAGGCCAGGGCCCAGAGAAGAGGAAAAAGACTGGATGGGGCCTAGAGTGCTAGAATCAGGTCTGCCTGGTGGTCCTTAATGGGCTCTCCCTGAGGCTGGCTCTATCCCTTCCAAGGGCACTACCCCTCCGAAATGGAGCGTGATGCTTGGAAGAGAGAGGACTACATTTCCCACGATGCCTCGGGAAATGAGGCCCAGACTGCACCTTCCATGAATCAGTGGTGAAGGACTAGGACTACACCTCCCATGATGCTCTGGGAGAGGACTCCCCCTTGCAAGGAACTTCAATATCTTAGCTTTTTAAGGGACCTTTCAGAAGCCCTGTCATCCAACCTATTCTTGAACAAGAGTAGTATCCAACGAGTGACCATCCAGCTCAACCTTTGTTTGACTGCACCCATTTAGACCCAACCTCCTGCCTTTCAAGGCACACAGGCAATGAGCATTTATTAAGTGCTTACTGTGTGCCTAAATGCTGGGGATAGAAATACAAGAAGAAAGAACCAGAGTCCCTGTCCTCAGTGAGCTTATATTCTAATGGGGGAAGACGATACTTAAAAGTAGCTATCGAGAAGAAGGAAGGTGCCCAGTCCAGAGATCTGAGGGAAAGGGGCAGCTAGGTGGCACAATGGATAGAGCACCAGCCCTGGATTCAGGAGGACCTGAGTTCAAATCCGGCCTCAGACACTTGACACTTATTGGTTGTGTGACCCTGGGCAAGTCACTTAACCCAATTGCCTCACCAAAAAAAAAAAAGAAGAAGAAGAAGGCAATGAAGCCATCTCCAGAACGGAGGCACTGGCAAGGGGCTCGCCAATGGGAGTCCTCATTCCACTCTGGAACAGCTCCCGTTCTGAGCATGTTCCTCTTTGTAACTGGTTCTGCCTTCTTGGCCATGGCATCCCTTCAGAGAATTAGAGACACTTCTTGTGCCTCTCTAGGTCTTCCTCTCTCCAGGGTCTTCACCATCCTACAGCACTGTCTTTCTTAAATGTGGTACCACAAGAGTGGCATGACCTGGACAGTTCGGAGGAACACTCCCCCTCTTCCTGGAAGCTATGCCCTCTCAGGCCAGCCCAGGAACAATTAGCCCCCCCTCATATTTATGATTCATATTGAACTTGCAGGCCCCTGAAAACCCTTGTTTGTTTTTTAACAAACCCTAACCAAGCCCTCTCCTCTTTTTGTCCTTGTGAAGTTGATTTTTTTTTACTTCATTTTTTAATTTCTCTCTGCAATCCACTTCCTGAATCTCAGGACTTTTTTTTTAAATATATATGTATTTATTGAATATTTTATTTTCCCTCATGACATGTAAGAACAATTTTTACATTATTTTTTTAAATTGTTGAGTTCCAAGTTCTCTCCTTCCCCTCCTCCCTCATTAAGAAGGCAAGCAATTTGATATGGGTTATATTTGTGCAGTCATGCAAAACATTTCCATATAAATCATGTGAAGGAAAACACAGGCAAAAAAAAAAACCAATAAGAAAAATAAAGCAAAAAGTATGCTTTAATCTGCATTCAGACTTGTGTTATTTAAAATTCTAAATGTGGGTTCTAATCTGTCCCCCCAGTTTTGGGGGGAAACCGCCTAAAAAATCACTGATAAATGAATTTAGGTTTTTTAAGGGTTTATTGAAAGATAGTAAAAGAAAGAGAAAGATTGAGAACAGATTTCCTATAACCTGGCAATCCTCACCTTCCTAAGTTCCCCCTTCTGAAGTCTTCTGCCACCATGACCTCTCGCACCAAAAAGCCCCTGAAACCTTTCCCCAGCGTCTGCTTCCTGCTTCATGTTCCCCTCCCAGAAATGGGAGGTTCTTCAAGCTGATTGGCTAGTGTCATTCAAATTCATTGGCTCACTGGACCTGAAGGTGGTCTTGATGTAAAGTTCAAAGTTTTTAGCTTCTGAAAACAATTACTTTCTTAAGTACCCTTAAGTACCAGCCAGATGTGCTTACAATTTAGTAAGCAGTCAACAGCCTTATCCAATTCAATCAGTTTAACTCAGTCTCCAGGTGGGCCCCTGAGTATCTGCTAAATCTCATCTATCACATTCCATTATCTTGACACAGACTCCATCAGTTCTTTCTCTAGAGGTGGATAGCATTTTTCATCAAAAGTCCTTTGGAATTGGGGGCAGCTAGGTGGCACAATGGATAAAAGCACCAGCCCTGGATTCAGGTAGACCTAAGTTCAAATCTGACCTCAGACACTTGACACTTACTAGCTGTGTGACCCCTGGGCAAGTCACTTAACCCTCATTGCCCTGTTCCCCCCCCCCCCAAAAAAAAAGTCCTTCAGCATTGTCTTAGATCATTGTATTGCTGAGAATAGCCAAGTCATTCACAGTTGATCATCCTTTACAATATTGCTATTAGGTACAATGTTTTCCTGGTTCTGCTCATATCAGTTCATGTAAATCTTCCCAGGTTTTTCTGAAAGCATCCTGCTCATCCTTTCTTATAGCACAATACTATTTCATCATAATCATATACAACAACTTATTCAGGGGGCAGCTAGGTGGCACAGTGGATAAAGCACCAGTCCTGGATTCAGGAGGACCTGAGTTCAAATCCAGACTCAGACACTTGACACTTACTAGCTGTGTGACCCTGGGCAAGTCACTTAACCCTCATTGTCCTGCAAAAAAAAGCAAACAAACAAACAAAAAACTTAGTCATTTCCCAATTGATGGGCATCCCTTCCATTTCCAATTCTTTGCCACCACTAAAAGAACTATTAATATTTTGTACATATAGATTGTTTTCTTTTGTTTTTTATCTATTTATAGACCTAGTAGTGTTATTGCTAGGTGAAAGGGCATGCATGGTTTTATAACCCTTTGAGCATAGTTCCAAATTGCTCTCCAGAATGGTTGAATCTGTTTACAACTCCAGCAACAATGCATTAATGTCTCAATTTTCCCACATCCCCCCCAACATTTATCATTTTCCTTTTCTGTCATGTTAGCCAATCTCTGAGATACCTCAGAGTTATTTTAATTTACATTTCTCTAATCAATCATGATTTAGAGCATTTTTTCATGTAACTATTGATAAGCCTTGAATACTTCATCTGAAAACTGCCTATTCATATCCTTTAACCATTTATCAATTGGGAAGAGGCTTATATTTTTATAAATTTGACTCAATTCTCTAAATACTTGAAAAATGAGGCCTTTATCAGAGAAACTTGCTGTAAAATTTTTTTCACAATTATTACTGTGTATTTCCTTCCATCCTGTTTTCCTCCATTTATCCTCTCTCTCTCTCTCTCTCTCTTCCTCTCCACCTTGTCCATCCTCAAAAATATTTTGCTTCTACCACCTCCCCCAATCATCCCTTCCTTCTATCATTCCTCCCTCTTCCCTTATCCCCCTCCCTTCCTACTTTCCTGTAGGGCAATATAGATTTCTATACCAAATTGAGTGTATATATTATTTCCATTTTTGAGTCAATTCTGGTGAGAATAAGGTTCAAGCATTCTCCCCTACCTCCCCCTATTTCCCCTCCATTGTAAAAGCTCTTTCATGCCTCTTTTTTTTTTTTGGGAGGCAATTGGGGTTATGACTTGCCCAGGGTCACACAGCTAGTAAGTGTCAAGTTTCTGAGGTCGGACTTGAACTCAGGTCCTCCTGAATCCAGGGCCGGTGCTCTATCCATTGCGCCACCTAGCTACCCCATTCATGCCTCTTTTATATGAGATAATTTGCCTTGTTCTGCCTCTCCCTTTTCCCTTCTACTAGTCCATTCCTCTTTCTAACCTCTTATTTTTTTTAGATATCATTTCATTACATTCAACTTGCACCCATGCCTTCTGTCTATGTATACTCCTTCTAACTGCCCTAATAATGGGAAAGTTCTTAGGAGTTACAAGTATCTTCTCATGTAGGAATGTAAACAATTTAACTGTATTGAATCCCTTGTGATTTTTCTTGTTTACCTTTTTATGCTTCTCTTGAGTCTTATATTTGAAAGTCAAATTTTCTACTCATCTCTGTTCTTTTTACCAGGAATGCTTGAAAATACTCTCATTGAATGCCCATTTTTCCCCTGAAGAATTACACTCAGTTTTGCTGGGTAGGTGATTCTTTGCTGTAATCCGAGCTCCTTAGCCCTCTGGAATATCATTCCAAGCCCTCTGATTCTTTAATGTAGAAGCTGCTAAATCTTGTGTTATACTGACTGTGATTCCATCATCTTTGAATTATTTCCTTCTGGCTGCTTGCAGTATTTTCTCCTTGACCTGAGAGCTCTGGAATTTGACTATAATATTTCTGGGAGTTTTCATTTGGGGATCTCTTTTAGGAGGTGATCAGTGGACTATTTCAATTTCTGTTTGACCCTCTGGTTCAGGAATATCAGGGCATTTTTCTTTGATAATTTCTTGAAAGATGATATCTCAATTTCTTTCAGGTAGACCAATTCTTAAATTATCTCTCTTTGATCTATTTACAGGTCAGTCATTTTTTTAAAGGAGATATTTCACATTTTCTTCTATTTTTCATTCTTTTGATTTGGTTTTATTTCTTGATGCCTCATGTAGTCATTCATTTCCACTTGCCTGATTCTAATCTTTAAGGAATTATTTTCTTCAGTGAGCTTTCATACCTCCTTTTTTATGTGGCCAATTCTGCTTTTTAAGAAGTTCTTCCCTTCAGTGTGTTTTTGTACCTCTTACTATTTGACGTATTCTGTTCTTTAAGGTATTATTTTCTTCAGTATTTTTTTGTGCTTCCTTTACCAAGCTTTTGACACTTTTTTCATGATTTTCTTGCATCACTCTCATTTATTTTCCCAATTTTTATCTACCTCACTTAATTGATTTTAAAGTCCTTTTTTAGTTCTTTCAGGAATTCTTTTGGGGCCTGAGATCAATTTACATTCTTCTTTGAGGCTTTGAATTTATAAGTTTTAACTTTGCTGCCTTCTGAGTTTGTGTTTTAATTTCTCCTGTCACCATAGTAACTTTCTATGGTCTGGTTCTTTTCTGTTTGTTCATTTTCCAGCCTATTTCTTTTTCTTTTTCTTTTATTTGGTGAGGCGATTGGGGTTAAGTGACTTGCTCAGGGTCACACAGCTAGTAAGTGTCAAGTGTTTGAGGCCATATTTGAACTCAGGTCCTCCTGACTCCAGGGCTGGTGCTCTATCCACACTGTGCCACCTAGCTGCCCCTTCCAGCCTATTTCTTGACTTTTAACTCTCTGTTAAAGTTGGGCTCTGTTCCCATGGTGGAGGGAACAGTGTACTAAGCTTCAGGCCTTTCTTGCTGCTGTTTTCAGAGCTAGTTTTGGGGTTCTGTAAGTTTTCAGTTCTTCCAAGGTGGTAAGGATCTAAGGAGAAGTGTTTACTACTATCTTGGCCTGTGCTTTAGTCAGTGAGTGACCTCAAGCATTCTTTTCTACCCTGGAATTGGGATTCCCATTCCCCTACAACCAAAATCTCTGGTGTGCTAGTATCTCTCCTCAGCCTGGGACTGCAACCCAGGACTGTAACCCAGGTCCAAACATGGGCAATACATGAGAGTCCTGCCCCATGTGCCAGCAAAGGGACCCATGTAATCTCTTCCTGACCAGTTGTCTAACCCCCCTAGCATCTGTGGGGTGAGAGGTCCAGAAGCAGTTGCTGCCACCCTGATTCAGTCACCCCCAAGACCTCCTGCTGATTTGTTGGAGTTGGGTCTGCACTTTAGGCTGGACTGCACTCCACTCTTACCTGGATGCAACAGACCTTTCCTTTTGAACTTCTAAGTTGTCTTGGGCTGGAAATTTGCTATACCCCAACCTTTTGTGGGTTCTGCTGCTCCAGAATTTGTTTTGAGGCATTATTTAAAGTTCTTTGGAGGGGAATTTGGGAGTACTCAGAAGAGTCCCTGCCTTTTCTCTGCCATCTTCAAAGTTGATTATTTTGAACCAGGACAGGGTTCATCTTTATCCCACCACCCACAACCAATCCTTCCCCTCTTCCCAATTTTCCTATTACTGTCAAAGACAACAGCAGATCCCCAGTGACTCAGGCTTACAACCTCAAAGTCATCATCGCCTCCTCTCTTGATGACACCCCATATCTCTAATCTGTTGTCTCTTCCTTCAACAATGTGTCTCCTATACCTCCCATTCTCTCCACTCACCCAGCTGCCACCCTGACACCCTGGCTCTCTTCATTCATTTCTGGTCTCTCACAAGAGGCTTCTGGTGGGTGTCTCTGCCTCGAGTTCCTCCTCCTTCTAGCCCATCCTCTCTACTCAGCCACCAAAGTGATCTTCCTAAAGACCAAGTCTGACCTTGTCACCCCATTGCTGCTCCATCCAGGATCCTCCAGGATCAAATATAAAATCCTCTATTTGGCATTTAAATCTCTTCACGTGAGAATGGAAGCTTCTTGCAGGCAGGAACTGTCTTTATGCTTGTATTTGTATTCCTAGTGCTTAATAAATGTCTGCTGACTTCATGTCCTTTCCCCTTCCTACCTTTCCAATTTTGTCATGATTTACTATCCTCCATATAATCAATGATATGGTGACACCGACCTCCTTGATGTTCCTCAGACATAACACTCCACCTCCCCTTTCATTGACTCTCTGCCGTGCCTGGCATTTTCTCCCTGTTCACCTCTGCCTCAGCCTCCCCTAGCTTCCTTCCATAATTAACTCCAATCCCCCCCCCAACACTTCTACAAGAGGAGTCTTTTCCCATTCCACCCATTGCTAGCACCTTCCCTGAGATCATCTTTCATTTGTACTACATAAATATACTTCATATACTATTTGCAATATGTTCATAGTTGCTTTGTATTGTACCCCTCATCAGACTTGTGAGCTTTTTGAAATAAGAGACTGTCTTTTAACTTTCTTTGTATCACCAGCACTTAGCACAACACATGGCATATAGTAGATGCTTAATAAATGCTCGTTGACTTGACTCTGTATTCCCAGTTTAGCCTGGTACATGTAGGCACTTAACAAATGCTTGTTGACTGACTTTCCACATATCCCTATTAAATTCCATCTTATTCTACCCCAATGTTCTAGTCTATCAAGATCTTTCTAATCCCACCATGAACCTCCTAAACTTTTCTCATTCGAACATTAGATAAATACACCTTCTATGACTTTATCCAAGACTGATAAAAATGCTTAATGTCACAAGGCTAAGCATAGATGCTTGGAACATCCTTATTCCATTAGGAAGGAAGAGGAAGGGAATAAGCATTTATTAAGCACCTGCTGTGTAACAGACATTGTAATAAGTTTTCTTTATTATTAACATTACATTATTAGGGGCAGCTAGATGGCGCAGTGGATAGAGCACCCATCCTGGATTCAGGAGTACCTGAGGTCAAATCCGACCTCAGACACTTAACACTTACTAGCTGTGTGACCCTGGGCAAGTCACTTAACCCCAATTGCCCCTCAAAAAAAAACACATTACATTATTAGTATTAGACTATTATGTAGTATTACCCATTTAACATTATCTCTTAGAGACATTCTTTCCAGCTGACATGGAATGATTCATTAATGACTGCTCCTTTTGCATCTGACCATTCAGCTCATTTCAAATCTGCTACTGTCCAAATCCTGTTTTTCTATCTTTCCCTCAAAAAATAAAATGCTTTGCAGAAATCTCTGTAAACCCTGTCTGTTTCATTTCCTGATTTACCCTTCCAGTGATGAGATGAATCTGTCATGACCAGTGCTAGAGGAAGCCACAACTTTTCCAGAGAGTTAGGTAACTCAGTCTTTGTTAGCAGACTTCCTTTTGTCCCCTTGGGGTGGAGGATCTAACACTCGGCACACTATTAGGTAGGTTAATGTATATTTCATCACAACTTTTCTCCCTAAGCCCCCTAAAACTTTAATTTCTTGTTGCTGACAATCAGATCTGGAATACAATTTCTTCCTCTCTGGGTCCTATTTTCTTAAGATAGTAGGTTCATTTTGCTTGTTACCCATACTTAGTAAATTTGTATAGAGATGTCTGAAACTATGGGAATTGTTACTGACTCTTTTCTTGGATTTCTCCTTCTGTAAATTTGTGGGCATCTCTATTGTCCTTTTTCCTAGACTGGAGCTGTGGGAAGAACCATTCTTAGGGGAAGTGAGCTAAAATTTAGAACAATGATCAAGATAAGGAGCATCCAAAAGCTCAATCTGGAGCCTAAGCTGAACACACAAGAAACTCACCATCTCATGGGCTTAGAAAGTGGCTTTGTGCTTTAGAAAGCAAATTAGTCATACTTAGAGCATCTGTGATTTTGTGATGTGAGTTATCTCTCCACCATGGTCTTAGGGTCATAGATCCAGAGCTGAAAACAATGTCACAGTCAGGTGTAGACTGAGGAGCCCAAACCCCATTCCTCAGACTCCAAATTCAGCCTTCTTTCTACTCATATACAATCTTCATAAATCGCCTTGGCCAAAAATCTCTATAAGCTGATAGCCAGCCCACGAATGAGTTGCTACTGGACACCCCAAATCCCTCTCAGCCTCTGGTCCTCAAGGCTCAACTAGCCATCTGTTACCTCTCACAGTGCATCCAATGGAATTGTTTCAAAAGGCCACTTTCCTTTTTTTTTTGTTTTTTGTGAGGCAATTGGGGTTAAGTGACTTGCCCAGGGTCACACAGCTAGTAAGTGTTCAGTGTCTGAGGCTGGATTTGAACTCAGGTCCTCCTGAATCCAGGACTGGTGCTCTATCCACTGCGCCACCTAGCTGCCCCCAAACGGCCACTTTTCACCAGCTCAGAGGTTCAAATAAACAAGATAGGATTGTTGTTCAGTTGTTTTTCAGTCGTGTCCGATTCTTCGTGACCCCATTTGGGATTTTCTTGGCAAAGACACTAGAGTGGTTTGTCATTTCCTTCTCAGCTCATTTTTTTTTTTAAGTGAGGCAGTTGGGGTTAAGTGACTTGCCCAGGGTCACACAGCTAGTAAGTGTTAAGTGTCTGAGGCCAGATTTGAACTCAGGTACTCCTGACTCCAGGGCCAGTGCTCCGTCCACTGTGTCACCTAGCTGCCCCCTTCTCAGCTCATTTTACAGATGAGGAAACCGAAGCTAACAGGGTTAAGTGACTTGCCCAGGGTCACACAGCTAGTAAGTGTCTGAGACCAGAATTGAACTCAGGATGATGAGTCTTCCTGACTCCAAAGCCCAGAACTCTATCCACTGAACCATCTAGCTTTGGATTAAACTGGGCCTTTCCTCAAATTCTAGCATCAGGCAGCAGGTTTTTATTTATTTGTTTGTTTGTTTATATGTTTATATATGCATGTATGTGTATATGTGTATAAACATACATTCTGTGTGTATATATGTATATATACACATACACACGCATGTCTGCGCGCGCGCACGTGTGTGTGTGTGTGTGTGTGTGTGTGTGTGTGTGTGTGTATTCTCAATATAAGTCCAAAGGGAGAGCTTCCTCCAATAACAACCCATGTCTTGCCTCCAGCTCCCAATGACCTGCCAAAATGATTTTACTGATTATGTTCCCTGACAAACTCCAGTAACTCCCTGTTGCCTTTAGGATTCACTATAAGCCCCTTTGTTTGGCATTTAATGCTTTTCACAAAGTGGTCCCTTCTCACCTTTCCAATCATCTTTGTCTTTAAGGTATCTAGGTGGTGCAATGGTTAGACCACGTTGCCTGGGGTCAGGAAGACCTGAGTTCGAATGTGACCTCAGATACACTTACTAGCTGTGTGACTCTGGGCCAGTCATTTAACCTCTCTATGCCTTTTTCCTCATCTGTAAAGTAGGGATAACTATATCTGCCTTATCTCAAGGATCAAATGAGATAATATTTGTAAGATGCTGCATCAATGCTAGGTACTATTGCTACTGATTATTATCATTAGATTGTAAACTCCCTGAGGGCAGGGACTGTCCTTTGCCTCTCTTTGTATCCTCACTGCTTATCGCATGGTACCCAGCATGTTTTTTTCTTATCATAGTTCCGTTGTTTTTCAGTTGTTTCCAACTCTTCCAAACTCCTGTTGTAGGTGTTTAATAAACGTTTATTGATTAATAGGAAAGGAAGGGAATAAAGAAATAATACATTTCAGGTGGTAGAGTCAAGCAGTTGGTACAAAACATCTTCCCAAAGTCTGCATCACACCCTCCCACAAGAACATCCTGAATCCAGGGGAAAGTGGGATTGAGGTCAGGGCCTATAGGTCAGAGAAGGTCCTTCAAGATCCATGAAGTCTTTTCTTTTCCCTTCGTGGAGGTCTCCTTGGATGTGCTGTAGCTCCCTGCTGGGCTCTCTGTAGCATCCGGTAGCTTGCTTTCCTCAGAGGATCTAAGTTGTCTATCTCCCAAAGCACACGCTGGGGCCAACTATTCCCACACACTGCCAGGGCCCCAGGCCGAACGGAAAGGGCTTTCCAAATCCTCCTTTTCACAGCTCACAAGACTGCCGTCTGGTCAGAAAAGGGAGAGGAACAGACAAACTCCTCCTCCCCTCAAGCAATTCCTTCTGGGAGCTTGGCCCGGCTGCTTTCTCCAGGACAAGCCCGCCACACCCCGTACCAGGTTCCAGGCTGGCTTGTTATTTTAGCCAAACCCCACCAGGAAGTGACTACAGCTCCTCAGTCAACTCCAATACACTTCTCTAGCAGAGTTTCATTTCCTGAAAAGCCTTTCACTGATTAAGGAGTCTTCTCACCTAGTTTAACACCTTTGATTGATAAGTTAATTCAATAGATGTGTTCTCACCTGATTAACAAATTTATCTTAAGTGGGTTGGGTGAATGATGGATTGAGTCTATTGTGCCTCTTATACTTGCTTTGGAATTTATGGTATTCGGAGGACAGTTTGGGGTTGGGGCAGCTAGATGGCACAGTGGATAGAGCACTGGCCCTGCAATCGGGAGGACCTGAGTTCAAATTCAGCCTCAGGTGCTTAACACTTACTAGCTGTGTGACCCTGGGCAAGTCACTTAGCCCCAATTGCCTCACTAAAAAAAAAAAATAACAATAAACACTTACTGATTGATTGATGATTGCTTCAAGCAACATGGAGATGAAGCACTGACTTGCTCTCCAACTTGGCCATGGTGTAGATATCAAAGGACCCAACCCCCACAACACAAACATTTATTATGCACCTACTATGCACAAGGCACTGGGATAAGGCAACTGGCCTTCAAGAAGCTTGCCTTCTACTGAGGAGATTTTATATGGATACAAATAAACATAAGCGATCCATGCTCTGCAACTCTTCTCCCAAACTCAACTTAAATCAGAATGCTATTACTTGTCCCCTCTGAGTTCTAGCACCAGACAATTCCTTCTCAAGGGCTTGAGTGCAACAGCTCTATGCTGCTCAGTGCTAGAATTCTCTATTCCAATTAACCTCATTGTTTTTATAAAGGCCCATGGAGTTTGATCAAATCCCTTTACCAATCTTACCAGACTTCTGGTTGAAATTTTCATTCATTCATTCATTCATTGCCCAGGCCTTGTTCCCACCTCTGACTGATTTAATAAAAATGTGTTCTTAGATATCAGGGGGATGCCCTCCCACCCTAATTCTAACACTTGTGGGTGATCAGGCAAGGCTTCACAGAGGAGGTGGCTTCACAGCTGAGCTTTTCAAGGAGGACAGAAATATTAAAAGGCAGGAGTAAGGAAAGAGAGCATTCCAGAAATGGGGGATGGTCTGTATATGAGAAACCATAACATGCTACAACAACATTGTTGTTGTTTAGTCCTGTTCGACTCTTCATGACCCCATTTGGGGTTTTCTTAGCAGAGCTCCTGGAGTGGTTTGCCATTTCCTTCTCCAGATCATTTTGCAGGTGAGGAAACTGGGGCCAACAGGGTTCAGTGATTTGCCCAGGGTCACACAGCTAGTAAAGCTGGATTTGAACTCAGGAAAATGAGTCTTCCTGACTTCAAGCCTGATGTTTAATTCATGATGGTGCTACCTAGCAGGCCCTAATTATAACAGTAGTCAGTCTATATATACATAATATTATACTCCATTATATATTATACTCTATTCTATTTTACTGTATTCTATTGCATTGTATTGTACTGTATTGTATTATACTATACTATAAATTATACATACAATACGATACAGTATATTATATTAATTATATTATACTCTATAGTATAGAACATTAAGGTTTGCAAAGTACTTTACATGTTACCTGACTTGGTCTACACAATAATCCTGTGAGATGGACGCTACTATTGCCCCTACTTTCCAGATGATGAAACTGAAGTTAAAGGGCATTAAGTGATTCACCCAGGGTCACACAGCTAGGAAATATCTCAAGTCCTATTTGAATTCAGGTCTTTCTGACTCCAAACCCAACACACCATCCACTGTGCCACCTAGTGACTTATTTTTGAATGGTGCAGAAGGAAGGCCAGGAGAAATCACAGACAGGCAGAACTATTTTGAAAATAATATGATGAATTTATTACATAATTAAAGTAAAAGCAATTTATTATATACCTAAATTTAAAGTGGTCTGCACCTAATTTCTTGGACAACCTCTCTCTTCCTGGCACATAGCACTTAATCAATGCTTATTGATTCATATTGATTGATTGATTGATTTTAATTGATGTTTTTAAAGTAGAATTGCTCCTAAATGGGGGGAGTGGGTGGGAGAGGCATAGAGAGAGAAAATGAAATTGTGATTCCAGAGAATAATGATTAGTTAATGTAGACTCCAGGAAGGGGAAATACAAGAAGTTTAGAAAGTGGGTGAGGGACTGGCTATGAATGCCAAGTTGAGAAGTTCCTATTTTATCTTAGAGGCAATAGGCAACCAATGAAGATCTCTCTTAGTTGGTCATTCACTGATGTGGTCATATCTGCCACTTAAGGAGATAATGTCAGTTATATGGAAAATGGATAAGAACGGGAAGGGATCAGAACCAGGGAGACCAATTAGGAGATTTGGGTGGTCATTCAATAAGAAGAAAAGAGAACCTCAGTTAGGATGGATGGCTGGGCAAGGGTATGAGAGATGTTGTGGAAATGGAAGTCATAAGACTAGGTAACTGATTGGATAGAGGGAGTGAGGGACAGAAAAGTGTCAAAGATGGCATCAACATTAGGAAACTTAGTGACATGATGGTGCCCTCAGCAGAGAGAAATGGAAATTGTTGCCTTATCTTCTTCTTCTTCTTCTTCTTCTCCTTCTCCTTCTCCTTCTCCTTCTCCTTCTCCTTCTCCTTCTCCTTCTCCTTCTCCTTCTCCTTCTCCTTCTCCTTCTCCTTCTCCTTTTCCTTCTCCTTCTTCTTCTTCTTCTTCTTCTTCTTCTTCTTCTTCTTCTTCTTTTTTGCAGGGTAATGAGGGTTAAGTGACTTGCCCAGGGTCATACAGCTAGTAAGTGTCAAGTGTCTGAGGCCGGATTTGAACTCAGGTTCTCCTGAATCCAGGGCTGGTGCTTTATCTACTGCACCACCTAGCGGCCCCCTCCTTATCTTCTTTTTTGTTTGTTTGGTTGGTTTTGGTTTTGGGGTTTTTTTGGCGAGGCAATTGGGGTTAAGTCACTTGCCCAGGGTCACACAGCTAGTAAGTGTTAAGTGTCTGAGGCAGGATTTGAACTCAGGTCCTCCTGACTCCAGGGCCAGTGCTCTATCCACTGCGACACCTAGCTTCCCCCCCTTATCTTCTTCTTCTTCTTTTTTTTTTAAATGAGACAATTGAGGTTAAGTGACTTGCCTAGGGTCACACAGCTAGTAAGTGTTAAGTGTCTGAGGCCGGATTTGAACTCAGGTACTCCTGACTCCGGGGCCAGTGCTCTATCCACTGCGCCACCTAGCTGCCCATCTTCTTTTTAATAAAATGTTTATTTAGGGTGCCTTTCTTCTTTAATCTATACTCTACCCAGACACCAAATTGTTTTTCCTAAATCACAAATCTGACCAATGTATCTTTCTTTTCTGATATGTCACCTTACTCCTGCTTACCCTCTGGATTCCATTTACGTTGGCATACTTGCCCCTCCCCATACATGATATTTTGTCTCCAACCTCTGGCATATGGTAGGATCTTAATAGATGTAGATTGATTGATTGACTTAGTACAAGCTATGCCCCACACTTAAAATGCTCTCCTCCCTCACATCTGCCTCATGGGATGACTTCCTCACTTTAGGTCTCATTTCAAGAACTACCTCCCCTTGGAAGCCTTTTATGATCCTCAATAATACAATACAGTAAACATTTATTAAGTACCTACTATATACCAGGCACTGTACTAAGCATTGGGAATACAACTAAGAAAAAGAAAAATAGTCAGATTCTTCTGGAATCTCCCCATACTATCATTTACATTTATTTTATACCGTTGTTCACATGTTGTATTTCCTAAGTAGTATGTAAAATCTCCTTGAGGACCATGCCTGTTTCATTTTTAGCATATAATAACATTTCTGGCATATGGATAGGCACTTATCAAATGCTGGGATTGAAAAGAAATCATGGGGGGCAACTAGGTGGCACAGTGAATAGAGCACCAGCCCTGGAGTCAGGAGTACCTGAGTTCAAATCTGGCCTCAGACACTTAACACTTACTAGCTGTGTGACCCTGGGCAAGTCACTTAACCCCAATTGCCTCACTAAAAAACTTAAAAAAAAAAAAAAAGAGAGAAAGAGTTAGGGATACTAGGTATTGGTGGGGGAAGACCATGTGTACTGCATAGGTATGGAAATTTCCAGAAAACTGCAGGGAGGGCATCATTCCCAGAGTCCAAAGCAGAAAGACCCTGAGACAAGTGAGTCTTGTTGGTCTTAGAAAAACCCATTTGCAGCAAAGGGTTTTGTTGTTCTTCTTCTTTTGTTTTTGTTTTTGTTTTTTTTGGATAATCACAGACTACATTTCCCATGAGACCATGGTAGATTGGACTACACCTCCTATAATGCTCTGAGAGGCTAGAACTACATCTCCCATGATGCTCTCTCTGATCCACTGCGCCACCTAGCTGCCCCCTCTACTTTCTAAGATTAGGGGAAAAGAAGTCTATGACTAACTCTTTCTTGCTACCCTAGGAATTCATCTCTCTTGGTGGGCCACAGATTAAAAGGGAACAGGAGGGGGCCGCTAGGTGGCGCAGTGGATAGAGCACCGGCCCTGGAGTCAGGAGGACCTGAGTTCAAATCCGGCCTCAGACACTTACCACTTTCTAGCTGTGTGACCCTGGGCAAGTCACTTAACCCCAATTGCCTTGCAAAAATAAATAAATGAATGCATGAATGAATGAGTAAGTAAGTAAATAAACAAACAAACTAATTAATTAATTAATGGATTAAATAATTAATTAATTGATTGATTGATTGATTAATTTGGGGGGCAGCTAGGTGGCACAGTGGATAAAGCACCTGCCCTGGATTCAGGAGTACCTGAGTTCAAATCTGGCCTTAGATACTTGACATTTACTAGCTGTGTGACCCTGGGCAAGTCACATAACCCCCATTGCCCCACAAAAAAAAAAAAAGGAACAGGATTACACTCCAAGCCAACTTCCCTAGTGACTATTTTGGAGGGAAGAGCCAATCAATCTTTAATGCCTTGGACTAAGGCAGTGAGTGCAACTGGGTAGATAGCCCGTACACCCCACTCCCACACTCACCCAGGTTCATGTTCAGCCTCCCAAGCTCACTGATGGGACTGTCATTGCCTTGCACACTCTCTCACAATTATTCCTACAATCAAGCACATGATCCTTACACATTCAATCCCTCTCAATCTCACCACAGATGCCCCCATTCCCTCTTCCTTCTCATAATTTCTCCCACCTTTAGACATTCACCTCTCAAATATTTTTTCTTTTAGATTCAAGCCTTTCACTTATCACCTCTAACAAACATACTGGCTGCTACCACTTACACACCAAGCCCAGAACAACCTTCACACACACTTACCTCTGTCATACTGACATCCTCCATACATCACACACTTTCCCCCATGCACATCTGCCCCTTTCACATACTTCAGAACCCCTTTCCCTCACAGTGTCCCTTGTCCTTACCTTTTTCACACTCATCCTCTCAAATATACCTTTTTACACAATGATCTGTGACAAACTTTCTCCCTCTCCTATGTAACCCTTTGCATATGCATCCTTGAATTGACTCTCCCCTGCCCACACATCAGCCTTTGCTTATTCAGTCTCTTAGTCTCCCAGCATGACATAAAGGAAAAATCCCGGAGCTGAGAGTCAAGAGATCTTAGTTCAAACCTTAACTCTGCCTCAGACGACCTGACAAAAGACAAATTCCTTAGGTTGGCATTCTGGGTCTTCCCTACCCTGACTCCAACTTATCTTTTCAGTAGCATTTTTTTGGTTCATTTTGTTTTTGCAGGGCGATAAGGGTTAAGTGACTTGCCCAGGGTCACACAGCTAGTAAGTGTCAAGTGTCTGAGTCTGGATTTGAACTCAGGTCCTCCTGAATCCAGGGCCAGTGCTTTATCCACAGCACCACCTAGCTGCCCCCCCCCAACTTACCTTTTCCATGTTAATTTATCCTACTCTACTTCACATGCTCCAGTCCAATGATATGACTTACTGGTTGGTTTCTTTTTCCCTCTTACAAATGTGGCTTTGGGCAGCTAGGTAGTACAGTGGATAAAGCACCAGCCCTGGATTGAGAAGGACCTGAGTTCAAATCCAGACTCAGACACTTGACACTTACTAGCTGTGTGATCCTAGGCAAGTCACTTAACCCTCATTGCCCTGCAAAAAAAGAAACAAGCAAACAAAAGAAACAAACGTGGCTTCAAGAATTCCCTTAAGTCAAGGTTCTATCTAGCTCCCACTTCGGGGCATTTGCACACACTATTCCCCAAGTCTGAGATGCACTTCATTTCCACTTGTCAACGTCCTTCCCTTGTTTTCAGACTCACTTCCCCTGTGAAGTTTTCCCTGAACTTTTCAGATTAAAAAAAAGTTCCCAGGGGCAGCTAGATGGTGCAGTGGATAGAGCACTGGCACTGGATTCAGGAGGACCTGAGTTCAAATTTGACCTCAGACACTTCACACTTACTAGCTGTGTGGCCTTGGGCAAGTCACTAAACCCCAAATGCCTCACGGGGGGGGGGGGAAAGTTCCCTTCCCTTTCAACTGTCCCTAGAGCATATTGTCAGAATCTCTCTGTTGTTCCCATTATATTCTATTTTGCATTATTCTTATCTGTTTACATGTCAATTCCCACTCTTCTCCTTCACTGTAAATTGTGTTTCCAGCACCTAGCAGAGTCCCCTTTATACATTTCTAAACGAATTCTGTATCCCAGTAATAGCATCCTGTGTTCTATATATACTAAAGCCACTTTCATCTGTGATATAGCCCCTGGAGACTCACCCCGGCCTCGTTTGTGGGTCCCCTCAGACAAGCTATCCTAGGTGAATGGTCCACTGTGAGATCTCATCTGCTTGAGATCATAGCTCATGAGTGCCCACCAATGTGTTTCCCCTTACAAATGAGCCTAACTACACAATGAATTCAAAACAAAGCCTACATGTAATGGACAGAACTAGGGAAATATGTGGAGAGGTACACATGTGGCTAAGATATATATGTAGAAGGACAAATGCATCAGGAATACACGGGTTGGGAGAACAAGTACACAATGTTACTGGGCACCCAGAGAGGGAGATGACACACACACTTCTGACTCTAAAGGGCTTCTCATCTCTTCCAGTGGTGTGACTGTGCTGCTCCTGCTGGGCCTGCTGGCGTGTGTAGGCAGGTAGGTAGCAAGTGGGCATGATGCTTCTCCTGCTGGTCTTGGCATGATTCCTTTGATGCCATTTTCCTGGTCCTTTGGTCTCTGCTAGGTGAGGCTCCAATGGGGCATTTAGGTGGTGGAGCCTTCTCCGATTCTAGCTTCAGAAGGAGACCTTTGCTGATATTCTACATCTTCTCTTCAAGGGGAAGAGTCGGCTCTTTTCCTCTCTCTTAGGCAGATGGGGCCACCACACAACTAGGCATTGGACTAGGGGGAAATCCCTTAGCTGCTTTTTCACTCTGACGATCATGGGGGGGGCGGGGGGCTGTCAATCATCTGGGTCTTAGCTATGATAGACTTTTCTTTTCCAGAAGGAGATTCCTTACCCCAGGGACCCAGCTCGCAGGAATCCAGACCAGTAGTGCCCGGAGGCATTGTCTATTTTTTAAAACTCTGCTGCCTGCTCACCATGGGCAACTGCTTTATATGAAAGCTTTATCTGATTCAGGGTTACACAGTCCTTGTAACTCCCTGCTTAATATCTAATTGCCTGACCACCAAGGGCTTCTGGGTCTGAGGCACATCCACTTCATCCCTCCATTCACAATTCAGAAGTTTCATTTTGGTCTCCAGGGCCAATGAATGAAGTTGGGGGGGGGGGGGGTCCTTAGAGCGCCTGGAGGCACGGCCAACTGGCATCGTAGGTTGCGAGTACTCAGAGACCTCACTGACTTTCTATGGTCTAAAGACCCACCCAGTTCTGACAGGAATAATAATAATAATAATGATAAAAAGAATAACTATGAAGGCTGATACTTACTAGCTGTGTGACCTTGAGTAAGTCACTTTCCCTGTGCACTTCAGTTTCCTTCTCTCAAAGGAAGGAGGTTGACTAAATGACCTCTGAGGTCCCTTTCAGTTGTAAACGCTGGGATCCTATGATCCTCCTCCCCCAACACACACCCCCAACTTTGTCCCCGCCTTTCCCCCCTCCCTCCTTCTGGGCTCCACAGGCTCCGCCCCGCGCTCTCATTAGGCGGTAGGGGGCGGGGCCGGGCCGGGCGGTGCAGGTGCGGGGCCGGAGCAAGCCAGCGGGCGGGAGGGAGGGAGGGAGGGAAGGAGCGGGCCGGGAGCGAGCGGCGGCGGCACCACCATGGGCCCGGCCCGGCGTTTCCCGTGGCCGCTGCTGCTGGTCTGGGCGGCCGCGGCCGGGACAGGTAGGGAGCGGGGTCGGGGCGCTGTGCTGGGGGGAGAGCTCGGTTGACAAGGGGGGGTGGGGGGGGGGCGGTCAAAGCTGCTGCAAAGGCCAGAACAATGCGATCTATCCGCAGACACCACCACCCCCAACAGCCCCCTGAGCATCCCTGAGCATCCCTGGACGGGCAGACCCCGCACTCTGCCCTTTCCCCGTCTCGGCCTGCCTTCCTCTTGCTCTCCCCTCCACTCCTCTCCCCTCCTCAGCGCCGTTTGGAATCTCTTGCCCGCTCTGCGTTGCACTCCCTGTCTCGCGCCCCCCTCCCCTTCCATTTCCTCCGCGTTCCATCCCTTGTCTAGCGCACTCCCCCCCCCGCCCCAGCTCCATGTCGAATCCCCGGCCCCCTCCGCGTTCTATCCCGGGTCTCTCTCCGCGCCCCCCCCCATTCCGTTTCGAATTTCCTGTCCTCTCCGCGTTCCATCCTTTCCCCGATCCCCGGATCCATTTCGAATCTTCTGCCCGCTCCGCATTCGATCCCTGCTCTGGTGCCCCAAGCCCTCCCGGTTTCATTTCGAATCTCTGGCCTCGCGCCTCTCCCCCCACCCCGGTCGCCACACACCCCCCGACAAAGAAAGGAGCCGGAGCCCGGACCCGCAGGACGGGTGGGGAGTAAGGGGGAGCCACATCCTTAGTCCGTGTGTCCCATGCCCCGATGCGCAGCCGAGCCAGATCGGGTTTCCTGGATGCTTGGGTTGGGGTCCAGAGGGAGAAGGAGAGTGGGAGTTTCGGAGGGAGGGATGCGGCAGTCTACCTACTCCCCACCATCGCACCCAACACAGACACAGGCCCCGGCTTAGCCCCGGGACAAAGAGGCCCATCTTTGTCGGTCTTCCCCGTCCCTCTCGCCCACCATTCCTTACAAACTGTCTCTATTTTGCCGACCCCTCATTCCCTCAATCCTCCTCATCTTTCTACCACTCCATCCCTTTCTTCCTGACCCTCAAAGCCCGGTCTCTGTCCCATCCCTATCCCTGTCCCCCTCCTTATCCTTGTCTTCTTACCCGCTTTGTCCCTCTCGATCTCTCCCGTCCCTGTCCCCCATCTCTGTCTCCCTGTCTTTCCTATCCCTATCTCTCCAATCTGTCTCTTCCTGTCCCCTTCTTCATCCATGTCTTCCCTTGATCCCTGCCCCTCTGCTTTTCCCCATTCACACCAGATTAGGGTCTGAGCTGGAGATGTTGGGGTTGGATGAAGGTGGTTACAAGAGAACACACAATGAGGGAACTTGTGTCAGTGCCAGACACACCAAGCAAATTCATACATACACACATTGGAAGGACAATGTGAGGTACTGAGAAAACCACTGGATTTGGAATACAGAGGCCAGGGATCAGATCTCAGCTCTGCTACTTACTTACCTATGTGACCTTGGGCAAGTCCCTTTAGGTTTGGGTTCTCAATTTCTCCCTCTGAGTAACAAAAGGGTTGGACTAGACATTCCAGCCCTCACATTCTATGTTCTAAGATCCTTTCCATATTGATACTCTATGTTTAAAGGTCTCTTCCATCTCAGACATCCTATGGTTCTGTGACATACAGGGATCTCCAAGCATAGTCTCCACCTTGACAAATCCATAGCCCTTCAAAGACATAGAAACTCACAGACCAGTTGGATAGAGGGCCCCAGTGGGGGCCTCCTGGTGAGACAACTGAAGAGGTACATAGTGTTTGTGTCTCGACTTGCTGAGCCTAAGCATCGATCAGAGTTGGGTGTTTTCATAGGTTTGAGACAACTACGATCTGGTGTCAGGGAAAGAGCCCTAGGCTGGTAACCAGGAGAACTGGATTTGTCTAGTCTTGCCTGTGCCCCTGACTTGTGGTGGGACCTTGTCAAGTACCTTCTCCCCTCAGTTTCCCTTGCTTTAACCTGAGAAACAGAAAACTAGAAGAACTCTAAGGCTCCTCCCAGCTCTGACATTCTATGTTCTTCCTAGCCCCGACATTCTTCTGTCTCTAATAATGAATATTCTAAGTTCCCTTCCAGAATCTCATCTGACATCCTATGTTCTGACATTCTATATCTTAAGTTCCCTTCGGACTCGGACAGAGACCATGAGTTCCATTGTCCCTTCCAGTTCAGACATTCTCCATTCTAGGTTTCCTCTTCCAAGTCCAAGTTCCCTTGCTTTTCAGGGCACAGGCACCTAAAGGCACAGGTCCAAAGAACCAAATGCCTGGTGTCTCTGGCATCAGCCTATCCTCTTCCTAGGACTGTCCCAGAGACATACAACACCATTTCTCTGACCCACTGCAATTCCGCATTCCTTCACCATCCCTGCAAACCTCCAGTCTCCTGACAGCATTTGCTCCAGTGCCCTGGCAGTCATGGTACAATTTTCATAATACCTCTTATCTTCACAGACTTGTGAGTTCTTCAACTTGCAGTCACTGACTTTCAGGATACAAAAATCAAAACTTTCCAATCCTATCCCAAAGTCTTAGATGTATGCTCTCAGAATCAGACTCACAAACCAGAGACTCATCCAGAACCTGAAGAGATTCCTGAGTTCTAGACTCTTCATATGAACTCTGGGCTCTGACAAGAATCATTCACTCTCCATACCTTGGAGAACTGGGCTTTAAGAACAATTCATAAATCCTATCGCCTCTTACAGTCATAATCCCTGAAATCTGAAGTCTCAGATCTATAATCTTACAAGCAGAGTTTCTAGAATAGAAACTAGAGACAGACTCTAGACGTGCAATGATAGGCTCTTGAATGTGAAACTTGTGAGCTCTAGAATCTTAGATTCTGGGTCTCACACTGAGTCTTAGAATCTCAGACTGAGAGGCTCTTAGAATCTGAGAGAGAGAGAGTCATCCAAGCTTCTACTGAATCTGAGGGTGGATACCTTCAGGGCATTGCCTTAATCTTATAAATAAACTTTCCCCCAAAAAGAACACAGTGAAAGGCCAGTTGCGGTGGGATAGAAAGAGTCTGTGCCTGGGTGTCAGAAGACCTGAATTCTAGCCCTGATGCTTCACCAGAGATTCACGAAGTGGTCTTGGAGAATTCCTCCCACTCTCTGGGCCTCGGTTTCCCCACTTGGAAAACAAGAGGGTTGAACTTGGTGATATGTCTATGGGTACTTCTAGCTCAAACATGTTATGACCTTGTCTCCAGACTTGGGGGGAGGGAATGACTAAGGAAAATACTCACTCTTTAGGCTACTGGGAGCTGGTCTGGAGCCACAGATGTGGCCCTAAACCTTTCCTCTAGCTGTCCCCAACCCAGAGCCACCCTACTTGCCACTCTGGGAAGGACATTTGAAAGGTACTAGAGGGAAGGAAGAACACACAGAAACACTGAGAGATATGTGGAAACAGACAAACACAGGAAGAAGAAGCAAGAATAGAGACACTAAGACACAAAGACCTCCAGTGGTCACCCCCACCCTCACCACCACCCCCAGGAAGACTGGCTGACGTGTGCCTTGCTGTGTTGATGGAATTCTGGTTTTTTGAATGGAACTCTTCTGAGTCATCCATGGGAGGATGCCCTGGGTTTCGGCAAGGGGTGGGGAGGTGGGGGGGGGGTGTTGAGGAGTAGGGAGAGTAAGGGAGGGAAATGTCAGAGGGAAAAAAGTTCAATTCAAAGTCCCTTCAATTCTGCAATTCTAAGGGTTGGGGGTGGGGGAGGGCCAGGACACTTGGGTCCCTGCTGGGTTTGCTGAGGCCTGGGGGATGAGCATGCCTGGGTCCTCGAGGTGGCTGAGCTGGGGGCGGTTAATGCCGTGCGAGGCAGCTCTGTCCCCGCCAGGACAAAGCGGGCTTTCTCTCCCCCAGGGAGGGAGCTAGACGGACCTATTAGTTCCCAACCGCTCATGGCACCAGTGAACTTCTTCTTCCATAGTCCCTGCTCTTCAAGAACCCAGGCATTCTGATGCCCAGCCCTACCAGGCCCCAGGAAGCCTGACCTATTCCTCTCCAACCCCCAGGTGCCCAGGCTGGTGAGGGTGTTTCCTGAGTGACATATTGGGACACCTCTGGGGAAGTCTCCTAGGAATCCCCGCCCCCGGCTTGGGCTTCAGCCCAGCATCTTGGGAGCTCAGGGAATCCCAGGAATGCGGGGGCCACAGGGGGGCTTTGTGTGACTCCAACTGCTGACTCACCCTCCCCACCCCCACCAACATTCCCCTGCCAGACCCAGGAGTCTGGGTCCCTTGAGGAGCAGGGGCTGGGGGTCCAGAAACCTGAGTCTCAAACTGGATGAGAGCCTGATATCCTGGATCTCCAAGATGCTTAAATTCAGTTCACTTAGATCCCTGGGAAGCCAGATGCCTGGGTGATTCAGTGACAGGGAGCCCTAATACCTGGGTTCCTGGGAGACTGGAAGCCCGTACACCTGAGTGCCAGGAAGACTAGAAGTTAGAATCCTTGGGTCCTTGAGAGATCAGATATCAGGGAGACCAAATGCCTGAGTGCCTCAGAAACTGGGAAGCCAGATACCTGGTCCATGGTAGCCCAGATGCCTAAGTCCCTGTCATACTTGAAGTTCAAACTGAAGTCCTTGGGAGACTGGATGCCCAAGAACCCCAATGCCTGAGTCTGTAGCACAGTGGGAGCCCAGGTACCTGGGTATTTGAGATGAAGGTGGAAGGAGGGCTGTTCAGGCGCCTGAGTAATGTCAGTGAGGGCTCCTGGGGTGGAGATTTAAGAGGAATTATTGTCTGGGTCCTTGAAGTGGGGTTTTAGGCGCCTGGGTCCCTTAAGGGAGAGGTCGGTTTGGGTGCCTAGGTCCTTCGGGCTGGAGGGAGAAGAGAAGGAGGATCTGGCGCCTGGGTCTGGAAGACTGGGGGTGGAGGGCAGTCGAGAGCTTGGGTCCCTGGAATACAGGCGCCTTTACACCCAGAGCAGGAATAATCGGGGCTTTGTGCAAAGGATGCTCCGGACTCGGCCATTGATGGGGGGTGGGGGGGGCGTGGAATGTACCACCTCCAGAAATTTGGGGGGGTTCAGAATCTTGGGAGCTGGGGAGGGGGGGAATGACCTTCTCCGCTGAGCGACCTTGAGCCTCCCGTGGGGATTCGCTGACTCAGCGTGAGGGGCGCGTCCCCCTTCTCTTCCTTTTTTATTCCCCCCTTCCCTAGGATCGGTCCATCACCACGGAAACCCGACTGGTGACAGCTGGGGCCCGGATGCCTGGGTCCCTGAGGGGAGGGGGGAGGTCAGGACTCCTGGGTCCCTGTGGAGTCGGGGCTGGGGGGATGAGGATACGCGGTTCTCTGAGGGGAGGGGCCTGGGGAATCTGGACGCCTGGGACTCAGAGCAGAGCGGAAGATAGGGAGGAAGGACTCTTGAGTTCTTGTCCCTTTCCTTCCCATCCCTCTCTTTTTTTCTCTCCTCCTCCTCCTGCTGCTCTTGGCACTATCTCTATGGCAATGCCCCGGCGCTGTCAACACAACCTTAGGTTTAAAGGGCCCGCGCCCGGAGCCTGAGCCCTCTGGCCCAGCCTTCAGCCCCTGGCCCAACCTCCTCCCTGTGGCCTTCAGGCTCGCCCCTCCCCCTTCCCACCCCCCCCACCCCCACTCCCAATGGACACAAAAGCTCTAGGGACATTAACATTCCTGCCACGAGCCCAGCTTGTTACTGAGCCTGGGAGGGAGACTCACAGAGACCCCCCAGGGACAAGAGGGGGATGGGGACCAGGAAGGAGATGGGACTGGGAAGGGGGAGAGGAGAGAGATGGAAATTTGATGAAAATAAGGATGGGGTGGGATGGAAATAGTGATGGAGCATGCGAATTGGGGAGGGGAGGGGATGACTAAATTGGGGAAAGAAAGAAACTGGGGGATGGGTTGGGGTGGGCTATGGAGATCATGTCTCTGGATAAATAAAAAGGGGAAAGTTGGGGTGGTAATGTAGTTAGGGGTAGAGTGGGGATGGACTAGGGATGGGGCATGTCTTAGTGATGGAGAGAGGAGAAAAGAGGTTGGATCTGGTAGAAATGTAGCTCTGAAGAATGGCTTTGGAGACAAGGAAGGGAGATGTATTGGGCTGGGGATGGAGATGAGGAATAAGGTGGGCTTTGGTTTAGTCACAGGAATGATGAAGATCTAGAGAAATGATCCCTTATTTAATGGGCGAGCTGTGCCTGCCTGTGAAGCCTGCACATCTCAATGTATCTCTGGTGCCCAGGGTCGGCCCAGGGGGTGCAGACTGAGAACGTGACGGTAGCGGAGGGCGGGGTGGCAGAGATCACCTGCAGACTCCACCAGTATGACGGTTCCATCGTCGTCCTCCAGAACCCAGCTCGGCAAACACTGTTCTTCAACGGCACCAGGGGTGAGGCGAGCCAGATGCCTGGGGCCCTGCTGGGGTGGGACGGGACACTGGATCAACAAACCTGGGGCCTTGGGAGGCAAGTGCAACTGGGACAAGTCCCCACAAGGCCCAGATGCATTCCAGCCCTCGTGTCTGGGCTAGGGAGGGAAGGATGGGTCAGTGAAAGTTTGGAAGGGGAGGGGAGGAGTGTGGTCCAGGGTGGGAGTCGGACAGAGATAGAGGCACGGGTTGGGGCAGTGGAGAAAAGAGCCGGCTGTGGAAGAGTAGGAAGACAAGAGTTGGGGAGGGTTGTGAAAAGAGAAGGGCCAGAGAGGCAGGACACCCGGGTTTTCTCTCACCCCTCTGTGACCTCCCAGCCCTAAAGGATGAGCGTTTCCAACTGGAGGAGTTCTCCCCAAGAAGGGTCAGGATAAGGCTCTCAGATGCCAGGCTGGACGATGAGGGCGGCTACTTCTGCCAGCTGTACACAGAAGACACACATCACCAGATCGCCACCCTCACTGTGCTTGGTAAGGCCCCTCAAGCCTGAAACATTCTGGACCCTGCTTGCCTTTGAAGCTCTGGGACCTCAGACCCAGCTCCCTTTGGCTTGTGTGACCTCACACTTGTTACCTATCGATCCCTGAAGTGCACACGACCTCTGATTGTAGACTAGGACCTTCATTGGCTCAGAAGTTTATGAAGGGGGCAGCTAGGTGGCACAGTGGATAGAGCACCAGCCCTGGAGTCAGGAGGACCTGAGTTCAAATCTGGCCTCAGACAACACTTACTAGCTGTGTGACTCTGGGCAAGTCGCTTAACCCCAATTGCCTCACTAAAAAAAAAAAAAAGAAGTTTATGAAGCACCTACTGTGTATCAGGCATTGCCCTAGACGACTGGAATCCAGTCAGTCAATAAGCATTTGAAAAATGAAACTGGCCCTACCTTAAAGAAGCTTGAATTCTACCAGGGGAAACCAAAATGTGCATTTCTATGGATAGACAGGTAGGTGGCACCACAGTGGATAGACTGTTGGGCTTGGAGTCAGGAAGACTCACCTTCTCGAGTTCAAACCCAGCTTCAGTTACTGGCTGTGTGACCCTGGGCATGTCACTTCACCCTTTTGGCCTCAGTTTCCTCATCCATCAAAAGAGCTGAGGAGGGAAGGCAAACCACTCCAGTATCTTTGCCAAGAAATCCCAAAGGGGGGTCAGGAAGAGTTGGACATGACTAAACAACAATGGATACATATAACATAAACAGCTGGCTCAAGGTAACCTTGGATGGAGAAGGCATTGGCAACTGAGGGGACCAGGGAGGGCTTCCTACAGAAGGGACACTTGAGTCTAAAGAAACCAGGGACCCCAAGAGGCGAACGTGAAGAGGGAGAGTCTTCTAGGTGCCCTTCTCTGTTCTGACAGCCTCTACCCTGGTACATACCCTCATCACCTCCTACCTGGAATACAGTAGTAGGTGCTGATGGGTCTGCCTACCTCAAGTCTCTCCCCATTCCAGTCCATCCTCTACTTGGCCACCAAAGCAATCTTCCTTAAGCACAGGTCTGGGGGCAGCTAGGTGGCGCAGTGGATAGAGCACTGGCCCTGGAGTCAGGAGGACCTGAATTCAAATCCGGCCTCAGACACTTAACACTTACTAGCTGTGTGACCCTGGGCAAGTCACTTAACCCCAATTGCCTCACCAAAAAAAAAAACCCAAACATGGGTCTGACCATGCCATCCCCCTTATCAATCAACTCCAGTAACTCCCTATCACCTCCAGTATCAAATATAAAATCCTCCACTTGGCATCCAGAGCCCTTCACAACCTTCTCCCCCCCACCCCCTTCCAGGATTCTTATACCTGAAACTCCCTCTCTGGAAGTCCCGTGACTGGTTTTCTTCCTATTCCTCACAGAACACACCTTCTCACTCCCCACGCCTTCCATGCCCTCCCTCTTTCCCTCTGCCTCCTGACTTCGACTCGACTAAAAATCCTACCTTCTGCAAGAAGTCTTTCCTGATCCCCTCAATTCTAATGCCTTTCTTCTGCTGACTATCTCCAATTTACCCTGACTATAGCTTGCTCTTAGGTAGCTGTCTGGACGCTAACTCCTCCATTAGTCTGTGAACTCCTGGAAAACGGGGACCATCTTTTGTATCAGCATTGCTAACGCTCAGCACACAGACATTCATGTCTCTTGAATAAGCAGAGGGACCAGACCGTGCAAAGGCACAGAGATGGTAGATGTAGTATCCTGCGTGAGGAAAGGCAGGTCGTCCAGTATGTCGACCACCCAGTGGATGGAGAGGAAGAGTCAGTCTCTGCCCTCATGGGGCCTAGTTTTTATGGTGGGAGGAGAAAACAACAGGTATAGATAAGTAAATTCAAAATGTATACAAAGTAGTGGCGGGCATTAACAAATTAGTGGAGTCACTAGAAGGGTTTGAAGAAGGCACAGGTGGGCAGCTAGGTGGCGCAGTGGATAAAGCACCAGCCCTGGATTCAGGAGAACTTGAGTTCAAATCTGGCCTCAGACACTTGACACTTACTAGCTGTGTGACCCTGGGCAAGTCACTTAACCCCAGTTGCCTCACCAAAAAAAGAGAAGAAGAAGAAGAGGAAGGCACAGGTGAGAAGGGAGTGCTTAGGAAGCCTATGCAAAAGCTTTGAGGGGATGCAGTGGATAGCACCGGCCCTGGATTCAGGAGGACCCAAGTTCAAATCCAGCCTCAGACACTTAACACTTACTAGCTGTGTGACCCTAGGCAAGTCACTTAACCCCCATTGCCCCGCAAAAAAAAAAAAAAAAAAAAAAGCTTTGAGAGGAGAGATGGGATGATTTGTGTGGGGAACAGCAAAAACAAAGCTGTCTAGTGCCAACCTTCTCTCCAAAGGGGAAATGAGTCCCAGAGAGATTGTGCTGGCTTATAGTTGCTTAATAAATGTTTATTGGCTGAATGACTAGTAAGTGGCAGAGCCCAGATTTGAATTGACTCCAAATCTAGGTGGGATGTTTTGTCTGCATCCCCACTGGGTGCTGACATCCCCTCTCCCTCTTTTGCAGTGGCCCCAGAGAACCCCATAGTGGAGGGTCGGGAGCAGGCTGTGGAGGGCGGTGAGGTGGAGCTGAGCTGTGTTGTGCCTCGATCCCGACCCCCAGCCATGCTTCGATGGTACCGGGACAGAAAAGAACTCCGAGGTCAGAGGAAGTAGAGGGAGGGCCTGGGTAAGGGGGCAGGGCATTTGGGAAGGGGGAGGTGAGGGTGCAGCCAGGTAACACTCTGGTCAGTCTGGTACCTTTCTTTGGAGAAAAGGAGTGATACTTGAGGGCTGGGACATAGGGGAGTCTGAGGGGTGGATCAGGAGCTGGGACCCCAAGGGAACTTGTCTGCCTGGGCAGGTGTGGACAGCCGGCAGGAGAACGGGAAGGTGTGGAGTGTGGCCAGCACAGTGCGCTTCCAAGTGGACCGGAAGGATGATGGCGGCATCGTCACGTGTGAGGCTCAGAACGCAGCACTTCCTCCGGGCCACAGCAAGCAGACTCAGTATGTGCTGGATGTCCAGTGTAAGTGACCAGGCTCTGGGGGGAAGGGTGCAATACTTACAACACAACGGAGTAAAGGGGGACCTAGCCTGAAGGAACTTTGGACACTCCACTTTCACTCCTACTTTTGATGGATAGGGAAACTGAGGCTCAAAGAGGAAATCTCAGACATCACTGAAACTAACCCTAGACATTTTACAGATGAGGAAAGCAAGCCCCAGAGAGCTCAAGTGATTCAAATAAAGTCACACAACCAGCTCTCCCCTAGAGATAATCTAGTTTAAAACCTCATCCTGGGGCGGCTAGGTGGCGCAGTGGATAGAGCACCGGCCCTGGAGTCAGGAGTACCTGAGTTCAAATCCGGCCTCAGACACTTGACACTTACTAGCTGTGTGACCCTGGGCAAGTCACTTAACCCCCATTGCCCTGCAAAAAAAAAAAAAAAAAAAACACCACCTCATCCTCAGGAGTAACAAAATCTTAGGTCTCAGCTTCACCAAGTGGGATGCCAGATCAGAGACTACCAGTTTAGGAGGGAAGTGTGGATTAGAAATACTTTGGCCCTTAATATGTCTGGCCTCCCAAATCCAGCTCCTGGGGGCTCCCCAAGCCCTGGGACATGACAGCTGTGCGGGCTTAGAAAGCAGCTGGAGAAGACAGGCTGTGTTTGGAAGTAGACGACTTGAATTTGGATTCCGCTTTCATTTCTCATTTGCCTTTGTGACTTTGTATCTGTGTAAACCTCAGTGTGATCTATCAAATGAGGAAGTTGGGGGGCAGCTAGGTGGCGCAGCGGATAAAACACTGGCCCTGGATTCAGGAGGACCTGAGTTCAAATATGACCTCAGATACTTGACACTTACTAGCTGTGTGACCGTGGGCAAGTCACTTAACCCTCATTGCCCCGAAAAAAAATTTTTTAAGTTAAAAAAAAAATGAGGAAGTTGGACTAGGGAACCTCTGAGGTCCCTTCCAGATCTAAATCTGCAATACAAAAATCATCACTAGCATTTTACATTTTATCATTTAGTGTCCATGACCCTCTACGGTAGGTGCTAATATCCTCATTTGACAGATGAGAAGACTGAGGCTGAGTTACTTAGATGGCTAGCATCTTGAGACAGAATTTGAACATCCTCTTCAAGTCCGGAGCTCTCCCTCCCCTCCCCTCCCCTCCCCTAACTAGGCCACCTAGCTGCCTACCATCATCTCTAAGTCTCTTCTCTATTTGAAAAAGGCCAGAAAGGTTAAGTGACTTGCCGAAAGCCAGAAGATAGCAAAGTTCGAGGCTTAGGACTCAGGGCTCCTGATTCCCGGGCCAGTCTTCTGCCCTCTGCCACCTGGAAAAGGGGGGAGGGCAGGGTGGGAGCGGAATGCCGGTCTGGGGCGGAGGAGAGAAGGCTGGCCATCTATACCTGGTATTTGCCGGGCTTTCCCTGCCTCCCCCCTCCCCAGCCTTGACCTTCCTGCCTCCTTCTGCTCGCAGACTCACCCACCGCCCGGATCCACGCCTCCCAGGCTGTGGTGAGGGAGGGAGACACCTTGGTGTTGACTTGTGCTGTCACAGGGAACCCCAGGTCAGAGAATGGGGTGGATGGGATACTCTTGAGTGGGTTGGGGTGGAGGGGGATCTGAGGAAGGACTGGGTGCCTGAGTCCCCAAATGGTGAAGTGGACTGGGGGATTGGAATGCCTGCGTCCCGGAATGTAGGGAGGGAGGAGGGTCTGGGAAACTGAGGTGCCTGGGGGTTTGGAATGCCTGGGTCCTCGAGTGGGGAAGGGGGGGGGTGTCTAGGGGATCGGGACTCCTGGGTCCCTGAAGGTCTGAATACCTAAGTCCCAAAGAGCAGGGACTAGGCTGGCCGGCTGCCTGGGCCCTTGAGCTCTCTGGCTCCTCCTCGCAGGCCCGGGCAGATCCGGTGGAGCCGGGGGAACGAGTCGCTCCCCGAGCGGGCAGAGGCATTGGGAGAGACGCTGACCCTCCCTGGCCTCACCTCCCTAGACAACGGCACCTATACTTGTGAGGCCGGGAACAAGCACGGCCAAGCGCGAGCTCTCTACGTACTGGTGGTCTACGGTGAGGCACGAAGGGACCACCGATTCCTGGAGCCGGGCAGAGGCATCCCGGAATACGAGTGGGGCGGAACCCAACGCGCCATGGGCACGACGGGAGGGATGGGGGTCTGAGCGACGCCCCTGGCTTCGCTGGCGAGCGGGGCGGGAAAGGTCCACGAATGTACACGGCGCGGCGGGGGTGTGTGTGGGGGTGTGTGGGCCCGTCCCCGAATTCGTCCTAGTAATGTGCCTTCATTTGCCGAGCAGACCCCGGCGCGGTGGTGGAGGCACAGACCTCAGTGCCCTATGCTATCGTGGGTGGCATCCTGGCCCTGCTCGTCTTCCTCATCATCTGTGTCCTGGTGGGCATGGTCTGGTGCTCCGTGCGGCAGAAGGGTGAGCAGGGGTGGGGCCGGGATGCCTGGAAGGGTGGGGCTAGGGTCACTGATTGGCAAAAACCAGACGGGGAGGGGCTTGTGCATAACAACTTTGCGGGGCGGGTCTCTGGTCTTGTGCCCCTTGGTTCTGTCCTATCGCGTCCTTTCCCGATCCAGTATTTTGTATCTATGTATCTTTTTGTATCTTTGATCACCCCATTTCCCTAAACCCATCTCTGGGCCTGTGTTGTCTCTATCCCTGTCTCTGATTCTTTGTGTTCCTATGTGTCTGTCCCGTCTCTCCTGAGACTCTCATTCTCCATTTCTCTCCCCCGGCCCCATTCCCCCACCTTCCACAGGCTCCTATCTCACCCACGAGGCCAGTGGACTGGATGAGCAAGGGGAGGCCCGCGAGGCCTTTCTTAATGGGGGCGATGGACACAAGCGTAAAGAGGAATTTTTCATCTGACCCTTCCCCGTGTCCCCGGCCCTGGCTCTGCCCCTGGCCCAGGCAGGGTCTCACCAGTCCAGGATGGAACCAGCAAAGACTTACTTTGACTTGGGCCAAGGGCCTTTTGGGAGCTTTCCCCACCCCTAACATCCAGCAAGCCAGGGAGGCCGTACCTGGGCCCTTGTGAGGGAGGTTAGGGCTGGGGGCCAGATGTTGAGATGCCTAAGGGGGTGAGGTATGGGGAATCAGGATACCTGGGTCCCCTGAGGGGCAGGGAATGGGGAATCAGGGTGTCTTGAATGCCCCAGAAGGGGAAGATATGAATACTTGAGTCCCCAAGAAGGAAAAGGAGACCTGGAGACCTGGGTCTCTGATGGGCCAGGGGCTGGACACTTGGGTCCAGGGTGGGGGTAGGGGGTGGGAGTAGGGGTAGAGGCTGGGGGAGGGGGGTGGCAGGGTTGGGGAGCAGCCTGGGGTGGGGGTAGGGGACTTGTCTTCTCCGGGATCCCTCCCTGGGCGCTGTGCCAGCCATTGTGAGAGTCCCACAGACATGGGGACTGCTCTTTGCAAAGCCATGTTCGCACGGTTGGGGGGGAGGGATGGGGATTCTGTGTCTTTGTCATAACTCGTGATGGGGGAGGGGGGCCTGTCCCCCTCTCCAGGCCCCACTCCTGCCCACAGCTTGGGCTCCCCCCACCCACCACATGCCTCCCCTAGATCCCCTCTCCCCCAGCCCCCAGGACTCCCACAGGGCTCTCCCCCACCACTCCATCCCTTCTCTCCTTCTCCAGGCCTCCAGGGGGAGGGGCCCAGGGTCCACGTGTGCGTCTCTGTGGTTTTATATATAATATATTAAAAAATGAAAAATCTGTATTAAAAAAAATCAGATTTCACCCCCCACCACCACCATGATCCACCCCCATTCCAGGCCTTTTTCTTGTAAAAACACGTTTTGTACGGGGGGAGGGGGGTACGGAGGGGGTGGCAGCCCCACTAACCACCATTAAACTAAGGAGAGATTAAGAGTCGGCCCAGTTGTCTGTCTGTGGGAGAGTGGGATGGGAAGGAGAGCCCCTGGATTCAGAGCGGGGAAGATGCCCCCCTGGGCATGAGGAAGAAGCGATGTGGGAAAAGCCTCCGGAAAAAGAGGAGCTGGAGAAATTGCGAAAGGCCCTGGGGAGTGAGCTAATCCAAGAGGGCAGCGCGGAGGAGTGCGGAGAACTGAGAAGCCGGGGACGGGGGGGGGGGGGGGGGGGGGGGGGGGGGAAGGGGGGAGGCCCGGCCGGGTTTCGGTCAGATGAAGGAAGGGGGCGGGGCTTGGGACGTAAGACGTCTTCATGAGAAAAGGCCAGATTCGTGGGGCTGCGAGTGTTGGGGGGGGGGGCGGACAGAGACAACTTGGGGAGCGGGGAGGGGGAGCACGGGCGACCTGTCATTAGACCAGAGGGGAGGGCTGGAGAGATACCCCGGGGGAGGGCCGGAGGCCGACCAGGGAGAGTTTAAGGTACTTCCCCAGAGAAGGGCTCAGAGGTGAGACATGCTGGGCCCTAGAAGGGTCAGGAGTCCTTGGCATTGCACGCCCCCCCTCCCCAGCTCCGCCCAAGTCGTCAAGCGCATGCTCTTAAGGCAGGGCCACAGACCTACTCCCCACCCCCACCCCGGGCTCTGCAGCTCCGAAATGCAAATCGCTGCGCCCCAGCGAGGCCCAGCCCGGGGATATGCAAAACCGACCTCCCCGCAGGTTCGGGCACGTGCGTGGGCAGAACCACTCTCCCAGCAAGCACCGGGCGAGCGCGCTGCAGCCCCCGAGGCTCCGCCCTCAGCCCCTCCCCAGCTCAAGACAGAGGGGCTTAGGCTGTAAGGGCACTTAGAGCTCGCCTAGTGTAACCACGTCATTTTACATTGGGGAGGCGGGCGAGGACGGGAGCAGGGTCGCACAGTATGAGAGCCAGGAACCGAACCCCGGGCTCCGCAGCCCTCGACCCTGCCCCGGCCTAGTAAAAGGACACGCCACCTCCGACCCTCCATCGTCACGGAACCCCCCCTCCTCTAGCAGCGGGCCCGAGTCCCCGCCCCGGTTCTACCAAAACCAGGAGGGGGGGGGAGACGGGACCCTCCGGGGGTCTCGGATGAGCCGCTCCTGCCGCCGCTCCCCCCCCGCACATCGGCCGGGATGGTCCGGCCCACCGCGCAGGCGCCCTGAGGCCCGCCCTCCAGCAGCTCCGCGTTGCCCCCCGCCCGCAGCCGCAGCCGTCGCCGTCGAAGCTCGCTCTGCGCAGGCGCCGAGGCCCTGCGTGCTGCCGCCGCCGACCGGAGCGAGCGGAGCGAGGTCGCCAGCGGTGGTGAGTGCCCGGGGGAGGGGAGGGGCGGGGCGCGCGCGCGGGGCATGCCGGGAACCCGCGGGGCCGCTTCCGCGCGCCCTCCCGCCGGCCCCGCCCCTCCCGCAGGCCTGGGAGTATGGCGGCGCCCCGGGCTCATTGTCCGGGGGCACGCTGGGGCACGGTGGAGGAGAGGGGCCGCCCTGGAGCATCCTGGGAGCTGGGGGCAGGCGGCCCTGCTGCATTATGGGAAACGGGCCCCAATGCCCCGATGCGTCCTGGGAGCTGAACCGTAGTGTCCAGGTGCATCGTGGAAGCCGGGACGTAGTGCCCTGGCGAATGGTAGGAAGTGAGGCACACTGCAACAGTTTGTTTTGGGAGATGGACCAAGCCGACCCCCGGGGTCGTGGGGGCCTAGCCCTCCGCCTCAGTGTCCCCCTGGGAGCGGGGCCAGATTCGCCCTGTGCATTCTGGGAGCCAGCTCCGCTAGCGCTTGGGACATGTGGGAGCCGAGGCATCCGAACCCTGTGCATTCTGGGAGCGGGCATAAGGTTCCTGGTGCATTGTGGGAACTAGGCCCCAGTGCCGGCCTCTCCATCCACCGCCTGTGCTGTCTGGCCGCGTGCCTGGAGCAGGACCTTGTGGGAGCCGAGCTCCGGGCATCCTGGGGCCAGTGCCCCAGTGCCTTCACTCATTCGTACATTGGTTAAGCACCTGTGTGCCAGGCGCCCTGCTAAGCCCCTGACTTCAAGCAGCCCGCAGTCTACAGGGGGAAAGCCCTGCAGACACAGTACAGAGCAAACGGCACCCAGGCCACGTGGCCCTGGAGCGCCATGGGGGCGTCACTGGGCACGGGTACCCTGGAGCATCATGGGGGGCGTCACCGGGCCTAGGTGCCCTGCTGCCCCCACCCTCACCCTCCCTCCCGGCCCAGGGCTCCTCCCCCACTCTGGGCCTGGGGCGGCTGTGAGTGCCCCCCAGAGAGGCTGGCCCAGGACCGGGAGACAAGAGGTCCTGGGGAATGCCCGCTCTCTTCCTGAATCCTCTCTCCCTGCTGTCCCCGCCCAGTGTTGGTGTTGAGGCCAGGGCCGCTGCACAGAAGAGGCCCTGCTGTGGAAAGCTGGCAGGGGGGGGCACCCCATCTTGCCGTCGCTATCTCCGCTGGACGTCCCCCCCTCCTAAGAGCCTCCCCTGGCCATGACGGAGACCCGGGAGACCGCTGAGACTGGGGGCTATGCCAGCTTGGAGGAGGATGAGGAGGAGCTGTCCCCAGGTGAGGTGCTGAAACCTGAGCCCTCCAGGGAAGCCCGGCTGCCCCCCCCCCCCCCTTACACACAGAGCAGGCCAAGCCTTGCTCCCTGTAGTAGCTTTGGCTCTTTGGGCCTCACTCATGGCCTCCTGAACCTTCCTCCCTGGCAGGTCCAGAGCACCCCTCTGATTCGGACTATACCCTCTCAGAGCCTGACTCTGATGAGGATGAAGAAGAGGAGGAGGAAGAAGAGGAAACAACAGATGATCCAGAATATGATCCTGGCTACAAGGTGAAGCAACGCCTGGGTGGGGGGCGAGGGGCACCCTCTCGGAGGGCCCCTAGGGCTGCCCCGCCCCCAGGGCCCCCACCCCAGCCCTGTACCCTGTGTGGCCGCCCACCCCCGGGGGAGGGTGCCGCAGCCCCTGGGGGCCCACCCTGTCGGCTCTGCCGCCCAGCTGCCCCCCAGGCAACACCCTCTGCCCGCACTGCTGCTCAGCGCCAGGTGGGTGAGGAGGATGAAGAAGAGGATGAGGATGAAGGGGCCACCTCCACTGGAGGTGATGGGCCCCCTGGGGATGAGGGGGGTGCTTACCACTGCACAGAGTGTGAGGATTCATTCGACGACCTTGGGGAGCTGCATGGCCACTTCATGCTGCATGCCCGAGGGGAGGTGTGAGGCTGACCCCTCCTTAGAGGATGGGTGTAGGGCTGAGAGAGGGGATCACTGGGGGATGTGGGGCTGCCAATCAAGTCTTTGTCTTCTGGACAGTAGCTGTGTTAGGGTTCGAATAAAGGCAGATTTCTGTGTGTGATGGTGTCTGTGCAAGTGTGACCCTCAGCTTTAAGCCTTCTGTGTCCCCTCACAGAGTCCAAGAATCTTGGGGCCATAGACTGAATTGTAGGTCCACAAATAGCATTTCAGAATCGGGTTCTCATCCAGCAGTCATGGACTCTCAGGCCTTTCAGTTTCTCACAATCATAACATAATCAGAACTAAAAGAGACAGTAAAGATCATCCGGTCTGACACCCTTTCCCTTCCTCCCATTTTACAGATGAGAAATCTGAGGTCCAGATGGAATAGTGACTTGGCAAAGTTTTAGATTTGTAGTCTCTCGGCATCACTCAGCAAGTGTTTATTAAACAAACACTGTGTGCAAGGCATTCCAGAGAATGGGGGCAGCCAGTGGCTCAGTGGGTAGAGTGCTGGGTTGGGAGTCAGGCAAACACGATGTAATGGGGTGGGGGTGGGGGACTCCGAGCAGAGAAAGGGGGATTGTGAGAAACTCTGGAGACAGAACGAGCTAGACTTGAGGGGCATGACTGGAAGAGGGGTGACAGGGTGTCAGGATGCATTAGGTGTTAGAAGTGGGGAGGACTTGGGGGGGAACAGATAATGGGTTCTGTTTCACAGTGGAGTCTGTGATATCTATGGCACATCTACTTTGAAATGTCCAGTTGGGGGTCAGAGACTTGGGGCAGGAGCCAGAAATGTAGACCTGGGAGTCATTTTGTTGAAGATAGATAAAACTAATACAGCACCCTAGGAATTAGTCTCAAGACTGCCAGGAACAATTCTGTTTAACACGAACACCAAAGCTGTTTCTAACTTGGAGAAATGCCCAGGCTAGAACCATCCCCCATGACCTCTGACATGACCACCCCCAGACACTTTCAGATGACATTTCTCTTGAGCAAAGAAAAGATAACATAGGGTAATAGTCCAGAATCAAGCCCCTCCAACCCTTCCTGACTTGGGATCCCTCTTCTAGAATCTAGAGAAATCATTGGGGTTTTTCCTATATCCTGATTATAAAAAGTGTTAGTTCCTCTGTTTGAAGCATAGAGGCCGAGTCCCTTTGGGTGGACCAAAGTCTGATCCCTTGAGAGGATGGAAGGATTGACCTTAGAGAGGTTATTATTCTAGTGGGGCCTTGGGGTGGGGCGGGAAAAGGCTATCTGGATGGCAAATCTTCTGTCCAGCTCCTCCTTATAGCCTATAATCCTGTCACTAAAATCAGGCTCTTTTTCCTTTTGTCTTTTCCTTTTGTCTACCATACCCGCCTTCCTAAGGGTTCGAAAAGGGCTTTAGTGAAAAATAGTATTTCTTAATAAAATTTTACATATGCTTTCACCACAAGGTCATCATGACAAAGTCCAGAATTAGCATCATCAGCCAGTCAATATTTATTAAGCATAGAAAATTATCAGGAGTTCTGTAAATGTGTGGTTCCTGTCAGGTTATCTAATACAGCTGATATATGTATGGGGTGTTCAGGAGGACCACCACCTCTGGTGTGAGGCCTTGCTAAGTCCTTTTCAGGGCTGCTCAGCCACCTTGGGTATCTACCTGTGGCCACACCCTGGTAATCCATCTAGGCAGACAAGTTTACAGGTTGAGGATAATCTACAGGCCTCAAACCTGTCAGAGAGTTAGCAGGGTGTCTAACCCAAGAGAAAGGGGTGGATGAGAACCATTTGTTCCCAAGGCCATGAAGGCTGCTGAGGCAGGCACTTAGAGCATGGTTAGACATCAGAGACACCAGTGCACCCTGGGCCATCACCAGTCATCCTGACTTTTGCCTTGCCACTGGGCTCTGATGACTACCACTCTGCGTCACTTCAGTCCAATTTATGTATAATCAAGACATCACCCTCTGATGTCAAAAATGAAGCACAAGCAACAATTAAGTACCTCTTGTATACCTGGCAGTGGACTAAGGGCTAGGGATGGAAATATGAAAAGGAAAGAGAGTCCCTGTCTTCAAGAAGTATACAGGCCAAAGGAGAACTTCAAAGGACCACTGTTGTTACAGCACTTTGAAGACAGCAGTGCCTTCACTTTCTCTCAGTGCCTTAGGATCTGCCTTCCAACGTGATCATTCCACCAAAACTGCTCTTTCCAAAGCGACCAAGGATCTCTTGGCTGCCAAGTCCAGTGGCTTTTCCCCAACCCTCATTCTCCTTCACCTCTCCACAGCCTTGGACACTATGGATCATTCTCTCTCCTCCTTGAGGCTGTCTTCTCACTAGATTTTTGGTATACCTCTTTCCTGGTTGTCCTCTTCTCCCTCTGACCTCTCCTTCTCTGTCCCCTTTGCTAGATCCTCCTCCAGATCATGCCCTCTGACCATAGGGGTCCTTCAGGGCTCTGTCCTGAGCCTCTTCTCTTTTCCCTACATATCACTTCACTTGGTGATGTTATCAGCTCCCAGAGACTTAATGACCATCTCTATGCTGACAATTCTCAAATCTACCTTTCCTACCCCAAACTCTTTGCTGACCTCCAGTCTCTTATCACCAGCTGATTTTCAAACATCTCTAACTGGATTCCATGAGACATCTGAAACTAAACATATCTACTTAATAGTATTCTTTTATGCAATTACATGTAAAGGTAGTTTTCAACATTCTTTTTTGGGGGGGGCAGAGCGATGGGGGTTAAGTGACTTGCCCAGGGTCACACAGCTAGTAAGTGTCAAGTGTCTGAGGCTGGATTTGAACTCGGTTCTCCTGAATCCAGGGCTGGGGTCAACATTCATTTTTATAAGATTTTGAGTTCCAAATTTTTCTCCCTCTCTCCTTCCCCCCCACACCCCTGCCAAGACAGCAAGCAATCTGATATAGGTTATACATGTACAAGGATGGAACAGCTGCTGATGTCACCTTTGTAACATATCTTGAATACACTCCCTATTCTTGTCTGATGCTACCCCCCCCACCCTGGTAGAGGCTCTCTTCACCTCAAGCCTGGACCACTGCAAAGGCTGCTGGTAGGTCAGTCTGCCCACTCCTGTCCACTAAAATGATTTTCCTAAAATGCAGATCTGATTGTTACACACACACACACACACACACACACACACACACACACACACACCCCTACATGACCTACCCCCTCCTACCTTTCCAGTATTTCAGTGCATAAATAAGACTTTCCCTTTCTTGGCTCTGGGCATTTTCTCTTGTCTTCCTCCTCGGCTTCACCTACTGACCTCTCTGGCTCCCTTTAATTCCCAGCTACAGTCTTACCTTATACAGGAAACCCTCCCCAACCTCTCCTAAGTCTAGTGCCTTCCCTGTTATTTCCACTTTGTCCTGTGTCTAGTTTGTATATATTCGTTTGCACATTGTCTTCCCAATAGACTGAGCTCCTTGAGGGCAGGAACTATCTTCTGCCTCCCTTTGTATCCCCTGCACAGGGTAGGTGTTTAATAAATGCTGAGTGATTGATTGATTGCCTCTGCAGGCCTCTAAGGCCAGGAAGCCCACACCTCCATTTGACAACAGAGGAACCCCAGGGGCAGAGTCACTTTATCGGGGTCACTGAGCTCAGAGGGGACAGCACCAGGACTCAGACTGGAGTTTTCCAGACCTCTCCTACTAATGCATAGCTATATGTGTGCACGTCCTGGGTGAGAACATCTCAGCCCACAAAGGGATCTGAGACTGGGGTTCAGGCAGGCCGAGCAGCTGTAGACTACACAGTCTGGTGATGCTGGAGAATGTACTGGGGAGGGGGAGACCTAGCCCCAGCCTCAGGCTGGCATCACTCTCCTTTGGCCCCCACCCACTGCACCCAGTTCTTTCCTCTGGGTTTTGTTTTTCTTTGTCTTTTCCAGTGGGAGGGGGAGAGGGAGAGAGATTGGTTTTATTAATTAAAAAAAAAATGAAATCAAAAGGAATCACGTCCCTAATCCCTCTTCCCCATGACTGCTCACTCCATACTTGCACCTCCCACTCCTCTTGTAGGGCGTCGGTGTTGCTCTGAGGCTTCAGTGCCACTTGGCTTCCAGTGTCCTCACAGCCAGTTTCCCATCTCTAGTGTCACACACCAGGCCTTGGGCTTCCGTGTTATCTGCTCCAGGCACCCAGTGACAGATAAGAGCCCCAAGACTGGTGACTCGCCTGAGGCTCCCCAGGTGGTCTTTGAACCGGCTTCTCCGGCCCAGAGCCTTTTCTCCCCTATTCACTGCAGACTTCGTACCCAGGGAGCCTCTCTCACATTTCTCCTCTCCCTCTGAACTCACCTTCTCAATCACTGAATCCACACAAGACTCAGAGATGGGCTGCTCCAGCCCTCATTTCCTGTATCATGAGCTCCATCTCCCAACACCAGATCCTACCTTTGCTCTCTTTCCCTTCCCCCGCCCCCCACTCTCCCCCATCATCATAAGCTAAACTGTGGAAAGATGATTCCGAGTGTTTGTTCACCCAGCTGCAGGCAGGATATGTGCAAATCCAGACAAAACACTCAGCTTTTCTACTCGCCAAGAGTTCTCATTATCAAAGTGAGTGCTCTGCAAACCTTACAATCCCGAATAAATGTCAGCAGTGATTATTATTACTATCATATTATTATCACTGAAGGTGGCTGAATGGTTCAGTGCATAGAGTGCTGGGCTCAGAGTCAGGAAGAGCCGAATTCAAGTCTAGCCTCAGACACTAGCCACCTGACCCTTGGCAAGTCCCTTAACCTCCATTTGCCTGAATCCACTGCAGAAGGAAATGGCAAGGGGCAGCTGGGTGGCGCAGTGGATAAAATGCCAGCCCTGGATTCAAGAGGACCTGAATTCAAATCCAGCCTCAGACACTTGACCCTTACTAGCTGTGTGACCCTGGGCAAGTCATTTAACCCTCACTGCTCCCCCCCCCCCGCCCCCACCAAAAAGAAGAAAAAGAAAGAAGTGGCAAACCACTTTGGTGTCTTTGCCAAGAAAAACCCACGGACACTATGGTCGGCTGGGTCATGAACGACTGAACAACAGAAATTATCATTATTCCCCAGGTTATCTGGCCTGTCTTCTAGGCCTTGGGTGTTCAGCCGGAAGAGCCATTAGAGATCATCTCGTTTCAACCCCCTGAGTTTACAGATGGAGAAAGTGAAGCCCCAGACGTTCAGCTGACTCGGTCAAGGAGCTGGGACTTAAAGCGGGGCCCTTCTGTCTGCAAGCCCAGCACTCTTCCCTCCACATCAGGGCCCATGGACCCAGGCGCTTCCCTGGCTGATGTGGGACTCGCCCCCCAGCCTCCCTCCAAGACAATCAGGAAGCCTTCTAATGGAGAGGCAGATGTGTGAATGGAGAGGATTGCAGGGAGGAAGAGAAGACAGAATTCTGGGTAGAGCCCATAAGTGGGTCTGGCTAGAGCACAGACAGCCTGCTGGGGAGTGACAAGACTTGTACCTGAGAGTTTGGGGCCAGACCCCAAAGGTTCGAAAGGCCAAAGGAGGAAGCTGCATTTTGTCTTAAATACTCCAGGAGCCAGAGAGGCTCCTGAGCAGCCGAGTGACTGCATCAGACCGTTGTTTTAGCGAACTCTTTCTTCAGCTATTTCAGAGAGGGATTGGAGAGACCCATGGCAGGGGCCCAGCTAGGAGGCTGGGGTATGAGTCTGGGCCAGAAGTCATGGAAAGAGCTGACAGCAGTGAAGAGAAGGGGATGGAGGTGGATTCGACTAATTGGTCACAGGGGACGAGGTGGGTGTGGGTGCCTGCAAGGGCAGGGGTGCCCCCCCCCAAAGAAATCCGGAAGGATGGATGTACAGCCGCAGACGCCCAGTAGGGTTACAGGTTGGGGGAGTGACAAGGGCTGGATATGTCGGTTTGTGAGTCACCTTCATCAAGAGAATGGAGAGAGAAGGCACAGGAAGGAACCTTTGGATACACCCAGGATTAGGGGCCTGAGCCTGGGGCTCCCACGATGAATCTGCAAAGGAGACTGAAAAAGAGAGGTCTCGCAGGAAGGAGGGGAGGGCCATCTGAGCCAAACGCTGTGAGATGGGGAGGCAGGAGCAGTGAGAAGCCTTTGGGGTTTGGTCCATTGAAATGGCTCTTCCACAGCCCCCAACAGTCCCTCAGTTGCTACGGAGAGGACTGTGTTCGTGCACTAGCAGCACCGAGCACAAGTGCAGGGGGAGGAGGGGGGAGAGTGCTTTCCAGTCACAGGCTCCTGAGAAAGGGAGGTGGTGCTTCCATACTGGGAGTAGAGGGGGTCTGGAAAGCGGGGCAGGAGCTGCCCTGTAGGGGCCCTGACATGCCAGGAGGAGGAATTTGTCTTTATACTTGAAGCTGTAGGATAGCCTTGGCCGCTAGGTGGTGCAGTGGATAGAGTGCCGGCCCTGGAGTCAGGAGGACCTGAGTTCAAATCAGGCCTCAGACACTCGTGACCTTGGGCATGTCACTTAACCCCAACTGCCTCAAATATCCAAAGCCATCTCCAGTCACTCTAATGTATATCATGTTCCTGAACCCAGATGACTCTGGAGAAAAGAGCGAGGCTGGTGATTACACAGCCCTCCCTCACTTAAATCCATCACCTCCCGAAGTCACAGGATAACAACAAGGCTGCTCCTGAGAGGATGCGGTCCTACCTGTCCTATGGCAAGATTATTTGGACAGTTTGGTGACGGGCAGAGGGAAAGCCAGGAAGAGTGGAGGTCAGAGGTCCACTGAGATCTTGACCCCGCTCGGTGCCAGCCATGTGTGTCAAGTGAAGGGACTAGTGCAGATGTTGGGGGAAATGGAGGAGAACAGAGAAGACTTGGCAGCTGATTAAAAATGGAGCCTGAGGGAAGGAGAGGCGTCGGACGTGACATCCAGGTTACAGACTCAGGAGGGTACGAGGGCCCTCAGCAGAGGCAAGGAGGTTGGAGGAGAGGCGATGTTCGGGACACTTTGGGTTTGAGATGTCACAGGACATCCCGCAGTAGCGGGTGGGTGACTATGGGGGCTGCAGCTCAGAAGAGAGAGGACAAGATGAGGACCCAGGACAAGGAGCACCCACCCTCCTGGGGCCGGAGGTGGACGATAATGCTGCAAGGAGGGAACCAGGAGAGACCAATGTCACAACCGCCCTGCGAGGAAGATGGGCTAGTCAGAAGCACCCAAAGCTGCCCCGGAGGAGTCAAGGGCTGTGGCCTGGGAAGAGCCTATCGCTGAGCTTGGGGAAGGCCACTCTGGCTGAGGGAAGTGGGGCAATGAAGGGGGAGAGAGAAAGCCAGGGGCCGCAGGAGCCGGGAGCGATGTTGGTCAGGGAATGAGGAGCAGCCCCGGGGGGCTTCAAGGGTCTCTAATGAGGGGGTAGATGGAGCTGAGCATGTCGGTAGACACAGGGAGAAGGTCTTGGGGCTCCCCACTGGCTTCCTAGGGACCCCAGAATCTTCTCCCGCTCCAGGTCACAGCCAGGTGAGGCCTGGAGCCTCAATCTGCTGCCCAGGGTGGCCAGCAGTGCCCTCTGGCAGCACAGCCTCATCAATCTAGAGTTGGAACAGATGTAAAGGCCTCTGAGGGGTCAGATGATTTACCCCAAGGTCACCCGGGGGAGAGCACCAGGGCCAGGAGCCAGACCTCGGCCTCCAACCTCCAAGACAAACACGACTCCTCTTGTGCTTCACAACCCTGCAGACACCTGAATGATGACGACTCAGGAGCCGTGTCCTCTGACCCCTGAGCAAAACTTACTAGGGCATTCCTGAGCACCCAGGGCCCCTGGTGGGTCACCAAGCATCAAGCAGGAGGAAGAAGTGGCCAGAAAGTGGGGTTCATTACATTGTAGTCTGAATAAAGAGGCTATGCTGGGACATTGGGCTCATCTCTGAGAAGGCCAGGGCAGGGACACCTCTGAGAGAACTCCTCCTCCAGCCCACTTGGGGCAGATGGGGAAAGGGAGGCCCTGAGGCAGCAAGTGATTTGGTCAAGTCCCCCATGCAGGCAACTAGGTGGCTCAATGGAAAGAGCGCTGGGACTGCAGGCAGCAAGATCTGCAGACACTAACTGTGTGACCCTGGGCAAGTCACTTAACTGCTGTTTGCCTTAATCCACTGGAGAAGTAAGTGACAAAACCACTCTGGTATCTCTGCCAAGGAAACACCATGGACAGCATGATTCACGGGGTCATGAAGAGTCAGACACGAATGAACCTGCTGAGGCACAAAACCACCCATGTGGAGTCAAAGCTGGGAGGACCTTGGCGGCTAGAAGCAGGCCTGTGCTACCATCTTCTCTCAGTCACCGGTGAGTTGGCCTTAGCCCTGGCCCCATGGCCCTCGGGGTCTTCCCAAGTCTAATGCCGGCTGTCCTTGGCAGGGGAGACCCGGCCAGCCCACCCCCTGCCCTGCCTAGAGGACCCTTGGAAGGCTTCAGGACTCCAAAGCTGGAAGGCACCTTGGGGATCCTCTGCCCCAACCCCTCGCTTTGATAGTTCAGGAGACTGAGGCTCAGAGTTAGCAGGGGACACATTTGGAAGTGATCCCCCCAGGGAAGAGGAGCAAGTCCAGGGCAGAGCTGGGGGCTGCGAGTCCGGGGCCATCTCTGCCACATGGCACTGCCACTGTCCCTTGGGAGTCTCTGGGGGCATCTCACCCGCCTGAGCTCCTGCTCATCAACCCTTGGGGAACTGCTGGTCAGAGAAGACACATGCACAGGGCAGACAACAGGATTACGAGGTCATAGGCCAGCCCCCCCTTTTCAGTTCCCTTTTATGTGCTGTCTTCCCCTTCAGAACAGATAATCTATAGTCAATAAACCTATTCACCTACTCTGTGCCAGGTACTGTGCTAAGAGCTGGGAATACAGACATGAAAAAAAAGACAGCTCTTGCCCCCAAAGAGCTCCCTATCTAAGGGGGGAGGGGGGCAGGAGAGGCAGGGGCAGGGTGGACAACTCTGAGAAGTCCCAAAGGAATGCAGCCAGGTGGAATGAGATGCTCTGAACTGGGCTTTCCCCTTAAATGGGGCTCCAGCCTCCAATCAGAGGGACAGGGGGCAGCTAGGTGGTGCAGTAGATAGGGTACTGGCCCTGGATTCAGGAGCACCTGAGTTCAAATCCAGCTTCAGACACTTGACACTTACTAACTGTGTGACCCTGGGCGAGTCACTTAACCCTCACTGCCCTGCCCCCCCCCCAAAAAAAAATCAGAGGGACAGAGGACAGTGAGGAGTAGCAAGGTCAACAGGATCTCACAGGTGATGAGCCTCCTGGGACCTAGGGGAGAAGTCAGAGAGAAAAGAAATCTCAACTGCTTGTCTTTTTGTATTCCCAGCCCTTAGCCCGGGGCCTGGACCACAGTAAGTGCCTCATAAGTGCTAGGCAGCCATCCATCCAGGTATCTGTCCATCTGTCCATCTATCACAGAATCCATCATCTATGATGTCCGTCGTAGTGTGGTGTTGTCTCAGTCACATCTGACTCCCTGTGGCCCCATTTGGGGTTTTCTTGGCAGAGGTCCAGCAGTGGTTTGCCATCTCCTTCTCCAGGTCATTTTACAGACAAGGAGACTGAAGTAAACGGAAGTCACACAAATGACTTGCCCAGGGTCACACAGCTAGGAATCGTGTGCGGCCAGATCTGAACTTACAAAGGTGAGTCTTCCTGACTCCAGGCCCAGCACTTTTCCCACTGTGCCACCTAGGTGTCCAATATCAATCACATGTCTGTTAGCTACCCACCCATCCATATGGGGTGTTCAGGAGGACCAGCCCCTCTGGTGTAAAGGCTTCTCTACACCTTTTCAGGGCTGCTCATCCACCTTTGGGGACCACCTGTCACCTAGCTCTCACCTGTGGCTCTGAGAACCTGTAGCAGGTGCCATGGCCACCCCCTGGTAAAACCGTCTCAGCAGATGGGCTAAACCAGGTTGAGGGTAACCCATTGGTGAGTTAGGGGGGTGTCTACCCCAAGCACATGAGTGCTTCCCCCAGCAGAATGGGCGGGTGAGAATGGTTTGTTCCAGTGGCACTAAAGCAGGCACTGGGGAGTCAGACGTGGCAGAGGGCATCGACAGGCATCCTGACTTTTCTCCTGCCACAGGACTTCCAGGACTCCGGAAGGCCAACAACTTTGTGCATCTCTGCCTCACTTAAGTCCAGTTCACTCAAGTCAAGATATGAGCTTCAGTATCACTGGTGTTCTTCAAAAGGGAAGTACAAGTAACATCTATCCACCCATCTTTGTATGTGCCTGTATCCATCCCTCATTTATCCATCATCCATCCCTCCTTCTAGCTCTTTCTCTCCGTCCACAGTATCTCAGACCCTGAAGAAGGTATCCAGTGAACAGGGATCCCCTCCACGCCATTCCCAACGAGTGGACATCTAGCTTCGCCTTGAAGGCCCTCAGTCCCAAATATTAATGACATCTCCCTTCTCTATAAGACATAGAAGGTTTACAAAGCATTTCCATCACAATGATGCAAAGTCAAGTCATCATGCATTGCCTGCTGTGTACCCAGGCTGTTCCAAGCCCTGGAGATGCAAAGTAGGCAAGCCATCATTTTTGAAGGGGCCATAGAGGGCCCTACAGTTGAACCCAGTTATTTTACTGAAGGGCAGCTGGGGGCACAGTGGATAGAGTGCCAGGCCTGGAGTCAGGAAGATTTGAATTCAAATCCTGCCTCAGACACTGACTAACTATGTGGCCCTGGGCAAGTCACTTCACCCTGTTTGCCCCAGTTTCCTCATCTGTAAAATGAGCTGAAGAAGGAAATGGCAAAGCCATTGCCAAGAAAACCCCAGACGGGACATGACTGGAAAATCATAACAATATAATTTTTTTAACAATATAATTTTACAGAAGGGGAAGCTGATCTTGAGAAAGCAGAAAGGACTTTCTCAGTCAATTGACAAATATTTACTAAGAGCCTACTGGGTGCCCGGCACCGGGATGCAAGTACAAAGGATGAAACAATCCCTATTCATGGGGAGCCTGCCAACTAATGGAGAAGCACCACATACACATAAAAACGGAGTGTAAATAGAAAGGGAATAAATACAGATAACTACAAAACAGTTCAGTCCAGGGAATCTGGGTGCTCAGAACGGGCCTGAGCTGGGAGGCTGGCAGAGGAAGGCCACTGGCCAGGAGCAGCACAACCGGGCTTAATTCTGGGACGTTTCCTTTTGTCCCCAGTGCTGACTCGGCATTCTCTCCATCCTTACCTTTCAGCAGGCATGCCTAATGCAGTGCTCTATCAGAATTGTTATACATCATACCAGTTCTGCCTAAGCGCGGCTGACAAAAAGCTCAGGATCTGGGCTGGTGGTCAGAGCAGATTGGCAGGCCTCCCTGCAGAGTTGGGGTTGGCTGAATGCCCAGAGGTTCCCCCTACTCTGGGCAGGGGTAATTACAGCCAGGGGCCGAGACCGTGCTGACTGGCAGCCAGGCCCCATGAGGAAGCAGATGGATGGACGCAGGTGAAGGGGGCCTTCCTCATGCCCCAACAGCCACTCTGGGCACTCAGTTCTGGGCTCCCACTTCCTATAATGATCTTGAAACTTGGCAGGACAAAGATAATGAACCTGGTGGGGGGAGGGGGGGGGAAATCAGTGTTGGGGGGAGGGGACTGAAGGAGGGCCTAGAGGCCTGTTCAGGGAAGGGGTCTACAGGAGGGTTGGGGAGCTTAAGAGATACAACACACCCCCTCATTTTACAGATGGAGACCCTGAGGTTCAGAGGAGGCCCAGAGGCTGCTCCAAGTTCATCTTCAGAGATGCTGGGTCCTCAAGCCCTCCCCCACTCACTGCCCGTGTGATCTGCCACTTCAGCGCTGAGCCTGTTGTCCCACCTGTGAAAGGGAACTCATAACTTGGTCTGTCAAACTCAATGCGTTGTTCAGAGTCAAGCACTTCATACACTTTAAACTTCACAGACTGTTCAAGTTTCGGCCAATAACAGAGAAATGTATGGCTATAAATGGGCCGCTAGGTGGCGCCACAGTGCACGGAATACCAGCCTCGAGTCCCACGGACTAGCCTTCAAATCCAGCCTCAGACATTAACTAGCTGGGTGACCCTGGGCAAGTCACTTCACCCCGTCTGCCTCAGTTTCCTCATCTGTAAATGAGCTGGAGAGAGAAATGGCAAACCAGTATCTCTTCCAGGAAAACCCCAAATGGGGTCACAAAGAGTCAGACCCCCAAAACTGATATAAATATAATCTAACTCTCCACGTCAACCTGTAACTCCCTTCACCTTCTGAGAGCCAGGAAGGACAAGGCTGGTTATGGGGGACAGAACGAGAACAAACAGGATCATCCAATGGCTGGACAGATGTAAAGGAATTTATTTAATGAGATGTTCTGTGCCAAGCACCATGCTGAGGGCTGGGTCCCAAGGACCCTCCCGAAGCTGGAGCCTGGAGAGGCAACACCCCAGGTCACCCACAAGAATAGGAACCAGGCTCTCTCTTGACTCCCAGTCCATTTGTTGTTGTTGTTGTTGTTTGGAGTGGGGAGTAATTTCCTTCCAAGAATATTCAGTGAGTCTTTCCCACGTCCAGCAGTGGTGACAAACTAGGAAATAGAGGGGGCAGCATTTGGACTTAGAAAACCACAAAGCAACCTTATCTATGTTGTGGAGTATTTTTCTTTAGCAGGGCTGGCTTTGAGTTTGACACCTTTGATAGGGAGCTCAGAGCTAATAGCAAATAGGCCTTGGATATATCTGAGATACTAGACGGTCAAAGCTGCCTCTGAAGGCAAGTGGCTGTGAGACCCTGGGCGAGTCACTTTGCCTCTGGACAGGAGCCTCCCCCTCCTCATCTGTAAAATAGAGATGATGACACGCTCCTCCACACGGGGGTGTTTCCGGGGTAAATATGAACGCTGTTTTGTAAGCCTTGGAGTGTTAGGGAGTGTCAGCATCACCCACAGTGCTACAAGTCTTGGTGCAGCTGGGAGCCATTACAGTTAAGTGTGTAGCTGGGGAGGGAGTGGTGGGGGATGGACAGACACACGTGCAAACATGTATGCACGCACTTGCGTGTGCACTGGCCAAGGGAGGAAAAGCCAGATGTTAGTTGGTTACAGGTAACTACCAGGATGGAAACCCCGTCCCCCACCCCCGGCAAAGAGCAGCACCTTGTCGTCCTAGGGGGTTGTTTGGGGCGCACTGAGGCCAAGGGGCCAGCCGGCCAGAGTCCGCACTAGGTCCCGCCCCCCACCCCGAGCCCCGTGTTCAGTGGTGGGGGGTCCAGCGGGTCCTGGGGGGACACCTGCCGTGAGGAAGGTGCAGGTGATGAAGATGATGACGGCGGTGGCAGCTGCCGCTGCTCAGACCCCTCCGTTAAAGGAGGTCGGACCCCAGGCTCACGGGGGAGGGGGGAAGAGGGCGGGGCCTCTGGCAGGCCAGGGGGGACCACACACACACACACACACACACACACACACACACACACACACACGCCTCTGGCCGCCATCTCATCCAACCCCCACACTTTACAGAGGGGGAAACAGGCTGGGGGCAGGCAGATCACAGAGAGGGGCACTTAAGACCCCGGGGAGGGGCCGTAGCTTTGCTCCCGCTCTGACCTTTGGCACTGACCTTTGTTCGACTTTACAGTCTCTGACCCGGTCCACGCCGACCCTTCATCCCACAGCCTCCTGACCCTGATCAGTTCACCTAAAGATCCCCGCGCCAAATGACCTTTGACTTCCACTAGGACTTTATTCTTGACTTCGACCCCGTGTGACTGTCACCTTTGATCCCACGATGACATCACTTGTTTTTAACCCCACGTGGTTACATCACCCCCACCAATCCCCAGGGGTTCCGCCCCCCCAGCGCGCTCCAGACGCCGCAAGAGCCCCCTCCCCTTCCGCCAGATGGGGCGGGAGCTGAGGGGGCGGGTCGAGTCTCTGCGCACGCGCCAAGACTGAGCCGCCTTTGTTTCGGGCGCTCGTCATCTGACGCGTTCGTCGCTAGTACCTTTCTGGAGAGTCTCCCCCCCACAGGTGACGTCATTACCATGATCGAATAGTCGTGACGTCATTTGATTGGGTTACTTCTCTCCCTCCTTGCACCGCCCTGCGCAAGGGGCGGGATCTCGGGGAGCGAACCACCCCCGGGACTGCGCCGGTCTCGGGCTGTTTATCTGCTGCGAGTCTTGGGGCCTGGGGTCCGGACAAAGGCGTGGCTAGCGCGGGACCCGAGGTCATTGCCAGGTGGGGGGAGGGAATGGAGCAGGGCGCTGCCGGGTGGGAGGGGGAGTAGAGGGACAGGATGCCTGGGAATCCTGCCAGGTGTGGGGGTGGGGGTTGGAGGTGTCCAAGACTCCTGGGTCATTGTTGGGTGTGGGGAGGAGGACAGGACCTCTGGGACATTGCCAGATGTAGGCGGTGTGGGAGACAGGACGCCTGGCACCCTGCCGCGTGGGGGAAGGGGGGACAGGATGCCTGAATTTCTGCCAGCACGCCCAGTTGCAGAGGATGGGGACCCTAAGGCCGGTGTCCCTAGGAAAGAAGAGGATGGGGGAGGGGTGTTGACCTTGGGGCCGAAGGGTTCGGGTGGCTGAGAGAGAGCTCAGTGCCTGACATCAGAACGCATCAGAGCTGGGAATGTGCCTGTGGGTGGCCAGGGGAAGAAGGGAGCCTCATTGGCCCGGGTCCTGAATAGGGAGAGGGCGTCGAGATTCTGGGCTCCGGTGGGATGATTGAGGACTGGAGGTCGGGAAGCCTGGGACCAGAGGTGGTGAGGACTGTGAGCAGGGCTCTCGGCTTTTATATGCTGAGTCCTTGGGAGGAATGAAAGGAGGGGTCGGGCAGCCGTGCTGGGAGTTGTCTCCGGGGTGTCTGGGGAGGGGGAGGGGAGGTGCACAAAGGAGAAGATGCTGAGGTCCTAAAGGAAAGGGGGGTTTTGGGGGGGGGGGCACCTGGATCCTGAGTGTTGGCATCTCTAGTCACCCGGGCTGAACGCAGAAGGGGAAGAAATTGGAAGACTGAAGATTTGAGTAGCAAATCTCAAGGAATTCGGAATTCCAGATGCCACAATGCCCGGAAGATAGATAGAGGGATTTGCCTGGGTTCTGGAGTGCTAGAGGAAGCCTCGGGATGGAGGTAAGAAACCTGGGTCCTGTTCATCCGGTGACCCCTTCCCCTCCTCTCTCCACCCGCAGCCTCAGCTATGCCTCCCCCTCGGGGTGACGTGACCGCCTTATTCCTGGGTCCCCCAGGTTCGGGAAAGTCAGAGCTCATCGCTGCGCTCCGGGAGGCTCCAGAAGCCTGGCATGAAGACTCCCAAGTCCCTGCCCTCTACCCTGCGAGACCTGGTCTCTTTCTGGGAGAGCTGAGCTGCCCTCCGGCAGCTCCCGAGGCCTGGGCAGCCGAGGCTGATGTGCTTGTGCTGGTCTGGGGGCCCCAGGACCGGGATGGAGTCGAGGAAGGGTGTCTGCCCCAAGGGCTGGGGGCCGCTGGGCGGGCAGCCCTGGCCCGTGGGGCCCCCTTGCTGGCTGTGTGGAGCCGGGGTCCCAAGAATGGGAGCACCGGGAGCCCGGGGCAGCCTGAAGACCTGGAGCAGGAAAGGAAGAAGGCTGCAGACCAACTGGCCGCTGCAGGGCTGGGGGCGGCACCCCTTTATGTCCTTAGTCGGCCTGGACCCCAAGGAGCTGAACTGACCAGACTTCGAGAGGCGCTACATGACCAGGGGGCGGCACTGGAGAGGTAAGTGAAAGGCCTGAGCCCCGTCCCGCACCTTCTGCCCAAGCGACCGGTCAAGGCTGGGCTCCAGGCCCCTCACCAAATTGTCTGCTCCTCCCATCTTCCAAAGCCATCTGACTGTCGAATATTTCGGGGTTGGGGAGGACTGCGGAATTGTAAGGATGGAGGACCGAAGGGGGGAGATAAGCCCTAGAAAGGAGAGTTGGTGACCCGGCCAGGGTCAGGGAGCAGGTTATGGGAACCCCAAAGCACCCTAAAATTCCTTCCCAAGCTTCCCACAACGGCCTTGTCCTCGAAGGCTCAGGCCATTCCTTGTCCCCTGCTGCCCCGCCCTGACCCCCAGTCTTTCCATGCCCTCCACTTGCAGGCTGCTGCCTCCTGCCCAGGAAGGCTTCGAGGTCGTGGGAGGGGCCGAGCTAGAAGCTGTGCGGGAAGCCTTCGAGGCGGGCGGCCTGGAGGCCGCGATGACCTGGCTGCGCTCGGGCCTCGAGCGTCTGGGCAGCGCCCGAGTGGACTTGGGTGTGGCCGGTCCCGAAGCCCCCACTGTCATAGGCTCCCTTCTCGGACAGGACCCTGAACCCACCCCCTCTTCCCCCGGGCCAGCCCCCTATCCTGCTCCCGAGAGGCCCAATGTGGTCCTTTGGGCACTGCTCGAGGACGCCGACCCCGCCCCCAGCGCTGACCCCGGGCCTGCTCACTACGATGCTCTGGTCCTGGTAGTTCCAGGCCCCCCGACGCCGGCCGATGTAGCCCGCGGGAGGGCTCTGGTGGGCCCTGTCACGCCCCTCTTCTTCGTAAGGACTGACGGTGAAGGTGAAGACCCTGAACCAGAAGAGGATGAAGAGAAATCTGGCAGCGGGGATGGGATGGACAAGGAAAAAGGTAGCGAGGACAGGAAAGAATGTGGTGGCGAGAAGAATTCGGGCAGCGGGAGTACAGCGCGAGATGGAGCCCAGAAATCTGGCGGTGCATCTGGGGAGCACGAGATGAAATCGGACGGTGGGGATGGGGAGGAGGAAGGCTGGGAGGTGCTGGGCGCAGAGGAGGCGGAGGATGCACCGCCGCCGGTCTTCCCCCTGCGTCCAGGGGGGCTGCCGGGTCTAGCGGCCGCGCTGCGACGAGCCCTGGCCCCAGCCCAGGGGACAGCTCTGCTGCTGGCGCTGCCCCCCGCGTCTGCGCCGGCAGCGCGCGCCAAGGCGGACGCGCTGCGGGCTGGAGCGTGGCGCGCGGCGCTGCTGGCCAGTGTGGCCGCGGCTGCGTCCCCGGCCCCGGGACTGGGACACGCGTGCGACGTGGCGCTGCTGCGGGGTCAGCTGGCTGGCTACCGGCGTGCGCTGGGGCTTGAGGCAGCCGCCGTGGCCCGGCGAGAGCTCGCCCTGGGGCTTGAGCCTGGGACCTTGGTGAAGCGCGAGCACTCGCGACTGGCACTAAATGGAGCGGCCCGTGGAGAGGTGGAGGCACGCTTGCGGGGCTGGGCCGGCGAAGGGACCGCAGGCGGCGCGGCCTTGGGCGCGCTCTCCTTCCTGTGGCCTGCGGGCGGCGCGGCGGCGACGGGGGGCCTCGGGTACCGCGCGGCCCACGGCGTGCTCCTGGCGGCTCTCGAAGAGCTGCAGGCCGATGCTGAGGCCGTGCTGGGCCCGGGCCCCGACGCTGAATAAAAACTGCACGTCTTTGCTGTGCCCGTGTCGCTGTCCGCTGGGAAGCCTGGGGTGGATGCTGGTCGAGGACGGCGCCTGGATGCCTCAGGAACTAGGAGGAGTCGATCCCCAGAGCGGACGGGGCATTGGCTGGGCGATCGGGCTGCCTGGGTCGTTGTAGGGGGAGGGAGTTCAGAATGCCGGCCTTCACACAAGATCAGGATGCAAGATGGGGCTGAGGGAATGATGCTGCCGGGGTCATGGGATAGGGATGCCCATAGGATGGGGACACCCAGCTGGAGCAGAGCCCAAGAGATGATAATGAGCTAGAAACGGAAGAATCCAGCCTGCTTGGGATACTCTCATCTTTGGCCTTCTCTTGCCTTCTTTTTCTTTTTCTTTTTTCTTGGGTCTCCTTTGTGGCGTAGTGGGAGTACAGTGGATGGAGAGGAGCTTTGGGTCAGTAGTTGCCTTTATGTATTTATCCAGTTTCATCCCGCCTGCTCCTGCCCTGTGTGGAGTTGGGGGGAGGGGGATACTATTGGTGTGACTGTTAAACATCCTAGATGTTGGCGACCTTGGCAAAACTCCTGGCCCACACCTGAAACCCTCTGCCTCTGCCAGGCCTCCGAAAATATGTCTGGCCGCCAGGGGATCACTAGATTTGAGCTTTTAAAATCAGAACCTCAGTCTGAAAGAACCTGAGATCTCTGGTCCGAATGGTACCAGAACGGGAATCCTTTCCACAACACATTTGAAGAATAGCCCATCCACCCTTTCCCTGGGAGAGCACCATTGATGGGGAGAGCATATTACCTACCATGACAATCCATTATACTCTTGAAGAGCAGGGGGTCTTGGCCAAGAATTATTTGGGTTTTTAATAAATATTTTGATAAGATTTCAGAAGAATGTGTTTTCTTGATAATCCTGTGTGTGTGTGTTTAAAGACGTGCTGAGAACAGATTGTAAGAATGCAGATCTGTTTTGCCCTGACCAAGACAATTGTAGGATAACAGACCTTCCAAGACAAAGACAGCCAGTGCCCAGCCAGCTGGTTATGTATGTGTAGATGTATTAGGGTTTATTGGGCTCGTTGAGGGAGTTTACTCAGAAGTCTAGTCTTTGGTGGCAGGGGAATAGTGACAGATCTCTGGGCCACCCTTAGACCAGGTCAGATATTATATAATAGAAACGAGAGCTAGAAGAGGTATAGTGCCAGGGCTCGTAACCAAGCTCTCTCGGGGGCCAGTGCAAGCTTCTTTTGCTGTTTTACATGAACTGTGGACCTCTACATAGGTCACCTCACTTTCTGTCTCCTACCATGCACAAATTTCACCAGACTGCCAAAGAGCTCAAGATCAAGAAAACCTTCTTCAAAGGTTAGGAAGTTTCGCCTTACTTTCCCTTGTTGTTGTTCTGCCTGCTGTGGCCATTCTAAACAAATCTAAAATTCTTCCCTTAGGGACTGATGAAGACAGTGATTGGGACCTTCCTAAGGCTTCTCTTTTTCAGGATAAACAGCTCCAGGTCTTTCAGCAAGTCATCATTTAGTACGATCTTCAGGACTGTCACTACCTTGCTTTCTCTCTACCAGACATTATTATGGTTATCATTGTCTTTCCTAAAAGTGGGGGGGGGGGCAGAACTGAATGTGATATACGAGACACCCTGGGACCATCACTTGTCCTTTCCTGAACATGATGCCTTCCTTTTCATGTGAACTCTAGTTGAGGCACCCCAACTTGTACTTGTATCCTTGATTTTTTGAACCTTAAGTATAAGACTTGATACTTGGCCTAGTCACTTTATTAGATTCGGCCCAGTGACCTTTGAATGTCCCAATTCAGTGGGTTCTCCTCCTCCTCCTCCTTCTTTCTTCTCTCTCTCTCTCTCTCTCTCCCTCCCTCCCTCCCAGTTCTCCTCCCACCACCCAGACCACTCCTTTGTCTCCTCCTTTGCAGGATCTTCTTCCAGATCCCACTTTCTAATCTTAGGTGTCCCACTGGGTTCTGTCCTGGTCTACTATGGCTATTGTTGGAGAAAGGTTCAATTCAATAAACATTTACTGAGTGCCTAACACAAGCCAGGCTTGAATGCTAAACTCTGAGGATAAAAAGAGAGGCAGAAAACCTCTTAAGGGCAGTTCCTTACAATCTAATGGGAGAGATAACAAGGAAATTAATATACATACAAAGCAAACCATAAACAAGATTAACAGGAGATAATTAAGCAAGGGAAAATACTGGAAATCCAAGCGGTTGAGGAGGGCTTTCAGTAGAAGGTGGGGTTTTAGTTGCAACTTAAAGGAAGCCAGGTAGATCTGTAGGCAGAGTGGAGGAGGGATAGCCTTCAAGGCACAGGGGAGAGAAGGTGGAGCTCTAGGTGGTGAATGGACTCAATTTTGTCTGTTCTCTTCGATCCCTACTACTCCACTTGGAGAGCTCAGCAGCTCCCTTGGATTTAATTACTATCATGTTGATGATTTTTTTTAAGTGAGGCAATTGGGGTTAAGTGACTTGCCCAGGGTCACACAGCTAGTAAGTGTTAAGTGTCTGAGGCTGGATTCGAACCCAGGTACTCCTGACTCCAGGGCCGGTGCTCTATCCACTGCCCACCTAGCTGCCCCACGTTGATGATTCTTAAATCTACCATTCCTGCCCCAGTCTCTCTGTGGACCTCCAATCACATCTCCAACTGCCTTTTAGACATCTCAGACTGGATGCCCAGTAAATATCTTAAATTCAATATATCCAGAACAGAACTTATCTTCCCCCACCTTCTTGTTATTGTAGAGGACAAGGCGATCCCCCCATCCCTCAGATTCAGATTGGAGTCATCCTGGACTTCTCACTACCTCTCACCCTCCGTATCCCAGCTGTGGCCAATGCCTGTTGATTTCACCTCCCCAATACCTCTCAAATATGCCCCTCGTGCAGACCCTCATCACTTCACATCGGAACTATTGCAGTAGCTGCTGGGAGGTCTGCCTGCCTTGGGCCTCTCCCCACTCCAGTTCATCCTCTATTTTCCTAAAATGCAAATCCGATCATCTCACACACACACACACACACACACACACACACACAAAATGGTTCCCTATTGCTTCCAGGGTCAAACACAAAATATTGTTTGGCATTCAGACCACTCCCTGATCTGCCCCCTCCTACCTTTCTAGTCTTATACTCCCCCAAGCATCCTCTTTGATCCAGTGGCTCTGACCTCCAGGCTGTTCCATGAAGAAGACCCTCCATTTCTCAGCTCCAGGCATTTTCTCTGTACCCTCCTCTACCCTGCCTACTAATCTCCCTTTCTTCCTTTAAGTCCCAACTAAAATCCCATCTTCTACAGAGAATCTTCCCTAACCCCTCTTAAACCAAGTGCTTTCCTTCTTCATTCTCTCCTATTAATCCTGTCTTGAGGGCAGTCACTGTCTTTTGTTTGTTTTTTGGTGAGGCAGTTGGGGTTAAGTGACTTGCCCAGGGTCACACAGCTAGTAAGTGTTAAGTGTCTGAGGCTGTATTTGAACTCAGGTACTCCTTCCCCCAGGGCCGGTGCTCTATCCACTGCGCCACCTAGCTGCCCCAGACACTGTCTTTTGGCTTTTTGAATCCCCTTCTCTTATTATGGTGTCTGACGAAAAGTAGGTGTTTTTGTTTTGGTTTGGTTTTTGTGGAGGCAATGAGGGTTAAGTGATTTGCCCAGGGTCACGCAGCTAGCTAGTAAGTGTCAAGTGTCAGATCCTCAGATCCTCCTGAATCCAGGGCTGGTGCTTTTTCCACTGCGCCACCTAGCTGCCCAAAGTAGGTGTTGAATAAATGTTTATTGACTTGAATCGAACCTCTCTCCAACAATGGACATTCCTCAAGTATTAATGTATTCTCTCTTTGTGTTTTGATGACCTTGCTCTCCAGACTCGAATTCATCTCCATTGCCAGATCGGCCTTGCTGTCACACCCAGCTACCAGGCTTCTCTACTCACCTGGCCGCCGCCCCAGTTCAGGAACTTAACGCCTCTGCTCTGAACAATTGCAACCACCTCCTAAGCCGTCTCCTCTTACTCATCTTAGCCATCCCTTACAGAACTGCCAAAGTTCAGGGGGATCTCTGGATCAATAAACTGCTGTAGCTCCCTCTTTCCTCTGGGGTCAAACAGATACGCCTTTGTTAGGCATTTAAAGCCTTTCCCAACCTGGCTCCACCCTGCCTTTCCAGTTTAAACAACACTCCCCTTCAAACACTCTGTCCAGCCAAACTGGCCTTGTATCTTGTACCATTTCCCACTGCGTCTTCTTTCTTTTTGATTTTGTGCAGGCTGAGTCTTTCAAGCCTGGAATGTACTACCTTCCCTTCCCTTTCTTTGCCTGTTATAATACTATCCCATGGGGGCAGCTAGGTGGCGCAGTGGATAAAGCACCAGCCTGGATTCAGGAGGACCTGAATTCAAATCCAGCCTCAGATGCTTACTAGCTGTGTGACCCTGGGCAAGTCACTTAACCCTCATTGCCCCACCAAAAAAAAATAATAATATTCCATTTATAAAGTGCCTACTATGTGCCAGCCATTCTACTAAGTGTTTGGTTTTTGTTGTTGTTCATTTGTTTTTTGGTTTGGGGGTTGTTGTTGTGGTGGTGTTTTTTTTTTTGGGGGGGGGTCGGTGTTGAGGGGCAATGAGGGTTAATGACTTGTCCAGAATCACACAACTAGTAAGTGTCAAGTGTCTGAGGCCAGATTTGAGCTCAGGTCCTCCTGAATCCAGGGCCTGTGCTTTATCCACTGTACCACTTAGCTGCCCCTACTAAGTGCTTTTATGACTATTATTTCATTTGATCTTCACAACCAGCCTGGGAGGTAGTTGTTATCATCATCATTAATTATTATTCACTTACTAGCTGTGTGACCCTGGGCAAGTCACTTAACCCTCATTGCCCCCCTCCCACAAAAAATAAACAAACATCATTAATCATTATTAATATTATTATTATCCCCATTTTACAGTTGAAGAAACTGAGGTAAACAGAGGTTAAGTGATTTGTCCAGGTTTACACCGCTAGTAAGCATTTGAGGTTGAATTTTAACTCAGGTCTTCCCAACTCCTGGCCTGATGGTCTATCCATTGCACAAATAACTTCATCTTAAAAACACAAAAATCCTTCAGGGCCTAGCTCTAATGCCACAAGAGGTCTTTCCTGATCTCCCAGCTGCTACTGCCTTTCCTTCAACCCCACCTCCTAAATTACCTTCTGTTTATTTGCATATGTTTCTATGTCATTTTTCCCACTATAAAATCGAGCTCATTGTGGGCTGCAAAGTTGTTGCTGTTCCGCTGTGACCCTATTTGGGATTTTCTTGGCAAAGCTGCTACAGTGATTTGCCATTTCTTTCTCCGACTCATTGTACAGATGAGGAACCGAGACAAACAGTTGACTTGCCTAGGGTCATCCAGCTAGTAAGTTTCTGAAGCCAGATTTGAACTCAGGAAGATGAGTCTCCAAGCCTGGCACTCTATCCACCTTGTCACCTAGCTACATTCTCCTAACTGTACCATTCTCCAGCCCAGATTCCCTCCCCTTGCGTCTACTCCCCGTGCTCATCCGCTGACGCTTCAGACCGAGGGGGGAGACACCGGCGCTTCTTTTCTAACTGATCTCCCCCATTTAAACCACAAACAAAAAAAGCCACGGAAAATTCCGTATAATTATACTGACCAAGCTTGGCCTCCAAGGAAGAGTTAAAAACTACACCCTTCTTTGCAGAGGTAGGGGGCTATGGATGTAGAAGAGTGCATATACTGTTAGACACGGTTGATGTGTTGTTTAATTTTGTCTAGCCGGTTTTACTCCCTTTGTTTTATTCTTTGTGAAAAGGGCTAGATCACTGGAGGGTGTGTGGGGGAGGAAAATCGAGTTGGAAATGAAAGTGATGCAAAGGTAGCAATCTTTTTTTTTACCCCCCAAAGGGAAATTGGTATTTGAACTGTATCAAGATTATTCCTGGGCTCCTCTGCCCTTCCGGCTCCAGATCTTCAGCGTTCAGTAAGCCTGAGGATTGCGTCTCCCAGGCTCAGACCTGAGCCACTGCTCGGTCTCTGCCACCCTCCCTTCCGCCCACCGTGGTGCGGCGGGCTCCCGGAAGACATACACAGAGTTGATCCTCTGGGGGAACTGGTTTAATTTAGTGACAAGAGGAGCTTGGTGGTGAGGACAGGGTATGGGATGGGCTCCAGAGGCAATGCTCAGTGGACTGCGATGTTGGATCTTTTCTGTACCCTGCCAGGGGGTTTGGGGGCAGGGACACAATCGGCCCTCCGAAGTTCGTAGGTGTAAGTCACCGAGGGCACTTCAGTACCAACCTGGGCGTGGCAGGCGCTCTCAGTGGCACATCCACGGGTAGCAAATTTGGTAGTGATGATGCCTGATGGAGGTGGGGTTGGAGTCAGCCTCTGACCCAGTAGCACTGCGCCCTGCCCCCCCTCCCCCTCCCCAGGGACCCCGGTTTTGTTACTGTCCCTTCCAATCAGGGAATCAGGCTGCCTGATCGACCCTGCCCACTCAGGCACCTGGGGTCTGATGCCCCAGTTCCCTCAGATACCCAGTGACTTGGTGCCAGCTGGCACCAAGACGCGCCTCACTCAATGACCCAGCCCCGATGTGCCCCCCGTCCCTCCGGAGGTCCCGGAAGCTTGTCACCTGTCTGTACAGTCCCCGAGAAGTAGATACACTGTGTCTCGTGTCCCACGCACTGAACCACCTCGTCCCCGGAGCAGGTTTCTTGGAAGGCGGCCATGCAGGATGGACAGCGGAGTCCGTTCAGTGTGCTATTGTTCTTGGGGACTAGGGTGGAGGCAGGGAGGGAGGAGAAAACATTGAATCAGCCAGGGGACTGGCTCAGGGCCAGAGAGCTCCGAGGGAGGGCGGAAAGCTGGGTGTGAAAGGCCTATTAGCTTAGGTCGAGCGGGCTTGCATCCAGCAATACTGGATGCGGGACGTCGGAGGTGGGAGAGGGAGCCAGCTTGAACAAAGGTGAGCCGACTTGGGCAATTAAGGCCGTTAGGACGTCCGGGCTCCGAGAGAACGGAATGTCTAGGGTCACCCTCTTGGAGTCGGGAAATGAAGAAGGAAGCTCAAGGCTCCAAGAGGTCATGATGGGGTGATCGGCACTAGAAGGGGAAGAGGGGCAATGAGTTGGAAGATGAGAAGGAAGGAATAGGAAATTTGAGGGCATCTGGGTTCAAGGACAGGGTAGGGCCGTCAGCGAGAGAGGCTGGCTCTCTGCCAGGGACTGGCCCCTGGGATGGAGAGGGGAGGAGAGGGTCCATACTCCGGATGCTGCCCCGGTTACAGCCGTCCCCCTGGCAGCAGTAGGAGTTGGACACCATATGATCTTCAGGTCCCAGAGTGATGGAGATGAACCCAGAGTAACAGTCCTTGAACTTCATGCAGCTTTTGGAGGTATCCAGGGACTCTTTGCCCCCTGGGGGTGAAGGGGAAAAAGTGTCAAGGAATTCTCACCATCAGCCCCTGCACACACACTCTGTGATCTTCCCTTAAGGTCTCTCTCCCATCCTACTGCTGGGGAGCAGGAGAAAGAGGCTGACTTTGTTCCATCCAAACCTTGCCACCTGCTACCTGGCTAGCCTGACACCTAGTAGGTGCTTAATGAATGTTTATTGACTGACTGGCCATAAAATAAGGAGGGGTGGGGGTGAAACAGGTGACCTCTAAGATCCTGTTCAGCCATGAATCCATGGCCCCATCATGGTCACCTCCCTCATAGTTGCAATCGCTACTTCTCCGCCCCATGACTATGTCAATCTCTCTTCATGGACCCCCTGTCAACTTTAGTCTTTCCCCCCACAAAGCTGTAATGGTTTCACTCTCCCAACACCTGAAGTAGCCCCCCCCCATGGACTGACCTCATAGCAGAGCCCCTCCCTCCCCCATACCTGTGGTGGACAGCCCCACAACAGTCACACAGGCATCCTTCTTGGCCTCACAGAGCTTCAATTTCCCAGTGCAGGAGGGTCCTGAGTCCTTACACACCTCACAGGACAGACACTGAACTGGAGGGAAAAGACTGGGACATCAGGACCCTTGGGTCTCTGAAGAGGTAGAAGCCTGGGTCACAAGAACCAGGAATCTCTGAGACGATGGGGTGGAAAGATTCAGAACCCTGGGTGCCTAAGGGAGCATGGACGGGGGATCAGGACCCCAGGTCTCTACTGGAGTTCTGGATGACTGTGCTCCTGTGGTGACCAGGTCCTGTGACCTTGTCGGAGCAGTAGGAGAGACCCTGGACACACAACCAAACTATCTCCTGGCGGCAGGAAGCCACTCAGTTCGAGGCTGCATTGTGTAATTACATGGCTGGGGACGCCTGAGTCCAGAATTTGGGCTGGAATGGGAGGAGGATGCTGTTAGAGGTTGGAGGGCAGGTACTTCTTTTGGGTGGGTGGGGGCAGCCATCAAGGACCCAGGAGTTAGCTCTACCGGACATTCTTGTTAGTTTGGGACAGAGACCCAGAAGGTTGAGGGAATGAGGTCCCACAGGGCATGAATGATCAAAATGCCTGGGTCCCCAGGGTTCTGGGGACTATGTACCCAGATTCCTAGCTCCCTGAGGGAATGGGGGACCCAGACACTCATCTCCCTGCATCTGCTGGAGGCCCAAATGCCTGTATTCCAGACTAAAGGGACTTCCCTGAGGGAATGGAGGAAGTCCAAAGAGCCTCATCGCAGCAAGAGAGACATGTTAAGAAGTTGCTTTCCTGGGATCCTGCTGTCCCCTCCCCAAATCCTAGAGTCCAGGACCCCCAGCCCAGGGATGCTGGGGTGACACTCACCAAGGGGCCAGAGGGTGCAGAGCAGGCTGAGGCCCAGCAGGCCCAGCTTGGGGCTCCAGGTGATCATCATGCTGTCTGCTCCTAGATTGGGGCCCATGGGCCTTATAGAAGGGCAAAAGCAGGGGGCAGGGCCAGTCCAATCCCCGCCCCTCCCCCAGCTCGGTCCCAGTTACCAGGACAGCCTCAGAGGATCCTGGGGCCCATGCTCCCTCCCTCCTCCCTGTCCTTATTTCTTAGCCCATCTCCTACCATTCAGGATGGCAAAGCTTGGGGCCTGTGTTGGGAGGAGTCAAAGCCTCGGGGTCCCTCCTTTCCTGCCCAGTTTTCTTAAGAGGGCTCCTCCATGTGAGTCACACCCTACCTTGCCCAGCGTCTCCACCCATCGTTCCCTTGGCCAGCTTGTCCCTACAAGTTGCTGTGGGGGCCAGGATGTCTGGGTCCCTCCTCCCCCGAGACTTGCTCACACTCCTTCCTTTGTGCACAGGTTTCTTTACCTGCCACCCCCAGACCTGACCCCTCCCAGTGATGGAGCAGGGCACAAGTCCCTGAAGGGGGGAGGGGACAGGGGGAGCCCCCTGGTCACTTCACAGAATCCTCCAGGGTCAAAGCTGGAAGGGACCTTGGAAAATAGAATACCAGAGGACCCTAGAACCTGGAATGTTAGAGCTGGGAGGAGACTTAAAGGTACAATCCCCTCATTTTCTAGATGAAGAAATGAGATCACCCTCAGCAGATTCCTTCCTATCTGGAGGCCTCACTTTTTCCATTTGTTGGATAGATGAGCTTTAGAGTCCTTACCAGTTCAACATCTATGATCTCATAATTAAGATGGCAACCCAGGCTGGGGAATCCTTATGTTCTGATGACTTTCCCACCCACTCACCGTCATTGCCCTGAGCAAATCACATTCTCTCCTTCCCCTCAGTTTCTGTACCTGTAAAATGGAATCATTGATGCTTACCTCACAGAGCTGTTTCAAGAAAAGAGCCTGTAAGCCTGGAGAGACTAAAATGGCTGGAGGTCCTTTGTCTCCCATAGCCCACCCCCCACCCCCCCTGGTATCTGAAGACACTTTGGAGGAGAAAAGAAGGTCTGAGGAAGGGAGCCACTCACACGTGGAAGAGCACCTGAGAGCCTTGCACTGGAGAATTTGCCCTGGATCAATCATCCCTGCCTCAGTTTCCATCAGATGGCCAGAGCCAGGAGCAGCGGCAGATTTTCTTTTCTTTTCTTTTTTTTTGCAGGGCAATGGGGGTTAAGTGACTTGCCCAGGGTCACACAGCTAGTAAGTGTCAAGTGTCTGAGGCTGGATTTGAACTCAGGTACTCCTGAATCCAGGGCCGGTACTTTATCCACTGCACCACCTAGCCGCCCCAACAGCCCCAACAGTGGCAGATTTTCAAAAAGCGATTCATCAGGCCAAGAAACAGGAACATGACGGCTGGAGATTTGGGTTTTGTTCCTCAGAGGGCACCTTGCTCTTGAGAGTCGAAGAAGTTGGAAGTTAGGTCACTGTAACCAGTGGCCAAAACTCTGGGTTTGCACAGTTTAGACTTGAGCTTAGGTGGGGGTTGGGGGGGGGAGAGGGTTGGGTTTTTAACTCTTTGGTTCATGCTTTCCCCACCAAAGGTTTATTCTGGGAAATCTCAGGCTATATATAGTCCCTGACTAGGGCTCCACAGATTTTGGTAAAAGGGACCCTCAGATCCTTTACAAGCACTCAAGGTAACAGTGCATTTATAGGGGATATAAGACAGCCTTTATTTCATTCATTCTGTGAATCAGCCTCCTATATGCCAGCCTACTTATGTTGGGTGCTGGGGGTCCAAAAAAACTGCCCTCCAGGAGCCTATGATCTAATGGGGGAGACAATGGGAAAACAAACATTTACAAAGCAAGTGATTTACAGGATAAATAGGAAATAATAAGTAGAGGGAAGGCACTGGTATTAAGAGGGGTTGAGGAAGGCTTTCTATAATAGATGGGATTGGGGTCGGTACTTCCTTTAAGTAAGGAAACCAAAGAGGTCAGAAGTTGGAGTGGATGGGAGGCCAGCGTCACCAGATTGAAGAGTATTGAGGAGTAAGGTGCAAGAAGACTGGAAAGGTGGCAGGGGGCAGGTTAGGAAGGTCTTTGAAGGCCAAATAGAACATTTTGTATCTCATTCTAGAGGCGACAGGGAGTGGAGCTGCTGGAATTTTTTGAGTAGAAGAGTGAAGACCTGTACTTTAGGAAAATCACTTTAGTGGCAGAATGGAGAATTGACTGGAGTGGGGAGAGTCTCAAAGCAGGCAGACACCCAAGCAGCTACTGCCATAGTCCAGGTGTGAGGTGATGAGGGTCTGCACCAGGGTGGGGCCAGTGTCAGAGGAAAAAAGGGGGCATATTTCACCGAATGGGTAATGCAGAATTCAAAAATAGTAGCCAACATTAATATGGTGCCAGGAACTTTACAAATATATCATTTGATGCTCAAAACAACCCTGGGAGGCAGGGAGAGGAAACTGAGGCAGAGGTGAAGTGATTTTCCCAGGGTCACCCAACTAGTCAGTGTCTGAGGTTGCATTTGGACTCCAGGCTCAGGGCTTTAAGAATCTTGGCACCTCTTAGTTGCTCCACAGGTTAACCATGAAGGCTGCTTCTATTCTGAGATCTGAGACATTCCCTGAAAGGTAACAAGCTCCAGGCGGGATAGACAGGTGATGCCCTGAAATTCTGGTGACTGTTGTTCCCCCTCCTCCCCCCCCCCATACCCTGAAAGATTGGCCTCCTACAAGAGGGAAACACTCCTCAGGCAAGCCCCGCCCCCTGCCCCACCTATCTAACCCCGCGCCAACCAATTATCCAGGTCACCTGCTGCGATTCATCCAGACACTGGGAGCTCGTCCTTGATGCTCCTCTCTCCAGGGGATTCCCTGCCTTTTGATCGCTCAGACCCCCTCGGACCTCCTTGCCTTCTCAAACTTGAGTTCACTCACAAGGCAATCCCGAAGACCAGTGTTAGACAAAACCACCCCCGCCCCGATGCTGGCTTGCAGACTGGCTTGGGGATCATCCGATGTCCCAGCTGTAGTTGCAGGTCTGGTTGCAGTGGTTTGGGATAAACCCTTCCTGTAATAAAAACACCCAACAGCTCCCAGGTAAAAAGAATCCCCAAGGTAGTCTTTTTAAGTTAAAAAATAAAAAAATTGGGGGCAGCTAGGTGGCGCAGTGGATAAAGCACCGGCCCTGGATTCAGGAGTACCTGAGTTCAAATCCGACCTCAGACACTTGACACTTTCTAGCTGTGTGACCCTGGGCAAGTCACTTAACCCCCATTGCCTAAAAAAAATAATAATAAAATTAAAAAAATTTAAAAAATTTAAAAATTAAGACAAATAAATAAAGATTAAAGCAGATAGCAAAGATATTTAAAATAGCGTAAGAGGAAGTTAGGTGGGGGTCTCTGACGCCTCCACCTCCAGGCACAGACACATATGATGGGCTGGGGAGTGGTGACATCAAAGTGAACCCAAAGTAGCCCAGCTCTTCTCCACCTGAGACTTGTTTTACAGCAGTGTAGATTTGTGCCGAGGGGCTTTGGGGGTTGACTCAAGGGTCTGAGGTTCCACTGGAGTCCTTGTCCTTCATAAGCTGCTGAAGCCTTCCTCCTCTATGGTTGGAAGCGCAGATTCAAGGGCTCTTAAATTTAGGGCTCCCCCAGAAAACTGGGGTCCAGGAATTGAAACACCCTCACAAGGGAGATCATTTCAAAAAGAACAAAGAGGTTCCCTTAGGTTTGTCAAATTGGTCACAAAGTCGGGTACCAGGCTACAACCGGTCTGTTCCTGGGGTTTATGCAGGGGGGCCCAGGGAGGGGGATGTGTCGAACACTAGACACAAGTTTGATTGTCATTATTGTCATTTTCTCCATCGTTTCTTCAGTCAACAACGATTCAAGCCCCGATGTGCGTTATTTGCCCATTTCCAAAGTATATGTCCCCCTAATGTGGGCTGAAATTTGGGGTCAAATTGATCGTGAGTCATCCCAAAAGAATTACAAGACTCAGTGACTCAGTTTCCTAAGTTTTATTGCAATACTGTCAGTGACCACAGGGAGAGAACCAGAATAGTGGAAAGGTATCTCTCAAATAAGGAAAGGAAAGACAGTTATATTTATAGTATGGATAAATTGATTATCAGTCCATTATAATAATCTCCACCTTAGGGAGGTACAGGGGAGGGCCTGTCCTATTCATTATAATATTCTCCACCTTGGGGAGGTACAGGGGAGGGCTTATCCTAATTTGGAGCTCCTGGGGTCCTAAGCCAACCCCTGAGGCGGGTACCTTTTTCAGTGGAGGTGTGTTTTGGGGGTTTATGTGTCATAAGGTGAATCTGGGGATAAATTTGGCCTTTTTTGCGCATGTCTCTGTTTCCCATGGCTAGTTTCAAAACATCTTCATTTATCATTTATTTCTAGTCTAAGTTTCTATAGCCTGTCAATGTATCGTTGTCTTAGGCCTTCAGGGCCTAGCTCCCTCTGTTCCCGTTATGGGTACCGATTACTGTAGCTAGCATCCTGACTTGTAAGTCATCCATCAACTGGAGTCTGACTCCCTCTTAGAGCTCATATCTGAATTAGAGGTTGGGTCTTGGGTTTTTCTATTAACCCATTTTTTTGTCTCCTACATCACCTCCTCCCTCCCAAGGGTACAGTTCAGGGGGTAAAAATGGGAGCTGTGAATGGCATGGCCACTACCCTTAACTGAATAGCCTGGCATGTAAATAGTCTGTCTTCTGGGGGCACCCTTCACAAAACCAGGCCTATTGCTGAGTGAGGTCATGGGTTCTAGTTGCGCCCTTAGCCGTGTGACCTCGGGTAAGTTACTGCCCCCTTTAGGGCTTAAGTCCGACCACGTGGGCTCAGATCCAGGTGTTTGGGCTGGATCTGCGGCTGCCTGCAAGAGATGATCCCAAAACTGGGCTCACTTGGGGTGCAGAAAAGTACTATAGACAGCTCGGGTTTTAGCAGCCAGAAGGCGGCTCCCGCCCACTCGGACAACGTTACCCAATAGGAAAGGAGAATGGCCGCGATGACCAATGGGAATAGGCTCCGGAGTCCGGGAGGCGGGAACTGAGGGAGGTGCCTTAATAACCTCCAGAGGGTGGGTCAGCGAGAGGAAGGGCTAGAGAGGTCATAGAAAAGGGGTGGAGCCAAGGGGAGGTGATCATAGAGAGAATGGGCTAGAGTGGAGAGTCGAAGGAGGCGGGGCTGGGTAAAGGAGCGTGGAGAGGAGCAGGTAGAGAGGCCACAAACAAAAGCTAGCCATTGGTCATTAGCTTAAGGAAAGGCGGAATTAGGGCAGCGGCCCGGTTATGGGGCGGGCTTAGAGCCAGAAAAGGTCACTGAGAGAGGAGGCTAGAGTGTCTACGGGAGGCGGAGCCAAGAGGGGAGCGGGGCTAGTGCGCCTGCGTGGCTGCAAGGAGCGCGCGTCTCACTTTGAACAGGCCCCGGGAGGCTGCGCGCCTGCGCATTAGTACTGCCCTAAAAGAACTGCCTTTTCCTTCCCAGGCTCTGGCCTGGTCCAGAGGCCTCGGACTCCGAAGTCTCGTCCTGCCTGACCCCTGGCCCCACCATGCCCGAGATCCGCCTCCGCAACGTAGTGTCGTGCAGCAGCCAGGATCCGGTGAGGGAATCAGAATAGGGGGAGGGGCATGGATCTCTCCGGACTTCCGGTTACGGAGGCCCGGCGGGAGGGACTTCCCGGAAGTGTCTGTGGAATTTGCATGGGGAGGCACCGAGGAGTGTCTGTGTATAGGAAGCACCCGAGGTTGTCTCTGGGGGCGTCTGTGGGAGGCACCTCAGATGGATGTGGAAACCTGGGGTGTCAATGGGAAGCACCCGGGCTTTCTATGGGGTGGCTAGGGGGGCCCCCTGGCGTGTCGGAGGGGGGTATCCCAGTTGAGTCTGGGGGCTCCTGAAGCGTCCATACAGGCCTTCTTGGGGTGTCTGGGCTCCGCCCCGGGATGAGTGTATGGCATTTGTCTGAGGGTTCTGTGGGCACCCCGGTAGAGGCTCCCGGGAGGACAGCTCTGGCCCAAGGCGTTCGTAGCCGACCCCGGCGAATATCCGGGGGAGGTCCCAGAGGGCCTGGAGGTGACTCCCTCTTCCCTCCAGAACCGTCCATCACAGAGCCAGCCTGGCTTCATCCAGGACAGTTCAGAGGGTTGCTAGGCCGTAGGCCAGAGTCTGCCGGGATCCGGGCAAAGCCGCGGCCAGTCTTGTCCTGCCATGGACAAGGTGGAAAGCAGTGTTCTCACCGGCCTGGAGTGAATTCAGAAGGGACTGAGTGGCTACAGCCGCCCCCCCCCCCCTCCCCTGGCCGCAGCATGGCAGGGGCAGCCCGAGGTCTGGTTTCCTTCCTTCCTTCCTTCCGCACGCAATGAGGGTTAAGTGACTTGCCCAGGGTCACGTAGCTAGCAAGTGGCAAGTGTCCGAGGCTGGATTTGAACTCAGGTCCTCCTGAATCCAGGGCCAGTGCTTTATACACTGCACCACCTACCTAGCTGCCCTCTGGTATTCTTTCAACAGTGCATTAATGACCTTGGTCAAGGATTGAATGGCAGCAGTCATGGACACTGGGCTGGGAAGGATAGGTGGCTCTCAGGAAGGACTCAGCTCTTTGGGGCAATACCATCAGCCAGACCTCAGGGTGATGCCCAGGGGTCAGGCAGAGCCTGCCCACTTCTTCCATGATTGCTAGGTGCCAGGCAGGGATGAACCATCCCTCCTCACAAGCAGCTTATCTTTGTCTTTAGAGGATATTTATAGAATTAATAAATAAATATTTGCAGATTAAATAAAACTAGGGATACACAGGAAGTCTTTTGTGGGTCCTGGGGTACACAGGCTGGGCAGCAGGTTTTCTGAACACTTTGATGGAAAGTTCCCAGCATCCTTGGAAGCTACGAATAGGTGCACAGGAAGCCTGGCCTGAGCAGGGCGGCAAGGCCTGGGGCCTGGGGCCTGCTGGCCTGATTCCGCCATTATCTTCAGGATGGTGGTTAGTTCTGGCCACCACAGCCCCTCACTGGAGGATTTCAAAGGAAAACTGTACGAACACCAGCCCAGGAAACCTCTGCTTAGGTCCAGGTTTGGCCTAAGTGGCTTCTGCAGCCCCTTGAGAACTTGGGGGTTCTGTCACATTGGGTGGGGGTGTTGATGTCTCTTGGGGATGCTCGAGGGTCAACACATCAGAGTGGGGCGGGGGTCTCTAGGGGACATCCAGGAATGTCTGTGGGGCATTTGGGGACCCTGCTGTGAATGTCTCCTTTGGAGGGTGGCTCTGGAAGCAGCCACAGGGGATACCCGTCCTAGGAGATCCATGGGAATGTCCAAAGGGAGTGGGGACTGGGGGCTGTATTAAGACTCTGTAGAAGACTTGAGGGAGGGCTGCAGAGTGCTGAGAATCTCACTAGGATCCATCTAGGGACATCGGTCATAGCTCTGGATTGGGGGGCTTTTCTGTAGGGGGCTTCTGGTTGTTTATAGGGGACACCAAGCCCTTTCTAGAGAGGATTTCTAACACCCAGTAGTGTCCGGGGAGCTCTCTGAGCTATCTCTAGGGGGACAAATCGGACTAATTATCCACTGGGGATCCCCAGATTTGTCCTGGGGACTTTCCGAGGCTGTCTCTACTTGTTGGGGAGCTCGCAGGGATGTTGGCCATGATTTCTAGGGGTATCCATAATGATCTTTCACAAGTGTCTATGGGGCAGCTCCGGGAGTATCCATAAGGGTATCTGGGAATTTCTGAGCAGTAAGTGGCTCTGTAGGGGGTGTTAGGGGTCTGGGAAAGAGCTGAGGGGATAGCCCAGGCCCCTGCAGGACAGAGACTGAGCTCATGGCTGACCCAGCTCTAGAGGACTCCAAAGGGGTGGCTGGCTCTGGGCCCTAGGAGAGGGGGCCAGAGAAGAGCGGATCTCTGGGCTTTGGGCTCTCTCCCCCCCCCCATTCTCCACACTTCCAGGCAGCTACGAGGCACAGTGGAGAGAGTGAGTGCTGGGTCTGGAGTCAGGGAGGCAGGAGTTCAAATCTGGCCTCAGACACTCCCTAACTCTGTGAGTTGGGGCAAGTCATTTCATCCCAGATCACCTCCCAGGATTGTTACAATCATATGGCGTGGGATTTTAATTAGCACAGTGCCTGGCTTGTAGTAGGGAGTTAGTAAATGTGTGTTCCCTTTCCCACTCCCTTCCAGACCCATTCTGCCGACAACCTACTGAAGGCTGATACCTACCGGAAATGGCGCTCAGCCAAGGCTGGGGAAAAGCAGATCTCCGTCATCCTGCAGGTGACCCAGAGTCCGAGATTCCTCCTCCCCACCCCCCTGCAGGCAGCCCTCTCTGCCCTCGTCCCGGGCAGTCCCGGTCTCTGATCTCGTTCCCCTCCATCCCACACCCGTCTCCGAGGCTCTGTCCCTTCCCACCCCCGGGCCAGCAGTCAATGTGCTTGGGTTCAACCGTCAAGATCTTTGTTTGGTCGTCTATGAAATACGGGCCTGGAAGAGGGGGCTGCTAAGGCCCTTTCCAAGCCCGGCCTCCTGCCCCATGGCCCGGGCCCCTCCTCCCAGCCCTGGTGCACCTTCCCCTTCCCTCCCCAGTTGGAGAAGGAAGAGCAGATCCACAGCGTGGACATTGGGAATGACGGCTCTGCCTTCGTCGAGGTGTTGGTGGGCAGCTCAGCAGGGGGCAGCGGGGAGCAGGACTATGAGGTGAGGGAAGAGGTGACTGGCTGTGCCCTGCTGTCCCCTTCAGACCAGAGATGCCCCCCAGGGGACCGGACACCCCCCCCCCCCCCCCCCCGTCCCGTGCCCTAGGAATGGGGCTTCTCGAGAGCTGGGCTTTGTCTCACTCTTAGACTTAGAGCTGTGTGTGTGTGTGTGTGTGTGTGTGTGTTTGTGTTCTGTCCCCAGGTTCTCCTGGTCACCTCTTCATTTATGTCCCCATCTGAGAGTCGTAGTGGGACTAATGCCAACCGGGTCCGGCTGTTTGCTGCTGACAAACTGGTCCGAGCCACTGCTGAGAAACGCTGGGACCGGATCAAAATCGTGTGCAGCCAGCCCTACAGCAAGGTCAGGAGCAGGGGCCCCGCCCTGCGGCGAAGGGGCCCGGGGGAGGGCCTGGGGAGGGGGGGCTCCACCTCCAGGATGGAGGAGCTCTAGCCTGAGGGGTCTCTCCTCCCTCCAGGACTCTCCCTATGGCCTGAGTTTTGTAAGGTTCCACAGCCCCCCAGACAAGGAAGCGCCTGAGGCCGCCTCTCCGGTGAGTGGCCCCCACTTCTTCCTCTTCTGCCTCAGGCCATGGGCCGCTCCCTGGCCCTAACCCAGCTTCTTCACAGAAAGTGACCAAGCTGGGAGCCTTTCGAGTGAAGGAGGAGGATGGCAGCAGCTCCCTGAGGCCTGGGGCCCTCTTCTTCAGTCGGGTCAGCAAGCCTTCTCCAGGTGAGAGAGAACCGGGGCCCACAGGCTTCTCTGCCTGTGTGCCTTTGGGGCCGTGGGACCTGAGGTTCCCCAAGTGGGATCACGGGACGTTTCTCAGGTGGTGGGACCTAGACTTTGGCGTCCCTGACTTAGGGGACTGGGAAGCTGAAGCTTGGGCAGGCCCCAGGGCCCCGGAAGACCTCAGGCTGGAGCATCAAGACTCCGAGGTTCTCTGGGGGTCAGGGGCCCTAGGACCAGGCAGGTCCCCAGGACAGGGGGCAGGTCCCGGACTTTCTGTCTGCTCCACAGCCCCCACCAAAGAGCAGCCAGGCCCCAGTTATGCAGCAGCCGCACTTCAGGCCTCCGAGGGCTTGGCCACTCAGTCTCCTACACGAATATCCCCCCCACAGCCCCCATCCTCAAGCAAAGCTCCCACCAAGGTGAGTCCCCTGGGCCTAGAGGGGGAACAGGAGATGGGCTTGGCCTCCCCACTGGATGGCTGGATGGAGCTGGGCTGGGGTTACAGGAGGAGGGGCCCCCCAGACACAAGATGTGCCCACACATACACCCTCTCACCAGCCCCAAGAGTCTCCGAAGGGAAAGAGGAAATTGGATTTAAGCCATGATGAACCACGAAGCCCCCAGAGACCCCAGCCCCATCCGGCCCACCCTAAGCTACCAGCCCCCAAGAAGCCCAAAGGTGAGGCAGACAGAGGGGGCCGGGGCCAGGGTCCTTGGCCTCAGGACCCAGACTCATGCAGTTCTGTGTCTCTCCAGTACCCGCTGCAGGCCCTGCCCCTGCCCCTGCCCCTGCCCCTGCCCCTGCCCGGGGTACTCCTCGAGATGAAAAAAAAGGGGCCAAGGCCGGGGCCAGAGCTGGGCCCACTGAACTGGGGAAGGTCTTTGAAGGTGTCGTCGTGGTGCTGAGTGGCTTCCAGAACCCTTTCCGCTCGGAGCTTCGGGACAAGGCCCTGGAGCTTGGCGCCAAGTACCGGCCAGACTGGACCTCAGACAGCACCCACCTCATGTAGGCCGCCTGCCCCCTGCTCCCCTCCCATTCGTTCCGGGAGCCCCAGCATCTTTCTGACCTCTGCCCTTTGCCCTCAGCTGTGCCTTTGCCAACACGCCCAAGTACAGTGCGGTCCTGAGCCGGGGCGGGCGCATAGTGCGTAAGGAGTGGGTGCTGGACTGTCACCGCCTGCGGCGGAGGCTGCCCTGCCGGCGGTGAGGACCCTACCAGGGAAGGGGCTGAGGGCCGGGGGACTCTGGAGGCTGCAGGTGACTCCGTCATCTGACCTCTGACACCCTCTGCTTCTGTCTTTCTCCACCTGCTCCCCTCCCCAGGTACCTCATGGCTGGCCCAGACTCCAGCAGTGATGAAGAGACGGCCCCTCCCCCCACAAAGGTAAGTAAGGTTAATTGGAGGCTGAGGGGACCCAGCGAGCTGCCTGCCCCTCCCCTGCCTCCCTCTGTGGCCAGAGCACAGCCGGAGGAGGAGCACCTGCAAGCCAGGCTGGATGAGGAGGTGCTGGAGGGGTGGGGGCTGTTCAGCCAGGGCCTGAGGGGGAGGAGAGTGGGGGAGAGAAGGGAAGGAAGGGAGAGGAGAGGGGAGGCGGTCAGGGGAGGCGGTCATCATGGGGGCTCTTCCATCAGAAGGGCCGCTTGAAGGAGGAAGGGTCTTGTTCTGTGTGAGGACAAACCCTCCCCCCCCATCAGAGCTGCCTAGGGCCAGGCCAGGCCCAGAGCCTGGTTAATGCCTGTGAAGGGCAGCAAGGTAAGATGCTGTGACTGTCCCCTGGCCTTCTCTTAGAACCAGAAGACAAACCACCAGCCTCCCAGAGCAGGGCCCAGCTCAGGCCCCCGGCCACCATCCCCTGAGGAGCCCCGGCCAGCCCATAGAGGGCCCCTGGGAGACTCAGACACAGAGGAGTCAGCAGGTGAGGCCTGGGTCCTCATCACCAGACAGGAGACCCAGGTCCCTGCGGGCAGGGAGGGAGCCTGGGGGGCTGGGCTGCCTTCATGTTTGTTGAGTGACTTCAAGAACCAATGGTTTCTGCCCTCAGGTGTTCAGGACAATGGCGAAGAAGATTCCGGGGACACTGAGGACGAGCTGAGGAGGTGGGTGAGGTGGGACAGGAATGGCAGGTGGGGAGAAGTCCCAGCATTCACGGGGCTCCTTCCTGCGTCTCCCCAGGGTGGCCAAGCCGAGGGAACAGAAGCAGCCCCCAGATGCTGGAGAGAATGGAGAGGACCCATACGCAGGGTCCACGGACGAGAACACAGACGACGAAGGCCCGGAGACGCCAGACCAGCCTATCCCCGAGCTCCCAGGTGTCGTCCACCACTCAGCACGCCTCCCCATTCAGACCCTCCCCTCCCTCCCTCCACTCCCCCTTCCCTGGCTGGTTGTTTGCCCCTCATTCTGCTAGCTCAGCTCAGCACTTGCAGGGTCCCACAGGCTCTCTCATTGTCTGTCCTGTCCCCACCAGACTTTTTCCAGGGCAAACACTTCTTTTTCTATGGAGAGTTTCCTGGTGAGGAGCGACGTCAGCTTGTCCGATACGTGACGGCGTTCAATGGGTCAGACTCCTGGGGGTGGTGCGGGGGCAGATGTGTGGGGGGATGCAGGGGCCGGGGGGCTTCTGGGCAAAGGGAGCAGATGGGGATAAGAGCAGCAGAGCCAGAGTTTTCGGGTCTCCCCCCCACCCACCTTTGACACGTCTGCCCCCTGGATCCCACAGGGAGATAGAGGATTATATGAATGACCGAGTCCAGTTTGTGGTTACAGCCCAGGAGTGGGACCCCAGCTTTGAGGAGGTGAGGCCCCCCCTTGCTGCCACGCCATGGGGGAAAGGGGGGGAGGCCAAGCTGGAATGTGGCCCCAACCCCAGCCTGTCCTCTCCCCACCCCCCCACCAGGCCCTCCTCGAAAACCCATCACTGGCGTTCGTTAGGCCCAGGTGGATTTACTGCTGCAGCGAGCGGCAGAAGCTGCTGCCTTATCAGCTCTATGGGGTGGTCCCCCAGGCCTGATGGATGGATGACTGGGCCTGGCCTGGCCACTCCCCCCCCCCCCTCCCGAGTTCTAATAAAAGTCACTTTGGAGCAGCCGGGCCTGCCCTTTTCTGACGCCTGATGTTGGAGGGGGTCTGGACAGGGCTTGTTGGATCCTCCTTTTCTGGCCTGGCCCCTAACCCTTTGTCAAAGGCCCCACCTGAAGACCCCTCCCTGCTCTCATGAAGGCAGCTCTGCTGTGGAAGGAGTGGAGAAGCCCCTTTTTGGAGGGACACCCATGGGATGCAGGATTCCATGTAACTGCACCGGCCACCCATGGGAACAATGACCAATGGCCCCAAGTGCCGGCACAGGACCCCAGATGTAGAAATTGTCTCTTTATTGGCAGCAGGGGAGGTGGGGGAAGGCAGGAGAGGGGTTGAGGGGGATCTACCATGGGGGGGCAGGGTTCAGGCCCGCTCTCCCTTGCCCCCCTTCCCAGCCTTTCCTTCGCCACGGTGGCTCCGCTGGTGGAGGGCCAGGAGTCGGCGCTGGCTGAAGGCTTGGCCACAGCTGGGGCAGCGATGCTGAGGGTCAGCTGGGGTGGGAGGGGAGGGAGGAGGGGGGACAGGGACGCCAGTGTCGGCAGGGGCATGGCGTCGCTGGTGGGCTGCCAACTTGGAGGGGTAGCAGAAGGACTTGGGGCACTGTGGGCATGGGTAAGGGCGAGTGCCACCAGCATGGGTATGTCGGTGGGCAGCCAGCTTGGAGGGGTAGCAGAAAGACTTGGGGCAGTCTGGGCATGGGTAGGGGCGGGCAGGTGAGTGGGTCCAGCGATGGGCAGCCAGCTTGGATCGGTGACCAAAAGCCTTGGGACAGTCCGGACAGGGAAAGGGGCGGGCACCACTGTGGGTGAGGCGATGGGCAGCCAGCTTGGAGGGGTAGGAGAAGGCTTTATCGCAGTCAGGGCAGGGGTGTGGGCGGGCACCACCGTGAGCCAGGCGGTGGGTAGCCAGCTTGGAGGGGTAGGAGAAGGCCTTGTCACAGTCTGGGCAACGGTGAGGGCGCTGGAGGGGGGGTGGGCGCCGGGCCCTGGACGGGCCAGGGCGTTCTGATGCAACTGCTGGGCTCCGCTTTGGCTTGGAGGTTTTGCCCGAGGCTGGGGATGGGGATGGGACAGTGCCCACCGTCTGAGCTCTTCTTTCCCCTTGGAGAAAACACCTCCCCCTCCACCCCATCCCCGCCCTCGGCCAAGGTCCTTGTCCCCCTCTCTGGGGCAGCTCCAGCTCCCAGTCCTGTCGAGGGTCTCTGGTGTTCCCCCTCCCCCCGGCCTGTCAGCCCTCCTGTGGGCACCTCCCAGGTGCTTTCACCCCAAGATCTATTCATGTGGAGCCCCGCCTCTCCTGGACACCAAGCTCCCCGCCCTCCTTCCCGAGGGTTCCCCAACGGGTGGCTGGTCCTCACCCCCTCCGTTGGTCACTGACTCCTTGGCAGAGGGGCTTTTCCCTCTGCCCCCAGGCCCTTGCTCCCCTCGCTCCAGCATGATGCCAGGGGGGCTGGAGCTGGCAGAGGACAGAGCACTCAGTCAAGGCCTCCCCCACGTCTCCCCAAGGAGCAGGAGGATTCTGGGGGGGGCTCCAGTTCACTGGGAGAAGCAGGGAACCTGGTTGGGGCGGGGTTGATAGAGAGGCAGGGGGCTGCCTGGGGCGGGACCAAGGTACGCCGGAGGCGGGGCCTCCTATCTCCAGGAGCCCGGGAGGGGCGGGGCCACGGGCCACCAGGAGGCTGATGGGGGCGGGGCCAGGGCTGCAGGAGGCATGGAGGGGCGGGGCCACGGGCCTCCAGGAGGCTGACCGAGGGCGGGGCCAGGGGAGTCCAGGAGGCATGGAGGGGCGGGGCCAGGGGAGTCCAGGAGGCATGGAGGGGCGGGGCCACGGGCCTCCAGGAGGCTGACCGAGGGCGGGGCCAGGGGCTTCAGAAGGCATGGAGGGGCGAGGCCACTGGAAGCCTGGAAGGGCCGGGCCACGGGGCTCCAGAAGGCTGACCAGAGCGCGGGGCATAAATGACCCGGAGGCGGGAGGGGCGTGGCTTATCCTGAGGGCGGGGCTATGGGTGACCGGGAAGCGGATCCGGGTGGGGCCGGGATGACCAGGGGGCTGGCCTATAGCTCTGGGGGCGGAGCCAAGACGCCTGGGGGCGGAGTTACCCGGTTCCGGGGCTCAGGCTCTCTCTGGGTCCATGGAGGGCGCGTTAACCCCTTCGTCCCCGTGGTCGCGTCTCATCGCCAGCGCCTAGCGGGGAAGGGCTGGAGGAAACCTGGAAGGGGAAGCAGCGCGAACGGCTGATGCGAAGAGGACCCAGGCATCTGGCCTCCGCCCCTTGAGAAGCCCGGAGTCCGGTCCCAGCCCTGTCCGCCCCGTCCCGGGCCCAGGTCCCAGGGCCCGGACCCTGACCCAAACCTCCGGACAGCCCCTCCCTGGGGGCGGGGCTCTGGCCCCTCCTGTCGCCCCCGCCGCCGCCCGCTGCTGCCGCGCTGCTCCTGGGCCTCTGCGGGGGCTTGAAGCTCTGAGCGCGCGCCCGAGGAGTGGGCGGGAACGGAGCCCCGCGCAGGACGCGCGCACGCGCACGCGCCCTGCGTTCTATTTCCTCCACCAAGGGAACCGGGGGGCGAGCATAAAATTTAGGACGCGTGCGCAGCATTTATCGCCTAGGGAGCAGAGACGCATGCGCCAAGGGACGCGACCTAGAGGGGTAGTGCAGTAAACATAAAAAATAAACAGATAAAGCCGAGAAGCGCCGCTACGGTGGCCGCCTTGGATCAAGATTACCCAACGAGACAGCTTCTGCTAGCTAGAATCTCTCCTAGTTCTCGCCAGGAACTCCTTTTACAGAGCAGGAACTGAGTGAGACCCAGGGAAGAAAAGGTTCTTGCTTGAGGTCTCAAGCTGGTCCACTGATATACAGACTGGCTGGAAAGTCGCTCCTCTTTCTCTGGGCCTCAGTTTCCCTATCTGTAAAATGAGGGGGTTGTACCAGAAGACTCCTGAGTTTCCCGCTAACTCTACATCTCTGGTCAGAGACAGCAAGAGATAGAAAAATAGAAATCGAGACGCCAGAGAGACGTGGAGAGCCCCAGAGCTGGGGGTGAGGAGAAGATGGCGAGCCGAGATCGCAAGTGTTTGCATAAACCTGCTGAGCCTCCCCATTATAGCCAGGAGAACAGGGCAGCGATGGGAGCGGGGCGTAGGGTCTTCAGGAAGACTAGGACCCTAGGGAGGACAGGCTGGCAGATGAGGAGCCCTGCACTTCTTTGCCACCCCTCAAGTCCTATAAACTTCCCCTTAAGAAGGGTTCCCCAACCACCACCACCTTCCCACCTCCTTCCAGTCCCAGCAAGGACAAGGGTTGGGCTCATACACAATGTCCTAGAACCTTGGTGTCCGAGCAGTGATCCTTGAAAACTACTGCGCCCACACCCTTCATTCTACACCCTTAGATCGGAATGTCTCTGCCTACAGCCGCTTCCCCTTTTGTTGCCAAGTCACCCCTGGCCAAGCCCTGGGACCCCCGAAGCCTGGCTCCTAGCGCCTCCACCTCGCCCCTCTTCGTGCCCAGTGTCTCTTTTTCCTGGCTCTTGAGCCCATTTCAGGAACCGTTCATTCTGAATCCATCATCCATCCATTTATCCCTCTGCCCGGCCCCAGGGGAGGGATGCCTAGCTTACATAAGGGACCCAACACGGACAGACAAAGAAACTGACATCTAGAGAGAACAAGGGACTTGCCCAAGGTCACGTAAGTAATAAGTGACTGGAACTCAGGTCCTAGTCGCCAAAGATAGGATCCTCGGGTCCCCGAGTTTTGCCTAGGAGTGAGACACCTACAGGGAGCATTCACTTGGGCCTCCCTTTGAGGGCGTGTCTTACATTATCAAGTCCTGCCTTTCCACATCCCGTGGGCACCTGGGGAGAGAAGTGATTGAGCCTCTGTCAAGCACAGAATTGGAACCTGGGTCTCCCGCGTCCACCACAACGATGATTATGAAGAATTGTTGTCCCTCCTAGACTGGAAGCTCCCTGAGGGCATGAACTACTTCTGCTTCCAAGTACCCATGAACAGTCGGAGACTTGGGAGTCAGCAGGGTATTGATGTACCTCGGGGCTGGTCCGTGGTCCACTCAGAGTCTTGGTTTCCTCATCGTGGTATCGGCTTGCCTCACAGGGATGAAGAGATCAAAAGAGCGCTTTGCAGATGTCAATTTACAAATAACGGCTCCTATTTCCTTGGCGCTTTGAGATCCCCAAAGCACGTTGACCCCTGTATAGGAAATGTAAGGTCATTAGCATGCCAATTTTACAGACGGGAAAACTGAGGCTCAATCAGGCTCCGTGTCTAGCCCGGGGTCCTGGGATTCGAATCAGAGCCTATCTCTTTCGATTCCAAAAGCCGAGGCTGAGATCCGCGCTGCCCCTTTAAGGCCCCTCCCCTTCCCAGAGGGGCCAGACCACGCCCGGGGGGCGGGCGCGGCCCCTCCCTTGCCTCCGGTCCCGGGGCGGCCCGGAGCTACCTCACAATCGGGGCGATGGGATCGGGGCTGCTGTTGCGCGTGCGCGGGCTGCTGCAGGCTCCGGGACTGCGCTGGGGACAGTGTCTGAGGGCGTTCAGCCAGCGAGGGGACGGCCTCCTGCTGCGCCAGGTGAAGGCGGGTCAGGATCGGGGCGGGGGGTGGGAGGGGGAGATGCCCGAGTCCCCAGGATTACGGACACTGGAGAAAGGGGGGCGGGTGGAATGGGGGTCACCTCTCCCGCCCTCCTTAAGGACAGGGGGGCTTCGGGTGGGAGTGGGAGCCCTCCTTCACCCCGACGGCTTCCTCTGCCCTCCACTTCCAGCTCTTCGAGGCCAAGAGTTGCACCTACACTTATCTGTTGGGGGACCGGCTCTTGGGGGAGGCTCTGTTGATCGATCCGGTGCTGGAGACCGCCTCCAGGGATGCTCGACTCGTGCAGGAGCTCGGCCTACGCCTGCTGTATGCAGGTGAGCCTGGCCTGGAAGCCCGGGCCAGAGTCAGGGAGTGGGGGAAGCGGGGAGGAAGGGGGGCTGCACGCCCCACATGCCCCGAGAGCTTCCAGAAACCCCTATCTGGAGCCTAGTGGACGTGACCGTGCTCCAGGCAGCAGGAGGAGCCCCCAGGGTGCCCCTTTCTCCTTGGAGGGGATTCTTCCCTGGGCTGGGGTCGGGCGGAGGCTGCCCCGGGTCTCTTTCCCACCTTGGGGTGGCCCCCTGTAAAGTGCGGGTTGGAGGAGGGAGACACTGGAGGCAGGGAGCTGTCCAGGCCGGAGGGCGGGGTGGCCCGGCCGTGTGTGAGGGGAGGAGGTGGTCTCCAGGAGCCCTCCCCGCCCTCACGCCCCTCTCCCCCTCCAGTCAACACGCACTGCCATGCGGACCATGTCACAGGCAGCGGCATCCTCCGGTCCATGGTTCCCGGCTGCTTATCGGTCATCTCCCGCCTCAGCGGGGCCAAAGCCGACATCCTACTGGAGGAGGGTGACATCCTCCCCTTTGGGCGCTTTGTGAGTTGTCCCGCGGCGCAGACACTTAGGGTCCCCGCAGGGTGAGGCCGCAACCACAGGGGCAAGTCTAAAGGGGCCATAAACACACCCTTGGCACCGGGCAAGAAGGGTTGGTGTGACCGTGGGCATGTGAATCATTAGAATCAACAAATTTCCTGGAGTTCGCACCAGCCCTGGGGCGGGAAAGGTAGGCAGGGCAGAAGGAAGCCAGTGGGTTTGGAAAACTGGGGGCTTAGAGGACACCCTAGATTGTATATTCATGATCCATATCCTGTTCTGTGTATGTATGTGGGTGTAAATATACGCAGGCACATGTCATTTTCTTCAGAAAAGCCCCCATTTTGCATCACTAGAAGGTTTACAAGAGGGGTCTCCTCTGTGGGTGGTGGGTAAATGCCTCTGACCCATCCTGGCTCTGTGACCCTGAACAAGTCAATTTCTTGGGGCCCCAGGCAGCTAAAACAAGAGCCGGCCGAGAGAAGCTGCCAACAGGGGGCAGACTCTGCGCAGAGAGCTCTAAAAGGCAACCACAGGTAAGCCAAGAGAAAATTACACTTGGCAAGTGGTTCTTTTGAAATTCTTAAGGAAGGAAGTGTGGCCATAGCATGACCCACTTTTCTCCAGAGGAGGGGAGCCAGACCATGGTCACTCAGCCGGATTTAGCAGTGGCACTGAGAAAATGAGGCTGGATGTGAAAGGTAGATTTTCTTTTTCTTTTTTTTTTTTTTTGGTGAGGCAATTGGGGTTAAGTGACTTGTCCAGGGTCACACAGCTAGTAAGTGTCAAGTGTCTGAGGATGGATTTGAACTCAGGTCCTCCTGAATCCAGGATGGGTGCTATATCCACTGCGCCACCTAGCTGTCCCTAAAGGTAGATTTTCATAACAGCAATTCCTTCTCTCTTGAGGAGGTGTAAGGTGGGGCCGGCCCAGGCCTGCTCTTATCTCTGTTTTTCCTCTGAAGAACCTGGAAACCAGGGCCAGCCCAGGCCACACTGATGGCTGCCTGACCTTTGTACTGAGTGACCACAGTGCAGCCTTCACCGGGGATGCCCTGCTCATCCGGGGTTGTGGACGCACAGACTTCCAGCAAGGTCAGGGCCCCTTCCTCCTACGCACAATTCCTCTAAGAACATTTAGCATTATCTTTAGCAACCCTGGCCTTGGGTGGTAGGAGGAGGCTTGTCCCCATTTGGCCTAAGATTGGGAATCGGGAGACCTGGGTTTGCTGTGATTAGACAGTCCTCACTGCAGAGAGAGGGGGTGGGGTCATTGGAAACTGAGGTCTAAAGAGGGAAAGGTGTTCCCACAATGAAGCGGAGGAAGACTCACATCTGGGACCTAGGTCTCCTGATTGCCAGTCCTAAACTCCTTATTCCTGAACCTACATCCCTTCTCTCCCTCCGCTCCCTGCCCCTTGTCTCTGAGTTGGGGGGAGGGAGCTAGATGGGTGAAGTTGTTGCCGAGCTCCAACTCTTAGAGGGAGGGTGAGTGGGAATAAGCACACATATAGCACCTTCTGTGTACAGTATTATCTCCTTTGTTCTTGGGCAACCCCACCCTCATCAATGCCCCGTGAAGACCTCCTTTCCTTCTCCCTTCTCCTCCAGGCTGTGCTAAGACCTTGTACCATTCAGTCCATGAGAAGATTTTCACCCTTCCTGGGGACTGCCTCATCTACCCAGCTCATGACTACCAAGGTGTGAGGGCTTCCTAGAGGTGGTGTGCTGGGAGAGGGAGGTGAACTGGTTAGTAAACCATGGATGTGAGGAAACTACAACTCCCAGAGGCCCGTAGGATACACACAACAGAACCACAATTCCCAGAGGCCCTTGGGAACTCAGAACTACAGCTCCCAGAAGCCTTTGGTCCTTGAGTCCTTAAGGTGGCGGGGAGAGTAATTTATATGGAGGTGTTTATAGAACAGTAGAGCTCTGAGAGCATCAGTATTATTTCATCCCTCTCAGTATTTCATCCAAGGGCTGATGGGTCCAACGGGGGATCAGCCATCCTAGGACAGGTAGAGGTGTCAATTGCAGCAGGGACAGAAGTAGGATAAGCTTCAGGGGCTCTCGAGGGCAATTATCACCTACTCCTGGGTTGGGGGGAAGCCTGTGGGTGACTTGGGGGTGTTTGGGGAAGGGGCTGGAGAGAAGGGCTCTGGGAACCAAGTATATGAGGTGACACTTGTTGGGCGACAGGGCACACTGTGTCCACTGTGGAGGAAGAGCGGACCCTGAACCCTCGACTCACACTCAGCTGCGAGGACTTCATCAAGGTCATGGACAACCTGAATCTGCCCAAGCCACAGCAGATCGGTGAGAAGCCCTGAGCTCCTGGTTGTCTGAGGGGGGTCAGGCATCGGGAAATGGGGTGCCTGAGTTCCTGGGAGCTTCCCCCTTGGTCTCACCCTCTCCCTCCCTTGACAGACGTTGCCGTCCCAGCCAACATGCGCTGTGGCATCCAGGACCCCCTCAGCTGACTTCCTTGCTGGGGCTCCCCACAACTCAGCACCTCACTTGCACTTGGTCCTGCTGGGATGGGGTTTGAACAGACCCCATCCCCCTCCAGATTCCGTTAATAAAACCTCTTTTGCTTAAACCTTTTTCAGTTGTCCTTCATCTTCGCACCTTCCCTTGGAGTCTACTCTGCCATGGATCCTATTGTCTCCCCCATTAGACTGTCGGCTCCCCAAGGCAGAGGTGGTCTTTTACTTTTCATTGTACCCCCACACACCTCACACAGTGCCTGGCACGAAGCTGGTCAGCCATTGTTCAGTTGTGTCCAACTCTTTCCAAACCCATTTGGGGTTTTCTTGGCAGACATTGGAGTGGTTGGCCATTTCCTTCTCCAGCTCATTTTACAGATGATGAAACTGAGGCAAGAGGGTGAAGTGACTTGCCTAGGGTCACACAGCTGGTAAGTGTCTGAGGCCAGATTTGAACTCAGGAAAATGAGTGTTCCTGACACCAGGCCTGGTCTTCTATGCACTGTGGCGCCCCCTAACCACCCTTGGCACACAGTGGTACTTAGGACCATCCTTGGTCTCCAATTTACTTTGTCTTCATCAAGTACCTCTTCCAGTCCAAGAACTGTGCTAGGCATTGTGGTAATAAAGACCAAAAATGTATCCATCGGGCAGCTAGGTGGTGCAGTGGATAGAGCACCAGCCCTGGATTTAGGAGGACCTGAGTTCGAATCCAACCTCGGACACTTAACACTTACTAGCTGTGTGACCCTGGGCAAGTCACTTAATCCCAATTGCCTTACCAAAAACAAAACAAAACAAAAATATATCCATCCCCTTCTTCTTAAGAACTGGACTCCAAAAAAAAAAAAAACGAACTGGACTCCCTCAATTCTCTGGGAACATAACTTATATTGGATTTGAAGTTGAAGTCCCGAGGCACCTCGGGCTTAATTAAGAAAGGGAAGCAGGAGGGGCAGTTAGGTGGTACAGTGGATGGACCACTGGCCCTGGATTCAGGAGAACCTGAGTTCAAATCCTGCCTCAGACACGACATTAGCTGTGTGACCCTGTGCAAGTCACTTAACCCCAATTGCCTCACCAAAAAATAGAGTGAGGCAGTGGGGGCAGCTGTGGATAAAGCACCAGCCCTGGATTCAGGAGGACCTGAGTTCAAATTTGACCTCAGACACTTGACACTTAACTAGTTGTGTGACCCTGAGCAAGTCACTTAACCCTCACTGCTTCCCCCCCAAAAAAAAAAATAAAAGAGAGGGAGGGAGGGAGGCAGCACGGGGCAAGGGACAGTGCTGATGCAGAAGCTCTGGGTCGGAATCTTGATTCTTCCACTTCCTACACATGTGGCCCAAGGTGACCCATATGGAAAGTAACTGAGTAAAAGAATATGTATGGGGCAGCTAGATGGCGCAGTGGTAAAGCACTGGCCCTGGATTCAGGAGTACCTGAGTTCAAAGCCGGCCTCAGACACTTGATACTAGCTGTGTGACCCTGGGCAAGTCACTTAACCCTCATTGCCCTGCAAAAAAAAAAAAAGTATGCCTATTTTATATAGCCAGATACCAGGGGTCTTGCAAAAATTTCTCAGGTGAAAAGGGGTCGCGATCAGAAAAGGTTTAAGAAGCCCTGGTCTAAGGCAGCTCCTGTAACTGCGCTGGACTTCAATAAAACAAGGGGGGTAAGCTAAGCTAGATGACCCCTTAGTGCCTTCCTGCCCTCAGTCTCTTGAGCAAGGGGTCAGTCAATATGTAATGATTGGTGGGTACGGTGTGTCAGGCACTGAGCTAAGCACTCTCCAAATATTATCTCATTTGAACCTCACAACAACCCTGGGAGGTCAGTTCGACTGCTGAGGCAGGAGGCCTGGGTTAAGAGTCTGTGCTGTGGGGCAGCTAGGTGGCACAGTGGATAGAGAGCCTGCACTGGATTGAGGAGGACCTGAATTCAAATCCAGAGGCCAGGGCTCTGGGAACAGGGAGAGGCCTGCGGAGGACCTGAATTCAAATCCAGCCTCAGACACTTCACACTTACTAGCTGTGTGACCCTGGGCAATCACTTATCACCAATTACCTCGATAAATAAATAAATAAATAAATAAATAAATAAATAAATAAATAAATAAATAAATAGATAAATAAATAAATAAATAGATAAATAGATAAATAGATAAATAGATAAATAGATAGATAGATAGATAGATAGATAGATAAATAAACAAATTAATTAATTAATTAATTTAAAAAAATGTGGTTCACAGAATTAAAAAAAAAAAGTCTGTGCTGCCTGGCCAAAGGCCGAAGAGAAGGCTTGTCTTGGTGTCGATCACCACTAGAGGGTGTATGTTGACAGGGTGTGAGGGACTGACCCCTGGGGCTTTGGATTCAATGACTACTCTTTAGGGTAGGCAGGGCCGTCCAGGAGGCTCTCCCTCGGGGAGCCCAACAGGCCCATTCGGGTGATGTTTGGGGAGGAGGGAGGTGGAAATTTTTATTTAAACTTCCTGTTTTTGCCCAGAGAGGAAGGGTCTGGCCCGGTGACCTTGAGCTCCTCCCTCCAGTGACCCCCCCCTCCCAATGTGGCACAGGGACGGAGCAGGTCCTCCCCATGACTCACTGTGGGGTGGCCCCCTCCCCAGGCCCCCTAACCGGTCCCAGCCCTTCCAAAGGGGTCATTAGAGGGGAACAACCCCACCCCTCCGCCTGCAGGCCCTGTCCCACGGGACGAGAAGTTAGGGGCTGGGACACAAGAAACTTGGTTTTGGAAGAGGGAAAATTGGGTGCTTCTGTCCTTGAGAGTTTGGGGGCTGGTAAATCATGCACTGGGCTGGGGGGCAGGGGAGGGAGGGACATCTGGGGCCCTGAAGAGAGTCCAGACTGGATGCCTGGGTCTTCTGGGTGGGGCCTGAAATGTTTGCCCCTCTCCCCATGGGGAGGGGGACCAGGACGCCTGTTTCCCAGGGTGTGGGCACTGGAAGGGCCAGATACCTGGTTCCTGCCGAGCTGCCAGACCTGTTCTTTCTCCTCTTTTTCTCCTCCCACTTCCCCCCTCCCCCCGCATCCGGGCTCCTGCAGGGGGGCGGCCCCTCCCTTCTCCCCCGCCACCTGTCCCGTGGGCAGAGGCCAGGGCTCTGGGAACAGGGAGAGGCCTGCGGAGGAGACAGAGCAGGTGAGGGGGCTGGACACCTGGGGCTCTGAGGGTGCTGGGGCTAGGGATTGGAACACCTAGGTTCCGGAGGAACGCCTGGGTCCCTCGAGGGGCATGGGGGGGGGGGTTAGGGCACCTGGGTCCCTGAAGAAGTGCGTGTTTATGTTTGTGTGTGTCTGTGTTAACCAGAATGCCAGGGCTCCCCAGTGCGGAAGAGAGGGAAGCCCCTGTCCCGGGGACCTAGAGCGCCGGGTGGGTAAGGGTCCGGTTTACAGGTGGTCGGACTCGGCTCCTGGGAAGAGGGGGTTTCCCGGGCATTCCTCTAGGCCAAGGGCTGGTAGAGGTAAAGTGAGCGGAGCGAGAAGGATGAAGACAATTTCCAGCAAGGAACTTGGGACCCCAAGATCCGCGATCTGAGCCCCCGGAACGCCCCCTGCCCCAACCCTGCCGGGCCTCAGCCCCTCATTAGCCCATCAGGTCTCTCCTTAGGAGCCTTCCCCAAGCCTCAGGTCCCGCCCCTAGCTCATCTTAGAGCCCGCCTCCAGAACTCTGGCTTGGTTCCTGAGCACGTTCGGTCCCACCCCCTGAGCCCCCTGCCCAATCCCGGAGCCCCTCCGATCTGACCGTCCGAGCCCCCTCCTACGTTGCTGAACGCCCTCTCCCTTCTCGGAGATGCTCAGATCCCACCCCTGCTTAGACCCACACCCAATCATTGAGCCCTCCCAGGTCCATCCGCTGAGCTCCCTTGCTCTTTACGGGGTACCATAGGCCATACCCCCTGAACCCCCTTGTCCTCGGGGGCTCGCTCCCTGAGCCCCTCCGGTCCCGCCCTTTGAGCCCTCTCTTCCTTTTGGGGGTTCCATAGGTCCCATCCTTTGAGCCCCTTATCCAATCCCTGAGCCCCCTTGCTCCTCCAGCTCAGAGCCCCCACACTCTGGTCCCAAGCCCCTCAGGCCCCGCCCCCAGAGCCGCCGTAGATTGGAGCCCTGCCCTCAGTCCCTTCTCTCCCAGCAGTCCCCCGAGCCTGGACCGGAGGCAGTCCCGGAGGCGGAGAGACATGGGAGTCCCGACTAGCCCGCAGGATGGGAGCCAGGAGGGGTCTGATCACCCTGAGGGCCAATCCGAAGTCGGGGAGACCGGCGAGCAAGGAGTCTCCGAGGCCCCTGGGGAGCCCCGGGCCCCCAGCACAGCCTGCAGGGAAGAAGAGGAGGATGAAGAGGGGAGCGGAACGGAAAGCGGTCGGGACCAGGTGAGAGCCTGAGACCTGGTTGGGGGGTGGGGGGGGGGTGGAGGGCAGAGACACAAAGCCTCGAGACGTTCGGAGAAATACTGAGACAGAATCACACAGGTGGCCAGAGACACTGAAAGTGACAGAGACAGGGAATGAGAGAGACAGAGACCATAAGAAACCCAGAGACACCGAGGTAGAGAGAGACAAGGAAGCCAGACACAGAAGTCCGGAAAAACTGAGAGACACTGAGAGACAATTACAGAGAGCCAGAGACACCGACTGACAGAGATAGAGATAGAGACAGACTGAGAAACCCAAAGACATAAAGACAGAGAAGTTGAGAGACACCGATACAGGACAACCAGAGACAGAAAGACTAGGAGGGCAGCAAGACAGAAAGACCGTGACCTAAACACCGAGATGAACCCAGACAGACCAAAATAGACCAAAAATGACAAAAAGAATGAGACCCAGAGACCAAGCAGTGAGACCACGTGCCTCCCCCCTTCAGGGCGAAGCCCCGCCCCCTGAGACACCCGCGGTAGAGGGGCTGAGAGGGGCAGCCCGGCGGCTGAGGGGGCAGCAACTAGAGGCGCTGACCCGAGTGGCCCTGATGGAGCAGCGGGTAAAGGAGCTGCAGCAACAAAGAAAGGAGCTGAGGATTGAGGTGCGCACCCCAGTGTCCTGCTTCCTTCAGCCCTCTCCCCTCAGTCACCCAGACCCCCAGCTCCCCCAAATCCCTCCACTGGGGACCCCACTTCTCCAACCTCCCAGCTCCCTCCCCATAGTCACCCAGACCCCCTGATCCCCCTCGTCCCCTCCCCTCATGCACCCAGAGATCTAGGCCCTCAACTCCCCCTGTGCCCCCACCCCCACCGCAGATGGAGGTAGAGGTGGCTTTGATTGGAGGGGAACTGGCTGGCGAGCGGGTGACTGTCCAGAGGGAAGAGGAGCAGCTGCGGGAGCTTCAGAGGCAGCAGGAGGCAGCTGAGCAGAAGGCGGGGGAGCAGAGGGAGCAGGTGTGTGGAGGGGGGGCCCATGGTCCTGAGGAGGGGGTGGGTTGAGACTCCCTCAGCCTCTCATCTGGTGTCGACAGAAGGGGGTTGTTCTCCTATTGCGCAGATGAAAAAAGGGAGGCACAGAGCAGGATACGATGCTAAAATCACAGGAAAACCAGGTCTCCTAAAGGTCCCAAGTCCTTACACTTGGACAGTGAGACTACAGGGGCCTAGGTGTAAGCCTAAAGGCAGAGGACCTAGAACTTGAAAGGAGCTTAGAATAGAAAACATGGAATGTCAGACAAGTCCAGGACCCGGGAGACCATCAGACTGAGACCCAAAGAAGCCCCTGCCTTGTGTCACACAGCTAGTAAATGACAGAGCTCAGGCTCCTGACATCAAAACTGTTGTTTTTCCTGCTCGACCATGATGCTAGGGTGATTCTGGAAGACGGTGAAGCCCAGAAAGGCGGTGACTTGTCCAGGGTCACAGAGCACTTAAGGCATTCCTCCCCTAAAGGAAGCATGAAGGAGGGCCCCTTATTACAAGGGGGAACTGAAGCACAGTTGGGGCAGGGACTTGGACAAGGTCACACAGCTAGCCTGGGCCTAGGCCCCGGGTGTCCTGCTTCCTGTTTCAGGCCTCTCTCTTTCCCTCCCTTTCCAAGGGCCTATCAGATTGTGGACAAGCACCTGCCCCTCTCCCAGCCTGTTACCTCATTTGTAAAGTGTGCCGGGTGGGGGTGGAAAAGAGGAAGGAGTGGTAATAGGTGATTTCTAAGGGAAAGGCCCTTCCTGATTGCAATCCTGCCATCTCTTGGCCTTGTGTCATGGCCATGATCTTATCTTCTGGCACATGAGGGATCTGGAGAAGTAAGAAGGGCTTCAGTCTCTACTTCTTGTGGTTTGTCCTGCCAGGAGCAGCAGCGTCTAAGGGAGGCCCGGGCCCGGATGGAGGCCCTTCAGCAGAAGCTAGAGGAGGCTCAGGCCAAACTGGACTCCAAGCCTGAGGGGGACAGGGAGGGACTGTTGAAGGGGGTCCAGGAGGTAAGTGAATGGTGCTTCCCCCCTCAGGACCCAGGCATCCTGGTCCCCCAGCTCCTCTCAGGGGCCCAGGCTCCCCGATCCCCCAGCCCTTCCCTCCTCCCCAGGTATCTGAGCAGCTGGATGCTGCTCATCGGGCCTATGAGGATCTGGAGTTCCAACAGTTAGAGAAGGAGAGTAGTCGTGACGAGGAAGTAGATGGGCCAGGGCACCAGGGGCTGGACCCCAAGATCCGAGAGCTACAGGGGAGCCTGGCCCAGCACAAGGTGAGCCCCCAGAAGAACTCCGCCTCCCTCCCTCACTGTATGTCTTTGTGTCTTGCCTCTCTGGGTGGCTCCTTGAGGGAGCTGGGTAGCCTGGGGGCCATGCACTCCCATCCACCCTAAAGGTCTGCAGGCAGAGGCCAGGGGACCCCTGGCTGGCTAATGAGGCTTCTTTCTCCGGCCTGGGTTCAAATAGATGGCCCCTGAGGTCTCCTCCAGTTCCCCCCTCTGGGACCCTGGGACCCTGTGGCTCCCTGGTCTGAGGCGTGACAGCAGGCAGGGCACCAGGGGCTTTCTGCAACTGTCTGAGCCTTTGGGGTCTTCTCAGCGTCGAATCCGGGTCCTAGAGGAGCAGCTGGGCTCACTCGTGGAACAGATGTTAGCGGAAAAGCATGGCCTGAGTCAGAAGAAGGAAGAGGCGCTGCAGGCCTTGAGCCAGGTGAGCAAGTCTTAAGTCCCATGTGTCCCGCAGGACAGGCTTCAAGGGGCCTCCAGCCCGGAGCCCCAAGCCATCACTCACTGGCTTATGGGATGTGGTCACTCACTTCCTATCTGGCCTCATTGTTCTCTGTTGTAAAATGGGCCTAAGAAACCTGTGAGTGCCATAAGGCAAGGGTTCCTGGGGGGCCCTCAGGCTCCATATGTGTGCCCCCCACCCCCCAGCCCCTGCCAACTTCCTGAACTCTCCCTCCACCCAGGAGCGCAATCGGCTTTTAGAACTCAGCCACCTGCAGGGGACCCAGAGTGGAGACAACAGTTTCTCTGAGCAGAGCCGGGCCCTGACCAAGGTAACAGAAACCCCCCCTCCCCCCCAGGCATGTGAGAATTCCCGAGCCACTCCCTCCCTCGGGCCTGACCCGCATCCTCTGTCCAGCTCCTGTTCACCCACAAGACAGATCGGCAGCTCCTGGTACTACAGGATTCCTCGGCCCCAGCATCAAGCACCAGCTCCTCCTGCCTCTTCTCCGTGCACAGCTCCCTCCAGGTGGGGCCTGGGCTTAGGGAGAACTGGGAAGGCCAGCAAGGCTGGCAGGGTGTGGGGAGCAGACCCAGGCTGATGGCCCCTTACTTGTGCTTCCCTCTCTTCTCCCCACATCTCCTCCCATCTTCCCCTCCAGGGCTCCTTCGGGCTCCAGAGAACAGGGAGTTTGCCTCGGAGAAAAGGAGACCGGCCCCGACAGAGGGGGTCTGCTAGACCCCTGTCCCTGCACTGCAGCCGTGAGTGTCTTGTCCCCCATTAGAGAGGATTATGGGAGTGAGGATGGAGATGGGGCTTGGGTGGGATGAAGGCAGGAGTACGAGAATTCCCTGAGCCCCTTCCCTTCCTTTTAGGGCCCCTGGAGGCCTCTGCCCTGCCACCCCCACCAGGGGACCCCCAGAGACACCCCCTGTACCAGCTGCTGAACTGTAGCCCTGGAACCAGGTGAGGAGGAGAAGGAGGAGGAAATAGGAGTGGGATGGAGGAGGGAGGGCCCCAGGGCACACGGGTGGCACTCCTGGGACTTTCTTGTCCTGCAGCTGTGGAGTCCCCCATCCTGATATCCTTCGAATGGAGAAGCTGCTTCAGCAGGCCATGGCAGAACGAGAGCGACTGCTGCAGGCTCGGGTGAGCGCCCCAGACTGGAGGGGTCCTCACCTGCCCGATTCCCTGGGGACCCTGCTCTTCCCATCTCCCAGGCACCTTGCCATCTGCATCCACCAGCCCCCAACTCCTTAGACACCTGAATGTACGATCCCATCCCTGCATGGCTGGGTCAGGCTCGGGATCCCAGGTTTGGGGGCCTTTGGTCCCCACTGATTCTCCTTCCTACTGTGACCCCCACAGGAGGGGATGAAGAGGAGCAAGGAGGAGGCCCGGTCGATTCCAGCCATCATGGTCAGTGATGCCCCAGCCCTTGATTTTCCATCCTCTCATGCAACCAGGTCCTTCCTGACCCCCATGGCTCTCAGTGCACTCCCGAACACATCAGTCTTCATCTCCATCACATCTGCTCCCTCCCCCTCCCCCTCCCCCCTCTGGCCCTCGGTTTCTGTAAAATGCCTCTTTGGATGAGACCTCCCAATGTTTAATCCCATGAAATGGTGGTGGCTCCACCTTTTCAGAAAGCATTTCCTCTCCTGTCAAGTAAAGACAGCCCCTGCCCTACCTGCCCTACCTGCCACACAGGCTTGGTGGCACACATTTCTAACAAACTCCAAGGGAGCCACTGGTAGAACCCAGCCCACCCCGGCTGGACTAGCTCCTTGCTTCCACTCCTCATTGCTTTGGGAGCTATTTAGACCTTGACTGTGTCTCCCCTCATTCAGTCCCCGCCTCCGCCGCCACCGCCACCCCGTCCACCAGGACCCCGGGTTCTGGACTTGCACCAGCACCTAGAACGCTGGGGCCACAGCCCAGAAAGCTGTCCTCATGTGCGGGTGACCAGCGGCTGCTGCCGGGGGCCGCTGGTGAAGGTGGGGGGTCGGATCAAGACCTGGAAGAAGCGGTGGTTCTGCTTCGACCGTCATGCCCGCCGGCTCGCCTACTACGCTGGTGAGGGGTGACCCTCCTTCCCCACTGCCAACCTCACCTTTCCTCGTTTAAATAGGAGGCTAGGGGAACCCTCTCAAAGCCTAAATTGTGGGTTCTAAATCCTGGCTTGGCCTCAGTTTCCTCCTCTATGAAATATTCTCCAAAGTCCCTGCGCCTCTAAATTCCAGGCTTTGATGACCTCACTGTTGTAATCTTAAGGACCTTTGACCTCAGGCTCCAGTTTGGACCCTGACCTCAACCTCTGCTATTGAACCCATTCCCCACCCACCGTCCTGACTGCTGGAGTGACCCATTGTAAACTCAACCTGCATGCCTTCCTGCCTTCCCTCCCGCATGACACCCCAAAACAAACGCTTCCCTGTTCTCTCCATATTTCAGACAAGGAGGAGACCAAACTGAAGGGAGTGATCTACTTCCAAGCCATAGAAGAGGTATATTATGACCACCTGCGGTGTGCCTTCAAGGTGAGCTTCCTTTCCCCCATAGTAACTCATTCTTTTTGTGTGTATGTCGCTCATTCTTCCTTTTTTTTTTTTTTTTTTTTTTGGTGAGGCAATTGGGGTTAAGTGACTTGCCCAGAGTCACACAGCTAGTAAGTGTCAAGTGTCTGAGGCTGGATTTGAACTCAGGTACTCCTGACTCCAGGGCTGGTGCCCTATCCACTTCGACACCTAGCTGCCCCTATTCTTTTTTTTTTTTTTTAGTGAGGCAATTGGGGTTAAGTGACTTGCCCAGGGTCATACAGCTAGTAAGTGTCAAGTGTCTGAGGCCAGATTTGAACTCAGGTACTCCTGACTCCAGGGCCGGTGTTCTATCCACTTCGCCACCTAGCTGCTCTGCCCCTATTCTTAAAAAAAAAAAAGAGAGAGAAAAAAACCACGTGGGCTCCCCCCTCCCCCAGCCCTCTTGCCCCGAGTGACAGCTGAGAGCCTTAAAGGGCTGAACCTTTAGACTTGTTTCCCCCACCTGAAGATGGGAATAGATGTCCCTCCCATTTCTGACATTCTCTCCCCTAGTAGTTCTTTCTTCCAGTCCTGATGTTGGGACTCGGCTCATTCTTAGCCCTGGATTTTGAATTAAAGATCCCGGGTGTGAGGACTGTTTCCGCCCCTGAGTAGTTCTCTAGCCTTGAGCACGTCATTGCTTCTTTCTGGGCCTCAGCATCCCCAGAGTGTTGGACTAGGTCTCTCAATGCCTGACTTTGTGAGGAGGCCTACTTCATAAAATACACACCCTAAACCACCCTTGGTGGTGGTGGTGGGGAGGGAATCATCTCAGGTCCCTTCGGAGTGTAGGCAGGGGCTGGGGCCCGAGAGGAGGGACACCCAATTCACACCCCTTCATCCTTCAGAGCCCTCGCCCCCGCCTGACATTCTGCGTCAAGACTTACGAGCGGCTCTTCTATATGGTGGCCCCCAGCCCAGAGGCCATGCGCATCTGGATGGACGTCATCGTGACAGCGGCGGATGAGAACCACGCCCCCTGATCCAGGCCTGCTCAACTGTCCCGAAAGTCCCACCTCGTCTGAACTTGCCCCAACCGCACCTCCTCTACTGCCGAGTAGTGACAAAGCCCAGGCCTTCCTGGCCTTTCTGGGCCTCACTTTCCCCATCTGTAAAATGAAGTTAGACGAGCTAACCTCTGAGGTCCCTTCCAGCTCGATCCCAGAAGCTATGAATTTGCCCCCAACGAGGTCCCACCCACTGCTCAAAGTTTAAAGCCCGGGCGTACTAGTCCTCGTAACTTTCTCGGGAAGGCCCCGCCCTCTGCCGAACGTTCGTACCCCCGTGTTCTATAGCTTGTAACTTTCCCCGGGAGGCCCCGCCTTCTGCCGAACGTTCGTACCCTCAGTGTTCTATAGCTTGTAACTTTCCCGGGGAAGCCCCGCCCTCTGCCGAACGTTCGTACTCGCAGTGTTCTACGTAGCTGGTAACTTTCCCCGGGAGGCCCCGCCTTCCGTTCGTACCCTCAGTGTTCTATAGTACCCCTAGCGCTTTCTCCCTCCGAATTCTCTCCCAGGAAGGCCAGTCCCCTGGGAACAGTCGTCTTCGCCCTGGGGGCTACCCCTGCTCGGCCGGTCCGAGTTAGGCTTCCCAAGTGCCCGGGTTGAGGAGGCTGACGGCTTCACCCCGCGGACTCTCCGGTCATTGGGGCGCGCGGGGGCGGGGGAGGAAGGTTTATTTATTGACGCGCCTGTGAGGTTAAATTAAACACTGAGGAAAAACAATCGTGGCTCTTGTTGTTTGCACGCAACCCTGGTGTCGTGCTCCTCCAATCCTCCACTTCTCAGGACACCCCCTTTTGTCTCTGGTCTCAGGGACCTAGAAGTATTGAGCCCCCATCCCAGGGCTCCTCATCCCCCAGCCCCCATTTTCATTCGGGACCAGATTAAGATCTTTAGAGGTCCCCAGTCTTTGCCCTTTTTTTCACGTTTGGAGGAAACTGTGTCCCAGCTCTCCCAGTTTTTTTTTTTTTAAGGGACTCCGGGAAATGACACGCAGATAACACCCTGTGGGCTTGAGGAGGGGGCTGGGGCTCAGAAGCGAGTGTGAGTCAGGAAGCCTCAGGTCCCCCTCCTTCTCCCATGACCCGCAGGAAGCCTGAAGCCCCACCCTTAGAAAGGAAGCCTTGATCCTCCCTCCGCATATATTGTGTAGCTGCTCGCTTCTGCCCGCGTGGTCCTTCTCCCCCAGTCTTACCCAGAGCCTCCTCCTTTCACTCGATCCCAAACCAAAACCGGCGATAGAAAGAATTAAGGACGTCAAGAGGAGGGGTTCTGAACGGTTGTACTGGGACAGATCTCTTTGACATCCGGTGAAGCCTTGAGATTCTCAGAATATTGTTTTTTCCCCTCATTTTTTTGTTTTGTTTTGGTTTGGTTTTGGTGAGGCAATTGAGGTTAAGTGACTTGCCCAGGGTCACACAGCTAGTAAGTGTTAAGTGTCTGAGGCCGAATTTGAACTCAGGTCCTCCTGACTCCAGGGCCGGTGCTTTATTCACTGTGCCACCTAGCTGCCCCCAGAATATTGTTTTTAAACGCTGAAGATCACAAGTGTAGGATTACAAAAGAAACCAAGAACACTGAAAGAAGGTTTTATTTTTTCCCCATCCAAATCCATGGACCTTCTGAGATTTATCAGTAGCTTCTAGGTTAAGAACCTCTGGCTTAGAGGGTGTGATGCCAGCGCCCATCTCCACGCCTGTTTTTAATGGTCTCAGGCTTTATTTTTTAACTTAAACAATAAAAAAAGAGATTTCGGGGGCAGCTGGTGGTGCAGTGGATAGAGCATCGGCCCTGGATTCAGGAGGACCTAAGTTCAAATCCAGCCTCAGACGCTTGACATTTACTAGGTGTGTGACCCTGGGCAAGTCACTTAACCCTCATTGCCCGGCAAAAAACAAACAAAACAAAACAAAAATAGAGATTTCCCCATTCGCACAACAGCAAACAAAAGAGGATTTTATGTGAAATCCTCAATCTCTTTTTCATAGTACCTTTGGAAGTCCATAATAAAACTGTCCAACTAGTCTGAGCTTCCTTCTGCACTTTAATTCTCTGCAGTTGGAAAGGTAGGTCTCAGCCATAGGAATCCTGGGATTTTAGACCTGCAAAGCTCCTTAGGACATCAGGCACCGTATCTCAGAACTGAAAGGGACCTTAGAACAGAGAATATGGAAAGTCAGCAGGGGAAGAGTCAAAACAGGGAAAGTCAGACCTGGAAACTTGCCTAAATGTCAGCATTTAATAAAGTCGTTAACCGAAATCTCCCAGGAAAAGGACTTGATTAAAGTGACACAAGCTCTTTCTCTCTCTGGGCCTCAGTTTCCAAACCTGTCTAAAATGATGCAGTCGGACTAGACGGGGTCTCAGTCCGTGTCTCAGCAGAGTTGGGGTTAGGGAGTCACCTGAGGGGTCCTGCAGGCCCAGACAGAAGCCACCCCTCACCAGCCCTGCTCCCCAGATGCCTGTCTCTCCGGTCCAGCCAGTTTGGGGAGGGAGCTCTGGTTTGGGGCCCGCCCTCGAAACTCCAGCTCCCACGCTCCCCCTCCTGCTTCCTGGGCCCCTAAAGCTTAGAACAGGGGAGCTGGTGGCACAGTGGATAAAGCACCGGCCCTGGATTCAGGAGTGCCTGAGTTCAAATCCGGCCTCAGACACTTAACACTTACTAGCTGTGTGACCCTGGGCAAGTCACTTAACCCCAATTGCCTCACACAAAAAAAAAAAAGAACAGGGGAGCTGGGGGAGATACAGACTGGGGCCCAGGGACAACTCCCTCCCACTTTAGATTCAGGCTCCTGGGATGCTGGGGTAGCAATGGGTTCCTCATTCTCTGATCTCTGGCCTGTGAAGGCCTCCTCTCCTACAGCTTCCTGGCACTGTTTGGGAAGACAGCCATGATGTGTTCATGGGTTGGATAATTAAGAGCCTGGAGTTCTAGCCCTGGCCAGCCCCCATAATAAGTTCATGATGGGCCCCTGGGCAAGTGGTTTGGCTGTTCTAGACCCAGGGATCCCTGTCTAGAAAATACAGGTAGAGATGTAGAACCCTTGACTCAGGAAGTCTCCCATGGCCTCTGGAGAATCCTAACTGGTGTTTATGTAACACTTTAAGGTCTGCAAAATGCTTTTACATCTATTGTCTCATTTAATCCTCACGATGACGACTCTATGAGGCGGGAGCTGTTATTATCCCCACTTTACAGATAGGGAAACTGAGACTGAGGGAAATGCTCAGCCATATCACTTTAGCCTCTCTGGGCTTCATCTGTCAAATGAGGGGCTTGGACCACTAGATAGATGTCTCTTGCAGAGCTCTGGAACGATACTCGATGGAATAGCGGTGGGCTTGGTCCCTTCTTTGGCTCCTGCCCCCTCTACCGCACCCAGTCACTTCCCAGACCCAGCTGCCCAAGGGCAGGGCTCCTGTTGTTTGGGCCAGGATTCTCCCATCCTTCTCAGATGCAGTCAGAGGCCGGACCTTGTCTCTTGCTGGGATGTGATGCAAGGAAAAGGGAGGACCCGCCCCAGAGCTGGGCTGGGTTGGGCTGGGCTGGGGGAGGAGAGAGTGAAGGCCTGGGGGCAGTTACTCATCTTGGGGCTCAGGTAAGAGGGCCCAGCCAGGGTGCAGAGCTGACACACCCTGGGGGACTCGGAAGAAGCAGGACCGAGAGGCCATGGAGACAAAGAGGAGATGCAGCCCGGGGTTCCTCACAGCAACCGTCCTGCTCTTGTCCTTGCTTGGGCCAGGTGAGCTATTGTTGCTTTCAGGAAGGAGGGATGAGGGGACTGAGGGGGAGGGAGGTGCTTCCCGCAGCCCAGGCAGAGTCTGGGGCTGAGCCCAGAAAGGTCTGTCCGGCATTGGGAAAGGGCAACAGGGGAGAAGATTCTTGCTCCCAGGTAAAGGGGAGTCACAGGGAAGGAAGTTTTCCCACCCCAGGGAGAGGGGGTTGTGGGCAAGGAGGCCTTGGCACTAGAAGAAAGGATTAGCTATAGGGGATCAGGCTCTCCAGCCCTAGGGAGATCGGAGCTTCCCATTCTGAAAGGACACTCTGGGCAGGTAGGGCTGCGTGGCTCACCCCCCCCTCCCCGCCCCCCATCCAGCTCACCCAGCTGGAAAACACAGGGACACAGAGGAGATTTTTCTAGGCCAGGGAGAGGGGCTTTAAAGGCCATAACTCAGTTGAAAAGGCTGCCGAGAAGGTCCTCACATCCCCAAGAAGACTTCAGGGCCAACAGAAGGAGAAGGGAGATGGGGAGAAGGCCCACTGAAAGGGGTGGCAGGGAAAGGTCTTTCATCTGGAGAACAAAGAGGGGAGGTCATAGGGAAGAAGTTCCAGGCTCTGGGTCTCTTAGCTTGGGGAGAGGGGCTCGCAGGGACAAGAATGAGGACAAGAGCACTTCAGGGAGGGGCAGGAGGTTCTTACAGTGGGTTTGCCCCCTTCCCAGGTGCCTTAGCTCTTAAATGCTACAGCTGCATTCAGAAGGCCGATGAAGGATGCTCCCCAGAGAAGATGAAGGTGGTGACGTGCCCTGCAGACCTAGGAGTCTGCACGGAGACTGTGGGAGCTGTGGAGACCAGTAAGTAAGGCTCCCCTGGAGCGAGGGGTTGGCAGATGGAGGATGGCTGGGACCCGACAGCATAGAATGAGTCCTCTGGGCAAATCTGGCCTCCACCCAAGCCCCTGTCCTGGCCCATTTTCTTCACTGGGCCTGACTTGGGGTCTCCTTGGCAATGGAGAGGTCCAGGGGCCTGGGGGTCATAAATCTAAGATTTGGAGATGGCTAGAACTCCCAGGAAGTTGGGAGGAAGGGGTTTCTGAGTCACCCCTCCCCTTTCCTATTACACTCAGCTACTTTCACTGGGGAAAACAAAGCTTCCAGATGGTCCTGGCTCACCCAGGTTTGGGCTGAAACCCCATTCCCCTGAAGTTATAGCACATGAAATCCTGCCCCCCCCATCCTAGACCTCTGGGCATCTAGCCTGAGACTTCAATGGGCCATACTCCAAAACTCTGCTCCCACCTGACTCAGAGACCCCAAACCCTACCCTGTCTGACCGCTCCCCTCTCAGAGTCCTCCCTTCTGGGTCCTCCCTTTGAACTTCCCTCTTCAGCTCTGCATTTTTAGCCCTCCCCATTATGAGCTCTTCCTCTTTAAGATTTCTCCCCTCTCAAACCTCTCCCTGAGTCCTCCCCACAAGCTTCCCCCTCAGAGTCTTCCCCCTCTGAATCTTTCCCCTTGGGTCCTTTCTCTCTGGATCCTCCCCCTCTGAGTCCTCCCTCTCTGGATCCTCCCCCTCTGAGTCCTCCCTCTCTCAGTCCTCCCTCTCTGGATCCTCCCCCTCTGAATCCTCCCTCTCTGGATCCTCCCCCTCTGAGTCCTCCCTCTCTTGATCCTCCCCCTCTGAGTCCTCCCTCTCTGGATCCTCCCCCTCTGCCCTTCTGAGTCCTCCTCCTTAAACCCTCCCTGTTCTGACCCTTCCCTTCTCATTCCCACCCTGTGGCCTGGTTCTTCCCTCCAGTTCATGGGCAGTTCTCACTGGCCATCCGAGGCTGCGGATCAGGCCTAGCAGGGAAGAATGACCGAGGACTGGACCTGCATGGGGTCCTGGCCTTCCTCCAGCTGCAGCAGTGCGATAAGGACCTGTGTAATGCCCAGCTCAACCTTACCTCACACCCCTTGAACCCCAGTGGTAAGCCAAGAGGGGCCCCGGGACTCCAAGGAGGGGATGCGGGAACCCCATTCTCTAGATTTGGAACCAGCAGATCTGGGTTTGCATTTCAACTCTGCTGCTCACAAGCTATATGACCTTGGGCAAGTCATTTCCCTAAAGTCCGGGTTCTGGTTTCCCCTTCTGTGAAATAAAGAGATTGGAGTAGGTGATCTTTAGAACTCAGTCCAACTCTAAACCCTACCCTTCGGGTCTAAGGGAAGAGGCTGGGGACTGAGCAGAAGACTGGGTAGGGAGGTGAAAGGTGAGGCAGGACTGGAAAAGGGCAGGAGGATAGAGTCTACATATTAGCCTGCAGTGATGTGGCCTTTGATTCCTGACAACAGTCCAGACGGTATCGTTGAAAGGAAGGCTAGTGACTGTTTAGAAAGGGAAACAGCGACCCCAAAGACCCAGTAGGGCTTCCTCAGGAGCTGGGCTAGACTCTGTCCCATTTTTGACAGGTTTGCTAGACTGGCAGGCAGATCAAGGGACTGCAGCTGGTAGAGCCGACAGGAATTTTTGCCAAGTGTGTGACAAAGGATCTCATTTGACTTTTTTTCCCCCCATGACAAGATGGCAAGACCCACCCAGGCCAGGCAATAACATAGCTTGGTGGATGCAGATTTGGCAGCATAGCTACATTCAAAGAGTTTCCATCAGTGGTTGGTCTCTAGTGGAGGACCCCAGGGATCTGTGCTTGGACCTGTGCTATTAAATAGTACAGATCAATGCTTTTAGGCATGGATAGTATGCTCCTCAGATTTACACATGACACAAAGCTGGGAGACGATTCCAAGATCCTGGATGACAATGTCTGCATTCCAAAAGACAGTGGCATGGGGGCAGCTAGGTGGCGCAGCAGATAAAGCACTGGCCCTGGATTCAGGAGGACCTGAGTTCAAATCCGGCCTCAGACACTTGACACTTACTAGCTGTGTGACCCTGGGCAAGTCATTTAACCCTCATTGCCCCACCAAGAAAAAAAAAAGAGAGAGATAAGGAAAAGACTGGGGCATAATAAAACATTGGGCCAGCTCGAATAAAATGACATTTTTAAAGACCCTACTGGTATAGGGGAGCTCCTACTGAGGACCTTCCTTCTTCAGTGCAGAACTGTTCCCTCTCTGTAAGAACTTAGAATGTTGTATAGAGTGCTCAGGAGTGGAGTAAATTAGCCAGGGTCACACATCCAGGGAGTGTCACAGGCAGGCTTTGAACCCCAGTCTTCTTGATGCTAAGGGCTGTGCTCTATCTATTAGGCCAATCTGCCTCCCCCAAGACAGAATTTTTTCAGTCCATCCAACTCTTTGTGACCCCATTTGGTGCTTTCCTGGCAGAGATACTGGAGTGGTTTGACATTTCTTTCTCCAGCTCTTTTTACAGATGAAGAAACTGAGGCAAACAGAGTTGAGTGAAGTGATCAGGGTCACAAGCTAGGAAGTGTCTGAGGTCACATTTGAACTCACAAAGATGAGTCTTCCTGACTCCAGACCCAATACTCTATCCACTCTGACCCCTAGCCGCCCAAAGATGATTGACTAAGACTAAATATAAACTTCTCTACACTTCAACAGAAAGGAAAAAAAAATTCTAAAGTACAGCAGAGGAGGGGTGGGGGAGGGTGGATTGCAGCATGGCTAGGCAGTTCATCTGGAAAAGATCTGGGAAGTTTAATGGACTACAAGCTCAATAGAAGTCAACAGGGTCAAGGAATCAGAAAGCTAATTTAATCTTAGGTTGTATTAAGAAAGACAACGTCTGGGCAGCTAGGTGTCAAAGTGGATAAAGCATTGGCCCTGGATTCAGGAGGACCAGAGTTCAAATATGACCTTGACACTTACTAACTGTGTGACCCTGGGCAAGTCACTTAACCCTCATTGCCCCACCCAAAAAAAAAAAAAAGACAATGTCCAATATCTAGGAAGGGGCTAGTCTTTGCGTCCTCTGCCTTGGTTAGACCCCATCAGGAGCATTGAGTTCAATTCTGGGTATTTCATTTTTCCAAGGTCAGTAAGAAGTTGGGGGGCAGTCCAGATGAAGGTGATAAGGTAGGTGAAGGAACCATGAGAGCCTGTGAGCATCAGTTGAAGAAATGGGTTGGGGGTTGTCTCCTCAGGAGAAGAAAAGGCTTAGCAGGGGACATGATACTTTAAAAAAATATTTGGAAGATGTTTGACATGATTGTACATATATAACCTATACCAAATTGCTTACTGTGTTAGGGAGGAGGGAGGGGAAGGAGGGAGGGAGAAAATTTTGGAACTCAAAATCTTATAAAAAAGGAATGTTACAATTGTCTTTACACATAGAAAAAATAAAATACTATTTGAAATCTTTGGAAGAGGCATTTGACGGAGTCCACTTGGGTCTAAGTTAGAAGTAGGAACAGCTCTAGGATACAGGTTGGAGAGGGATAGAATTCAGGTCAGTGAAGAGAAAAATGTCCAGTAATTAGACAAGTTTCAAAGTCAGTCTGCCTTGAAATAGGGTAGATTTCCCCCCTTGGAGATCTTCAAGCAAAGGCTGCATGACCAAGTGTCTGTGTGTCTGTCTATTGTATGTGAATGGGTTGGGGTCCACTCTTCCAGGGGAGTAGCAGGACTGAAGGCTGGGCCAGAGATTTAGAACAGAAGGGTGGGAAGGGGACAAAGCCTTAATGAAGTCTATGGAATCAGGGACTGGGAATCTCACTGATGGCTCCTCTCTCTCCACCCATCATCAACACAGGGAATGAGAGTGCCCACGAGCCCAATGGCGTCCAGTGCTACAGCTGTGTGGGGCTGAGCCGAGAGGCCTGCACAGGCAAGAAGCCCCCCCTGGCCCAGTGCTACAATGCAGGTGACCGGGTACACAAGGGTTGCTTCGATGGAAATGTCACTCTGAGCGCAGGTGAGTGAAAGATGCTCTGCACAGGGTCTTGGGGCATCCCTCCTCAGAGAGCCTTATTGGAAGTCGTCCCCTCCCATGGCTGAGGGTACCACCCCCCACCTGCGTGCTGGGCATTCAAGGTCCAAAGGCAAACAATGAAGCAGTTCCTCACATTCTACTGAACAATAGCAGCAGGGCACTATACTTTATCATGTTCTACCCAGTACGCTGGCATCTTTTCTTTCTTTTCTTTCCTTCTTTCTTTCTTTGAGGCAATTGGGGTTAAGTGACTTGCCCAGGGTCAAACAGCTAGTAAGTGTTAAGTGTCTGAGGCCGCATTTGAACTCATGTCCTCCTGACTCCAGGGCCACCTTGCTGCCCCACGCTGGTATCTTTTCAATGATACCATTTTACAAATTTGGGGACTGAGGGCCTGGGAGGGATAGGGATTCACCCACACCTTCAGTGAATTTGGAAAAGTGCTGAGCCTGGGACCTGGGCTTCCTGAACCCCTCCCTGCCCACCCCCCCTCCCGCTCAGCTTTCCACGCCTCTGGGAGTTCGGAGCTAACCTTCATTGCTTTCCCTTAGCCAATATGACAGTGTCAATGCCCGTCCGGGGTTGCGTGCAGGATGAGGAGTGCACCAGAGACGGGGTGACAGGCCCCGGCTTCTCCCTCAGCGGCTCCTGCTGCAGCGGCTCCCGCTGCAACTCTGACCTCCGGAACAAGACCTACTTTGCCCCCGGGATCCCACCCCTGGTGGTGCTGCCCGTGCCACGGTCCACAGCTACCTCCGGCCCCAACTCGACAGTGACAAAGACCCCGGCATCTACTCCACGCACCTCAGCCTCCTCAAGCCCGACTCCGGCCCCCACCGAGGAGGCCACTTCTCACTCCGAGAAACCTGTGGAGACCCTCAGAGAGGAGGGAGGGGCCAGGGGCGGAGTCATTGGTCATAGCGATCGAAGCAATGTGGGGCAGATCCCCAATAAGGGCGGTTCCCAACAACCGACTAACGGAAGTACCAGGGCCCCGGGCCTCTCACTGGGGTTGCTCTTGGTAGCTATTGCTGCTAGGACCCTCCTGTGATCCCCTCCTCCCTCCTCTCTTTCTCCTCCCCTTGTGGCCCTGGGACACCCTTCCCTGAACCCAAATTCCCTTCTGTGTCCTGGGCTGGGCTGGTCCCACCCCAAGCCAGAGTCTCTCCTTGTTCCACCCCACCAGGCTGAGCAGGTCTCAATCAAGAAAATAAAATGACCTTGTATTTAAGTACTCGCCCATGTTTGTTCCTAGGGCATGGAGAACTTACAGGATCACTATGAGGGAGGGCTCAAAAGTGTAATGTAAAGGGAGAGGGGAGTAGGGAAGTAGCTGCTTTGGGAACTCTCTGGATTGGCTGAAGGATCAAGAAGCAACTTCTCAACCCTTCAGCCTGGTCCTTGTCCCATTTCTTCTTCTGTGGATAGATTCCCAGTTTCTAGGGGGTTCACTGCCTGTCTTCTGGGGTTTAGTGTGCTCAGGGGCCCCTCGAATGCCTCCTTTCCCTAGGCAGAAAGACCTTCTCAGAAGAAGACATCCAGCTCAGAGGAGGAAGGTTCCAGAACTCCCTCTCTCCATTTTGAAAGTAGATCTAGGGAACTGTACCCACGAGTGACTCATCCCTCTCATTGGGCTTCCAGCAGATATGCCCAGGCCTGCTCCTTATCCTAGGCTAACCTGCTTCTCTTGGCAGTCACCTGCCCAGTACCATGCAAAGGCACTCCTGGTGTCAGTTCCTTGTACAAAGCTTTGGCTGCCCCAGTCTAATTATAGCTCTTACATTATAGAAATACTACAGATCTTGGGGGGAAAGGAAAGAGGGTAGTCCGAAATTATTAGTGGATACTACTGGGAGAGGGGAAAGTAGTGGAAAATAGCAGGTGGCAGAGGGAAGAAAAATATTGGAAAATACTGTGAGTTGGAAGGATAGGGATTGAGTCTACGATTTCATTAGTGTTTGTTTGGAAGTCAACAAGCACTTACATTTTTTGTTTTTGTTTTTGTTTTGTTTTGTTTTGTTTTGTTTGCGGGGCAATTGGGGTTAAGTGACTTGCCCAGGGTCACACAGCTAATAAGTGTTAAGTGTCTGAGGCCGTATTTGAACTCAGGTCCTCCTGAATCCAGGGCTGGTGCTCTATCCACTGTGGCACCTAGCTGCCCCAAGCACTTACATTTAAAAATTTTTTTATTTTTTAGAATTACATATATATATTTTTTGGGGGGAGGGGGGCAATAGGGTTAAGTGACTTGCCCAGGGTCACACAGCTAATAAGTGTCAAGTGCCTGAGGTCAGATTTGAACTCAGGTCCTCTCCTCCTGAATCCAGGGCTGGTGCTTTATCCACTTCGCCACCTAGCTGCCCCCAATTACATATAAAATATTGTTAATCATCTTTTTTTTTTTTTACAATTTCAAGTTTCAGATTCTCTCCCACCCTCTCTTCCCTTCCTCCTCCTTGAGAAGGCAAGAGATTTGATAAAGGTTATACATGTGCAGTCATGCAAAATATTATTTCCAGTTTGTCATTCACCAAGCACTTTTATTTATCTATTTTTTCGATGAAGCAATTAGGGTTAAGTGACTTGCCCAGCATCACACAGCTTAGTAAGTGTCAAGTGTCTGAGGCCGGATTTGAACTCAGGTCCTCCTGACTCCAGGGCCAGTGCTCTATCCACTGCAGTGCCACCTAGCTGCCCCTCACCAAGCACTTTTTTTTTTTTTTTAAGGCAACGGGGGTTAAGTGACTTGCCCACGGTCACACAGCTAGTAAATGTCAAGTGTCTGAGGCCGGACTTGAACTCAGGTACTCCTGAGTCCAGGGCCGGTGCTTTAACCACTGCGCCATCTAGCTGCCCCTACCAAGCACTTTTTAAAGCACCTACTATGTGTCGGGTATGTACAAAGCATTAGGCAAAAAATGGTCTCTGCTTCCAAGGAACTGGTGACAAAAGGGGAGACAATATGCAGCCCATTACATACAAACATGGTTTATACAGGATAAATCAGAGATAATCTTAAAGGGAAGGCATTAACATTGAGTAAGATCAGGAAAGTCTTCTCATGTAGAAGTGAGATTTTAGCTGAGGATCCAAGAAAGCCAAGAGGCCAACATGAGGGAGGAGAGAATCCCCAGTCAGAGATGTCGTATTTTTGTTCAAGGAGGAGACAGGGGGCTGGCAAATCGCCAGGTCCTCGGAGGGGCGGGGGTGCGGGAGGTATAGGAAAACTGTAATGGTAGGAGAGACCAGGTTATGAAGGCCTTTGAGTACCGAACCAAGGATTTTGTGTTTGATCTCCGAAGCAACAGGAGCCACCGGAAATTTCTGAATAGGACAGTGACATGGTCAAACAGGCACTTTAGGAAGATCACGTGGACAGCAGAGTGAGTGGAATGGCGCATGAAGGGACACCAACAAGGACCAGGAAATAATCCAGTTGTGAGGTGATGAAGGTCTGTACCAGGGTGGGGGCAGTGTCAGAGGAGAGAAGAAGGAGGGGGTTGATAGGAGATGTTACTAGATAAGAGCGATCAGATAAGGCAACTTAATTGGATATAGGCAGGGGATGGCAATAAGAGAAAGTAAGGATTGGAGGATAACCCCTAGGTGTCAAACCTGGGTGACTGGGAGGATGGTGGTACTCTAGGCAGTAACAAGGAAGTTAGGAAGAGAGCACAGTTTTTTTGGAAAAATAATGAGTTCAGTTTGGGATATGTTGAACTGAAGAGGGTTAGGAGATATTCAGTATGAAGTGTCTAACTAGCTGTTGGAGATGCAAGACTGAAAACCAGGGGAGAGGTTAGGGCTGGGAAAAAAATCTGAGAATTGTCGAATCTATGGGAGCTCAGATGAGATCACCAAGTGAAACAGTATGAGAGGTTTGAGGAGAGATGAGAAAGTTGTGGTGTGAGGTAGAATGAGTCAGTTAAGGCGGTGTATAGAATTGCTTAGCTGCAGTGATAGCCCTGTTAAGGTTATGTAACATAAACTCCCATAATAAGGAAACTCCTTATTAAAAAGAGGTCAACACCTCTTTTGCAACTTGTAGTCTGACAGCAGCTAGGTGGTTCAGTGGATAGAGTGGAGTCAGGAAGACTCATCTTCCTGAGTTCAAATCTTTGTGACCTAGCTGTGTGACCCTGGGCAAGTCACTTCACCCTGTTTGCCTCAGTTTCCTCATCTGTCAAATGAACTGGAAAAGGAAATGGCAAAACCACTCCAGCATCTATGCCAAGAAAACCCCAAATGGGGGCAAGAAGTGGGACACAAATAAACAACAGTAATGACAACATGGGAACAATAATAATAGCACCTATAGCCCACTGTTGTTGTAAAGATAAAACGAAATGTTATTTCCAGCAGGAACTATAGCATTATATTTGTTTTGTTTTGTTTTTGTGGGGCAATGAGGGTTAAGTGACTTGCCCAGGGTCACACAGCTAGTAAGTGTCAAGTGTCTGAACTGGATTTGAACTCAGGTCCTCCTGAATCCAGGGCCGGTGCTTTATCCACTTTGCCACCTAGCTGCCCTCTGGAACTATAGCATCATAAAAGCACAAATTTAGAAGCAGAAGTCACTTCCAGCCATCAAGGGAGGCAGGACAGTGTAGTGGTTCGGGTGTAGGATCAAGAGGAGACTTGGGTTGGGATCCTGCCTCTGACTTCTAAAGGCTGCTTGATCTTGGGGAAGTCAAAGTGAACCTCTCCGGACCTCAGTTTGCTCATCTGCAAAATGGGGTGCTGAGAGGGTACTAGCTCTCCCTCACAGAGAGATACCACATGGAGAGGGCTGTGCAAACTTTGCGGGACTACCCACAGGCCATGTGCCACTTTTGTGGCCCCTAAGGAATCAGAAAAATACAATGCAAGAAGGCTGGATTTAAGCGCCTGGGTTCGAATGCACCGCCCAGCAGATTTCTCTCCCCATTCCTCCATTATGGTATCTCCCACTCTCTGAACCTCTCTGGCATCTTGGGTGATACCACGGGGAGAGATGGGGGAGAATCAGTTACCACCGGTTGGACTCGCCCTTGTCTGTTTTTTGTAAGGGCTTCTCTCAGTGGTGGAAGAAAAGGTGGGGCGGGTGTGAAGAGGGGAACGAAGCCGGATCCGTAGCACGTGGGGACCATGTCCATCACGCACTCCACCAGCCAATGGGGAGAGAAGCCCCTCCCCAGAACCAATCCCACCTGTCAATGCCGACGGATGCCCCCATTCCTTAAAGTAGCCAGTAGAAACCCACCCTTCTGCACGGCCTTGGCCAATGGGGGGTGGCGGGGGTGGGATGGCGGTAAAGGCTGGCTGACCAATGGGGCGGACTCTTCTGCCCCGCAACTCATCCCCACTACCATCATGGGGAAGGGTGGGAACAGGGAAGACTGGCCCCGCCCCCTGTTTACTGGCTGGAGTGAGGGGCCGTTAGGGAGGGGGAGGGTAGGAGGAGCATTAGGCCGGGCTTGGCTGGGGGGAGGGAGAGGCGATGCTAGAGAAGGGGGTGGGCCTTTGGGGGTGGGCCCTGACGTGAGAGAGGGAATGAGGCGGGACTTGTGCTATGGGGGAAAGGAAGGGCCGGGTTGAGTTATGGGGAGGGTGGAGGCAGGACTTGTTTTGGGCGGAAGGTGGAGGCGGGGCTTGTGGGGAAGGGGAGGCGGGGCTTATGGTTGAGGGAGGGAGTTGTTGGAGAGGGAGGTGGGACTTTGGGGGCAGGGTCTTGGTATGAGCACATACATGCTTATTGATTGGGGAGGGAAGGAAGCAGGGTTTGGGCGTGGGGGAGGGGGGGTTGGGGGCTTCTCCAACTGTCTGAGAGCCCCCTCAGAGCCTCCTCTCTCTGGGACCCAAAGACCAGTTGAGTGGAGGGATGGAGTCTTAGAAATCCGAGCCTTTAGAGTGACATCAGGGAGCCTGTTGGGGTGAGGGGAGATCTGATGATGGGTGGGTCCTGACATCGGGGAAGACACTAGGATACTGGGGGGAGGAGAGGGGATGCTTGGGTCCCCGTAGTGGGGGTTTCGAGGAGGAGCAGGGGTTGTGCCCTTCATTTCCCTGCTCTCTTGGTACCCACCAGAGTCCTGGGTCCCAGGGGCCAGGGAGTGACAAAGACAGGACAACCGCAGGGCCTAGGAAGGTCCAGATCACGCCATGGGTTGTCCAAGCTTCCCGTTGCTGCTCGGCCTCGTGGGAGCTTCGCTAGTCCGGACTGGTGTGTGTGTGTGTGTGTGTGTGCGTGCGCGCGTGTGTGTGTGAGGCGGGAGCCCGGGTCCCTTCGGGGAGGGTCCGCTGCTGACCACGCCCGCCCTCCTTCCCAGAGGACCATCCCGTAAACCCCATCTTCCCGCTGTTCCCGCCCATCACCTGTTACCACACCGAGATGCTGTACTTCGGACGGAAATTGAATTCAGAGCCCGAGCTTTGGAGCTCCAGCCTTCAGCACTCCAAGCGCTGTGAGAACTGGGAGGTGTGTCAGGAAACCCTGCTGATGCTCGAGACAGGTAAACTGAGGACAGCTGATCGAAGAAGGGGGTGCGGTGGGACAGTGACTGAGTCAGGCTGCTTTAGAGGATTCTCAAGGTCTTTGCATATTTATCTAGAAAATTAAGGGGAGTTATTAGAGGACTGCTAAAAGTCCTCCCAATGCTTACAGTCTATGATTCTATGATTCACTTGCTCTCCCTGGACCCCAGTCTTTTCTTTTCTTTTTTTTTTTTTTTTTAGTGAGGCAATTGGGGTTAAGTGACTTGCCCAGGGTCACACAGCTAGTAAGTGTTAAGTGTCTGAGGCCGGATTTGAACTCAGGTCCTCCTGACTCCAGGGCCGGTGCTCTATCCACTGCGCTACCTAGCTGCCCCAGACCCCAGTCTTTTTATCTGTGTGTCCCCCTCACCTGTGGGGCTCCCAGCAAAGCTCAAGGCACTCTGTGGGTCAGTATTCCCTAAAAAGTATAGGTCCATCACTTGCGTAAGCCCCCCAGAGGAGCCATTAGTTCAAAACCAAAGATTCAGTCTCGAATACCATAGAAAATACTGTGATAATTCAAGGCATCCTGAGGTACACATAGGATGCCTGCTCCCATAGGTTACCACACACTACAGAAGAAAAAAAAAGCCTAAATGGGGAAAAACAGGTATGGAGAATATGGGTGATGTGAGAACAGATCTATGGGGCACACAAGTGGCCAGCACATACACCTGGCCCAGGCCCCTAACATCCCTGGCCCTTTAAGTTTGCACCTTCTCCCGCGGCCCTGCCCTGCTCATCCCAGGGTCTCTGGTGCACCCGCCACTGTGGTCACTGAGCTGCTCTCTGCTGCCATCTACTGGGGACTCCTCCATCCTAATGGGTGCTGGTTAAAAAGCATCGTCCAGGCTGAGTTCTTTAAAGGCAGAGCTTGGGCTGTGACCCCCACCCCCACCTCCCCCAGCCAGGGAGGAAGCTAAAGCCAGCAGAATGCCTTCAGTCACGGGGTCTGCCGCTATCCAGAGCCGACTGAGAGTCCATCATCCCAGACAACTATCTGACTTTGGGAAAAGAAAATCCATTTAATTCCAGGATCATCCTTGGTCTGAGTCTTGTGTCCCCCAAACTATGTCAAGGACTCGGTCCAGAAAAGACCCCCAGGAGAAGTTTGAAGCTCTGGGATGAGATAGCCCAATCCTTTTTGGCACACCAAAAAACTGGGTAACCTTCAAAGCCAGGCTGAAGAGGGCGAGGGCATCGCCCTCCCTCCTGCTGGTCCGAATTCTTGCCTTTCTTATGGGTATCTGCCTGGCGTGTGCCCGCCTTCTTTCCAGTGCAAAAAGAGGGGTGTTTCTTTTTTTTTTTAGAATAGAATTTTATTTTCCAAAATATATGTAAAAACAAATTTTAACATCAATTTAAAAAAAAATTGTTCCAACTTCTCTTCCTCCTCTATTCCCACCCCCACCCACTAGAACTCAAGCATTTCAAAATAAATTATACATGAGTAGTCATGGAAAACATTCCCACATTAGCTAGGTTGTGAGAAAAAAAACAGTCAAAAAACTCCCAAAACATCAGACTGAGGAATTGTCAAAGAGAAAAAACATTTTTTTAAAAAATGTGTTTCCAGGGGCAGCTAGGTGGTGCAGCGGACAGAGCACTGGCCCTGGAACCAGGAGCACCCGAGCCCAAATCCGGCCCCACACACCCAACACCCACCAGCCACATGACCCCGGGCAAGCCACCCAACCCCAATTGCCTCACCAAAAAAGAAAAAGAAAAGAAAAGAAAAAAAATGTGTTTCCAACTATTTCAGATACTATCACTTCTTTCTCTGTAGATGGGTTGCCATTTTCATAGTCCTTCAGGGTTATATTGGACCATTGCCTTGCTGAAAATAACCACATGCTTCCCAGCAGATCATTTTACACTATTGCTGTTATTTTGTATACAGTGCATTTCACTCTGCTTCAGTTCATGTAGGTCTTTCCAGGTTTTTCTAATAGTATCCTGTTCATCATACCCTATATAATGTACCTTAAACTTGACAAAGAATTTTCTTCGTATTAGCCCAGCAAAGTCATCATAACTATTTCCCTCCATCCTATTCCCTTCCCATGATATTTACTCTATTTTCCATCTTCTTTTAAACTATTCCTCCTCAAAAGTATTTTACTTCTGACTGTCCCCTCCCCTAATCTGCACTCCCATTTTTTTCACCCTTCCTTCCTTATCCTCTTCCCCTCATACTTTCCTGTAAGGTTAAATAGATTACTCCTCCCAACTGGGTGTGAATGTTATTCCCTCCATGAGCCAACTCTGATGAGTTTAAGGTCTTTGAGCTAATTCTATGTTCCAAATTTTCTTCCTCCCTCTCTCCTCAACCCTCCCTATGAAATCAAGCAATTCAATATTTCACACTTGTGCCGTTATGCAGAACATTTTCACCTTCCTTGAAAGTATTTTGCTTTTTACTACTCTCTCCCAGAATCTGCCCTTCCCTCCTTCCCCTCTCCCCCCCCCTTATCTCCCTCCCCTCCCTCAGGGCAAAATATATTACTATACCCACTTGAGTATGTATGTTAGTCCTTCTTTGAGTCAATTCTGATGATATTAAGGTTCAATCACTCCCCAATTCCTTCCCCCTCTTCCCCTCCAAGAGGGGTGTTTCTATCGACGTGTAAAAAGGGGGCTGGGCTGTCACGAGGCAAGTGGAGGAGGGGGTTGTAGAGACTGAAGTCCGGAGCTGTTTATGCCGGCTCTTCACTGACCCCAGGCTTGGGCCCAGCACCCTCTTCCCCCAGTGTCCCAGCCCCTGATAACCTGATGCTCCTCTCCTAGGGCCCCATTCACTGATTGTGGGCAGTAAGGGCTGCACTCCAGCGGGAAACCGGATCTCCGGGGTCACTGAGCACTTGGGTCCACCAGGAATTATCATGACCTCCTATGTCCGCTTCTGCAACGTCAACTACTGCAACAACGCGAGCAGCACGGCCCCTGTGCTGAGGCCCAGGGCTCACAAAGGTAGCCTAGGCCTCCAGGGGCCCATTGTTTCTGCTTTTCAGACCCCCACCCTCTCACTGGCAGGATCTCCTAGCACTTCTGCCCCTTTGCCTAGAGTTCCTGACCTCCCGATAATTACTATGCCTCTGCCCCTAAAACCTGTGCTATCGACCATAGCTCCCTTGTATATCCTAAAAGTCTCCCTCATTCTCCCCATATGTCCCCATAGACCCTCCCTGTGGTATTTTCCAGGCTCTCAGTTACCTCATCTGTTGATCTCATAGACCGCCATAGACCACTGGCTTATCCCACTACATGGCTCCCTAGTTCCTTTATTTCCTATCCTGCCCCCATCTGTTCAGAGCCCACCCATCTAGTGTAAACAGTAGAGGGACCTCCGAGGTCATCTCACTCAACATCCTCATTTTAGGCTGTTGTCTTTACTTGTAGTTGAAAAACTTACTTTTGGGGCAGTTAGGTGGTGCATTGGATAGAGCACCGGCCCTGGATTCAGGAGGACCTGAGTTCAAATCCAGCCTCAGACACTTGACACTTTCTAGCTGTGTGACCCTGGGCAAGTCACTTAACCCTCATTGCCCCACAAAAAAATAATAAAATGAAAAACTTACTTTTATTACTGGGAAGCTCGATAGCTAGCCTGACTTCCTATACCTGTCTTAGCATGTATTGTCCAAAGACCAACCAGATGCTTCCATTTTATTGGGGATTGCTTTCTAGCTGATGGTAACCCTCTCATTGTATAGATGGGGGACTAAGACTCCAAGAGGGGACTTCCCCTAGGTCACAGACAAGTCAGGGGCAGAGCCAGGAGCCACCCCCAGTCCCCCTGAGTCTTTTTTTTTTTTTAATTTTTGGTGAGGCAATTGGGGTTAAGTGACTTGCCCAGGGTCACACAGCTAGTAAGTGTCAAGTGTCTGAGGCTGGATTTGAACTCAGGTCCTCCTGAATCCAGGGCCGGTGCTCTATCCACTGTGCCACCTAGCTGCCCCCCACCCCCCCCCCAGTCTTTTTTTTTTTTTTTAGTGAGGCAGTTGGGGTTAAGTGACTTGCCCAGGGTCACACAGCTAGTTAAGTATTAAGTGTCTGAGTTCGGATTTGAACTCAGGTACTCCTGACTCCAGGGCCAGTGCTCTATCCACTGCGCCATCTAGCTGCCCTCCCCCCTCAGTCTTAATTCAAGTGCCACCACACGGCATTGCCTCCCGGACCAGCATGTCTCCCAGACTCTGCTAAAGAGCCCTGGGCTTGGGGTTCAGATTCAGACCCTCACCCTAAATAGCCAAATACCTAGTTAGTCACCCTGTGTGATTCTGTGTTTTCCCAAAGAACTTTTCACTGGGTGGCCAACCTAATAGTGGTGAGGATCCTGGCATTCCTCAGCAAGGCTGGTTCTTGATGAACAGGCTCAGTTAGCTGGGTTTGTGTTCTAGGCCTCCCAGAAAGAGTAGAATCTGCCTTAGCAGATTCAAGGAGGCAGCAAGTACCAAGATGGCCCGTGGAATACACAAATGCCAAAAGGAGATGGGCAGGCCCATGGCCAGTACTTGGGATAATGGAAGGGCTGCCCCTGGGCTCTGCCCTTGCAATGCCGGAATGTTGGGGGCTCCCTGAGGGAGCTGAATGGTCAGAGTCCTTGGACAGAATGCCCGTATCCATGAGATGACAAGGCTGTGAGAATATTCGGGTACTGGAGTGAAAGATGGATTGGAGTGGGGAGACCATTGGTCGGGGGCTTCCTGGGACCCCAGGCTCCCTTTACCTTGGACATTCCTCCTTCAGTGCCCACCCCAGTGATGCCCATTCCCTTCCTCAGTCATTAGAGACTCAGACCACACCTTGCGCTGTCCGACCTGCTTGGCCTTGTACTCCTGCCCCACAAAGGTCCGCCTCCGTCGGTGCAGTGAGAAAGCCCTGAGATGTTACAATGGAACCATCCACATCAAGGGAGGTGAGCACCAGCCGGGTATCGTGGGGGTGGTCCTGAGTGTCAGAGGGAAGGAGGTAATTCAGAGTGTGCCCCGTTGGAGTGGAGCGCCCCCCCCAGGGCCTCTCCTAAAGCCGCATGGCTAGGAGTGCGTCCTGGGGGGAGGAACCCCAATGCTGCCTCCTACCATCTGCACAGCCTCTGGGGAGCTTCTCTGGGGCCTCCAAGAGCCTCGCTGGCCGGCTCTGCATTTTGTGGTCCTGAGAGGGAGGCTGGCAAAGCAGGCAGAGCGAGTGCTGGGCTCAGGACCTGCCTTAGGAGCCGTGGGATTCTGGGAAGGTTTCTGAGCTCAGGTTCATCAGCTGTCAAACCAGGGGTAAGAAGAGGGTGATTGTGAGCAGGAAATGGAAGCCACCCAGGGGAGATGCTGGGATCATAAGCAGGGTTCAAACGCAGGGCCTTGGAGCCCAGCCACCAGAGGCCTTCCAATGCGCTGCTACTGTTTAGAGATTTCTAGCCTGTCAGAGCTCAGAGGGACCCCAGAGGGACCTCAGGAGCCACCTGTCCCACCTTCCTCAGTTTACAAGGACAGAGATCGGGGAAGGATGATGTAGGCTCCTCAATCTGGGGCTGGAAAGGGCCCTGGGGGCTATCTAGTCATTTTACAGAGAAGGAAACTGAGGCCCTAAGAGGAGAAGCAGCTTGCTCAAGGCCAAACATTGGGTTTGTGGCAGGATTAGGGTGCTGAAAAGAGGCCTCCAAGCAAGGTCTCACGACTCTTGGCACTGTGCTGCTGCCCACCTGCTCTCTCTCTCTGGTCTTCCCCCTACCCCTCATAGAAGGCACCTCCTATGACCTGGGCTTGCTCGGCTGCTCCACTGTGCCCACCTGTGACCTGTTCCTTGGCATCGAGGCAATTGGCCCGTTCACCCTGAGCGAGAAGTGCTTGGACCACCATAACGTCTTGTGGCCAAGGAGCCAGGGGGCCCCTTGGCCCGCCTGGGTCTGGACCCTTGGGCTGGGACTGCTTCTCACTCTGTAGGCCGAGGCATCCTCAGAGCAGACACCACTTTGAGTCTCCCAGGAGGAGGGGCAGAGGGGAGCCCCCCGGGCCCAGAGGGGAGGACCTGAGATCCCAGGGGCAGGAGGTCTGCCCAGAGTCCCAGTAACCCCAGCACAGGGCTGCCTGCTGCACAGGTATTCAATAAAGATAGAAATGGATGATTCTGTTACTCTTGTCTGCTGCCTGCACTTATTGCTATGGTTAATCATGAATGATAATGATAACAACTCCCTTCTTCCTTGGGCTCTCCCTTCACCTAGGATCCCCCCATACACACACACACATACACACTGTTATTATTCATAAGGGGCCCAAGGTTGGCAGAGTCCTCTGTGCTTTCTGGCCCTCCACCCCTGGACTTGGGAGCTGGGAGACCCAGGTTCAAATCTGGGCTCTAGCTATTCCCTCTCTGGACCTCAGTTTCCATCTTATAAAGTGACAAAGATGGATCAGATGGGATCCGAAGCCCCACCTAGCTCCCGTTCTCCATGACTCTGAGTCTGCGTAGGTGGAGCTGCAGCGGTGCCCCCGGCTCTTCTCTGCTGACAGAGGAAGAAGTGGAGGCTCTGAGAAATGATGAGGAGACACTTTGGTAGGCACTGCAAGCTTCCAAAGTCTCTTTCTCACCTCCTATTAGCCAGAGAGGCACCAGAGGGGAAGAGGGGAAGAGATTTGCCTCTGGCCACACAGCAAGGCAGCGGAAGGCCAGCCCACTGTCCTTGGTGGCCACCCTTGGCTCTCAGTGGGCTTCCCACAGCCAAAACGTGCTTCTGGCATCCGCATCATTGAGCAGCTTTTCACAGTCCCTGCCTGCTAGCCTGGAGCCACTTGGTTAGCGCTCTCTGGTGATCCTAGTCAAATGCCAGGACACCTCTTTGGGGAAACTGGCACAAAAGGGTTGTATGCGAAAAAGAACCCCAGTCTGGGACTGGGGAGATGATTCATTTACCACCAGGCACAGTAGGGAGAAGGAAGGGAACTTATTCCAACAATTAGAGCTGCCTCTGATGAAAGTGACAAACGGACTACTTCTGGGAGGGTGGGGTGCCGGCTGATCTCCTGTGTGCCAGCCTTGGCACTCCTCATGGGAGGGCTGGACAGGATCATTGGTGGACATGGTAAGTGGATTGAGAGAACTCAATATCAATGTAAATATCAATAGACATTGATAGCCTCTGAGGGCCTGTGGTGACACCCACAAGATTCTCCTGGCAAATGATAACCCACCAGCCCTGGAGTATTAAGAGATGGAGGACTATCTCCTCAAATCGGCAGCTCAGCTGAACATACTTTTTGGAGATGAATGAAAGAGAGTCCTTTAAGAGTTGACATGGGCTCCAAGAATTTGTGGAGGACACGGTCAACTGCAAGAAGAGCTTGTATCATTGAAGTAGGAGGTCAGTGGGAATCTTTTAACTGCCACTACTGTGTGTGTGTGTGTGTGTGTGTGTGTGTGTGAGAGAGAGAGAGAGACAGACAGACAGACAGAGACAGAGAGACACAGAGACAGAGACCTGATTTCAAATCTAGACCCAGAAACTTACTGTGTGACCCTGGGAAAGTCATTTAATTTCTATCTGCCTCAATTTCTGCAATTGTTAAATAGGGATAATAATAGCACCTCCCTCCCAGGGCTGTTGTGAGGATGAAATGAGATATTTGTAAAATGGTAGCACAGTGCCTGGAACATAGGAAACTAGACTACATAAATATCAGCTCTTATGAGAGAGAGAGAGAGGGACAGGGGCAGAGGGTGCAGGGATGGAGACAAGGGGCTTGGTGGGGGGAGAGAGGAACTATTCCTTTTTGACAAGATGAATAATTTAACAAATGATAAAATTGAACAATGAGTCAAAGTGAACAATAACAACCTTAAGTTGTAAATGGATCGAAAGGAAACAAAGGTTCGCCAAACACAACCCAATCCCGTGTCGCCTACTGGAAAGACACCTAACGTGGTGATGAGGGAACATTCAAGATGAAAGGAGAGGTTAAAATGTACTACACTTCAACTGATTCTAGAAAATCTGGAATTGCAGGGATGAGAATGGCCAAAACTGGATTCCAATTTGAAAGCATTAAATGAGTCAAAGAGATAGCGCGCTTAAAGATACCACTGACAACTCAATCTTCTCCATATCACTTGTCCCCATAACTAACAGCATAAGGTTGAGTCGGGCTAGGAGACAGGATTCCACATTAATTTACAAGTGTTAGCCACGGTGGGAGGAGACATCAGCTTAGGTCCCCACCTGCCCTTTGGGTCATCCATTGACCTAGAAGTGTAGGGGTGGTCATGAGAAGAGGACAACATACATGACTGTTGACTGACAATCATTTCCTCCAAAGGTCTATCATCTAGGAGGTGTGGGATTGGAAAAGGAGGTGGGCAGGTCCCGTGGCACCACTTCAGTATTGGGGTATTGGTGTACAGGACACTTCAGTCCAAGGCCTGAGCCACAGTATCCAAGCTGAAATATGCTTAGAGGCCTGAACACATTAGAAAATTGCAGTTCTGAGGGAAGGAGGCTGGACCCTGGCTAGTGTCTGGCACAATCTTCCTCCAAACAGCCAGCTGGGAGCTGCCAGCCCTCACCACGCTGCTTCTGATGACCTGCCCCTTGCTCTGGAAGAGGGGAAGGTCTTGGGAAAAGGCCAGGGATGCAGGTGGAGAAGCTAAGCTTCTGTTACCATCTGGGACCTACAATGGAGAATTCTCAGGCCTCCTCTCCTCTCCGTCTCCCCTAGGTTAGAGCTGTCCAACAATGGCTGCCTCTATAAGTAGTGAGCTCCTTGTCACTGAAGGTATGGGAGGTAACATGGTACAGTGGAAACAGTACTGGCTTCAGTCCCCCTCTGATGCCTAACTTTCCGTGTGGTCTATTAAGTGACCCATCACTGGACCTCTGGGCTTGTTTCCTGGTCCGTAAAATGAGGGGGTTGGATTAGATGGTATCTGAATTCCCTTCCCGTCCTGGATCGGTGACCTTAGTGATGGCTGGACAACCGCTGCTCTGGGTGCTGGGGGTGGGTTCCTGTGCTGGGTAGAGTTTGGACTTCAGGCACTCCAGGGAACGGCTTTGCTTAGAGTTGTGAGGATTCTAAGTCTGGTCCTGAGACTCCCTCGGGCATGAACAGGGAGCCTGGGCAGGAGGCAGGAGCCGACTTTATTGGGCGCATTCGGCACAAGCCAGCTGTGGAAATTTATTTTGATTTGGGGACCCTACCTTTAGGCTGAGATTAGAAAGCCTTATGCCCTCAGGATCTCTCCCCCTCCTCCTCAGCTTCAGCTGAGCAAAAAAGCCCCGTGGGCTATACAAGACCCCAGGTCAGACAGCTGGGGAGAAAAAAAGCCCCCAGCTCCCTCCGACCTGAGTGGAGCTATCTGAAGGATCCCGGATGGCCTGTGCTGAGGCATGAGGCTCGAGAGCACCCCCCCCCCAGCTGGCAGATTAGCTTGGTCTGTGGGGGCGAAGGAAGCCCCGAGATTTGAGTGGAGAGAAGAAAAGGTATATATAGACCTGGGAGTGAGACAGGAGAAGGGAGACGGGCTAGAGGAGGACAAGAAGAGGTCAAGAGGCGGCTGAGGAGATGGCAAAGATTGGAGACTAGAGACGGGGCTATAAGGACGCAGGAGAAGACGGGAAGGACTAGGAGCAGGCAAAAGAGAGGCCGAAGGGCAAACTGACAGAGCAGACAGACAGAAGGTTACAGGCCTTAATACAAACCAGGGAAAGTGTAAGGTGCCCTGAGGCCAGAGGCGGCAAAGGCCCTTATTGTATTCAAGAAGTTCCAAGCACAGCAGGTGGGAAAGAGACCGCAGGAAAACAGTCAGGTTGTACATTTTATTTCCCTGTATTCTTAATTTTCAACAGTATCTCATAAATAAACTCTGCTTGGATTATTTGGTTAAGAGGCTTCTTAATCTTTAGATTCTCAATAGCGGAGCAGTGTGGTGGAACTTTATAAACGGCCCACATTAAATTAACAAAGTCAGATAGCCAGTCAGTCAAAAGTCCCCAGATTAGTCCTCTAGTCATCCATAGATCAGTCCTCCCCAAATTAGGCCCAGTCAATTCAAAAATATTTCACACAGCTCCATCACGGCCTCCCATCCCCTTCAGGCTACAGGATCAGCAGGGAGCCCAGGCCCAGAGCCCATACAGGGGCAGGGAGGATGCAGCTGCCACGGTCCATCCTAAAGTTGTCAAACAAGCTGCTCCTGTCACACAGCTCTCTCAGCTCCAGGGGCCCGATCGTGTGGGTCCTGTTCAGCAGTCGGCAGTTGATCTCACCCATGCAGCCCTCCACATCCACAGGGGTCCAGATGCCTCCTGGGGGTGGGAGGGAGAGAGGGTGCTTAGCGGGGGATGGCCGATCTCCAGGCAACCGTCAGTGGGGACTCTGATGTCCAGGGACTCAGCTTCCCCCAGATATCTTATCCTTCAACCCTTGGGAACCCTCCCCACCCCCATCCCTAGTCCCTCAGTGACCCAAGCAGCTGTCTTAGCCACCCCACTCCTGGCACCTCAGGTGTTTGTCTCTCAGCCCTCCAGACATCCCCACCCCTTCAGGATCCTGTCACCCCCTTCCCAGCTCAGCCAGGGGCCCGCGCAGCCCCAGCCCCAGGGACCCAGGCCTCTCTGCTCTCACCTCCCTTGATCATGATGGTCCCGCTATAACAGGAGAGGGTGTGCTTGGGGCAGTGCATGACAGGTGAGCCAGGGATGCAGGGCCCCAGAGAGATACAGGTAGGACACATGAGGCCCTCTTGGTGGGGGCTGACTAGAAGGGGAAGAGAAGGGCTGTCAGTGCCAACCCTGGACCCCAGTGTCTCTCACTGCCCTGTTCAAGGCTGGGCCCTCATCATGCCCACAAACAAAGCATTTTTCTTATCTGCATCTACTGTGGGGTGTAGTTGCAGAGCTGCAGATACGGTTCTAGAATCATTTCCATTGACCCAAAGCTGGAAATGCCCAGAAAACACAGAATGTCAGAGGCAGAAGGGCCCCAGTGCTTAGAATCCAGTGGAGGGGACAGTTTGGTGGCACAGTGCATAGAGTTCTGGGCCTGGAGTGAGGAAGAGCTGAGTTCAAATTTGGCCTCAGACACTTACTAGCTGTGTGGCCCTAGGCAAGTCATTTCACCTTGTTTGCCTGTTTCCCCATCTGTAGAATGAGCTGAAGAAGGAAATGGCAAACCCTCCTGTATCCATGCCAAGAAAACCCTACATGGGATGTCTGAAACAAGGTCGTCATAGGACTTTGAGCCCATCTAGTCTAACTTGCTCCATTTATAGAGGAAGAAACTGAGGCCCTAACGTTGGGGCCACCTGGAGGAGGTTTTAAAGAAATTCCAACTCTTTGGGCAGTTTGAGGGGATTCTGTGATCATGTCTGCCTCCAGGGGGTGAGAAAGGCTGGAGGCAGAGAGAGGCAGAAAAGGGGAGGCAGAAGGAGCATTCCTCAGTTATCCTCATATGTGTGATGGGTCTTTGGCTGATCACTTTCCTGGCCTTCCTTGGTGAGCCCCAGGGGCCTGGCTGGGGCTGGGCTGGTGGGGGGGGGCGGCGCCCAGAGGCTTTGCCTCCAAACACTAATCCCGAGCTCATGGGGCTGTTGTGAGAAGCTGGGGAGGTAGCACAGGGGTTTGGTAATTGTACAGGGCTGCATAGGCATATATTCTTCCTTCATCACAGAACAGGAGAATCAGGAGACGCCAGGCTGCAGTCACAGAAGCCAAAGGGATGTTAGGGGCCTCCTCTCTTCATTGCAGGCCCGTGCGAGGCACTAGAGAACACGGGACATCAGAGCTGGATGGGCCTGGCCCAACCTCCTCACTGGGGGTGCAGCCAAGGGAAGGCTCCTAAGAAGTAGGCCTGCTTAAAGTCAGCAGTGAGCACAATGTCATCTCACCTGGACCTCCTGAGAACTCTGGGACAAAAGGGCTGTGATTTCCCCACTCTACAGAGAAGCAAGCTGAGGTCCAGAGAGTGGAAGGACCAGTCAGAGGTCCTCCTCAGAGTCGGGCCCTCCCACTGCCCTCCCTCAAGGCCACGGAGAGAGGGGAAGATTCTCATTCTCACCTGCCCCTTTCGGGGGCTCTGTCAGCGGTCTTGGGTCTGTGTAATTGTTACAGAAATCAGTGGAGCAGAAGTGTGTGTACGAAGTGGCTGCCACACCCGGGGGCTGCGTGTACTTGACAACCGTGGGCTCCTGCACACTGTCACGGAAGCAGCCTTTGGTGGCTATGATAATCCCCTGCAGTTCTACAAAGACAAGGTTCCACAGAGAGGGACTTATGTTCCAGGCCTGCACTTGGTAAGGAGGAGCCCCAAGAGTTTGGGGACTCTGGGAACAGGGGCAGGGCAGGGTGGTGGTGGCTTCAAATCTTGCTCTGGCCTTAATGTATTCAGTGACGTGTCCCCTGGGCACCCTCCCTCCTCCTGGCCCCTGCTCTCCTTCATTCTAGGCTTCTTCCTCCCACAGGCCCCCCCTGGGGGAGGGGACAGATGTCTCAGCCCTCCAGGGCCTCCCCAGGGAGAGGAGCCCTCATCCCCCGGGCAACTTCCACTGGCCCAGGAAGCCTCCATGATGTGCCCATTCGGAGCCTCAGTGCGCTCACCACCGCCATCTCCAGGGCATTACTTCCTGGAGGCATCTGGGGCTCTGCTTCCAGTCTTCTCCAGCCCAGCCTGGCCAAGTCATTCATGCCAATGACAATCGAGCCCCAGGCTATTGGTTTCCTCTCCATCTCCTCAAACTGGAGCCACGCACAGGGCCAGCCCCAAGGCTGCAGAAGGCTCCAAGAGCTTCCTGTACTCGACCCTGTGATTTGGGGCAATTTACTAAACCTCTCTGGGCCTGTTTCCCTGACAGCTGAGAGAAGCAGTTGGTCTGGATCAGTGCTTCTTAAACTTTCCACTTGTGACCCCTTTTGGTCTAAAAAATGTTTACGAGACCCCACCTTTTACTGTGGCCAGATTGTTTGCGGCCCCCACCTTCGGTTATGTGACCTCACAGGGCCGAGACCCACGGTTAAAGACGCTTGGGTCAAGATCCGCTCCAGGTCTTCCAGTTCTAATCCATAATTGTACAATTTCTCCTGTCCTTTTACCTCTCTGAACCTCCCTCCTCTTACACTTGCTCTTCATCCTCCCTCTGTCTCTGGTTCCTTGATCCTTACTGTTCCTCTAATTCATTATCCCGAGAGAGGCCCTTGTGGGGCACAGTGGACAGAGCACCTGGTCTGGAGACAGGAAGACGAGTTCAAATCCTTCCTTGGACACTTACTCCGGGTGCCCGGGAGCAAGTCCCTTAACCTCTGTGTGCTGTGGTTTCCTTAGCTGTAAAAGGGGGTTAACAGCAGCAGCTCCCTGCCAGGGTTATCGAGAGGATCCAGTGAGATAGTTGTCAATTGCTCAGCCTATCGCAGACACTCGGTGAATGCTTGTTTTCTTCCTTCCTTCCTTGCTCACACGGCACCCTTTACTCTTGAGTTCTCTTGCCTACCTTCTCCTTCTGCTGATCCTCAGCCTTAAACTGTCTCACCGCCCGCCTTCTCTGCTCCTGCTCCCAACTGCAGAACAACAAAGCCTAGAGGAAGTCATCCCAGTATGTGGATGTGTGGCTACAACTGGGCCCTCACCACCGCAGGACATTCCTCTCTCTGGCTCATCGTCCCTGCCTGGCTTTATCGTGCTCCTCACAGTAGTCGATCCTTCCCCATACCCCTCCTTCAGCACAATCTTTTTCTCCATCCTCTTCCCCTTTGCTCCAGCCTCAGAGGTTAGGTAGCCTTTCTCCTTCTCAATGGGTACTCTTCTATTGGTCCTTTACAGCCTATCGCTCCCATCTCCTTCAGGACCTTGTTCTGTTCATCATTCCCTCTTTCATGTCTTCAATGTCTTATTCTCTCCTGGACTGTTCCCTGCTGCTTAAAACATCCCCAGGTTTCCTCTATCCTAAAACAAACTGAAAAACGCAAACAAAAAGCAAAATCAAAAAATTTACCATGACCCTGCCATCCCCTTAAGCTCTCTCTTTCCTTTCACGGGTAGCATCTTATAAAGAGTCCTCTATGGCAAATTAACACATTGTTGGTGGAGCTGTGAATTGATGTAACTATTCTGGAAATCAATTTGGAATTATGCTAAGAAGATGACTAACTGCCCAAATGTCTTACTGTTAGGAATATACCCTGAGGGGGAAAGGTCTCATATACACCAAACTATTTACAGATGCATATTTTGTGAAAACAAAGTTGATGTCACTCAACTGGGGACTGGCTGAATAAGCCATGGTATAGGAAAATGATGGAATATGAATTGCGGGCAGAGGCTGCTCCCTGGCAGAGTTGGGGATCACAGGTAAGAATCACCACCCAGACTATCAGGCTCAGGGGATGGGGCACTTAGGCTAGCTGACTCCCCTTTTTTAAAAAAATTCTTGAATATAAAGGATGACTTTCTAGGTGGAGGATGTGATATATTAGGAATGGAAGGTAATGTAAAAACAAGAGCTTTTTTTTTTTTTTTAAAGAAAGAGGATTCAGAACTGGATGCTTCTACCCCCATTCACTCATCAAGCCCCTGCTTAAGAACCTACCACTCAATTGAACTTCCTTCACAAGTCATCAAGGTCCTCTTAACGGCTAAACCAGATGGCCAGTATCCTCAGTTCACATCACTTTTTTTTTTTGTGGGGCAATGGGGGTTAAGTGACTTGCCCAGGGTCACACAACTAGCAAGTGTCAAGTGTCTGAGGCTGGATTTGAACTCAGGTCCTCCTGAATCCAGGGCTGGTGCTTTATCCACTGCGCCACCTAGCTGCTCCCACATCACTTTTTTTTTTTTTTTTTAGTGAGGCAATTGGGGTCAAGTGACTTGCCCAGGGTCACATAGCTAGTAAGTGTTAATTGTCTGAGGCCAGATTTGAACTCAGGTACTCCTGACTCCAGGGACGGTGCTCTATCCACTGTGCCACCTAGCTGCCCCCCACATCGCTTTTTTTTTTTTTTTAGTGAGGCATTTGGGGTTAAGTGACTTGCCCAGGGTCACACAGCTAGTAAGTGTTAAGTGTCTAAGGCCAGATTTGAACTCAGGTACTCCTGACTCCAGGGCTGGTGCTCTATCCACTGTGCCACCTAGCTGCCCCCCCACCATCACTTTTAATGCTCCCACACTCCCTGGTGGAGCCTCCCTTGGCTTCTGTGACACTGCCCTATTCTGGGCAGATATTTCTCCCACTCATTTTCCATTTTTTTTTTCTGAATCATCATCCATCTCCCCTTCTAAGGCTGTCTGAAGCCTCCTCCTTTTCTCACTCTTACCTGTTCCCACAGGTCCAAGCATAGATGATTCCCAAACCTACATGGATAGCTTTATCTCCCCTCCGCATCATTAACTGCCCTCTGGACACCTCTAGTGTCCATCCATCAGCACTTCAAATGTTTCAAAACAGGGTTCATCATTTCCTCTTTTATGTCTTCAATTTCTTGCTCTCATCGGACTTGTTCCCTGCTGCCTGAAACAGATCCAGGTCACCGCTATCCTTAAACAAAACAACCACCCAGAAAACCCTTTTGCTAGATCCTGCCATTTCTTCAAGCTATCATGTCATGCCTCTAATCCTGTTTCTATCCTTTCATTGATAAAATCCTAGAAAGATTTATGGAATGCTCATTAGTGCATTGTTGGTAGAGCTGTGAACTGACGCATCTATTCTGGAAAGCAACGTGGAATTAAATTAGAATTAAATGGGGCAAAGGGCCTGAGAACTGGCCCTTGCTTTCTTGCAACTCCCCGGTTTCTCATGAGTGCCACGACATGCTTCCAGGCCCCCAGCTTTATAGTGCTGGGACATCCCAGACACTTTCCCCTTTCTCAGCGCATAGTCAGTCATCGGTAAGTCTTGTCCCTTCTTCCTTCACCACATGTCTCCTATCTCGCTCTTTCTGCCCCCTCACATGGTGGCTCCTCTCATGGTTCAGTCCCTCATCACTGATCACCTAGATACTTGTAATCACTTCCCAACAGGCTCCCTTCCTCCAGCATCTCCAATCCAGCTTCCTTTATGCAGCTGCCAAAGCAATCAATCTTTGTAATACACACGCACACACACTATATATTTAGATATAATATATATGTGTGTGTATATATGTATATGTTATATATAATATATATTTATGTACTTTTTTGGTGGGGCAATGGGGGTTAAGTGACTTGCCCAGGGTCACACAGCTAGTAAGTGTCAAGTGCCTGAGGTTGAATTTGAACTCAGGTCCTCCTCAATCTAGGGCTGATGCTTTATCCACTATGCCACCTAGCTGCCCCTTCTCTACTAGTTTTTTGTTTGTTTGTTTGTTTGTTTTTGTGAGGCAATTGGGGTTAAGGGATTTGCCCAGGGTCACACAGCTAGTAAGCGTCAAGTGCCTGAGGCTAGATTTGAACTCAGGTCCTCCTGACTCCAGGGCTGGTGCTCTATCCTCTGAGCCATCTGGCTGTCCCCTACTAGTTTTTAAGATAAAATACTAATCCCTTTCCTCAGCCTGGCATCCAAGGCTCTCCACAATCTGGCTCCAATTTGCCTTTCCAGGCTTACTATGTATCCCTAATTCCTCACCCTCTCTCTGCTCCAGTCAAACTGGCTTGTTGTTGCTGCTCTCTAACGAGGCCTGAAGTTGACTTTTTGTACCCAAGTGCAAGACTTTCACATTGATCACTAAAGATTATCAGCTTCATCTTGATGTCCAAATGTCCCGATCCTCTTGCATATCAGTGTTAGCTCATTCCCCTTGGTTGAGGGTCACTGGTTAAAATGCCTGACAGCAGTCCATTTCCCTTTTCCCAGAATGCTCCTCTCAAAGCTCACTTCAGGCACTACCTCCTCCTGAAGCCTTTCTCAGTTCTCCTCTGCTCAGTGTTTTCCCCCTCATCACATTTTCTTAGAGCACATCTCTTGGATCACAACTTTGTCCACTAGTCTTCCTTTCTGGTGCTATGCGTTTCTGCAGAAGGGCCAGATCCCTTATAAAATGAAAGCTCTGTGAGGGCAGGCCCTGTTGCTTTTTTTGTATTTGTACCATGAGGGCCTAGCCCTGCTAGCAGCATAGGTTAGTAATGAAGGTCTGTTGGGTTTGAAATAGGAGCAATGGGGGAGTCCCAGGAAACAGATTTGAAATCAAATGTCATGACAATCAGAGCTGTCCCAAAGTGGGATGGGTGGCCTCCACAGGTCTGAGTTGTTTGTCCATTTCGGGAGTAAACCCAGGATGGTGGGGATGTTGCCTAATGTTCCGTCCAGTCCCAGGTGCTACTAGTTCTTTCAGTGCTGCATGTCAAAGCACTGGGGCCTTAGAACATGAAATGCCAGAACTGGGAGCAAATCTAGAATAGGGAATATCAGTGCTGGGGACAAATCTAGAACAGAGAGTATCTGAGCCTTAGAACAGGGAATGTCAGAGCTGGGAAGGCTCTTAGAACAGGGAATATCAGAGATGGGAAGGCCCTTAGAACAGGGAATGTAAGAGCTGGGAAGGCCCTTAGAATAGGGAATGTCAGAGGTGGGAGCAAATCTAGAACAGAGAGTATCTGAGCCTTAGAACAGGGAATGTCAGAGCTGGGAGCAAGTCTAGAACAGAGAGTATCTGAGCCTTAGAACAGGGAATATCAGAGCTGGGAACAAATCTAGAACAGAGAATATCAGAGCTAGGAGGGACCTTAGGACATAGAATGCCAGAACTGGGAGGGGCCTGAGAACAGAGAATATTTTTAGTCCCTCCCAGCTCTAAGGTTCTCTGATTTTAGGTAGGGTTAGAGGCCTTAAAGGAAGGCTGGAAGGGCAGTGATAGGCCAGACACAAACACCTCTTGTTTACCTGTCTCTAAGATGAGAATAGTGTCCTGACACAGGTCCTCTTCTTCACATTCTTCCTGTAGTAATTCTGTCCAGTTGGCCAAGAATTCCGTGGGGTTTTTCCCGGCTTTTATCAGTATGCCCCGGTTACAGACGAGGGCTCCTAGGGAGGAAGGGGCAGGGATGAGCTTCCAGTCCTCCCCTTGGGCACCGAGAGTCCACACGGGGCCTAGCCTGGGGGCTCAAGGTCCTTACACCCACCAGCCAAGGCAAGGGCAGCGACTAGGAAAAAGAGGAGCAGAGGAAGCCTTGCATGCCAGGGCCCCATGGTACTGGATTCCTGGGCCTGGAAGCAGGATATGGTAGCTGCCGCTCAGTCTGGTGATCCAACCAGTCAGGAGGGGTCAGGAAGGGAAGAGTGGGGATGCTGAGGGGGAGAAAAGGTGGCAAAGATGCTTATTGTTTGACATAGTGCCTGCCCAAGGACCCAGGCGTGCCCTCCCCCACAGAACCTTGGTGTCTCCTCCTCCCCCACAGGACCCAGACGTCCCCTCCCTGAACACAAGCCTTGGCTTCTCCTCCCCCCCCCCCGCCCCCGCCCCTGGTGTCCCCTCCCTCACCACAGGACCCAGGTGTCCCCTCCCCCCCAGGACCCAGGTGTCATCTCCCTCATCACAGGACCCAGGTGTCCCCTCCCTTACCACAAGAGCCAGGTATCCCCTCCCCCACAGGATCCAGGTGTCCCCTCCCCCCCAGGACCCAAGTGTCATCTCCCTCATCACAGGATCTGACCTCCCCTCTCCCCCAGGACTCAGGTGTCTCCCTACTCCCCCTCTCGGTCCACTCCCCCATTCCTAGGGGTCCCGGGGTCCTGCCATCCCTGCCTCAGGACTCCAGCCCCACTCCAGGGGGCGGAGTCTCCATTGGGCCCTCCTCTCCTCTGCCTCAAGACCCCCCACAGACTATTAGAGGAGCCGCACTAGGCCCCGCCCCCAACCGTCTGAAGCTCAGCCCCGTCTCCTCCTCTCTCCCCTTTCCCTCCAGATCCTGGATTTAGGTGGGGGGGGGGCGGGACCAGCCTCCTTCTGGTCTGAGAAGTTCGACGCCCCATTGGTGGCCTGGTGGCTCTTCTCTATTGGTCCAATATGGGGCCTCCAGAGAAGGGTTCGACTGCCTATTGCAAACGTGCTTTGAAATGGTTATCATCCCCTTTCCTGGTGGCTGGCTGGCTGCCTATTGCATGTGTTTCTATCCTTTCCTCCCCTTTCTCAAATGATTCAGGTGCTGCTGTTGTTGGCGGAGACCCAGGAGGCTGCAACAACTGTGTCTGTCCCTGCCCTGAGCCTTAGGCATTTTGTTTGTCTTTGAAGGTGCCGGCCTTCTAGCTCCTTCAGAGAAGGTCCTCAGTTCTAGGATTAGAGTCCCTCTTGCCTGCCCAAGATCAGCCACTTCAGGAAGACTCTTTCCTGTCACTTCTTCCTTCTTTGGTTCCTGGCCCCTAAGAATCCCTGCTCATGCCTCTGTCCCACAATCATCTGGTAACATGAAATGTTTCCCTACCCCCACATGTGGGCTGCAACAAACCCAAGTTTGGAAGCCCTTCTGAACTGCTTGGCATAAATAAATGCCTTTAGTCTGAGGAGAAACTATGTTGTTCTCTTAGTTCTTTCCCATACACCACACTTCCTCCTTTTGGGATGGTGAGGTGACTATCTGGTGGGAGGAAGTGAAGTTGATGGGTGAGGTCAGATCAGGGAAGGTCTTGATTATGGTAGGAGGATGCGGAAACCCTCTTGTGCATTAGGAAATGGAAAACTGACTGACACCCTGGGATTTCTAGTTCAGAGGGCCAACCATTTCCTCTTTCAGGTGTTTTTGTTTTTGTTTTTTAGTGAGGCAATTAGGGTTAAGGGACTTGCCCAGGGTCACACAGCTAGTAAGTGTCAAGTGTCTGAGGCCGGATTTGAACTCAGGTACTCCTGACTCCAAGGCCAGTGCTCTATCCACTGCGCCATCTAGCTGCCCCCTTCTTTCAGTTTTGAGAATGATTTTGGACTAATCTTTGAATAGTATGGCAAATTAGAGTCACACCTAGGAGTTCATAAATGGATGCATATGGTCTTCAAGATACAAGGCTGAGAAGAAGGAATGTGGCCTTCCAGCTAGAAAGAGAGCTTACCAGCCCTGCCCAGATGTGCAGGGGAAGATGCTTCTCCAGGCACTGGAGCAGAAGACTTGAAGTGAAGCTTACAGTTGTTCTCAAGCACTTATGGAATTTGGGGGGGGGGATCCCCCAACACTCTGCTCTTTCTCCAGTTTCTCCTCATTTGTTCCCTTTACCTAAATATTTCCCATATCCTAAATTTTGCCTCAAACAAAGAGGCCCTGAGTTAGTTAGAAATCAGCACAAATTTAAACTAAAGCAGAGACAAACCTTTCCCTGAGCCCTAGGAATTTTCCCAACTGGGGGTTCTGAGTTAGTGGGATTATGCAGGGTGGGTCAAAAGCCATGATATTTTAATGACTTCTTGTTTTTTCTTTATTTTTCGACATTTATTTATTTATTTATTTTTTTTTTTAGTGAGGCAATTGGGGTTAAGTGACTTGCCCAGGGTCACACAGCTAGTAAGTGTTAAGTGTCTGAGGCCGGATTTTAACTCAGGTACTCCTGACTCCAGGGCCGGTGCTCTATCCACTGCGCCGCCTAGCTGCCCCATTTTTCGACATTTATGAGATTTGATCTTTCACACATAATGTATATTCATTTCCTATGTATACTGTATGTGGTGCTATGGTATTGTTAAGTTAAAAACAAAAAATAAAGGCGTTATTAAATACTGAAATCCATTTGTGACTTTTGGCCCATCCTGCACTACTAATTTTCCGACTGACATGAACTTCTTTAAGTAGCAGAGCCCTCTCATGCACCTGAGGGTCATCACACTGACCCAGGATAAAAAGTAATTGTAACAGGGTGTAATTGATTGATTTTCCAGGGGAAAAAAGAGGAGTATTGAGGTTAGGGCTAGAGCAGAAAGAATCACATCCTAACCCACTCCTGGAGCCCTCCCTCTGGGAGGAGAGGCATGGCTTGGGAAGGATTCAATTTTTCCTTATTGAAAGGAGAAAGGAGGGAAAGGATTAAGTCCTGGAGGGCCAGCTGTACACCACACATCCTGCATGGGATTCTTTTTCCTTAAGAAGTCCTAGAAAACACTCTTCTTGAGGTCTAGGTTGTGAAAGGGTGTGTGTATGTGGGGGGGTGGAGAATAAGAGAATGAAAGTGGATCAGATGGGGGCAGCTAGGTGTCGCAATAGATAGCACCGGCCCTGGATTTAGGAGGGCCTGAGTTCAAATCCAACCTCAGACACTTGACACTTACTAGCTGTGTGACCCTGGGCAAGTTACTTAACCCCAATTGTCTCACAAAAAAAAAGAAAGTGGATCAGGTGCCAAACTGACAGTAGGTGCTGCTGGCATTGAGAATCAAGGACAGGGATAGGGCAGATCACTGAGAACACCACCCAGCAGGCTCCAAGGCAGAGGTCAGTGGTGAGAGGACACTTACAAGACCATCTTTGCTGGAAAGGCCTAAAACACTCCAGAACACAGCTGGAACCAGATTAAACTGCAACTTGGAGATATTTAGCAAAATCAATAAAAATACAACAAAGCATAAGTAACATTACATTTTAAAACTAAGTCAATATGCAGCCTGCAGAGATCCTTATGTACAGATCAGTGTTCCCATTTCTATTTGAGTTCACATCACTGCCTTAGAACAGGGAATGTCTGAGCTGGGAGGACCCTTAGAACAGGGGATGTCAGGGCTGCAACGACCCTTAGAACAGAGCTATCTAGAGAGTTTTAGTTATTTTTTTACACAGACAAAACCAACACAGCTAAAAGAGAAACAGGTAACTGGCAAAAATCTTTACAGGAATTTCTCTGATAAAGGTTTCATATCCAAAATATAAAAGGACCTGACTAAAATTTATAAGAATAAGAGCCGGGGCCACTGGGTGGCGCAGTGGATAGAGCACCAGCCCTGGATTCAGGAGTACCTGAGTTCAAATTCAACCTTAGACACTTAACACTTACTAGCTGTGTGACCCTGGGCAAATCACTTAACCCCAATTGCCTCACCAGAAAAAAAAAATTAAGAAAGAATAATAGCCATTCCTCAACTGATAAATGGTCACATAATAGGAACTAGCAGTTTTCAAAGGAAAAAAAAGCCACCTTTCAAAAAAAAATGAAAAAGTGCTCCAAATTCTAATTAAATGAAAATTAGAGCAGCGTAGAAGTTGTACTTCACACCCATCAGATGACAAAGAAGGGAAAGAAGAGCTGCTGGGAGGGTCTGTGAGAAAAGAGGAACACTAACACACTGTGAATTGGTCCCAGCTGTTCTGGAAAGTAACCTGGAACCAAGCCCCTGAAGCCACCAAACTGTGCTTACCTTTTGACGCAGCAACACACTAGGCTACCTGTATTTCACAGGGATCAAAGAGGGAAAAAACCCATGCATGTGTACAAAAATATTTATGCTTTTTTTTACTATAGTAAAGATCCAGAAACAAACATAGGCACTAGTCAACGGGGGAATAGTTAAGTAAATTGTGGTATACCAATGCCATGCAATATTCTTTTTTTTTTTTTTTCTGTGGGGCAATGAGGGTTAAGTGACTTGCCCAGGGTCACACAGCTAGTAAGTGTTAAGTGTCTGAAGCCAGATTTGAACTCAGGTACTCCTGAATCCAGGGCTGGTGCTTTAGCCACTGCACCACCTGGCTGCCCCTCCATGCAATATTCTTACACCCAGAATATACCAAAATGTATGATTTCACAGAAGCCTGGGAAGCCTTGTACGAATTGAGGCTGAGTGAAGTGAGCAGGACCAGAACAATTTATATAGTATCATTATAAAGAAAAACATGTTTTAAAAATGAGTTTTTATTTTAAACTGAACAACCAAAGAGAGTGGACCTTTGCACATACATAATCAAGGATGCTAGATGAAGCTGCACAACCCGAACTTCCTTTTAAGTCAATAATAAAATCAGATGCAAGGCCATCCATCTGAGCTTGTCTCTCATACGTCCTACACCCAGCTAGAAAGTAAAGAATGGGCCTGGGAATGGACCATATGTGTCATTCAATGACCAGCTTACCTAAATTGGAGAAGGCTTTCACCCAAGTTGGCCAAAGCGGGGGATGGATTTGTGACTATAGCAACTAAGTCATGTTTGTTAAGGCATGGAACAAGTTGTAGGGATTGTGGGATTTACAAGCTGAAAGTTCTCTAAGGAATGAGAGACTGAGGTTAGATACATGAGGCTACATTGATTAGAGAAGGCCTTGAAGGAGGATGTGCCACCACTCTCCATGTCAAGTGGAGAATTATTTGTTTATTAGGCACCTACTGTGTGCTCATTTCCGTGTTGAACTCTGGGGATACAAAGGAAAGTAGAAGATGGTCCTTGCTCTTGTGGGGCTCTTAAGTCTAGTGGAGGAGATGATGAGCAAACCACCATGTACAGATGAGCCATAGACAGAATACTCTAGAGATAACTCCAGAGAGGAAGCTCGAGCGTTGTGGGGGATTGGGAAGGGCTTATCTAGGATGGGATTTTAGATGGAGATGACAATGGCCGATGGAGATGTGAAGTGTCAGACATGCCTTGCTCCAGGAACCACAAGGCATCATTAGATTTCTGTGAATCTTTTGCTTTATGAGGTTCCCTAGCATCATTTTCTTTTTTTTCTTTTTTTGCGAGGCAATTGGGGTTAAGTGACTTGCCCAGGGTCACACAGCTAGTAAGTGTCAAATGTCTGAAGCCAGATTTGAACTCAGGTACTCCTGAATCCAGGGCCAGTGCTCTACCCACTGTGCGCATCATTTTCATAAACGAGACAAGCGAGGCCCCAGGAAGTGGTTTGCCTAAAGTTACACAGGGGCAGTTATAAGGTGCAATGGATAGAGCAACGGGTTTGAGTCGGGAACACCTGATTTGAGAATCAGGCCTCAGACATTGACTAGGTGTGTGACTGTGGGCCAGTCCCTTAAAACCCTGTTTGCTTCAGTTTCCCCATCTGTAAAATGAGCTGGAGAAGGAAATGAGCAACCTCTCTTTTGCCCCAAAAATCCCTCAAATGGGGTCATGGAGAGTTGGATGTGACTAGAACAGCTGAATAAAGGTTACATCCATGTTGGTGGAAGACACAAGCACACAGGGGATATTACCTAAGTCTCTTTGGAGCCCTGAAGCTTAGAAAACAGTAAAGCTGAAGCCTGAAAGGAAAGATCCCTGAGGCTAGAATCCCGCCTGCCTACTGGGTCTGGGGAAAGCAGGCCGGACTCCGAAGACCAGGAGCCCCTGAAGGAACACAGGGCCTCAGACGGCAGGACAGAGGTATAGCTTTATTGTCAAGACACGTTGATTCTTTCCGTCCTCCCCAAGCAGAGCCCCTTGGGACAGGGAGGTGTGCCTGGGGGGTAGAGGTAGCCTAGCAGAGCCATTGGGGAGGGAATCCGATCGGGATCCCCCATTAGATATGGGAGGGAAGGAGGCCGCACTTGTGCAGAAGGGCCTCAAGGACCAGGATGGGGGACAGAAGACCGGGCGTTCAGAGACAAGGGTCGGGGGGGGCTCAGAGCATCCCCCACAGGGCCAGCAGGGGGCCCAGTCTCCCCTTCCAGGCCGCTCTGGGGTCTGGCACACCGTCCCTCACAGTCCAGCGGCCGGACAGGTCCTGCGCGTCGCTCTTGTCACAAGTCTCCCTCATGGCGATGGGCCCAGGCGTCCAGAAGCCGTCCAGCAGGCTGCAGTCGGCCCAGGACCCGCAGCCCCACACGGCCAGGGGCAGGGAGGAGTTGCCTGCAAGAGAGGGAGAGTGGGACGGGGCCCCGGACAGCCCGGCCGGAGCCCGAGCCCGCCCGCCGCCGGCCTCACCGGTCAGGAGCTCGAGGACGCCCCGGTAGCAGCGGGTCTCCTCGGGGCAGGGGGTGAGGGGCGGGTCTTCAGGACAGGATCCCACGGCGGCGCAGGCCGGACACCGGAGGTCCCCGGGCGCCAAGGCGCTGCGGTTGAGTCTTCTGGGGTTATCTGGGGAGATGGGGCCGGCTCAGGAAGTCGGAAGGGGGCCCCCCAGGGCAGCCAGAGGAGCCCCTAGAGGAAGCCCCCGCCCCTTAGAGGCTGCGGGAGGGCCCCGGTTCCCATCCTGCCTCCGCGGCCACCCCTGTAAAGGAGGGCTCATGCCGCCCCGCCCCCAGACCTGCTCCTCCGGGGGCGCCCCCCCCCCCGGGGTTACCCGCCACGTTCCAGAGGGAGGCCGCGCTCTGGTCATCGTTGCACAGATCCTCGGAGCACATGTGGTTGTAGAGGGCGATGCTCACTTCGGGGGGCTGCCGGTACCAGGACATCCCCGAGGTCTGCAGGCCCGGCAGGGTGCAGCCCTTGCTGCGGAACGCTGTGACCACGGGGCCTGGGGGAGGGGAGGGCGCGAGGATGAGGGGGTCTGGGGAGGGGGCCTGGGGGAGGGGAGGGCGCGAGGATGAGGGGGGCGCTGGGGAGGGGGTCTGGGGGAGGGCGCGAGGATGAGGGGGCGCTGGGGAGGGGGTCTGGGGGAGGGCGCGAGGATGAGGGGGCGCTGGGGAGGGGGTCTGGGGGAGGGCGCGAGGATGAGGGGGCGCTGGGGAGGGGGTCTGGGCGTGGGCATGCGGGGGTGATGGGCAGTGGCGGGGGGGGGAGGGGTTTGCGGCATCATCCCTGCTTTGGGCAGGGCCCGCGGTGGGGGGTGGGCAGGGGCGGCCCCACCCGTGCGCACGCGCAGCAGCGTGTGGTAGCACACTTCCAGCTCCTCGCACTTCAGCACGTCCGAGGCCGGGCCGGGGCTGGGGCTGGGGCTGGGGCCGGGGCCCAGCTGGGTAAGCGGCATCAGGTGGCAGCGCAGCTCGGCCGTGCCTGCGGGGACGATGCCCGGTCAGCGCGGTCCCGCTCCAGCCCCCACGGCCTCCCCCACCCCCTGCACCCCGGCCCGGCGGGGGCTCACGCACGGCTGAGGCAGAGCCACAAGTGGCAGAGCACGGCCTGCAGACACAGCCTCCCCGCCATGGCCTTCGCCTCCGCAGCCCAAAGCACGCAGCCGGAGGGGGCGGGACCCTTCGCGGCGGCAGCATCGAGGGCGACGTCCTATTGGACGCCTCTGAAAAGCGGGAAGGAGTGACCTCACCTACTGGCAGAACAACCGGTCGCTAAGTGATCTCGAAGCGTCATTGGACGAAGGGGAAGAGGGCGGGACCTCTGGGGTCGAAGCACTGGCTCTCCCTTCAACCCATTGGCTCAGTTCTCTGTCCTTCACCCTATTCGCTAAGGCCTCTGCGTTAGGCAGATGCTGGGACTGCCACGGAAAGGGAAGGGGTGAGGGTGGGGGTAGGGGCTGCCCCGCAAGATGGAACCATTGATCAGGATCACGCGGTAGGGCATGTTTGAGGCCCCGAACATGAGCATCGGAGGTCAGACTGGAAGCACGAGGACATCTTAGGGTCCAGAATAGTAATAGAAGCCGGCAGTTGTAGAGTGCTTAAAGGATCGGGAAGCGCTTTACCATCCCATTTTATCCTCACAACAACCCTGGGAGGCTCTAAAGTTGTCCCATTTTACAGGTGAGGTAACTAAGAGACTTGCCCAGTCACCGACTAGCACGTGGTATTAGCCTCCTTGCCTTCAGTCCCATACTCTATACATGGCGCCACCTAGGGGTTCTGTTGAGGCATAGAAGGTACCACTGCAAGGCTGGGGGCGGGGCGGGGATTCTGGAACCGTAGGATATGAACCTGGGCTTTAGGGTTAGCACTTTCTTCTCCGAGTTGTGAGGATCAAATGAAATAATATTTGCAAAGTGCCTGGCACACAGTAGGTGCTAGATAAGTGCTTATTCCTTTCTTTTTCCCTGGTGTGGAACGAGAAAGCGCCGTCATTGGCACGTGTAGGGGGCAAGTAGAATGCAGGATGAAACCATTGATCAAGGCCACGGTGTGGGGGCGAGGTAGGGGGTCCAGTGTGTAATTGAAGGCACCACTGAAGGAGGGGGTGTGGGAGCAGAGAGCTCGGGGCAGAACCATTGGACAGGACCATGGGGGAGGGTCTGGTGCACATGGTTAGGAAGGGAAGGTACCACTGGTAACCACTTGCAGGGGAAGGAGGGTATTGGCTTTGGAAGGAAGGGTGTTTTCCAAAATCATACTGTCCAGCTGGGCATTGGGGGCCTCCCGAAGCCAGGGGAACAGGATGGGAAACCTGGTTTAGGAGACGGAGGCCGGGAGGAGAGGGGTAAACAAAGACATGGGCAGGAAAGAGACACCGAGAAAGGGAAAGAGACGGAGACTGAGGGACAAAAGAGCCAGAGAAATACACCAAAAGAGGGAGACAGACAGACTGACAGACTGACAGAGATGGAAGGAGACAGAAAACACCATGTACTCAGGGCCCCAGCCCTCCCTTCCCACAGAGACGTGACCTTGACCTTCACTGGACAGGAGTTGGGAGGCTCCACTGTCAGCAATGAGCAATGAGGGATGCTGTCTGGGTAGACAAAGGCAGGGTAGTTGTCTGAGCAGGCTCCCCCCAGACATGCCCACTGGAAAGATTAGGGTCCCCCCCATCTTCCCCTCTCCCTTTCCTTTCCTTGTCTTCCTGATATCCGGAGGTTCAAATGTACAGGTGCTACCTAAACCACCTGACAACAAGCTGTAAGGAAGTTCCCAAATGCCCTGACACGTAGGGATAATTTCCAGAGGATGAGCTCAGCCCCTGGGGCACAATGTTGTGTAATTTTCCTTGACTCTTGGAGAGTGTGGCAAGTATTGGGAGGGTTTTTTCCCCCCTCCCTGTGTCCCACCTCCCATCTGCAGCAAATAGGCCATACCGTAAGTGAGGTCCAGGCAAATTTCCCTGGGACCCTATACTAAAGAATACCTGAACTTCCCCCATCAGGTCCCAGCCTCAGCAAGGGAATTCCAAGGGGAGGTCTTAATTTGTTCAAACAATAGGACAACTGGCTCCATTCCAATGGAGAGAATACAGTGTCAGGAATGGCAAAGAGGATCTGAACACGTGTGGCCTTCTGTTAGGGATTAAGCTCTTGGGTCTGATTCTCCCTGGGGTTTCTAGGCCAGCAGACGAGCCACATTCTATGGACATTCAGGCGGTAAGGATCTCTGGCAAGCTGTCTGGACTCATATCACAAGGAAGGCACAGCCTCTAGGACTGTCTAAAAGGAGCAAGAGAAATAATGAACTGTTATGAACTGGCATGCTGCAGAGGTAGTGCCAGGCACAAGTATGTCACGGATGCTTCGAGCCTCATGACTCAACTAGAAACAGTAATACAACAGCTATCAGTACATAAGCATTCAAAGAAGGAAAAGTTATCACAAAGAAACTGCTCTGACTTGTAAGGAAAACACACAGCAAAACAGACTGCTCCATTATGGTTTTCACAAAAGAGAAAAATGCTGTTTTTTTCTAGTATATTTCCAAAACTTAGGCATCCGCTAAAGAGAATCCCAGGTAGAGAATGTCTCTAGAGGGCTCTCACCAATGCAAAGTGTCCAATATTTATCCCAGAGGGGGCTCCTGTCATGTCATGCAGGAGATAATTGTAATACAGATGGACTAGAACTGAACTGAACATTGATGGGGGCTCTTGAGGTATGATTTTAAGAATGCAAACCCACAGAGAACCCTGAATCTGGGTTAATCCTCTCCCAGGGAATCCAATATGTGAGTTGTAAGGAGGGATAGCCCTTCCCTTTTCCCTTAGACCTCAGAGCCTGCCCTATGTCCCAGCTTCTTAGCCCTGGACTGAGGAATTGGGAATCTTGGGTCCTATTTCTGTGTCCTTCCATTAACATGCTGTGTGACCATTTAAGTCACTTGCTACCTTTGGTGTCAATTTTCTTATACCAGCTCTTTTTTTTTGTTTGTTGGTTGGCTGGGCAATGTGGGTTAAGTGACTTGCCCAAGGTCACACAGCTAGTAAGTGTCAAGTGTCTGAGGTCACATTTGAACTCAGGTCCTCCTGACTCCAGGGCTGGTGCTCTATCTACTGCACCACCTAGCTGCCCCCTGGTGTCAATTTTCTTATCCATGAAATGTGGATAATTCAGTGACAGCAAAAGATCATCTAATACTTTCTGTGGAAAGATAAAGAAACACACTTGTAAGAAACTGGGAAGTCATGAGACCCATTGCAGGTGTTTTAAGTATAAGGATTTCAAAAATTCTTTTGTCCTTGGGAGAGATCTCCTTTGTGTCACACAAACCTCAGGGAGCAGAAAACAGTTGTGGCTAAACTAAGGCTTCTTACCTGCCATTTGAGTAAGTGGTATTTGATTCTGGCAGCTGGACTCCTCGGTGCCGTGTGAGACAGACTCTGGGATGGGAAACCACTGGGCAGAGTTGCCTTGGCTGAAGTGTCTACTTTGGTGACCAGGACCAGAGGAAGGAGAGCTGAGATCAAGGCCAAGACCAGTGTTGTGGAGATGACCCAAATGGGTCACCAGAAGTGAGAATCAGAGTGAGAAGAGATCCTGAGTGTAGAGACAGCTAGCTATTGTCAATAGGCAGGAATGGAGAGAATGATCAAGTCTTGCCATGTCTTTCCTCTTTTATATTTCAACGTCTACCTTGTTGGAGGAGGCATCGAACTCATACCCCTTTCTTCTTATTTCCTCTTTATAATCTGTGAATGTGAAAATCCACCAACAGCACCAAAGAATGGGGAGGATCACTGGGAAGTGCTATGAAAAAGTCCTGGGCAGTCAGCTCCATGTATATATGAGCACTTACTGCTTTTCTTTTCATTTTTACCATGGCCACTCTACATGGAATGCCTGAACTAAGGTTGCTCATTGGAATGATTTGAATAAGGCTTACCTGGATGAATCCTAGAAAATCCTAGTTTTAAAATGAAGAGACTGGAGCAGTTTCCTGCCTGTTTCCATTCCTCTATCTTGTAGCAAGGGCTTCTCCATGATAGTCATTATGGAGCAAACCAGCATCCTCTCCAGGGAGAGCAAAAGGCAAAAAGATCAAACTCAACACATAATGTCCAAGTCCTTGACCTCAAGGAACTTCCATTTTAATAGGGGAAGCCAACACAGAAGAAGGTTGGAAAGAGAGGGGTAAGGGAGAAGGCAGGGGGCACTGTTGTAGAGAAAGTCCAGGAAGAGAGTTAGGGGTGCAGCCTAGAGAGGAATGAAAGGCCTGAACATCCTTAAATCAGAGGTTCTGGGAGAAACCAGCCAATCAGAGGAAGGAACAGAAGCCACCTTTTCAGCTCTGTGTTTCCTTCCCTGTGCAGGTAATTAAACACTTGCTTTGAAGGGAAAATGTTTAAGGTTGGAGATTACTTTTTGAGTTTGAGAAGTCTAGAGGTCCTAGGTTCTGTGAATGGAACCGGCTCCCAAAGAAGAAGATCTCTGAATCAGAAAGGATAGCTACCAACAAGAGATTGGCCAGGCCTGGCCCTTGTACCGACAGAGGAGTACTGGAATATTAGGATGGTGCAGATTCAAGGAGAAATGTAAAATGATCTAATCAGTACTCCCACAGATTACTTTATATTCTCGTTTGATTTCTCAGCCTCCTTACTGATTGTAACTGTAATTATAAGTTAAATTTCTGAATCTCGTTTTAAGTTTGTTTTTATCAGATGTTGGCTTGTGAGTGTTCTGTATTTAGCATTCCTTTTCCATGTAGGAAATAAATAGCTGTCCCATATCTGATTCATATTACACACTGAGTACCACTTTAACTGCCCCCACCCCTTTTTTTAAGGAAAATCCAGATGTGAGCCTACACTTAAGTTTTAAATAATTTTTCTCTGTGACTCTTGAGTGGGCATTAAGTCAATGGAAACATGTGAGAAAATGTAAGCTTTCCCAGGATTATTTCTAGTAAGGACAACCCATCTGAGTTGAGGGCTGATAGGTCCCTTGTGTATAAGGGAGTGGCCATGGGGCTCCAGCCCTGTGGTCTTGGGTGAATTTTTTCCCTATTGTTAGTATAACCAGGGATTCAAGCCCATTTACATGACACTCTCCTCATTGGTGGAGATCGTTTATGCTCTGTGCTTTTATGAGGGACAGAGTTGGAAGAGGAGAGATCCTAGATTTTCTGCCTCCCAGCTTTGAGACAGAAGACATGAGTTCCAGTCAGAACAGAAGTTCCAGATTTTCTTCAGGTTGGAAGTCCCCAAAGGGAAAGACTCTAGAAAGAAGCTGATATATTGAGAAGCCAACACCTCAGTCATATCCTTATCCCCATCATGCCACTGTAGACATTTCAGGGTGAGATCAAGAATTCTCTCTTTTGGTTGACCTAAGATATCCCAATTTCAGTGGGAAAGCACATTCACTCCTTGTAGTATCTGATATACTCTCTTGGCTTTTTTTTTGGGGGGGGGCCAGGGCAATGGGGGTTAAGTGACTTGCCCAGGGTCACACAGCTAGTAAGTGTCAAGTGTCTGAGGCCAGATTTGAACTCAGGTCCTCCTGAATCCAGGGCCGGTGCTTTATCTACTGTGCCACCTAGCTGCCCCAATCTGATATACTCTCTATAACTTCTCTGATTAATGTTTGCTGTTGGTTGGGATAAATGGGCTTATTTGCTATTTGCTATAGTTGAATCCATGCTCTGCCAAGAAACAGAAGCAGGAAGCACAATTACTTCACTTACCTCTTCCCAGGGGAGCCTACAGATACTGGAGAGTTGAAGCTGTCTCTCTAACAAAACAAAACAAACAAAAATCATCAGCTCCTTTGGCTCAGCATCTAATGAAGGGAGAAACAGATAAGAAACTCATCATCTAACAAATACTGAGTTTACCAAGTTCCTGGACTGCCTAGAATTTTCCTGGATCAATGACCCTTATAGACCTACTCAGCCCCAGTAACACTGGAATGGGTGCTGAGCCATTTAAATAGACCTATGAACTATTTTGTAATAATCAGTATTTATTTTAAATCCCACCCTAACTGGGGTGAGATAGGACCTGGGCCAAGAATGGGAGCCTGGGGGTGCAGTATGTTATGGCAAACACAGGCAGGTAGTTTCCATAAATAAAAGGAGTCAGGAGTTGGGGCAGCTTCAGTGCAGAATGCCACCCGGTGGCTTGTGCAGAGATTGCACCCTGAGTAGTTGTAAACTACTGTGCCCTAAGTTAAAGCAGGTCCTTTGATATAGAGATGGTACCAATACCCTAAAGCATTTATTTTAAAATCTATCAGGTTAAATAATAATATGTTCATAGAGTATTAACATGAGAAGAATGAGAAACAATAGTAATAACAATGATGATACTTCTACATCAAGTGAACCTTTACCTAGAATTAAGTATAGGGATAGAAAAATTGATTGAATAGACCAATCAATTCATCCCACTCCTCCCCACTTAAAGGAAGTGATAAGACTCCCCTACTACCTCAGGACCAGGTATGTCGCATTTTCCTCTCTCCCAGGGTTCTCTGGTGATAAAGGGTTTGGGGGAATCTAGGCTCTCTGCAAATGGATTCAGACCTTACTAATGATGTTCACTCAAAGGTAGCGGGGGATCACTCGTACCCCAATTCCATTTAACCACTAACATTTGGATTAACTTTTTTTTTTTTGGGCAGGGCAATGGGGGTTAAGTGACTTGCCCATGGTCACACAGCTAGTGTCAAGTGTCTGAGGCTGGATTTGAACTCAGGTACTCCTGAATCCAGGGTCAGTGCTTTATCCACTGCTCCACCTAGCTGCCCCTAAAACCTAGAATTTATTTTTTATTTATGGGGCAATGAGGGTTAAGTGACTTGCCCAGGGTCACACAGCTAGTAAGTGTCTGAGCCTGGATTTGAACTCAGGTCCTCCTGCATCCAGGGCCAGTGCTCAATCTACTGCAGCACCTAGCTGCCCCTGGATTAACTTTTACAAAAGAATATTTACTTCAAAAAGCATAATGACAAATATATAAACAACATAGCTTATTTCCTATAGCACTCATTCCTAGTTCCAAGTCTAGAATCCCCCTCAGGCCTAAATTCCAGGTTTCTCCAGGCTTCCCTGCTCGGCCTATTGTCTGTGTTGCAAAAATTTCTAAGTTGCAGGGTTGGATGAAGAAACACCAAAGTCTCCAAGCTGAAGAGAATAGGTTTGTTGAGAGAGGGATCCTGTCTCACAATAAAGCCAGTCTCAGGTCTAGGTCGCAAAGACCCCAAACTTCAGGATCCATGGATATTTATACACAATAAGCTCCTTCCACAATATTAACACAATCCAAGTGGTACATGTACAATAAGTATGAAGTAGACCATTAGCCTGTGATTTTTCCTCCGTAAACAATGATGACATGATGGCTTTCCACCAAGTTGATTGTTGTTGTCTTTCCATCTGGCTGACCCACCATACTGATGTTCCAACCTTTCTCTAACTCTGATTGGTCCCTTTCAACTCAGAAGTTACTATTTTTGGTATTTGACCTTTAAGCTGATTGGTGAATGCCTAACCAGAATTGGAATTGAGTTGGTGGATATCAGTTATGTGGTTTCTAGGCCAGTTTACAATCTAGCATTTATATGAGCTCCTCTAATATCTGTCTGTCTTACTCCATTATTGTTTGCTTAAGCTACTAAGGAATGTTTGTAGTCTATAAACTGATGATTACCCTAGTTTAATCACATATATAAGGTGTGGGGAGAATCTCACTCACAGCTGTAATATCCCATCTGCAGTCCTGGCTCCAAAGCCACCATGGCTCCAACTCCTTCTCTGTGATAATTATCCCAGACAGCTCAAACGAAACAAAGATCCCCAGGTCCATTTCTCAGAGCAGGGGTAAAAGGTAGGAGGCAGTCCCAGTCTGGTCAGTTTTAAAGATTCAGCCTGTTCTGGCTATGCAGCTAACCTGAGCAAGGTACTACCACCTACATGGTAGGAAAATACATTAGGCAGGGTGCTTCCATGTTAGGTGATCTAGGCATACTCGGGCAAGCCCCTTTATAGATAAAACCGGTAGAATCTCTGATAAAGGTCTTATACCCAAGAGATGAACACAAGGAAATTAGCACAAATATATAAAAGTATTTTAAAGTATATATATATATATGCATAAACACATACACATATATATACATGTATGTATATATGTGTGTGTACATATATATGTGTATGTATATATCTGTGTGTACATATATATACATGTGTATGTATATATCTCTGTGTACATATATGTGTGTATGCATACATCTGTGTGTACATATACATACGTGTATGTATATATCTGTGTGTACATATACATACGTGTATGCATACATCTGTGTGTACATATACATACGTGTATGCATATATCTGTGTGTACATATACATACGTGTATGTATATATCTGTGTGTACATATACATACGTGTATGTATATATCTGTGTGTACATATACATACGTGTATGTATATATCTGTGTGTACATATACATACGTGTATGTATATATCTGTGTACATATATATGTGTATGTATATATATCTGTGTGTACATATATACGTGTATATATATCTGTGTGTACATATATATGTGTATGTATATATATATCTGTGTGTACATATACATACATGTATGTATATATATATCTGTGTGTACATATATACGTGTATGTACTTATATGTGTGTGTACATATATATATATAGTGAGAAAATAATGGGTTTTGGAATGCCCAAAGGCCCCAGCTTGAGGGGATTGATTGGATTGACTGAGACTGACTGACTTGCTGATGAACTCACTTAAAGTTAATCCAATTAAAACCACACCTGCTGGACTCTCAAGAGGGTGTGTTCTCAGAGGCTGTGGACTCTGACCTCAATCCGGGACCACCCTCAAGTCCAGTGAACCAATGGATTTGGGTGATGCTAGCCAATTAGCTTGAAGTAGTGTGTATGGACCACCTCTCCTCAGGACTCAGAGGAAGCTGCGACTGGCAGTTCATCTTTCAAAAAGGCTGGTGGAGGAGGACTTGAGGAAGAACCAAGATAGGCTGGAACTCTAGGCTAGATAGGCCTTTTCTTAACTTTCTTAGCCAAGTGTTCTCTTTTTACTAATACTTGGTATGCTTTAATAAATGCTTAATGCCCAAAACTGGTGTTAAACCTTCTAATTTATAAGTAACCCTAGCTAATTTTCCCTATACTTGGGACAGGAATAAGGTGACCACATTAAATCTTAAATGTATGTGTATATACATATATATATATATGTAATTCCCCAGGTGGTCAGAAGATGTGAATAATTGTTCCTAAAAATAATCAAAACTATTGACAACCACAAGAAAGACTACTCCAAAATCATTAATAATTAGAAGAATGTAAATGAAAACAACAGAGATTTCATCTTATACTTATAAAACTGACAAAGGTGGCAAAAAGATAGAAATAGTGGATATTAGAGGGGCTGTGAGAAGACAGAGAAAAATTAATGTACTATTGATTGAACTGTGAATTTATCCAAACATCTTGGAAAGCAATCGAGAATTATAGAAAGTGACTGAAATGTCCAAACCCCCCCTTTTTTTAAAATTAATTTATTTATTTTTGCAGGGCAATGGGGGTTAAGTGACTTGCCCAGGGTCACACAGCTAGTAAGTGTCAAGTGTCCGAGGCCGGATTTGAACTCAGGTACTCCTGAATCCAGGGCCGGTGCTAACCCTTTTGCCCAGAGATGCCATAGCTGGTCAAAGACTTTAAACAAGACAGAGAGAAAGAACCCATATATACCAAAATGTTCATAGCAGCATTTTTTGTAGTAGTAAAGAAGTAGAAGCAAGGTGTATGTCTTTTAACTGGGTAATGGCTCCATGCATTATGTTATAGAGATATAATTCTCTGCAGTTAAAGAATCCTAGAATCCTAGAATTTGAGAGTTGGAAGGGACTTTGGTGGCCAGCTAGTTCAACCCCTTAATGAAAAGTATCCTCTCATATGATAACATTATTTACACGTGGTCATCCAGTGTCTTCCTGAAGACCTCCAAGAAGAGGGAACACAGGACCTCCTGAAGGAGCCACCTTTGGACAGTTCTCATTGTTTAAAAGTTATTTTTGACATCAACCTTACATTTTCTTCTTTGTGATTTCTTCCCACTTACTGTGCTGTAAGAGATGAGAAATGTGAAGCATTCATAGACATATGGGAAGTCATAGGAACCGGTATAAATCAAAATAATCAAAACCAGGAAATTAGTCTAAACAATGACCACAACAAAGTAAATAGGAGAAGATGAAACTAAACATTTTGCAATTACAATGACCAGAGATGAGAAAACACATTTTCCTTCTTTTGTTGAAGAGATGAAGAACTATGGGCATAGAATTCTGTATGTGCTGTCAGTCATGTTTGATATGGTAACTGCCTTTGTTTGATTTTTAAATCATTTTTAAAAATCAAGATAAAGATCGCTGAGCTGTCAGGAAGAAGGGTTATGCATATTCAGGAATGACTATGATGGAAAAGCAAAATACTTCAAAGAAACTTTTAAAAAAAGAAACTGAAAGTGTTACTTCATAGATCAACAAAAAAATAAAATTCATCCAGAGGAGGAATAGATCAAGATTATCAAGGGAAATAATGAAAAAAAGAGGGAAGAAAGAGGGCGTAGCAGGATCAGATCTCATTATACTACATAAGAAGGCCTACTCATCAAACTTATTTTACATTGGTTAACAAAAATAGACAGAATGATGAGGGGAACAAATTATATAAAAATGAACATAGTAACATGGTAATTGATGAATATAAGGAGCCTATTGGTTAAAGACTATTTGACAAAAACTCCTAGAAAAACTGGAAAATACTTTGGCAGAAATTAGGTTTATCAAGGGTCCTTAACTTCTTGGTCCAACCATTTTGGCAAAGCCTGTAGACCCCTTCTCAGATTCTGGTTTTTGTTTTTGTTTGTTTGTTTTTTCTGGGCAATGAGGGTTAAGTGACTTACCCAAGGTCTCAGATTCTTGTTTTTAAACGATTAAACTAAAATACATGTAAAGGAAAGGCAACCAATTAAATTGAAATATAGTCTGTAGACTGTGACTCAGATCATAAGCTGCTTCTTTTTTTTTTTGGAGAGATCATGAGCATCTTATTGTAAAATTCAGACTTATATTGAAGAAAGTAGGAGAAGGCATCAGATCATATAGGTATCACCTAAGTCATATTCCTTATGAATATGAAGGAAAGGTGATGAATAGATTTAAGGGATTAGATCTGGGAGGTAGAGTGCCTAAAGAACAAGGGACAGAGGTTCTCAATTGTACAGGAAGGAGCAACAAAAAAATTCCAAAGAAAAAGAAAAAAAAATGGCTATCTGATGAGGCTTTACAAATAGCCGAGGAAAGAAGGAAAGGGAAAGGAGAAAGAGAAAGATATACCTAACTGAATGCAGAATTCCAGAGAACAGCAAGGAGAGATAAGAAGGTGTTCTTAAATGTGCTATGCAAAGAAATAAAAGAAGAAAATAGAATGGGAAAGACAAGAGATCTTTTCAAGAAAATTAGAGATATCAAGGGAATGTTTCATACAAAATAGTCATGATAGGGGGCAGCTAGGTGGCACAGTAGATAAAGCACTGGCCCTGGATTCAGAAGGACCTGAGTTCAAATCTGGACTCAGACACTTGACACTTAACTAACTGTGTGACCCTGGGAAAGTCACAACCCTCATTGACATGCCAAAAAAAAAATAGTCATGATAAAAGACAAAGATAGTAGGGATTTAACAGAAATGGAAAAGATTAAGAAAAGATGGCAAGAATACACAAAAGAACTGCACGAGAAAGATCTTAACATCACTGATAACTTCTATAATGTGGTTAATCATCTAGAGCCAGACATTGTTTAAGGGCTAAAATTCTAGCTAAACTGTCTAAAATATTTAATGAGTGGTCGCCAATAAATTATAAGCTTTAGCAAGAGTCAGACTTTTAAGCATTTATTAAGGAGAATAAGAATTTGGTAAAGAGAGAGAGAAAGGTCTAGATTCCTATCTATTAAAGGGAGAGCGCATTTCTAGCTCCCTTCTCCACCAGAGTCCAGAGGAAAGAGAGCCCGAGACTCAGCGCCAGTCTCTTCCTTCCTCCTCCCACTAGCCCGCGTCAGGAAGTGACGCCAAAGAAAAGACTCCTGGTCTTGCCCTCAAAGACCTTCGCTTCATGGGTGAAACTCTTCTACAGTAAGTCTCCAGCAGGTGGCGTCATTCCAATCGTTACAACATCCTAGAGAATGAAGTCAGATGGGTCTTAGGATGCATTGCTAACAATAAGGCTAGTGGAGGTAGTGGAATTCCAGCTGAGTTATTAAAAATCTTAAAAGATGATGCTGTTAAGGTGATACACTCAATATGCCAGCAAATTTAGAAAACACAATAGTGACCATTGGATTGGAAAAGATCAATTTACATTCCAGTCTTTAAGAAGGGCAATGCCAAGGAATGTTCAAATTATTGAACAGTTGTGCTCATTTCATATGCTAGCAAGGTTATGCTTAAGATTCTGCGAGCCAGGTTTCAGCAATATGTGAAATGAGAATTGCCAGAAGAGCAGGCTGGTTTTCGAAGACTCAAAGGAATTAAAGACCAAATTGCCAATATTTGCTGGATTATGGAGAAAGCAAAGGAGTTCTAGAAAAAAACATCTACTTCTGCTTCGTGGGAAAGTCTTTGACTGTGTGGATCACAACAAAATGTGGCAAGTACTTAAAGAGATGTAGGCTTCCACCAGTCGCGGACAAGTACCAGATCATCTTACTTATCTCCTGAAGAACCTTTATGTGGTTCAAGAAGCAACACTTAGAACCAAACATGGAACAACTGATTAGTTTAAGACTGGATAAGGAGTATGACAAGCCTGTATATTGTCACCTTATTTAACTTATATGCAGAGTACTTCATGTGAAATACCAGGCTGGATGAATCAAAAGCTGGAATTAAGGTTGCTGGGAGAAATATCAACAACCTCAGATGTACAGATGATACTACTCTAATGGCAGAAGGTGAAAAGAAATTAGAAGCCTTTTGGTGAGGGTGAATAGGAGAGTGTAAAAGCTGGCTTGAAATTTAACATTAAAAAAACTAAGATCTTGGCAACTTGTCCCATTAATTCCTGTCAAATGGAGAAGAAATGGAAACTGTCAATATTTATATTCTTGGGCTCAAAGTTTGCTGTAGATGGTAACTGCAACCATGAAATTAAAAGATGCTTCCTCCTTAGAAGAAAAGCCATGGCAAGTCTGGACAGCTTACTAAAAAGCAAAGACATCACCTTGACAACAAAGGTCCATATGGTCAAAGTTATGGTTTTTCCAATGGCAATGTATGGCTGCTTGAGTTGGACTATAAGGAAAGCTGAGCCCCGCAGAATCGACGCTTTCAAATTGTGGAACAGGAGAGGGCTTTTGACAGTCCCTTGGACAGCAAGGAGATCAAATTAGGCAAAACTTAAAGAAATTAATTCAAGTTATTCATTGGAAGGTCAAATACTGAAGCTGAAGCTTAAATACTTTGGCCATATAATGAGAAGATAGGACTCACTGGGAAAGACCCTGATGTTGGGAAAGATTGAAGGCAAAAGGAAAAGGGGACAGCAGAGGATGAGATGGCTAGATAGTATCATGGAAACAATGAACATGGACTTGGACAATCTTTGAGAGACAGTGGAGGATAGTAGTGCCTGGTGTGCTATGGTCCATGAGATCATAAAGAATCAGATAGAACTGAATGACTTAGCAAGATAGTCTGTAAACAGAAAGACTGTGATCACTTGCCAGCTAGTGGCAAATCTAATAATTACAGTACTTTTTGAAGTAATGATCAATATAAAGGACATTTCAAAATATCCACAACAAATGTAATGTGATTTGAAAATACCCGTGCTTTCTTTTGGTGACAAAGTCACAGGCACTGCAATACTATTGTGATATACTATCTATGTTCATTATGAAAGGAAATGCTAAATTTCATATAGAAGCTAGAGAAAAAAATATGTAAAAACTTCCCTTTCAAGTTCATGAACCTCCTGAAACCTAACCTAAACCCTTGGGGTGGTGGTGGTCTGTGAACCCCAGGTTTAGACCAACATCTTATACTATATACTCCAATAACTTCCAAATAGATATATGACTTAGATGTAAAAGGTCATATCATAGAGGAGCAAGGAAAGAGATATCTTTCACAACTATGGATGGAGGAAGAATTGATGAAATCAGGGAGAGGGACAATCACAGGAGATAAAATACACAATTTTGACTACATAAAACTGAAAATTTTTACATAAACAAAGTCAAATAGTTAAAATGAGAAGACAAACGATTAACTGGGGAAAAATCTTTGTTGCAAAGTTCACTGATAAGGATCTGATATTCTATAAATAAGAAATTGTTTAAAATAAATATGAGCAAGATCCATTCTCCAGAAGATAAATGGTCAAAGCCACCAGTTCTCAAAAGAAGAAATGCACACTATCAACAATGTTAGAGAAAATGTTTCCAATAACAATGAGAGAAAAGACAATTAAAGCAACTCTGAGATCCTACCTCATACTCATTATAAAAGGGATCCAAAAAAGGAAAATAATAATTGTTGGAGGGAAAATGAGAAGATAGGCACACTAATGAACTGTTGGTGGAGCAGAGTACCGGTCTGGTCATTCTAGAAAGCAATTTGGAACAATATTCAAAGAATCACTAAACTATGTATACCCTTTGACCCAGCAATATCACTTTTAGATATATTGTCTGGAGAGACAAAAAAAAAACAGGAAAAGGATCCACGTGTATAAAAATATTTATAGTAGCACTTTTTAGTGGTACAAAACTGGAAGCTAAGGAAAAGTACCCATAAATTGGGGCTGAGCATGGCATATGAATGTACTGGAATATTATTTTGCTACAAGAAATGAGAGATATTCAAGGATGTGCTGGAGCCAACTTGTACAGGTTCACAAGAACCAATTGTTAAGTTTTCATTGTGAGCATTTACATCTTGAAAACCAGAAAAATTTTCAAATCAGGACTGGATTTGTTATTTTTTTGATTGCCTAGAGTTAAGGAAGTGATGAAGAAAATGGTAATAATGCAGGTTAAACCTAAAAATATGTCGTGTATTTTAGAAGAGCTGGTTGTTAAACATTTACCACACATTTCTGACAATATGATAGATTGAGCGAAACCTTGGAAGGTTTTTATGAACAGATACAGAGTGATGTGAGCAGAACCTAGAGAAGAGGCCATACAGACTGTAACAAAAACACTGTAAAAGAAAAACAAATTTGTACAAATTCAAAACACTGATCAGTGCAGTGAACAGTCATGATTCCAGAAGACTAGTGGTGAATCATATATCCCAACTCTTGATAGAAGAACAATGAACTAGTATTTCAGAATTTGTGGATTTGTTTTTCTTCACTATACTTATTTGTTAAAAGGGAGGATTTAATTTTTTTTTGCAGGGTGGGGACAAGGGGACAATAGTGATATTAATGCAAAGTAAAAATAAAATAAAATAGCCTCACAAAACATTTAAAAATAAACAAGAGAGTGGAAGGAAATTGAGAAAGAGATAAAAACGAGTAGGACAGTTTTGGAACTACAGTGGTAAATGTATTATATACTTTAAAAACTAAGTTATATATAATAGAGGCTCTCAGTTTCATACTCACTTCTTTTCTGTTCTTTTTCTGGATATGGGAATGATCATGTTTGTGGACATTTGCCAATTTCACAATAATAGGAAAGAAAATTTGAAAAAAAGGACCTGAAAGGACAGCACATAGGCAAAACATTAAATCAATCTGCCAGCATTCTCTTAGTAATCTGTGCTCATTGTCCATGACTATGGAACTGCCATATATACACTCAGGTTGGTAAAAAAGCAGAAATGGCACATAAGAATATAAAATCAGAGACAGCAACTGAACTACTCACCCAGAAATCTGCACTGGAGAGGATTTAGTTTTGAAAGCATGGATAGATTGTTTTTTAAGATGTCAAAAAAGGGAAGCTTCCAAATCAGAAAAAACCCCCCAGCTTACCCCAAACTATGAATAGAATCATTATGCTAAAAGGGGAAATAAGAGGACATTAGCATCTGATGATTCATATACCAATTTAAAACTTAGATGAGAATCATCTACCCATGTTTCAAGGGAAATTGTGTGTGTGTGTGTGTGTTGTGTATCTATACTTCTGAATGCATTAAAGACTGATAACCTATCAGTGAATGATTCCTTAAGGCAAACAGAAGACATTGGAGGGGTTTTCACTGAATTACAAGATGCTCAGAATCAGCCTCATTATCAAAAGTTATTAAGTGTCCACGTGCCATAGTGTTCTGCTGGGTGCTATTCAAAATTCATCATTGCTAATCTTGTTACATTCTCTTCCAGTGCATTACAAATCTGAACAAAGATTTTCCATGCCACAGTCAAATGAAGGGGGAAAATTGTGAGTCTATTCTCATTACTTCGACCGCAAGCCCAAGGTCTTATAAATATTCCTTGAAAAATGATACACAGGGTGGGGGGAGGGGGGCAGCTAGATGGCACAGTGGATAGAGCACCGGCCCTGGATTCAGGAGGACCTGAGTTCAAATTTGGCTTCAGACACTTGACACTTACTAACAGTGTGACCCTGGACAAGTCACTTAACCTTCATTGCCCCACAAAAAAAAGAAAAAAAAGAAAAATGATACATGTATGAGGCATATGTAGTGTTGGGAGAGGTAGTAGAGTATAGCTTATCCACCTCCTTCATCCTATGGCAGAGAATGGGTCAGGGCTCAGGCTCAGGGCCCTCTCAGGTCACAATGTATAATTCAGAAGGTTTGGTGTTTCCTATAAGTGTTGAGATCATTCTTGATGAAACTATATGAATGGAGCAGATAAGTTTTTTCAGCCAATTTTCTACAGTCATCCACTGTATACAGTGGTCCATTATAGTCATATAAATGACAGAGAAGGACAGAGAATTTGCCATCCCAGAAGGCAGAACAGGGACTACATTACTGGCGACACAAAAAAGCATCTTACTCAGTGGTTTTCTTCCATCCAAGATGATGCCCATGGCCTCTGGGAGACCAGAAGAACTGCAGGAATACAAATGAAGGGTTGTACCTAGCACCACCTGGTGGGAGCTCTCCAGAACTGTAGGGAGTGATGTCCTTTAGTTGGGAAAATCTCAGACATTCTATACTGAATAAGCTTTCAAGAAGAAATTCTTAAATAATGATCCATTAGCATCATTGCAGCCTCTCTGAAAAGCAACGGTACTTTGCAGGACTACTGAACACGTAGTGATCTTTCACCTCTGAAATGCTTGGTCTACACAATTCACAAGTCCAGCTCTTCTAGCCACTCATGTCATTGCTCAAGCTTTCTTAGTCATCTAAGTGGTTTTGTCCTCCTCTGCCTGGGAGTTTCTCTGGCAATGGGGCAACTTCTCTGAGAAGTGATGTAGTTAACTGCAGAAAACACTTCTCCTTGGTAGCTGGCCTCAGCCCAAGAGCACAGAAACCTGTGAACTCACAGGGGAGCTGTGAAGGCTGGAAAAAGTGTACCCCTCAGGATCACTGAGTGTTCAACCCATGCTTAAAGAAAGAAAAACAAGGCAGGAAAGATAGCCAAGAACTTGAGGTCCACTTTTGGGCCGCTTTATGTAAGTACATGCTCTCACTGTCCTGTGTTTGCAATCCCTAAAGGGGAGAGGGAGGGGAAAGAAATCTGTCTTCTCATTCAATCAATCAATGTGTCAACAAATTTTCTGGAAATCCAAGTGTTTCAAACCAGACAGAACCCAAAAGAGTTAAGAAGCCATTTCTCCTCAATCCTTTTAGCCTAAAGTGAATGGCCCTTTCTTGCCAATTCTTGTTTATATGGTCCCCAGTAGGGGATCTGGCCCTGGAGTCATGAGGATCTGAGTTAAAATCTCACCTCAGACACTTACTAGCTGTGTGACTCTGGGCAAGTCACTTAACTCCAAATTGTCATACATCTGGGACTATCTCCAATGGTTCTGATATATACACATGCATATACACACACATATATACATACACACACATAAATATATACATACATATACATACACATACACACAAACACATTTGCCATGGGACACAGATGACTCTGGATGTGAGAGTGAGGTTGGTGACATTGCACAGCCCTCTGTCACTTAAATCCAATTCAGTGCAAGTCATGACATCACCTCCCCATGTCTTGGTCCTCTTCTAGAATGGAGGACAAACAACAACAACAAGAAGTTTGGGGACCCAGTCCCAGAAAGACATTGTTCCATCATCTGAAAGTACAAGGGCTCTAACCTCATCAAGAGGTCAGTGGGTATGCCCAGTTCCATCCTCCCAGTTATAATCAAGCCCAGAGTTCTGGTAACAAAGAGAGGATAGTCCTACTCTCCTCCCTGCTGGCAAGACCTATCTGGAGTAATGTGTTCAGTTTGGGGGCTTGAATTTTAGGAAGGATATTGAGGAACAGAGGAGAAAAAGGGGAGGGATATGTCATGGTGGAATAAAGAAACCAAGTTTTTACATCCAGACAAAATTTTATTTAGAGATGCATGTAGTTGCTGAAATAAACCAGGACCAAGGCTCTTAGTAACCAAGGACATTGACCATTGGTTTCTACAGAGTTAATATATACAGTTTGGAGAGAGGGAAAAACAGGATTATAGGGATTGAGACATCTGGTTTCTTATTAGTGGAGAGGATTGGGAGATACTGAGGTGAGAGGGAAAGGGTTAGTTCTGTGACATTCTCTAAGTCAGGGAACCTTTGGGAGGGGGGAGAATTTTGTGACTTCTCCAAAACCAGGTGACTTACAAGAAGCTGAAACTTTGCTTAACAAAATGGCGTTTAAAGTCAAAATGGAGCCACCAGTGCTCTTTTTGTCCATGTAAAAGATAGGATGATGGGAGGAGCAGGGCTAGAGAACATGCCACTTGAGAATGACTGGAAGAAAATGGGCATCTTTAGCCTGGAGAGGAGAAAACTCGGGGAAGTGGGGGAGACATGAGGGTTTTCTCCAAGTGTTTTGCAGGGTGATCATGTGAATGAGACTTGTTCTGATTGGCCCCAGAGACTAGAACCAGAAGAAGCAGGGGGGAAGGTAGAGGTGTAAGCCACATGATAGTTTAGGAAGCTGTCCTAAGGTAGAATGAGCTGCTTCAGGAGGTCCAGCCCACCCTGTCACTTGAGTGATGACCACCTTTCAGGGAAATTGTCCAGTGGATTCCTCATCAGGGAGGCCTTGGGCTAGGTCACCTTCCAAGTTTCTAGGGATTAGATGGGGAAAGCAGGAGGCTATGGTCTCAAGATTAAGAGGAAGGTCAGGAGGATGACTCACCCTTCAGAGACTAGAGGGCAAAAGGAGAAAGGGGAGCTTGTTCAGGTGTGATGTGGAGATAAGGGCGAGTAGGCCTTCTCAGGGAAGTAGGAGACAAGGGCATCTTCTGCGAGCCTGATGACAAGGTGTTGTCAGGGGCTTGAGAACAGAGGAACAAGTTTGGAACTGTGCCTTTGGGGAGTCAAAGGATTTCTGCACTCATGTGGTCCCAGGTGAGGTAAGAGAGCACTGAGGTAAAACCTATGAGATGCTAGTTATGGTGATTTTATCGAGCAGTTCTGTGCCTTTGACATATCTAGGGTCCCACATGGCTGAGGGGCTGAGTAAATGTCCATCAGCTTCCTCTTAGCCACAGTGTCCTGGGGCTAGTTGACTTGACTGTGGAGAAAAGACAAAGCCCTGTCAGAGGCTAAGCTCAGGTGGGCTCCTGACACCCTTCCTGTCCTGGCCAGGGGAAGCTACAAGATCCCTGAGGCCTGTCAAGGAAGGGGCAGACTCCAACTTACCAAGTATAATGGAGCCAGGTGAGGCCATAGGTGAGAAGGAAACTGGCCGCCATGACAGCTCCTCGAAGCAGGGTGAAGATCAGAGGCCAAGAACCGTCATCCTCAGAGATAGGGCAACAAGAGCAGGCTGAGAGAGACAGAGATTGGGGGCTAGAAGGGGCATGCTCCCCAGGCCTCAGATGTCAGGCCAGAGTCTCCAAGGGCCACTGCTGCAAAAACCAGCTGGAGATGGGCCTACTGGGGGCTTACTCAGCCATACCTCCCAGTTCCCTCTCACTCACTTTGCACACAGAGGCTCATGGAGTGCTGTTGATGTCCCAGTGGGTGCTGAGCCTGGCAGGTGTATTTGCCTCTGTCCTTGGGTCTCAGTTTGGACAGCGCCAGGTGCAGGACGCCAGAGTCTGAGGCCTCTGAGGACCGCAGGACTTGGTTCTTGTAGGACCAGATAAGGGTGGCTGGGGGGTTGCTTTTTGTGGCACAGACCAGAGTCAGGGACTCACCCTCCAGCATCTGCAAGGTTGAGGTGTTTCCCAGTAATTCTGGACCTGGAGAGAAAAAGGAGGGCCAGGGGTGGGGAGGAAGGCTCTAACTCTTATTCTAGCTGGTCTCCAGACTGACCTGAGAGATCAAAGGAGGTTCTGAGCCTTCTCCCCGTCCCCCATGCCACACCCCATGGCTTCCTAAAAACCTACCTGTTCTGTTTGCCCAGGAAACACTGATGGTCACGTTCTGAGGAGGGTCTGAAATGGAACAATTGTGCCTGGGCTGGGACCCCAGATTACTCCTTCAGCCTCAGAAATGAGGGCCCCCCACTCCCAAGTCCATCCCCTCCACTGGGCCCCACATCTTCCTGCCTTCTCAGGTACCTCTCCAGGCACCTGATGTCTTAGGTCCTGGACCCTCCCCTCCAGCTCTCCTTTCCCTGGATGGACCAAGGCATCCTGCTTCCCCCTTCCCATTACTTACAGGTAACCGTAAGCTGGACAGTTCTCTCTGTGCTCACTCTAGCCTTTGGGAATGTCACCTGGCAGGTAATATTGGTGCCATGATCCTGGGGCTGAGGGGTGAAGAGGAGTTTGGAGGTATTCAGCAGGGCAGAGCCCTTAGGGGAAAGGGCAGCGCCACTCCAGAGGTAGGTAAAGTGTTTCCCCTCTCTGCAGGTCCCAGGGACCAAACAGGTCAAGGTGACCTGGTGTCCAGACTCTAGGATCTCTGGAATGTGAACTTCTGGCTTCTGTGTTAGAGCTGGGAGAGGAGAGAGACAGTGAGCCAGGAGGCAGCTGGTGTATGCAGGTGACAGCCCTGGCATTTTCCCTCCAGTGACTCCAGGAGGTTATTTCCCAGGATGCCTACTCTAGCCCCCTGGCTCTGGACCTCCTTATCCATCTCTCCCCTTCCTCAGAGCCTGAGCCTATCACCCCAGTCTCAGCTTCTGTGTGCTCTCTCAGAGGTCCCCACCAGGTGTCCATTCAGCTGATGGCTTCAAGAGCATTTCCCCCAACTCCCTTGCCAGTCTGTCTTCCTGATGCCTCCACCAAGAGCCCCAGCTCTGTCCCTCTGTTCCCAGCATGCCCAGCCTTCCCCAGGTCCTGAGGTGCTCACTCCTGCCTGGGGTCATGTTTCTTCTCAGAAGGACCTGGGGCAAGGATCCTGGGGCATGTGTAGAATATTCATTAGCACCTCCAATCCAGCCTGCTTGTGTGGGGTTGGGGATTCTGGGGCTACACAGCTGCACCTCCCAGTTCCCTCTGACTCACTCTGGACACAGAGTCTCACTGTGTAGTGCTGATTCCCCAGTGAGTTCCTGGCTTGGCAGGTGTATTCTCCGCTGTTGTGGCTCCTCAGTTTGGACAGCTCCAGGTGCAGGACTCCAGGATCCGAGGCCTGGGTAGAATTCAGGATTTGGTTTCCATGGGCCCAGCTCAGTGCAGCAGGGGGCTTGCTTTGTGTGTAGCAGATGAGAGTCAGGGATTCACCCTCTAGGACCACCAAAGATGATGTATTTGCTGGGAATACTGGGTCTTGAGAGAGAAAGGGGAGAGAGTCCTGAGCCTTTCTCCTTCTGGGGCACAGATGAACTAAGCATTTCTCCTTCCCAACTTGCCCCTCTCCCCAACAAACTCCAACTGTCTTGTGCAAACATACCTATTCCATTTGCCCAGGAAATGCTGATCTTCATATTCCAAGGAGGGTCTGCAATGGAGGGATGAATGTGGGCTGGGGTACCAGGACCCATCTTCAGGGATGGGCTGAGATGAGTACCTTCCCCAAGTATTCCTCCTCCCCATGTCCATATTGGATACCACCTATCCTCGTCCTCTCAGGATCCAGGCACGCAGTGTCCACTACCCTGGCCAATCCTCTTCTACCCTTCTCCTCTAGGGGACTCTCAAGCATCCTTCTCCTCCCCTCTCCCGGAACTCACAGAAAACCCTGAGCTGGACTGTGGTCCTCGTGCTCACACTGGGCTCTTTGAATTTCACCTGACAGGTGAGGCTGGTGTCATGGTCCTGGGGCTGGGGGGTAAAGAGGAGTTGAGAGGAGTGGAGATCTTGGGAGGCAAGTCTAGAAGGTGAGAGGGCAGTCCCAGTCCAGAGGAAAGTGATGGATGTCCCTTCTCGGCAGGCCCCAGGAACTGTGCAGGTCAAGTTCACCTGGTGCCCAGACTCCAGGATCTCTGGAATGTGGACCTCTGGCTTCTGTGTTAGATCTGGGGGAGGGGAGAGAAAGTGAGCCAGGTGTTGGGGGAAGGATCCACATGGTGTCTCCAGTAGGTCTCCCCATTGTGACCCTTCCTATGTCCTGTCCCTCATGTCTCCATCCCCAACCATTCCTCACCTTGCCCTGGAATTGAGCCTCTCTTCCCAAGCAGAGGACTCTGCAGTGTCTCCATCCTTCTGGCAGCCTCAGGATCACTCCCCTCCCCTCATTAGTGTGTCTGTCCTCTTGATGGTCCCAATGAAGACCTCATTTACCTCCAGCTCTGACCCTTAGTACCCAGACCCTGAGGTGCTCACCCTTGACTGGGGTTGTGTTCTTCAAAGAAGGGAGTATAGTGTGTCCTTCTAGCCAAGAGTCTAAAGACTTTTCCATCAGCATGTCCTTCCTTGAATCCTACATTGGTCCTCACCCTAGAGTACCCATTACCACCCAAAGACTTCCCAGGAATAGAATCCTCACCGTGTACCTGGATAGATACCATCTTCTTTGTGTAACCATAATCCAAATTCTTCTTCTTCATCCAAAAACCGTAACTCCCCTGATCATTTTTCTGGGCCCTAGTAAGACGTAGGGAGCAATTGCCCATCTGGGGATCTCCAATGAGGTGGAAACGGCCTTGGGCCCAGGAGTGAACACTTGCTTGGGGATCATTGGTGGCCACAAGATGATACTTGAAAGAGCCACTATAGTACCAGTATCCATGAACTATCTCATAATTTGTATTATGTTGGGGGTAGTAGAAGGAGCAGGGGATGGAGACACACAGCCCCTCCTGCACGGTCACTGTCTGCTGGACATGAATCGCATAGTCTGTATTTTGAGAAATGGTTCCTGTGGGGGGAGAGAGAGAGAATGAGGGGGAGGGAGGGGGGAGGGAGGGAGATAGAGACAGAGGGAGAACTCAAACTGGGATTTCTCCTGTTCCCCCAGCATGCTCCTCAGCCTTTCCAGGGCCAGTTTTCCCCCAACATCTTCCTTCTCCCTCCAAACACCTTCAACACTGGCTCTGTCCCTCTTACCTCTCCAGAGCAGAGGCAGCAGCAGCAGCAGCAACAAGAGGTCCATGATGAGATCTTGGGCTCGGGATAGGCCAGAGCTGAGTCCTGGGGCATAAACAGACCTAATTTTATAGTCTTCAAGGAGGAAGGAACAGGGAGCTAGGGCAAAGAGGAAGAAAGGAACAGGAACAGGATGGGTGGGGAGCAATGGAAATAGGAGTTCTTAGATCATTGAGTCTGGTCTCAGGGACCTCCAGTGTCATGGGAGGGAAGACAGATTGGAGGAGGAGGGGAGCTGAGGGGAAGCCACCAGCATGGAGGTGGCCAACATGCCCTCCTCTTCTTGGCTCCTTGTGGCCAGTGGCCTGCTGACTCACAGTCTGAAAGGAGTCCTTCCCCAGGGAAGAGGGAGTGTAAGGAACCAGACATGGAAAGGAGACCCTTTCCTACCCTTTCCCTGTCCCTCCATGAGATCACCATTGTGCCTTTCTCCATGTCATAGCTGTTCCTTCACTGTCTCCCTCCCTCCTCAGGGTGTCTGCTATCATCCCTCCCTGTCTCCATAAGATTTTCCTGACAATTTTTCTGGATCCTGAGAAGGCCCCTAAGGTACCATCCCTCTGCTTTGTAACAATGTAACATTAATTGCAACAAGAACTCACATTTGTATAGTGATAAAAAGGAAAAAAATGCTATCCCTGGAAACAGATAGTGAGGGCCAGTAGAAGCAAGTTACATGTTCTTTTCCTTCTATAATATTTTTTAAAAATTGACAACTTTTGGTTTTTACATTAATTATATTTGTCACTATATCCTCCCCCTCTCCCACTTCCAGGGAGCTATCCTTTATGATGTATAGAATATATAAGGTTATATATTTATATGTTATATATAAGGTTACCTACCTATAATCCCCTACTTCTCCAAATAAAGGGTTGGGGATTAGAGAGGAAGGGAGAAGCTTGGTCTTTATAAATGTTCAGCATTTGCTGTTATTGTTCTTTTGATGTTTTTGTTCTTTAAAAGAGAGATTTTTGGGGGCAGCTAAGTGGCTCAGTGGATAGAGCGCCGGCCCTGGATTCAGGAGCACTTGAGTTCAAATCCGGATTCAGACATTTAACAATTAGTAGCTGTGTGACCCTGGGCAAGTCACTTAACTCCAATTGCCTCACCCCTCCCCCCAAAATATATATATACAAAAGAGAGATTTTTGTTGCTATATCTTTTCATATAACTTAGATCTCTTGCATCACCTTCCCGTTCTCAGACAATAATTTCTTATTAAAAAAAAGGAAAATGGGCAAAAGTAAAAAAAAGTCAGCAAAACAATTAACAGGAAAAAATTTGACATTATGTGCAATTTTCCACACCTGTGCAAAAAACCAAGGGAAGGTATCTTGTGATTCTTTTTTTTATAAGAATTCAGTAATTTCATAACTTTTTTTTTTTGTGAGGCAATTGGGGTTAAGTGACTTGCCCAGGGTCACACAACTAGTAAGTGTGTGTTAAGTGTCTGAGGCTGGATTTGAACTCAGGTACTCCTGACTCTAGGGCCGGTTCTCTATCCACTGCGCCACCTAGCTGCCCTAAGAATTCCTTTTAAAGAAAAAGAAAGAGGAAGAAGAGGAACTGCCCGTCTCAGCTCCCCACTACCCCCACACTTCGCCAAATCAAAACTGAAGAATACATTGAAAAAAATCTGATAATATATCCAATATTTCACCCCTGTGGACCTTGACCTCTGCATAGGAGAAGGGATGGGGAGGGTACATCTTCTTATATCTCTTCTTTGGGGCCATTATTGGTCTTTCTAACTTTACAGTATTTCACCGTGATTATTTTGTTTGTTGTTCTTTCTATTTACATTGTTTCCATCTTGTGTATATTGTTTTTCCAGCCCCTGTTAACTTCACTTTGTATCAGCTCATTTAAGTCTTTACATGCTTCTCTGTTTTCATCATCTTGGATGTTCCTTATTGCATAGTAATATTCCATTACATTCATGGACCACTTTCTGTTTAGCCTTTCTCCAATTGATAGGCATCTTTCCTGTTTCCAGTGAGATTTGTTGAAGCCTATGAGTGATTGCAGAGATGAATTCTATTTGTCAAGGTCTCTGATAGATAGGAAGGGCTGCCATATGCATGCTCCCTACAACCTTTTTGTCTCCCCCAATGCTTCCAGAAGAAGGGCATATTGGTCCTGAAGCAACACACTTCACATTGACAGAATGCCAGAAATCCATGTGAGGGTTGTAGGATGTCTTTGGTAGCAATGCAGTTTGAGTCTGTAATTGCTCCAGCTTATAGAATTAAAAACCTCAACTTCTGACATTGTTCCTTTTAAAAGACTAATATGTTTTGGGGATAACCTAGAAGCCTTCCCAGTAAGATGTCTGTGAAAGAAGGATGCCTCCTTTCTCCTATATTATTTTGTATTATATTGGAAACCTTAGGAATGGCAATAAAAGAAGAAAAGAAATAGAAGGGATCAAAACAGGGAATGAAATAATAAAGTTGTTTTTTTGTTTTTTTGCAGATGATCTGATGATATACTTGGAAAATCTGAAAGACTCAAACAACAAGTTAATTGAAATAATAATTTCAGCAAAATAGCAGGATATAAAGTAAATCCACATAAATCATCAGCTTTCCTATATATCACCAACAGGATCCCACAGGAAGAGATAGCTAGGTATACCCTATTTAAAATATCTCTGGGGGGCAGCTAGGTGGCACAGTGGATAAAGCGACGGCCCTGGATTCAGGAGGACCTGTGTTCAAATCTGGTCTCAGATGCTTGACACTTATTAGCTATGTGACCTTGGACTAGTCACTTAACCCTCAAGCAAACAAACAAACAAATAAAAGAAAGTAACTCTGGACAGTAAAAAATACCTGTGAATACACCTACCAATACAAATCCAGGATTTATATGAACAAAAACATAAAAAATCTTGAACACAAATAAAATCAGATTTAAATAAATGGAGAAATAGTAATTGTTCATGGGTAGGCAGGGACAATATAATAAAATGTCAAAGTTAATCTATATATCCAATGCCATCCCAATTAAATAGCCAAAAAATAATTTTACTGAGCTAGAAAAAATAACAAAATTTATTTGTAAGAACAAAAGGTCAAGAATATCAAAGGAATTAATGAAAAAATGTAAAGGAAGGAGGTTTAGACGTACCACATCAAACTATATTATAAGGTAGTAATTATCAAAACTATCTAGTCCAAGATGAAGCCCATGGCTCCTGGGAGATCAGAACTTCAGGAATACAAAGGAAAGGTCGTGCTTAGCACCACCTGGTGGTAGTTCTTCAGAACTGTAGGGAGTGATATTTAGTTGGGAGAATTTCAGATATTCTATACTGAATAAGCTTTCAAGAAGAAATTCTTAAATAATGATCCATTAGCATCATTGCAGCCTCTCTGAAAAGCAACGGTACTTTGCAGGACTACTGAACACGTAGTGATCTTTCACCTCTGAAATGCTTGGTCTACACAATTCACAAGTCCAGCTCTCCTAGTCACGCATGGCATTGCTCAAGCTTTCTTAGTCATCTAAGTGGTTTTGTCCTCATCTTCCTCCTTCTCCTCTGCCTGGGAGTTTCTCTGGCAATGGGGCAACTTCTCTGAGAAGTGATGTAGTTAACTGCAGAAAACATTTCTCCTTGGTAGCTGGCCTCAGCCCAAGAGCACAGAAACCTGTGAACTCACAGGGGAGCTGTGAAGGCTGGAAAAAGTGTACCCCTCAGGATCATTGAGTGTTCAACCCATGCTTAAAGAAAGAAAAACAAGGCAGAAAAGATAGCCAATAACTTGAGGTTCACTTTTGGGCTGCTCTACGTAAGTACATATTCTCACTGTCATGTGTTTGCAATCCCTAAAGGGGTGAGGGAGGGGAAAGAAATCTGTCACTTCAGTCAATCAATGTATCAATAAATTTTCTGGAAATCCAAGTAATGCAAATCCTGGTGTTTCAAACCAGGCAGAACTTGTTGTGGTTAAAATAATTACTATAGACACAAGTTTGGGGTAAGCTTATTTTCAATTTATCAATTTCTATCAGTGAGGGATAGACCAAGCATCTCCTTAGCTTATTGTGGTCCCAAGAGAGTGCATGGCTACCTATCTAGGATTTTTATCTCTTTTTGATAAGAAGCAAGTCATTATACATAAGTCAAATCTTTTTTTCTGTCATGTAAAACTTTTTGTTAAACAATCTGCATTTATTTCATATATCATATATTTTAAAGTTATGACTTTTTTGTTTTTGTTTTTTTGTTTTGGAGGGGCAATGAGGGTTAAGTGACTTGCCCAAAGTCACACAGCTAGTGTTAAGTGTCTGAGGCCGGATTTGAACTCAGGTACTCCTGAATCCAAGGCCAGTGCTTTATCCACTGCGCCACCTAGCTGCCCCGTTTTTGTTTTTGTTTTTTAATTAATTAATTAATTAATTTATTTTAGTAAGGCAATTGGGGTTAAGTGACTTGCCCAGGGTCACACAGCTAGTAAGTGTTAAGTTTCTGACTCCAGGGCCGGTGCTCTATCCACTGCGCCACCTAGCTGCCCCAAGTTATGACTTTTCTAATAAAATTGCCTTCAGTTTCTTTTCTTTTTTTCACTGAGGTAAACTTTGTGTTTTAAAATTTTTTCTGAAATCTTGTGACTCATTTATTTATTTTATGATAATAAACATTTTTATTTAAAGTTTTGAGTTCCAAATTCAATCCTTTCTTCCTTCTCTCCCCTCCCCACTCCCGCAGGAGGTAAGCAAACAGATATAGGTTATACATGTGCAATTATAGAAAACATTTCTGTTTTAGTCATTTTGTATAAGAAAACTTGAATAAAAGAAAAAAATGAAAGAAAGTTCAAAATAGCATGCATCAGTGTATGTTCAATCAATATCAGTTCTTTGGTGGTGGCTAGTATGCTTCATCATTAGTCCTTTGGGATTGTCTTGGATCATTGTATTGCTGAGAATAGGTAAGTCATTCACAGTTCTTCATTAAACAATATTGCTGTCTTTGAGCACAATGTTCTCTTGGTTCTGCTTACTTCACTATACTCCATTTCATACATGTTTTTCCAGGCCTTTCTGAAGTCATCCTGCTTGTCATTTCTTATAGCACAATAATATTCTATCACAATCATATAACACAGCTTGTTTAGCTATTCCCTAATTGATGGGCATTCCTTTGATTTCTAATTCCTAGACATCAGAAAAAGAGCTGCTATAAAATATTTTTGTAAAAATAGGTCTTTTTTTCCTCCTTTGGGATGTTTTTGAAATCTAAACCTAACATTGGCATTTCTGGATCAAAGGCTATGCAGTTTTATAGCCCTTTGGGCATAGTTCCAAATTACTTTCCAGAATGGTTGATTAGTTCACAACTCCACCAACAGTGGATTAGCATTCCAGTTTTCCCATATCCCCTCCAACACCCAATATTTTCTTTTTTGTTATATTTGCCACTCTAATAGGGGTGAGGTGATACCTCAGAGCTGTTTTAATTTGCATTTCTCTGATCAATAGTGATTTAGAGTATTTTTATATGGCTATACATAACTTTGATTTCTTTGTCTGAAAACTGCCTGTTCATATTTTTTGACCATTTGTCAATTGGGGAATGACTTGTATTTTTATAAATTTGACTCAGTTCTCTACATATTTGAGAAATGAGACCTTTATCAGAGATACTAGTTTCAAAAATTCTTTCCTCATTTTCTGCTTTCTTTATAATTTTGGTTGCAGTGGTTTTGCAACCAAAAAGCAAATTAAAAAAAATATGTAATCAAAATTATCTATTTTACATGTTGTATTACTCTTTATGTCTTCTTTGGTCCTAAATTCTTCCCCTGTCCATAAATCTGACAGATAAATTATTTCATGCTCTCTTAATTTGCTTATGGTATCACCCTTTAAGTGTAAATCATGTACCCATTTTGACCTTATTTTAGTATACGGTGTGAGATGTTGGTCCATACCTAGGTTCTGCCATACTGTTTTCCAGTTTTCCCAGCAGTTTGTGTCAAATAATGAGTTTTTGTTCCAAAAGCTTGAGTCTTTGGGTTTATCATATAGTAGTTTACTGTAGTCATTTACTTTAGTGCGATTTTTACCTATTCTATTCCACTGATCCACCTCTCTTTTTCTTAGCCAGTACTAGATTGTTTTGATAATTACTGCTTTATAGAACAGTTTGAGATCTGGTACTGCTAGACCACCTTCTTTTCCATTTTTTCATTGATTCCCTTGATATTCTTGAGCTTTTGTTCTTCCAGATGAATTTTGTTATTATTTTTCTAGATCTATAAAATATTTTTTGATAGTTTGATTGGTATGGCACTGAATGAATAGATTATTTTAGGCAGGATTGTAATTTTTATTAAATTGGCTTGACCTACCTGTCAGCAATTAATCTTTTTCCAATTGTTTGGATCTGATTTTATTTTTGTGAAAAGTGTTTAATATTTCTCTTTATATAGTTCCTGGGTTTGTCTTGGCAGGTAGTATTTTGCATTGTCTAATTATTTTAAGTGGGATTGCTCTATCTGGAGCTGCTGGACTTTGTGGGTAATATATAGAAATGCTGATAATTTATGTGGGCTTTTTTTGTATCCTGCAACTTTTCTAAAGTTGTTAATAATTTCAAGTAGTTTTTTATAGTTGATTCTCTAGGATTTTCTAAGTATAGCATCATATCATCTGCAAAGAGTGAGTTTTGTTTCCTCTAGTTTTGTTGCCTATTCTAAATCCTTTAATTTCTTGTCTTCCTTTATTGCCATAGCTAACATTTCTAGTACAATATTAAACAATAGAGGTGATAATGGACATCCTTGTTTTACCTCTGGTCTTACTGGGAAGGCTTCTTTCTTATCTTCATTACAGATAATGCTTGTGATAGTTTTAGATAAATTGTACATTTATTTAGATAAATATTACATTCATTCCTATGCTCTCTAGTGTTTTTTGAAAAATAGGAATGGGTGCTGTATTTTGTCTAAGGTGTTTTCTGCCTATATTGAGATAACCATATGATTTCTGTTGGTTTTGTTAACTATGCTGATAATTTTCCCAATATTGAATTGCATTCCTGGTATAAATCCCACCTGGTCATAGTTGGTGCATGATCCTTGTGACATATTGCTGTAATCTCTTTGCTAATTTTTTATTTAGAATTTTTGATTCAATATTCATTAGGGAAATTGGTATACAATTTTCTTTCTCTGTTTTGACTCTTTCTGGTTTGGGTATTAGCACTGTATTTGTTTCATCTACTTCCACAAATAATTTATAAAGTATTGGGATTAATTTTTTTTAAATGTTTGCTAGAATTTTCTTGTGAATCCATCTGGTCCTGGAGTTTTTTTCTTGGGAAGTTCATTGTAAATAAATCAAATCTAACCAGGTCATTATACATCAATCTAATCTAATTTGGTTCATGTAATTAAAGGTGGATTACAATCAGGTTAGAAGGACTGAATGTCCCCTTGATTCAGATAATATGTCTCTATATGGTGATCAATTCAAAGAATTCAGACCCCACCCAGACTATGCTAGAACTGGCTACTATCTGGTTGTGGTCTTGAGAGGGACAGCAAGTCTACCTGACAGCATGGAAACAAAAAGGGGATTCTGAAGTTCCCCATATACTGGTAATCAATAATTATTTTCTCCCAAACCTAAAAGTGATGAGGCCATCTCTCATCAATCCTTTCAGCCTACAGTGAATGTCTCTTTCTGCCTTGGTAGCCAATGCTCTTTGACATGGTCTCCAGTTGGGGGACCCAGTCCCAGTAAGAGATTGTTCCATCATCTGAAAGTACAAGGGCTCTAACTTTATCAAGTGGGAGTGGGGGGGAGGAGAGGGGGGAAGAGAGACAGAGAGACAGAGAACTCAAGCTAGGATTTCTCCTGTTCCCCCCAGCATGCTCCTCAACCTTTCCAGGGCCAGTTTCCCCCAACATCTTCCTTCTCCCTCCCTTCCTTACCTCTCCAGAGAAGAGATGGCAGCAGCAGCAGCAAGAGGTCCATGGTGAGATCCTGGGCTCAGGAGAGGCCAGAGCTGAGTCTCCAGGGGCCACTGCTGCAAAAACCAGCTGGAGATGGGCCTACTGGGGGCTTACTCAGCCATACCTCCCAGTTCCCTCTCACTTACTCTGCACACAGAGGTTCATGGAGTGCTGTTGATGTCCCAGTGGGTGCTGAGCCTGGCAGGTGTATTTGCCTCTGTCCTTGGGCCCCAGTTTGGACAGCGCCAGGTGCAGGACGCCAGAGTCTGAGGCCTCTGAGGACCGCAGGACTTGGTTCTTGTAGGACCAGATAAGGGTGGCTGGGGGGTTGCTTTTTGTGGCACAGACCAGAGTCAGGGACTCACCCTTCAGCATCTGCAGGGTTGAAGTGTTTCCCAGTAATTCTGGACCTGGAGAGAAAAAGGAGGGCCAGGGGTAGGGAGGAAGGCTCTAACTCTTATTCTAGCTGGTCTCCAGACTGACCTGAGAGATCAAAGGAGGTTCTGAGCCTTCTCCCCGTCCCCCATGCCACACCCCATGGTTTCCTAAAAACCTACCTGTTCTGTTTGCCCAGGAAACACTGATGGTCACGTTCTGAGGAGGGTCTGAAATGGAACAATTGTGCCTGGGCTGGGACCCCAGATTACTCCTTCAGCCTCAGAAATGAGGGCCCCCCACTCCCAAGTCCATCCCCTCCACTGGGCCCCACCTCTTCCTGCCTTCTCAGGTACCTCTCCAGGCACCTGATGTCTTAGGTCCTGGACCCTCCCCTCCAGCTCTCCTTTCCCTGGATGGACCAAGGCATCCTGCTTCCCCCTTCCCATTACTTACAGGTAACCATAAGCTGGACAGTTCTCTCTGTGCTCACTCTGGCCTTTGGGAATGTCACCTGGCAGGTGATATTGGGCTGGGGGGTGTATTCAGCAGTGAAGAGCCCTTAGTGCCAGTCCAGAGGTCGGTAAAGTGTTTTGCCTCTTGGCAGGCTCCAGGAACTGTGCAGGTCAAGTTCACCTGGTGCCCAGACTCTAGGATCTTTGAAATGTGGACCTCTGGCTTCTGTGTTAGATCTGGGGGAGGGGAGAGAAAGTGAGCCGGGTGTCAGGGGAGGGATCCACATGGTGTCTCCAGTAGGTCTTCTCCCCATTGTGACCCTTCCTATGTCCTGTCCCTCATGTCTCCATCCCCAACCATTCCTCACCTTGCCCTGGAATTGAGCCTCTTTTCCCAAGCAGAGGACTCTGCAGTGTCTCCATCCTTCTGGAAGCCTCAGGACCACTCCCCTCACCTCATTAGTGTGTCTGTCCCTTTGATGGCCCCCATGAAGACCCCTTTTACTTCCAGCTCTGTCCCTTAGTACCCAGACCCTGAGGTGCTCACCCTTGACTGGGGTTGTGTTCTTCAAAGAAGGGAGTATAGTGTGTCCTTCTAGCCAAGAGTTTAAAGACTGTTCCATCAGCATGTCCTTCCTTGAATCCTACATTGGTCCTCACCCTAGAGTACCCATTACTACGCAAAGACTTCCCAGGAATAGAATCCTCACCGTGTACCTGCATAGATACCATCTTCTTTGTGTAACCATAATCCAAATTCTTCTTCTTCATCCAAAAAGTGTAACTTCCTTTATCTGTTTTCTGCATATTAAGGCAGGGAGCAGTTGCTCATCTGGGAATCTCCAATGAGGTGGAATCACCCTTGGGCCCATCAGTGAACACTTGCTTGGGGATCACTAGTGGCCACAAGATGATACTTGAAATATCCATTATAGTACTCATGACCTACCTCATAATTCTTATATTGTTGAAGGCAGTTGAAGGAGCAGGGGATGGAGACACACAGCCCCTCCTGCATGGTCACTGTCTGCTGGACATGAATACCATATTCTGTATTTTGAGAAATGGTTCCTGTGAAGGAGAGAGAGAGAATGGGAGTGGGGGGGAGGGGGGGGGAAGAGAGACAGAGAACTCAAGCTAGGATTTCTCCTGTTCCCCCCAGCATGCTCCTCAACCTTTCCAGGGCCAGTTTCCCCCAACATCTTCCTTCTCCCTCCAAGTACCTTCAACCCTGGCTCTGTCCCTCCTTACCTCTCCAGAGAAGAGATGGCAGCAGCAGCAGCAGCAGCAGCAAGAGGTCCATGGTGAGATCCTGGGCTCAGGAGAGGCCAGAGCTGAGTCCTTGGGCAGAATCAGATCCATGGAAGAAGGAACAGGGAGCTAGGGCAAAGAGGAAGAAAGGAACAGGAATAGGAGGGGTGGGGAGCAATGGAAATAGGAGTTCTCAGATCACTGAGCCTGGTCTCAGGGACCTCTAGCTTCATGGGAGGAAAGACAGATTGGAGGAGGAGGGGAGCTGAGGGGAAGCCACCAGCGTGGAGGTGGTCAGCATGCCCTCCTCTCCTTGGCATCCTGTGGCCAGTGGCCTGCTGACCCACAGTCTGAAAGGAGTCCTTCCCCAGGGAAGAGGGAGTGTAAGGAACCAGACATGGAAAGGAGACCCTTTCCTACCCTTTCCCTGTCCCACCACGAGTTCTCCAGTGTGACATGTTCCCTCCGTAGGATGTCTCCTATAAGCCAACCCTTTCTCCACAATATTTTCTTGATAATTTTCCTGACTCCTGAGTAGGTCCCTAAGGTACCATCTGTGAGCAACTGAAATTAGCTTTGGACGCCCCAAACAGGACATCCCTCCCCCAGTGCAACTGGCTCTCCCGAAACCATCTGGCAAGGAGGCCTGGGGAGCCCAAGCCCCACTCAGTGGGGATAAACTCATGCAAACGCCAGCTTCTTCTACCCAGCCCCCAGCCCTGGGGCAGCCAGGGAATTAGCTTTGTGTTTGCAAGGGCACCGCAGCCTGAGGGTCTAGTGAGAAAGAAGGGTTTATATTTAGGAACAGGGTAATGAAAGGGGGACTGACAGTGAAAGGAGAGCAAGTAGAGAAGACATAATAAAAGAAGTTAGACGTAGTGAGAGACGCTAGAGATTCTGGGGGGTCGCAATGTATGGAAAGAAAGGGGGGGTCGCTACGATGAAGCGGGGGTCACTACAGAGAGAGAAGTTAGAAGAGGGGGATGCTACAGGAATGCTACAGAGACGGAGAAAGGAGTGGAGCAGTGAAAGGAGAGGGGAAGCTATGGAGAAAGTGAAAATACACTCAGGTCTATTTCTCTTTGTGTTTAATTCTGAGTTTGTTGCCTATAAATAAACCCTGCTTTGTTTATTTAAAAGAAAGGCTTCTGCTTATAAGTCTGAGAGGCAGTGGGGGAAGGGACAGGCCCTTACAAATTGGGTCCCCTGGGGCTTAATGAATCTGGGGAATTTTTAAACCCCCAGGCAGATAGGCCCTTGCAGACTGGCTTAGGCAGCTAATAGCCAGCTATAGCTTTACCAACTAGCAGCTGACGATTTCAGAAAAACCGGGAAAGACGTGTATGAACTGATGCATAGTGAAGTGAGCAGAACCAAGAGTACATTGTACACAGTGACAGCAATATTGTTTGATGAAGAATTGTGAATGAACTTAACAATTGTCAGCAATGCAATGATCCAAGACAATCCCAAAGGACTAATGGTGAAGCATACTATCCACCTCCAAAGCAAGAATTATATTGTTTGAATACAGAATGGAAGGGGGCAGCTAGGTGGCACAGTGGATAAAGCACTGGCTCTGGATTCAGGAGTACCTGAGTTCCAATTCGGCTCAGACACTTGACACTTACTAGCTGTGTGACCCTGGGCAAGTCACTTAACCCCCATTGCCCTGCAAAAAACAAAACAAAACAGAATGAAGCATGCTATTTTTCACCTTCATTCTTCCATTTTTTAATCTAAGTTTTCTTGTACAAAATGAATAATATGGTAATGTTTTGTAAAATTGCCCATGTATCACTTGTATCTGATTGCTTACCACTTCATGGAGGGTAGAGGAGAAGGAGGGAAGGAGGGATAGAATTGAGAACTCAAAACTTTAAATTAAAATGTTTATTATAAAAAGTCTGACAATATATTCAATATTCTGCCCCTGTGGACCCACACCTCTGAATAGGAGAGGGGATGGGGAGAATATATCTTCTTATATCTCTTCTCTTGGGCCATTATTGGTCTTTCTAACTTTACAATATTCAACTATAGTTATTTTGTGTTTGCTGATCTTTTTATTTACATTGTTGTCATCATTATGCATGTTGTTTTTCCAGGCCCTGCTAACTTCACTTTGTATCAGCTCATTTAAGTCTTTACATGCTTCTGTATTTTCATCATCTTGAATATTCCTTGTAGCATAGTAATATTCCATTGCATTCATGGACCACTTTCTGTTTAGCCTTTTCCCAATTGATGGGCATCTTCCTTGTTTCCAGTGAGATTTGTTGAAGCCTATGAGTGATTGCAGAGAGGAATTTTATTTGTCAAGGTCTCAGATGGATAGGGAGGGCTGCCATGTGCACGCTCCCTATAGCCTTCTGATCTTCCCCAATACTTCCAGAAGGGCATATTGCCCCTGAAGCAATGCACTTCACATTGACACAAGTGCCAGAAATCCATGTGAGGGTTGTAGGATGTCTTTGGTAGCAATGCAGTTTGAGTCTCTACTGCTCCAGCTTATACAATGAAAAAGCTCAATTTTTGACATAGCTCCTTTAAAAAAAAAACCTAATCTGTTTTGGGGATAACCTGGAAGCCTCCCCAGTAAGATGGATGTAAAACAAGGATGCCTCCTGTCACCAATATTATTCAGTATTGTATTGGAAGCCCTAGCAATGGCAATAAAAGAAGAAAAGAAATAGAAGGAATCAAAATAGGGAATGATGCAATAAAACTGTCTCTTTTTTGCAAATGATATGATGATATACTTGGAAAATCCTAAAGATTCAACTAAAAAGTTAATTGAAATGATTAATAATTTCAGCAAAATAGCAGGATATAAAGTAAACCCACATAAATTATCATCATTCCTATATATTACCAAAAGGATCCTGGAGGAAGAGATAGCTAAAGATACCCCATTTAAATAATTCTAGATAGTATAAAATACGTGGGAATACACCTACCAAAACAAATCCAGGATCTATATGAACAAAAGTATAAAAAAACTTTGTGCACAAATAGTCAGAGTTATATAAATGGAGAAATATTATTTTTCGTTGGCAGGCAGGGCCAATATAACTAAAATTACAATTTTACAAAAATTAATCTATATATTCAATGCTGTCCTAAATGACCAAAAATATTTTATTGAGCTAGAAAAAATTAATAAGAAAATTCATTTGGAAGAATAAATATATCAAAGAAAACTAATGGAAAAACTTTAAAGGAAATAGACTTAGCAGTATCATATATTTTTTTTTTTGGCGGGGCAGTGGGGGTTAAGTGACTTGCCCAGGGTCACACAGCTAGTAAGTGTCAAGTGTTTGAGGTCAGTTTTGAACTCAGTTCCTCCTGAATCCAGGGCTGGCACTTTATCTACTGTGCCACCTAGCTGCCCCCTTAAAGGGATATATTACAAGAAAATCTGAAGAACATGAAACATATTACCCATCAGACTTATGGATAGATGAACAATTTATGAACAAATAAAAGATAGAGAGTATTGTGAGATGTAAGATGGATAGTTTTGATTACATTAAATTAAAAAGGTTTTGAACAAATAAAACAAATGTCACCAAGGTCAGAAGGAAAGCAGAAAACTGGGAAAAAAATTTATGTACAGTTCCTCAGATAGAGATCTCATATTTCAAATACATAAAGAACTTTGCCAAATCTAATGTCAGTCATTCCCCAACTGATAAATGGTCAAAGGATATAAACATGTAGGTTTTTTCTTTCTTTTTTTTTTTGGTGGGGCAATGAGGGTTAAGTGACTTGCCCAGGATCACACAGCTAGTCAAGTGTGTGAGGCTGGATTTGAACTCATGTCCTCCTAAATCCAAGGCTGGTGCTCTATTCATTGTGCCACCTAGCCTCCCCCTAAACATGCAGTTTTCTGATGAAGAAAGCAGAACAATTTGTAGTCATATAAAATGCTCTAAATCATATTGATAAGAGAAATGCAAATTAAAACAGCCTTGAGATGTCATTTTATGCCTATGAGATTGGCTAAAATGATAGAAAGGGGGGCAGCTAGATGGCGCAGTGGATAAAGCACCGGCCCTGGATTCAGGAGTACCTGAGTTCAAATTCGGCCTCAGACACTTAACACTTACTAGCTGTGTGACCCTGGGCAAGTCACTTAACCCCAACTGCCTCACCAAAAAAAATTTTTTTTAAATGATAGAAAGGGAAAGTGACAAATGTTGGAGGGGATGTGGACAAATTGGGACCTCAATTCATTGTTGGTGGATCTGTGAGCTGATCTAATCATTTTGGAGAGAGATCTGGAATTATGCCCAAAGAGTTATTACATTTCCTATACCTTTTGTCCCAGCAATACCACTCTTAGGTCTGTTTCTCAAGATGATTAGGGAAAAAGGAAAAGAACTTAGTTGTTCTAAAATATTTATGGCAGCTCTCTTTGTCATGGCAAAGAACTGGAAATTGCTGGGATGCCTGTCAGTTGGGGAGTGGCTAAACAAATTGTGGTATGTGTTCTTGATTGAATATTACTTTTCTATAAGAAATTATGAGCTCAAAAAAAAAGAAAGAAAAGAAATAATGAGCTCAATGGATTTAGAAAATAATCTAAAGACCTCCACAAAATAAGGAAGAGTACAATGAGCAGAACCAAAAGAATACTGTAGACAGTAACAGCAGTATTATTTTAATGACAACTTTGAGTAGCCAACTCAATCTATATTAAATACCTAAATTTACCACATAGATACTATGAAGGAAGATGCTTTTTGAATCCAGAAAAAGAAATGGCATATATTTTTGTCTAATGGTAGCCATCTTGAAGTTTGGTGGGTAAGGGAAGGGAAAAAAAGAGAAAGTTACATGATAACTTTGTTGTATATTTGAAAAGAATAGCAAATTGTACATAATGAATCTGTAAAAAAATCTATTTTTATTTATTTTTAAAAATATTTCCCAATTATGTGTAAATGGTTTTTTTTACATTCATTTAAAAAAATTACTTCCAAATTCTCTTCTCCCTTCCCTCTTCTTCCCACTCCTTAAGAAGGCCTGCAATTTGATATTGATTATATGTGTGAAGTCATGCAAAACATATTTCCATATTAGCCATTTTAACATTACTCCTAAGTAAGGCCCTCACTCTTCAAATGAAGATTTGAGGGTGCTGTGTTATTTAAGATTCTAAATGTGGATTCTAATCTGTTCCCCCAGTTTTAGGGGAAACTGACTAAAATCACTGATAAAACGAGTTTAGGTTTTTATGGGTTTATTGAAAAATAGAAAGAAAAAGATTGAGAACAGAATTCCAACAGCCTGGCATTCCTATCTTTCCTCAAATTTCCTGTGAAGTCCTCTGCCGCCACCACCACCAGCAAGTCAGGAACCCCAAAAAAGCGAGAGCTCTCCGCGCAGGCTCCCTTTCCTCCTTCCTGTCTCCTCCCAGAAAATAGGAGGCTCCTCAAGTTGATCGGCTAGTAGCCTTGATAGACAGCACCCATGAGCAAATGTCACTTCCTGACGCCAAGGAAAAGCCACATGGTCTTGCCCTCTGAGGCATTTTCCTCATGGCAGAGCTTTCCCACAGCAAGTCTCCAATAGGTGGTGTCATTCCAATCATTACAGTGCTAACTGATTAGCAAGAGAGAGCATACTTAGCTTGTGGACAGTCTTTTACAAGTGTTAATTGACTAGGGTACATGGACCTAGTTTTGGGACAATCTCTTCCATCATCATAATTGGTCTTTAGTCTTGATACATATTCAAGACTCAGTGGCCTTTGATTTAGGCATCTGTTGTTGAGTAATGATCCTTTGATGAGACGGCTTAAGGTACCTTTTTTTTTTTTTTTATCCTGCTGAGAAAAAGTCTTTTATACCAACTTTTAATATTTTTAACAAGAATGAAGGTTTGATTTTACCAATGGCTTTAAAAATTTATCATTATTACCCTATGATTTTATCGAGATTTTGTGGATATATTTTATTAAGTTGATAGTCTTTCTCATATTGAACCAATCTTAAAAGGCGTGTATAAAACCTCTTTTGCCATGATGAATAACTTTCTTATTGTATGACTAGAGTCTATTGGCTGACATTTTAGCTACTAGTTTTGCATTAGGGATTCAAATTGGTCTGTCATCTTCAAATAGCAAAATTGGTCTATCATTTTCTTTTCCAGTGTGATCTTTACCTGGTTTTAAATCAAGGGTTCATTTTAAAAGTGTAAGGGGCTAAAATTCTAGCTAGTCTGTCTAAAATAGCTAATGAGAGGTCGCCAATAAATTACAAGCTTTAGTAAGAGTTTAGACTTTTAAGCATTTATTAAGGAGAATAAGAATTTGGTGAAGAGAGAAAGGCCTAGATTCATCTATCTATCAAAGGGAGGGTGCATTTTTAGCTCCACTCTCCACCGGAGTCCTCACGAAAGAGAGAGAGAGGGCCAGCCTCGCCCCCTCTTCCTCCCACAAGCAAATGTTACTTCCTGATGCCAAAGAAAAGCCACATGTCTTGCCCTCAGGCACCTTCTCCTCATGGCAGAGCTTTCCTACAGTAAGTCTCCAGCAGGTGGCGTCATTCCAATCTTTACAAAAGGTATTTGCTATAAGTTTAATATTTCTTTTCTTTTCTTTTCTTTCTTTCTTTCTTTCTCTCTCTCTCTCTCTTTCTTTCTTTCTTTCTTTCTTTCTTTCTTTCTTTCTTTCTTTCTTTCTTTCTATCTTTCTTTCTTTCTTTTTTTGCAGGACAATGGGGGTTAAGTGACTTGCCCAGGGTCACACAGCTAGTAAGTGTTAAGTGTCTGAGGTCGTATTTGAACTCAGTTCCTCCTGAATTCAGGGTCAGTGCTCTATCCACTGCGCCACCTAGTTGCTCTGGTATTTGCTATAAGTTTGATTCTACTGTTTTAATATAAAATAAAAGCATAAAATCTTTACAAGTATACTGCTTACTACATGAAAGCAGAAAAATACATTTCTATTTTTAGCAGTCAGGAACAAAAATACAAACCACTAGTTTTACTACAGTGGTTTTATATTCCTATGGAGTTTCATTATGTCAGAAGAGCTGATATGCTTCCTTCCCTTTAAAAAGATAGACGTTTTCTTTAATCTTTCCTCTTAAGATGTTTTGTAGAACTCTTTAAAAAATAAACATTTTTATTTAAAGTTTTGAGTTCCAAATTCTCTCTCTCCTTCCCACCCTTCCCTTCCCCATCTCTGACATGGTAAGCAATGAGATATAGGTTATAGATATGCAATTATGTAAAACATTACCATATTAGTCATTTTGTATAGGAAAACATGAATAAAAGAAAAAAGTGAAAAATAGCCTGCTTCAGTCTGTGTTCAGTCAGTATCATTTCTTTCTTTGGAGGTGGATAGTATGGTTCATCAGTCGTTTGGGATCATTGTATGGCTGAGAATAGTTAAGTCATTCACAGTTCTTCATCAAACAATATTGCTGTAACTGTGCACAACATTCTCCTTTGTAGGACTCTTAGAATGCTCCATATAATCTTAGCTAGAAGATCCCCCCCCCAAAAAGAAGTATTTAATTTTTTCCAATTACATGTAAAGATAGTTTTCAACATTCATTTCTGTAAGATTTTGAGTTCCAAATTTTTCTACCTCATTCCCTTCCCTTCCCCCTCCCAAGACAGCAAGCAATCTGATATAGGTTATACATGTACAACCATGTTAAACATATTTCCACATTAGACATGTTATGAAAGAAGGATCATAACAAAAAAAGAAAAACCGGGGCAGCTAGGTGGCGCAGTGGATAGAGCACTGGCCTTGGAGTCAGGAGGACCTGAGTTCAAATTCAACCTCAGACACTTGATACATGCTAGCTGTGTGACCCTGGGCAAGTCACTTAACCCCAATTGCCTCACCAAAAAAAAAAAATGAAAGAAAGGAAGAAAGAAAAGAAAAGAAAAACCACGAGAAAGAAAAAAATTAAAAACAACAAAAGTGAAAATAATATGCCTCAATCTGTCTTCAGACTCCATAGTTATTTCTCTGGATGCAGATAGCATTTCCCATCATAAGTCTTTTGGAATTGTCTTGGTTAATTGCATTGCTCAGAAAAGCAAAGTCTATTGTAGTTGATCATCACACAACGTTGCTGCTGATGTATACAATGATCTGGTTCTGCTCACTTCACTCATTAGCCAGAAGATTTTAAGCAGGTTGTCATACTGCTGCAGAAGATCAATGGATATACAACTCTCTTTATGACTCCCAAGAAATTGTGTCCTTATTTATAAACATGATGGCAAAAGGATGGAGACAGAACCTTAAGCTTTCACAAATCTTGTACTGTTCAAATAGATTCTTTTTGTTTGTAATGGGAGACAAATTCTTTTATGTATAGTACATAATATTCAGTACCTAAATTATTGATGGGCCAGCAATTTTTTTTTTTTTTGCGGGGCAATGGGGGTTAAGTGACTTGCCCAGGGTCACACAGCTAGTAAGTGTCAAGTGTCTGAGGCCGGATTTGAACTCAGGTACTCCTGAATCCAGGGCCGGTGCTTTATCCACTGCGCCACCTAGCCGCCTCTGGACCAGTAATTTTTAACAAAATTTTTCATCAGAAAAGAACTGATTTATGAGTGAACAAACATGCAACTGATCAATGATCATAAAATCCAAACTATTTAACAAAGGGTAGCCCTGCTTCTAGGCTAGTCTCCTGATCCTCGTTCAAACAAAAATGGGGTCACCAAACCATACATAAAGATATCTATGGGTACATATTGATGTAGAAAGCTCTCTATTCATATTCCATATTTCTGTGACATGTTTATTTATTTTGATAAATATTTCTCAGTTGTGTTTGATCCAGACAACACTTGGGAGCGTTTCAAGTCTAATGCTGTCAGCAGTGTTTGCTATCTCTTCCTTACTTCCCTCCATGAATCTGACAATCCAACTAGACTGGCCTATTTTTTGTTCATTGTCCATGGCACTAAATTTCCCAACACTGAAACTTTTACTGATTGCAAATCAGTATGTATTTAGGAGGTATCTCTGGCTTCACTCTCTTCTATCAAGGCTAGCTATATCTCTCAGTCAAGTTTCTAGGGGTACCCTGAATGGTTGGGGGGTTCTATTCTCCTAATGTTAAGGCTCAAAACCAATTATGGTGTTTTCCTTCTATTCTTAGCTATTAGTTAGTTACTAAACTCCAGTTCCTTCCAACCAGTTAGCATCAATTAGGTTTTACAAAAGGTCATTTACTTTGAAGAAGTACAACAACCTGCCACTCTCCAACACCTTGGGGGCACATTCTCCTCTCAGACTGAATATGATTTCTACGTGGTATTGTTCCCACCAAGTTCAGATCCAAATGTGACATCACCACTCTATGAGTCCTTAACTCAGCCATCTTTGGGCTGGGTCATGAAAGTTGCTTCTTGGGGCATCACTGAGGGGCTGGCTACAAAATCTAACATGTTTTTGACTGCTGGCCCTTAGATGGCTCTTCTTCCTGACCTTTCAAAACTCACATTCCCCCATGGGGCACACCCCTTTGCTCCCATCTCCGGGGAGCCAGGGGGTCAGACCTCTCCTTTTCTATGGGGCAGAGTGACAGTGAATCCCAGAAAGTGAGGGAGAGGCACAGGCTTGAGATTTCTGGCTCCCCGGCTTCAGGGCACCTTGAACTGGCCTGGGTCTGTTGCTTCTGATTTCCCAGCTTCTAGCCCTCAGGGACTGGTGTCTAACTCCAGTCTCTCTGTTCTCATTTTTCCATCAGACAGTTAAATTTATCATCCACATTTATCTATTCTGAATCACTGGGTCTAATTTTAGGACAAAGAGAGAGGATGGCAGAGTTTTACTGTAGATTGACCTGGCCCATCCCCTCAGTGAGTCACTGGTTGTGTGCTTGCTTTGGAATCAAGGGGTGGGTGTGGGTGGGGAAAAGAGCCACATTTTCAACTGGTCTCTCTCCACTTCCTTTCTTTCCCTCAAGAGAAACTTTTTGCCAGGAGGTTTGAGGTGAGAGGAGGTAAAATGATGTGTCCAGATAAAGGCTCCTTGCATGTATGGACGGACCACCTCTCCCAGCCCAGGAAGCCCAGCAGGCAGTTATAGACAGGAAAAGACAGATAAAATCTTTAAAATGGCATTAATGGGTGATCCCTGAGTTATTGTCTATTGCCTGGGGAAAACAATGCCCCTACTCCTAAGAGGCTCTTAAAAGACTACAATTATGAAAGTCAGCTTAACCAGGTTTGAGCCAGTGCAGAGTTGGAGCAGCTCTGTAGAGTGTGACCAAAGAGGTCCAGCACTCTTTGACACATAGCTGCTTATTGCTGCTTAATCAGATGGAAGCACGTAGGGGGCGGGGAGGGAATCTCTCTATTTCCCTCCTTTGTCCATGATCTCTAACTTTGAGGTACTTGCCCAGCTGGAGATGCCCATCCAACAGTTCAAGAGAGTCAAAGGCAGATTTGAAGGATCAGACATAGACATAGATATAGACAAAGAGAAGCAGTAATTGAGTAGAACACAATGGGCTTCCACAGCTTAGATCAAATTTCTTGTAAGGTTTGGTGGGATCTGACTAAGAAGGAGAGACTTCATTCAATCTTATTATCAGTAACATTCTTCAAGAGACTGAAAACTTTCAAAATTAGGCATTTGGAAGAATAGGAGAGCTCTGAATCTCCCCAAGATATTGGTTATTAATAATCATTTCCCTCCCCCAGAATCACACATTTATTAGAAAAGAGGAGAGGTCAAAACTGATCTCAGACACTTCCTAGCTATTTGACCCTGGACAAACCACTTAACCTCGTTGTTGTACAATAATCCAAGTTCTTAAAAATCCGTATCCAGTGAAGGAATATATATAGGTGTTCTTAAAAATACCTCAGAAATCATTATATAATGACACCTCACCTGACACATGACTTAACAGGATCCTTTGGTAGGGGATGAATGATCATCTGTCAAGAATTGATTCGAGGGAATTCCTGCTCTTGGAGGGCTTGACCCACATAAACTTTGGGTTCCTTTCTAACTCTCTAAAGATGATGTGGGGAAAGTCGGAGTAGAATGAATTGAGGTTAAGATAGAGAGCTTGATTTGGTCAGAAGAACTTGAGGAGCAGCTAGGTGGCGCAGTGAATAAAGCACCAGCCCTGGAATCAGGAGGACCTGAGTTCAGATTTGGCCTCAGACACTTGACAGTTAATATCTGTATGACCTTGGGCAAGTCACTTAACCCTCATTGCCTTGGGGGGAAAAAAAAGAATTGGATCTCTTCAGAAATAAGAGGATAGGAGAAGATTGGATGAGACAAGGGGAGTTGTTTTTTCAGGTGTGATCTGGAGAGGAGGGCACCCTAGTCTTCTCAGGGAAGTAGGAGACAGGAGCATCTTCTGAGAGACTGGGGTCAGTCCCTGTGAGGAACGAGTTTCAGAGTTAATAAGAGAACAGAAGGATTCTAAGCATCATTCTGTCATGGGGGAAATAGGGTAGGGGTTTTGGGATAGGGGATTGGGGTTGGGGTAAGGGTCCTTAGGAATTCCTCTTTAAAGAATTACACCCGGGGCAGCTAGGTGGTGCAGTGGATAGAGCACCAGCCCTAGAGTCAGGAGTACCTGAGTTCAAATCTGGCCGCAGACACTTAACACTTACTGGCTGTGTGACCCTGGGCAAGTCACTTAACCCCAGTTGCCTAAAAAAGAAGAAGAAGAGAATTACACCCTCTTGCACACAAATCCAGTAGAATAAGATAATAGTTTATTTAGGGACTGGAGAAGGGAAACCAAGAGAGAAATCCTTGGACTTCTTCTCATGGGGAGAAGGCATGGCACAGAGTGAGATACCAATCTCCTTGAGCAGGAGACAGGCAGATACTTTTATAGAGGTCCGATGGTGGGCTGATGAGGTGATCGTCTGACTGTGGAAAGTTCCCCTGTTGAGGGAGGACCATCCCCCACTGGTGGTGGCTAGAGGAGTTGGGTGAGGGGTGGCTGCAGATCTCTCAATCCATCTCTCTGCTCCTCAGGCTACAAAGGCAGCAGTCATACCTAATCTTATCTCCCCAGGGGTGAGGGAGACTGGAATGAAGGGTGGTGGTCCCGGAGCTAACTCGGTCACAATCCAGTGCCACTTATCTCTTTAGGTGTGTTTGTCCTTTGGTTTAGTTTCTCAAAGAGAAGGTTCTTTGATGGACCCCAGAGGACTTCTGGGGTGCTCGGGGCCCATAACAATTCTAAGCCCCAATGAGTTGAGTGAGCAGGATTTTTAAATTCATGAGATCTGTTTTTCGTGACGCTCTGAAGCAATGCTGAGTATTTTGTCTTCTCCTTTTTGTCCTGTCTTGGTTCCCATGGTATACTGGGGCTGGGCATAGGTCCTTTCCCTCATTCATGGTCCCCTTGCATTCGTGGAAAACAAAACAGGTCACGCCTTCCCTTCCATCCCCCTTACTCTCTCAGGCAAAGATGAAGGGGAGACAGATGGCAGAGGTGGGAATCCTGAGGCCTGGTTTCTTACTGTTTACTGAGGTCACTCTGCTGGCCCTCAGGGAAAGTGGAGAATGGACCTGCTATGGGGTTGGGACATATCAAGGTATTTGGAACTATCAGAGTTTAAACGGAAGGACAGACATGCCTTGAGAAGTAAGAGATAAACCCATTAGGCATGGGTGCTACCTGATCAACGCCAGGGGACAGAGATAACTCCAGAAGTCAGGACCACCTCCCCTCATTCCAGTTTTCCCCACCCCCAAAGGGAACTTTCCACAGTCAGATGTTCACCCCATCTACCATATGTAAAAGCTTTGGCATTTCTTCTGTTCCAGGAGAAATGCTTTTAGAGCATCATGTGATCTCTAAGCCATTATCTCCCCTTGGGAGAAGTTTGACTTCTCTCTCAGTTCCTTTCTCTAGTGCCCAAATAAATGATTATTTTATTCTAATCGGCTTGTGTGCGTGAGAGTGTAATTCTTTAAAGAGGAACACTTTTTTTTTTTTTTTGGTGAGGCAATTGGGATTAAGTGACTTGCCCAAGGTCACACAGCTAGTAAGTGTTAAGTGTCTGAGGCCGGATTTGAACTCAGGTACTCCTGAATCCAGGGCTGGTGCTCTATTCACTGGGCCACCTAGCTGCCCCTAAAGAGGAATACCTAAGGACCCCCACCACCAATTTCCCCCCTGACGCAATTTATGAGCTTTGGTAGGCATCATTCCTGTCCTGGCCATGGAGTCTCTGATTTCTGAGGAATGGACCCTGTGGAGGGCTGGGAGTGATGATGAGACAGAGAAAAAGGGGAAAAAGACAGAGGCAATGACGAAGGCAGGAAGAGACACAGCGACATGGAAATAGAGGGACAGAGACAAAGAGACTCAGCCTTGAAGGCTATATAGCTAAGGGCAGAGGGGGAAGAAAGCAAGAGGAGAGAGATCGGGTCGAGCGCTGTGAGACTGAGCTAACACGTTACTTCTGCTTCCTGAATTTATAGAAATGAGGGAGATGGAAGAGGAAAGTACCTCCGACGTCCTTCTTCTCTTCTAAATCTGAGATGGCATAGGGACGCTGCAGGCTGAGCACATCCTTCGACCCTCCCCGCCCCCATGTGCCTTGGTCCTTCAGCTGCCCAACGTCACAAATCCCGATCCCACCTAGGGATCCCACCACTCCAGAGCGGCGCTGAGGAAACAAAATCAATGCGCAGCTGGAGAAAATGGGGGCCAAGGGGTGGGGTGTGTGTGTCTGTGTGTGTGTGTGTCTGTGTATCTGTGCACCAACGCCTCCAGTCTCGCCCTGTCTGTGGAGTCTGGCCCTACCCTTTCATCTGCACCCGCGTGTCCGGAGCCCGGAACAAGGCCAGATTAAAGGTGAAGTGGAAGGAACTGGAAGAAGAGGACGTGAAGGCTTCGGTGTGCCACGGACAGATAAGAGCAGCCACTTTCCTTTCCACATTCCTTTCACTCCGCAGCCAGCAAGAAACCACGGGGCTGCCAGGGACCAAGGCAGCAAGCAAGGACTGGGAGGCAGAAGCGCCACATTATGGGACCCAGGCTTCAGGACTAGAGCGCATCCATCTGGCTACTGCCCGAGGCTCTACTGCCTCCAACATGACTTAGAGGGCGTTAAGGAGCAAAGCGGTAACCAAACAAACAGTAAATCGAGGTGCAGCAGACCATGCCGAAAGAAAAGAGGAACCGGGGCGGAGTAAGGCAAACAAGAGAAACTCGAGGAAATGGCCTTCTGCCACTGTCTCCCACTTACCCAATCTACAGCTTGTTTGCACACAGTTCTTGTATATCTATAGTGTGAGCACCCTAAGTCCAAGGGGGTGTTCTCTGTTTCCCCAACAATGAGCACAGTGTCTGCCGCATAGTAGGGGCTTGGTGATCATTTATTGACCTCATCTCCTCAGGTCTCAGCATAGTGCCCAGCACATAGTAGGCACTTAATAAATGCTTCTTCAGTTGACTTGACTAACCTCAAACACTATCCAAAGAGAGCCTCCTTGCCCTGAATGCTTCCAAAGAGAGGTTGTGATTCTCTTCCACATCGCAGTTGCCCCACACCCACCCCAGTGACTCAGGCACTAATGTGATGCTTGCTTTATGGAAATGAACACCACCACCAAGGGATCCCTCACTGCCTCAGAAAGGGGGTGTCTCTGTGGGGGATTGAATTTTCTCACTTGAACGTCTTTCTAATGGTTCTTTTAAGGTGCTACTATTTGCTTGATTCCAGCTTTGTGCTTTTTGTCCATAACTTGGGAAATGATTGGGTTATTTTCTCTCCCATAGAAAGAAGGGGATTAAAAGTTTACAAATTTGTTATTGTTGTTATTGGTGTGTTCTTGCAAAACCAGTGAGTACCACCTGCACCAGCATAGGGCTGAAAGCCCTACAGCTCCCCCAGTATGGGAAGTCTTTGGAGAATAATGGCTAAGATGACTGGAGGTCTGCAAATGGATGGGGGATACAGATCTGGACCACATCAGGTCTCATCTATAAGGAAGCTGAAGGAGGAGGAAGCCAATGCTGCCTAGACTAACTGCAGCTCTAGCATCAGCCTGGCTTTCCTTCCAGCATAATCTATCCCAACCAGCCAATAGGCATTTATTAAATTCTTATTATTGCCAGGCACTGTGCAAAGTACTGGGGATACCAATACAGGAACAAAGAAAAACAGTTCCTGTCCTCAAGAAGCTTACATTCTTTTTTTTCCCTTTAGTCTTTGCTGTCAAGTTTACATTTTTTTGGTTACACAGTACAATCATTTTAAACATATTTCCAATTAATTATATTGTGAAAGAAAAATCAGAACAAAAGGGAAAAACCATGAGAAAGGAAAAAGAAAAAACAAAAGTTAAAATCATATGCCTAGGTCTGCATTCAGACTCCATGGCTCTTTCTCTAGATGTGGAGAGCATTTTCCATCATGAGTCTTTTGGAATTGCCTTGGATCATTGTGTTGCTGAAAAGAGCTAATCCAATCATAGTCAATTATCACACAATGTTGCTTTTACTGTGTTTAGTATTCTCCTGGTCCTCCTCACTTCACTCAGTATCAGTTCATGTAAGTCTTTCCAGGTTTTTCTGAAATCTGCCTGCTTATCATTTCTTATAGCACAATAGTATTCCATTATATTCATATGCTACAAGTTGATCAGCCTTTCCCCAGTTGATGGGTATTCCCTCAAGTTACAATTCTTTGCCACCCCCAAGAAGACCTGATATAGATATTTTTGTACATGTGGGTCCTTTTCCTTTTTTATGATATCTTTGGGATAGAGACCTAATAATGATATTGCCGGGTCAAAGGGTATGTACAGTTTTATAACCCTTTGGGCATAGTTCCAAATTGTTCTCCAGAATGGTTGGATCAGTCCACAACTCCAACAACAATGCATTAGTGTTCCATTTTCCTCACATCTTCTCTAACATTTATAATTTTTCTTTTTTTTTGTCAGTGACTTGCCATGGGTCACACAGCTAGTCAGTATCTGAGGGCAGATTTGAACTCAGGTCTTCTTGATTCTAGGCCTAGCACTCTATCCACTGAGCCACCTAGCTACCCCTAATTTTTCTCCACCACTCATTTATATGTAGATGGTGATTCTTGACCTTGTTTGTGTTCTAGACTCCTTTAGTAGTCTTATTAATGCTTTTTATTTTGGCAGGGCTATGTGGGTTAAGTGACTTGCCCAGGGTCACACAGCTAGTAAGTGTCAAGTGTCTGAGGCCAGATTTGAACTCAGGTACTCCTGAATCCAGGGCTGGTGCTTTATCCACTGTGCCAACTAGCTGCCCTCCTTTAGTAGTCTTGTAAATTCTAGGACCCCTTGTCAGAATACTCTTTCGAAATGACTAAAATGAAATAGGATTACAAAGGAAACCAATTCTATTGAAATAAAGTTGTAACCTTTTCTCCTTTAAGAACATGGTCCCCTGAAATCTATCTAGCATAAACCATCAGGAGTTCAAACTCTTGGAGTTTAAAAAATTGTGGAGGGGCAGCTAGGTGGCGCAGTGGATAGAGCACTGGCCCTGGAGTCAGGAGTACCTGAGTTCAAATCCGGCCTCAGACACTTAACATACTCACTAGCTGTGTGACCCTGGGCAAGTCACTTAACCCCAATTGCCTCACTAAAAAAAAATGTGGAACCCTGAACCCCAGACCTGTTTGGTGATTTTTGGGCCAGTGTCCATTCCCTAGTTATTGCCTCCCCTCCAGAGATGAGAATTTTGGAAATGGACTTCATTGTCGCCATAAGTTAGGGTAAGGTCTCTCACTGAGGGGACCAAGGCCTGAACCAGGAAGAACTGTCCAAAAGAGAGGTGTTACTCCTGTTCTCCTGCTTCTTTTTCTGGGAAGTGACAAACCCCTGAGGCAAGGCCCTAAAGGAGCAGAACTAGAAAGGCTGGTTTATTCTAGGATAAAGATGTAAGCTCTTTCGGAAAGAGCACAGCCTTAGCCAGTTTCCCAGATGGTAAAGATTACAGATGTCCCTCCATTATACAGCACTGAGCAGATTGAGCTGTTCACCACAAATTCTGTGTGTGAGTTTGTAAGTCATGAGGACTCTAAAGAGAGAGAAAGGACTTTAAAGTCCAATCATACCTACACTTGTGCCTAATCTTTCCATAGACATATGGGAATGAGCAGCCTCCAGGTTATGTATGTATGTAGGTGTGAGTGTGCAGTGTTTTGGGAACTACTGTTCTTATGATAACATTTTAATAATGCCTTTGCTGAGACCTCATTAAGTTTGTGAATGGGAATCAGTGTCAGGAGTTGCCACCCCAGGGGGAATATTTCTAGAATGTAAAAAGTAGTGGCAGCCACTCTCTGGGGACCTACTCTAAGAGTGAAAGTGCATGTTGGGGAAGGAGTGCTAGGGAGTTGTTACACTAGAATAAGGACCTATAAAAGTAACATGACAGTGACTGCTAAAATTCCCTGGTAGTGAACGCAACCACCTTTGGCCCCTTCCTCTGCTTACTGTTTACAGAGAGCAATGGACATGACTAGACAATTACTTTATCAGGCAAGCAAGGTATAATATATTGTGTGACCACCAGATGGCACTTCAGCAACTCTATAGTAGCTTATTCCTCACCTCTTTCTTAAGTACCTTATTCTGTGCTGGTCAGTATCTGGTAGGCTCTAGATTTAATGGAAGGCTAGTGATATGAACTGAAATATGCCAAACACAGTCACTCGCTCCAACTTGTTGTGCAATCCCCCATTTTTCCATGGGCTGGCTTTCCCTTTCCACCCTTTAATTATAATCTTCTCCAGGGCGGAGCCAAGATGGCGGAGGAAAGGCAGTGAGAGGACATTGTGCATAATGACAGCAGTACTGTTCAATGAGTAATTGTGAATGACTTAACTACTCTCAGCAGTGCAATGATCCGAGACAATCCCAAGGAACTAATGAGGAAGCTTACTATGCATCCCTATAGAAAGAACTGATAAAAAGAACACTTATGGATTGTACATATATAACCTGGTTGTGATCTTGTGGAGGGGGGAGGAAAGGGAGGGAGGGAGAAAAATTTGGAACTCTAAATCTTATGAAAATGAATGTTGAAAACTACCTTTACATGTAAATGGAAAATAAAATAAATGTTTGTAGACCAAAAAAAATCATCTTCTCCAAACATAACATTCAATAACTCATTGTTAATATCCATACGCAATCATCATAGGAAACTGGAATAAATAGCAAAACAAGATTTTGAGATACTAGGCAGCAAGATCATTGCAGCTTGGGTTGGTTTATCTTGCTCCTCTTCCACCCACTTTTCCCTAGCCCTCTTAGTCATTCAAAAAATATTTATTGAATGACTACTATGACACAGTGGATAGAGTCGCCTGAGTTCAAATGTGGCCTCAGACAGTCCCCATGTGACCCTGGGCAAGTCACTTAATCCTGTTGGCCTCAGTTTCCTCATCTGTAAAATGAGCTGGAGAAGGAAATGGCCAAAAAATAGGATATTTGCCAAGAAAACCCCAAATGGGGCCACAAAGAGTCAGAAACAGTAAACAAAAACAACAAATGTACAAGGCACTGTCCTAAGCTCTGGGGATAGAAATAAAGGGAAAAGAGGGTCCCTGCCCTCAAGGAACTCATAGGCTAATGGAGGAGACAACATATAAACAAATATATACAAACAAGCTATATACAAGGTTAGTTGGAAATTATCAGCAGAGAGAAGGCACTGGAATTAAGGGGCTTTGGGAGAGGCCTCCTATAGAAGGTGGGATTTTAGCTGGAACTTGAAGGAATCCAGGGAAACCAAGAGGCAGAGATGAGGAGGAAGAGAATTCCAGGCATGGGGGACAGCCAGTAGAAAAACCCAGTAAGAGGAGATGGAATGTTTTGTTTAGCAAAGAGATCAGTGCCATTGCGTCACATAGTACATGGGAAGATGGAAAGGAGAAGAGTTGAATAGGTTTAGAATGAGCAGATTTCCCTGGCAAATGTTTTAAGGAAAATAGGAAAAAGAATGAACAGCTTGGATAGAGTTCTGCCTGATATTATTATGCTTGAAGAGAGCTATTACTTTAACTCTGATTCAGCCTGCTTCATGCCTCTGCCCTCAGTCTGTTCCTGCTCCATCAGCATGTTCCAAGATGATCAATGGATTCACAAAGAAGTCTCAGTTCTTGTCACTTGCACCACTCCAGGTCAGTGACCTTCCTGTTTCTAGCTTCTTTCTATCATGTCTTAAAGAACTGGAACATTTCATTCGGCAAGAGGCTTCTTTCTTCTTCCCTCTCAAGCCTTCGAAAACATTCTCATGTGGAAGTCCGTGTAAGAACAAAGGAAATAGAAACCTGAAAACAGTGTCATGTGTATGCTCACACAAATGTACTGGTTTCTGTGACGACTTTCTACAATCTCCCTTTATCTTGGTCCACCAGGGAGGCTGTGGACAGTCATCTAGGTTTTATATATGCACTGGATTCTTGTCACCAAAGAAGAAGCAAGGCTGTGTTATTTATAAGGTGGACCATGCTTCTTCTGAACACTCTCTGACTCATTGATGCTCTTTCTTTCTTTTTTTTTTTATTTTTTTATTTTTTTATTTTTTTATTTTTTTTAGTGAGGCAATTGGGGTTAAGTGACTTGCCCAGGGTCACACAGCTAGTAAGTGTTAAGTATCTGAGGTCGGATTTGAACTCAGGTACTCCTGACTCCAGGGCCTTTTCAACCCAATTTTACATTACCTTCACCTCACTTTTCCTTTCAAATCCTACAAAGCCCCAGAAAACTATACTACTGGGTAGAGGTATGGGAACTGAATGGGGGCAGTGTGGCACAATGGGCAGAGAGCTGTTCTTTAAGCCAGGAAGAACTAGGTCCAGGGATCATCTGTGATACATCCTGGCCTTATTTTTGTTTTGTTTTTTTTTTTTAGTGAGGCAATTGGGGTTAAGTGACTTGCCCAGGGTCACACAGCTAGTAAGTGTTAAGTGTCTGAGGCTGGATTTGAACTCAAGTCCTCCTGACTCCAGGGCCGCTGCTCTATCCACTGTGCCATCTAGCTGCCCCCATCCTGGCCTTATGACCTGGCACAAGACCTCTAACCCCTTAAGCCTCTAGGACCAGCTTCTCAAAGGAGAGGTTGGCAGAGGAGGTGCCAGTTTACAGTGATGCCAGAAGCTTCCTCACTTGGGAGTTCCTGTAGCAATGGAATCTCAGGCCCTCATCTGGAAGTGGATATTTCATGTCCACACGATCATCTGAACTGTGGCATGCTTAGAATGCTCTCCCCTTCTCTGCCCAAGAGCTACTTGGGGCCAGCTGTTCCAGGAAGTACTCCCCTAGTAGAGTGGAAGCTCCCTGAGGCAGGGATGGCATCATTTTCCTTTTATCCCCAGCACTTGATACAGTGGAGTGATGAATGAATTTTTCTTGAATAGTTTAATATCATGTATCAAAGTTATCTGCAAGTTATATTTTCTCCCCTCTACTAAGGGGGATCACTGGGATTGAGGCTACTAAGGGGGGGTCACTGTGAGAATGAGACCACTGAGGAGAGGGGAGAGATCCTGGACAAGCCCACTTTGGGCAGTGGGGTGTTCTCTATAGGCAGGGGCCAGGGGGCGGGGCTCATTGGGCTACCTTTAAAAAATATACTGTGATGTAATCTGGAATCTGGATGGGGATGTCTCCACAAGGAAATTTCCCATGCAGGGGAAAGATGAGGGGCTCTCAGGCCCAAGGCCTGACCCCACTTGTGATGCACAGGACCAGGGAGACCTTGAGGTGTTGCCTGGGTCTCAGTGTCCTCATCTGGAGCACGTGGGGTTCAGTTGAAATGGCTTCTGTGTCCCCTCCAGCTCTAACACCCTAATCTTAGAAAGCAATGCAGCGGGGGGCAGCTAGGTGGCGCAGTGGATAGAGCACCGGCCCTGGATTCAGGAGGACCTGAGTTCAAATCCGGCCTCAGACACTTAATATTTACTAGCTGTGTGACCCTGGGCAAGTCACTTAACCCCAATTGCCTTTAAAAAAAAAAAAGAAAGTAATGCATCTCTGCACCTTGGGTTTTAGAGAGTTTCAGGAGGGGGGCAGAGGTTAAGTTTGGGGTCCCAGGGCCAGGATGGGTCAGAGGTCCCATCATACCTAGGCTCTCTGTCCACTCAGCTGGGCCCATTCCAGAGGAGAGGGGATGCAGAGGTCACTGGTGGGGAGGGGGGAGGGGAGGTGGGTGCCCCCCCCCATAGACAGACTGAGGCCTCAGCTGGGTAGAGCAGATTTTATTTTCAAGCCTTAGTGCAAACTTCCACAAGCTTCCTGCCAGCCCCCTTCCTGAACCAAGACATAGGTGTCCGGGGGAGGGGCGGGAGGTGCCTGGGGGTCACTGGGGGCTCAGAGGTGGGGGAGGTGCCCCCACAGGCCCAGCAGCAATGCAGCACCCACCCCCCAGGCTGGCACTGGGCTGGCAGAAGCCCTGCTAGGGGAGTTCTGGTCCTCAGACTGCCCTTCTCCTTGGCAGGACTCAGTCACAGCGATGGGCCCAAAAGCCTGGGTATTTCCCAGCAGCCTGCAGCCAGTGAGGGCCTTGGGGGCACAGCCCTGGATGCTCATGTCACCTGAGATCCCTCCTGTCCTCAGAGACACATGGGAAGATCTCTCACTCTCCAAATGGGGACCCAGGAGTCCAGATCCCCCAGTCACCCCCTCCCATGGATCCAGGCTTCTTGACTTGACAGCTTCCACCCCAGATCCCCCAGCCCTCCTAATCCCTTTGGCCCCTGCTCTTTCTGGGCCCCAGGTGTGCTTATCCCCCAGCCCCAGTCCCAGCAAGAGCTGGGTGTGACCCTTACCTCCATTGAGCTTGAAAATTCCCTGGTAACAGCGGGAGGTACCTCTTGGGCAAAGGGAAAGGTCTGGGTTGGAACAGGATCCCAGGGCCACACATGTTGGACACTGAAGACCACCAGGGGCAGGGGCAGCTGTTTGGGGAGGGAGAGGATCAGGGGCTTGTTGAGTGATCAGGGGCCCCCACAGTCTCCCCTCGGCTCCCTCTGTCTCTGTCTCTGTCTCTGTCTCTGCACCTCTCTGGGTGCCCTCATCTTCATGGTGGTTGTGATGGAAAGAGCCCAGGTCACCTAATTCCTCATCTTGTCTCTGTTCCTCCACTAATCTGTGTGACTCCTCTCTGGGCAACAACAGCTCTGAGGCCAGAAGAAAAATCTGTTCATTGACTGTCTCAGGACTGTTGTGAGGATTCAGTAATGCTGTAGAATGGATGGGAGGTTCTTAGAACTTTATAGAACAGGGAATGTCAGAGCTGGGAGGATCCTTAGAATAGGGCATGTCAGAAATGGGAAGACCCTTAGAACAAGGAATGTCAGAGGTGAGCGAGGCCTTAAAAGAGGCAACATGGCCTGCATGAGCCGGAAAAGATATTAGAAATCATCCAGTTGAACACTGTCATTTCCTACATGGTGAAATCTAGGCCTAGGGAGGGGTGGGGCCTGGCCCGAACCGTCATGGCACCAGAGGCTGGGCTCCTGGGGTCTCTCCCAGGCCCCCTGTCCCTCAGGCCCTGGGTTACCTGAGGGAGATGGCTGCAGGATGGAAGCCGTGCTGTTGAGGTCATTGCACAGGTGGGAGGAGCAGACCCTGCTGTAGGAGAAGACAGTCACCCCCGGGGTCACCCCGATCCTGGTGGGGCCGGATGGAGCACTCCCAGATGCTATGCAGCCCTTACTGCTCACGAGCATGCCTCTGGTTCCTGGAGGAGAGAGGGGCATTGGTTTCGGGGGCTCGGGCCGCATGGGTCCCTGAGGAGCAGGGGGACTGGGTACTCCCAAAGTCCTGAGGGGCCACGGCCAGGACTACTGGGGCCCTTATGAGGTTAGGGTTTAGGGGCTGGTGCCCAGGATGTGGGGGTGTCTGAGGAGTTGGGATCCGGGGGTCTCCATGGGTGGGCTGGGACTCACCTGACTCTGTGAGCAGCACGGTCTCCTGACACACCTCCCCAGCCTCACAGGTGACTGTGCGGTCAGTTCTTAGATCCTGTGGCTCCTGCCTCATGTTTTTTCCTGAGAGTAATGTCACTCCCTTGTAACAAGTCAAGGTCCCAGCACGTGGACCTGTGGGAAATACCAGCCCCTCCCATTTCTGGACTGCTCTTACATCATCGACCAAATGCTTTTCTCACACCAACCCCGGGAGGGTGCCAGTCGGGGCTCCGCTATCCCCATTTCACAGATGAGGAAATGGATGCTCTTGTTTGGGTCACACAGGGAACGAGCAGCCGAGCCAAGATTCAAAGCCTGGGCATTTCCCCCTCCTCCCCCATCAGGTGCCAGCATCTCCCAGTGACTCTCCTAGAGAGCTCCAAGCCCTTGGGGATCATCGGGGTCAAAAAGACTGAAGGCTCACAGGGGAATCGGGAGAGTGATGTGGGGTCAGAGGGCAGGGGTCACATTGGGGCTCAGAGACCTTGGCTCCTGGATGTCTGACAGCTCTCCCTCAAGGTAATGGGACCGATTGACTGGGTCCCATTGAGCAGGTGGCAGCCATCTTGGGGGACACAGCCTTGAACCCTCAGAAGATGTAACAGATCCCCTATGGAGAAAGACAGAGAGGGGAAACTCAGCCAAGTGCTTGGGGTCTGGGGACCCAGGGACTCAGAGATGAATCATCTTGGGATCCTAGCCCCTTACCATGGGTAAACACCTGTTTGGGTCCCCAGACCCCAATATCTCTGGGGCCCAAGGTTCTGGGCCTCACCTCCCAAGAGCTGGAGGGTCCCACTGTAGCAGTGATGTGTACCCGAGGGGCAGGCGACCAGGTTGGCGTTTGAAGGACAGGATTGTTGAGATATGCAGACTGGGCACTGTAGGCCTCCTGGTGCTGGGGCATCTGGGAAAGGAGAGGGCATGGAGGAGGGGACAGGATGGGGGAGGGGTGGCAGTGAAGGGTGGGGAGGGGAGGCCCAGATCTCTGAGACTGGACCAGTCCCCTTGTTCTTCCTCTGTCTGCTCTCTCCATCTTTCTTCATTGCTCCCATCTGTCCCCTCTCCCTCCCCTCTCTCCCCTCTCCTTCCCTCCCCTCCACTCCCCTTCTCTCCTCTCCATCCCTCTACCTCTTTGGTTCCCAATACTCTTTCCTGCCTCCTCCAGCCCAGGGTACCTGTGGGTTTTGGAGTCCACAGGGGAACAGTGGTGTCGAGATCATTGCAGAGATCCAAGTGGCAGACTCTGGTGTAGGATGCGATGGTCACCCCGGGGGGTGCTCTGTGCTGGATGTCCTTAGTTTCCTGGGCTGGGGCCCTGGTGCAGCCCTGACTGGTAATTGCAGCTATCCTGTTCCCTGCAGGGGGAGGGGGGAGGGGAAGGGATTGCCAATGGGAGGCGATAGGGGCAGGCTGGTGGCCCTGGACACTAGAGTCCCCGGGGAGGTTGGTGGTGGGCTGGGGGAGTAGCAGAGGGTCCCAGAGACCCGTCCATATCCTCAAGTCCCTTACCCGACTCCAGAAGGATAAGGGTGTCCTGACATCCTTCTCCAGGCTGACAGGTCTCATTCAGTCTGACAGACCAGGTGATGGGGAAAGCTGATCTGTCATCTTCATGGATCAGGTAGCCCCGCTTACAGACCAGGGCCTTGGTCCCTGGGCAAAGAGCAGTTCACATTACATACTGTTCTTCCTGGTGACCTCAACCTCTCACATCCATAAAGACAGCATCAGAGCACCCCAAATCTAGAGCTAGAAGTGTCATCAGAGGCCATCTGGGGCAACCTCTCATTTTACAGGTGTGGAAACTGAGGCCCACAGAGGTGAAGTGCTTATCTCAGGATCACACCGTGAGGGAGACACAGCCAGGATTCAAATAGTTCCAGTAAGTGCAGGTTTTGGAGTCCTTGCTAGGCACCCGCTGAGAGCCCCCAAGCAAGGTCTTTTTAGAGCCCTGCCTGTTTGGCCCCTTTGACCCTTGGTCACTGAGCTTTGGCCATCCCCAAATCCTCTCCCTCTCACACACCTGAACATCAGGCTCTGAGGCTTCTCTCCAAGGTCCTGTTCCTATATCCCTCCCCCGGCCTTCTCACCCTGAAGGACTGAGGCATCCCGTCAGGAACCTAGAATCCTGATTCTCCAAGTCTTGCCTCCCACAAGAACCCATGTCCCGGGATTTCTAGCTCTGCACTTTTGGGCACCCCGAGGTGCAGCCCTCCTCTCCTTTTCCCCCACAAAAAGGACCACCATCTTCCCCCAGGATCCTGCGGTCTGGGTTCCTTGCTAGAGGACCCCAGGTGGCCTGTCCCCACCCCCCACCCCCCACCCCCACCAAGACATACAGGGAAGTATGAGGACCACTCTGAGGAGCCAGAAGAGCAGCAGGGGTCCCATGGTCTTGGAGCCTTGGTCCGTATGGGAACTGAAGGGTGTTTCTGTCACCTTCCAGGTGACTCAATTTCCCTTCTTATGCACCCCAGCTGACCAAACATCCGCCTCAAATCGGGGAAAGAAAACCCATGATTGCTTAACCTTTGGTACAAAGGAAAGGCGTGCCAGGGCACAGCCCCCTATCCCCCAGGCTTCTGGCTCCTTAGGAAATTTTCATCCCCCAACCCCCACACTCCTCAGAGACCCAGCCCCACCCCAGGGACTCAGGCCACCTGATTCCCTAGACCCTGCCCCATTGGGGGAGTCCACTGGGGTCCCTGTTCTTAGTTTCCTCATCAGGTGAGGACATCTATGTTCCAGGCTTGCCTCAGTCCCTAATCTGTCAATCACCTATGAAGACAGCCAGGAAAGGGAAGTTTCACAGCCTGACACTGACTTTGCCCCCAGCCCCACCTCCACCCCGTCTTTAACACAACCTTCTTCCTGCCTATCCCTCCTTCTCTCCCCATACTTTCTCCTCCTTTCCCCCAACTCTCTCTCCTTCCCTAGGTAGAGGTACAAGAATAACAGTTTTGAGGCAGAGAACTTTCCCAATTCCCTACTGGGTGCTGAGCACCGTGCTTAGGATACAAAGAAAGAAGGGAAGGGAGTGAATGACTGGACCCAGTACTTTCTACAAAGATTCTCTCATTTGGTCTTCACAACAGTCCTCTCTGTTTGCTTCCCTCTGCCCCCCTCCCCACCTCCCAGGACATGAATGTCCATCTCCCCCATCCCCAGTGGCCTTTGGTCCTTGCTCTGGACTTGAGTAGAGAGAGCTCCAAGGCTTCCTGGAAGAGGTCAAGCAGGGGCATTCTGGAAAAGATCTTAAGGGCAGAGGTCACAAAGAAGTAAAGAGGGGTAGGGTGGGGTGGGGGTCAGGGTGGGACATCAGCTGGGTTTTGAAAGGGGGGAAGGAGCAATGCTAAGGGTGATGACAGCTTCTTCACCCAAAGAGGCATCATTGAGGAGATCTGAACCCAAACTGTGCCTGCAAGAACAATGGGGATTTGTGCTGGTGAAATAATCTTAGAACGGCAAGGGATCTAAGAACCTAGAACCTAGAATGAGAGAGGTAGAAGAGATCTTAGAACACAGAATGCCATAACTCGGAGGAACGTCAGAACACGGGATGTTCAGCAGTCAGAGGGGGGAGGAGCCGGAGCTTAGAACAGAGAGTACTGGGCCCAGGAGACAGCTTAGGGACATGGGTGGGGGGGCTTCCATAGACAGTCCATTGTACTTGGAGTCAGAGTCATTAATGGCATCCAAATGTCAGCTTTGTGAACTCGGGCAAGCCCCCCCCCCCAGTCTCTCTAGCCTTCATTTCCCCATCTTTAAAACGAGGGAGTCTGATAAGATTATTTCTGCATCCCCTTCTAGCCCCGAATCTGTGACTCTAGAATCTAGTCCCATTTCCTCACTTTGCAGATGGTACCCCAGAGGGGAAGTATCTTGACTAGGGCTACACAATGAGTTCCTGACAGACCTAGGGTCGGGATTCAAGGTTTTGGAAACCCAACCCAGTTCTCCTTCTGTTATGCCAATGGCAGCCCCAATCTTACTCCCCAGGTTCAGGAGACCTGGATGAAAATTGTGAGGGTCTAGATAGACACCATCCTCAATCCTTCAAAAGATTTCTTTGTCTCTTGAATTGGGGATGAACTGGATAGAGCAACCTGAAACCCACTGAGATGCAGTATAACCTCCCAGGGATAGGAGAGGAGATCCCAGGGACATGGTGGACCTCCAATCCACATACTCACCAAGGTTGCAAGGATGTTGATTCCCTCAGCCCTTGTGCCACTATCCTTTCACATACCAGTCAAGGTCAAGGTGGTTCCCAGGACATAGAATAGTATGGGACGACTCAGATAGCAAATTCTAGTCATCTTGACTTGGCAGACTGAGGGCTTCTTCTGTCTCTGTCCCGACTCTGCCTATTATTTTTGAAGCCTCTTTTCTGATTTAGATTTTATTTTTCCAAATTACATGTAAAAACAAATTTTGACATCAATTTTTTAAAACTTTGTCTTCCAACTTCTCTTCCTCCCTCCCTCTCCATTCCCCAAGAACTCAAGCAATTCAATATAAGTTATACATGCAAAACATCGATATTTGATTCCTCTTTTCTTAACCCCACCTTACATTAGTTCACTTGAGATTATATTGTTTTAAATGTTCTGCAGAGAAAGCCAGAATAGCAGAATTGCAGAATGAGATGTCACTCCTTCCTGTACCTCCCATTTACCATGAATAACCTTTTCATGTTCACTGGAAGGAAATGAGCATTTATTTATTAAGCACATTCTATGTCCTGGGCATTGTGATAAGCACTTTGCAAAAATGATCTCATGTGATCCTTACAACAACCTTGTTGTTTTTTTTTTTAAGTATTTTATTATTTTCCAGTTACATGTAAGGATAGTTTTCAACATTTGTTTTCATAGGATTTTTAGTTCCAAATTTTTCTCCCATCCTCCCTTCCCTCTCCCCTCCCCAGGATGGAAAGCAATCTGATATAGGTTTTATATATATACCAACACATTAAACATATTTCTGCATTAGTCATATTGTGAAAGAAGAATCAGAGGACACAGGAAAAACCTCAAAAAAAAAAAAAAAGAAAAAGAAAAAACCAGCCCCAAAGCAGAAACAGTATGGCTCAATCTGCATTCAGAATCCACAGTTCTTTTTTTCTGAATGTGGAGAACATTGTCTTTCATGAGTTCTTTGAAATTGTTTTGCATCATTGCACTGCTAAGAAGAGCCAAGTCTATCACAGATGATCATCACAAAATGTTGCTGTTACTGTGTACAAAGTTCTCCTGGATCTGCTCCTCTCCTTCCAGGTTTCTCTGAAATCCTCCTGCTCATCGTTTCTTATAGCACAATAATATTCCATTACATTCATATACCACAACTTGTTCAGCCATCCCTCAATTGATGGACATTCCCACAATTTCCAATTCTTTGCCACCACAAAGAGAGCTGCTATAAATATTTTTGTGTATGTGGGTCCTTTTCCCTCTTTTATGATCTCTTTGGGATACAGACCTAGCAGTGGTATCACTGGATCAAAGGGTATGAACAGTCCCATAGCTCTTTGGGCATAGTCCCAAAATGCTCTCCAGTATGGTTGGATCAGTTCACAACTCCACCTACAATGTATTAGTGTTCCAATTTTTCCACAGCTTCTCCAACATTTATTATTTTCCTTTTTTCTCATGTTAGCCAATCTGATAGGTGTGAGGTGTGAGTTGTTTTAATGTGCATTTCTCTAGTCAATAATGATCTAGAGCATTTTTTTTCATATGGCAATAGATAGCTTCATTTTCTTCATCTTAAAACTGCCTGTTCACATCCCTTGACCATTTCTCAATTGGGGAATGACTTGCATTCTTATCAATTTGATTAAGTTACCTATATATTTTAGAAATGAGGCCTTTATCAGAAATACTGGCTGTAAAAATTGTTTCCCAGCTTTCTGCCTCCCTTCTAATTTTGGCTGCATTGCTTCTGTTTGTACAAAACCTTTTTTAATTTAATGTAATCAAAGTCATCCATCTTGCATTTCATAATATTCTCTGTCTCTTGCTTGGACATAAATTGTTTTCCTCTGTAAGGAATTAATTGTGATCTGGGGTTTTCCTAACTCTATCTTTGCTTCATTATGATCAGACTGAAAAAAATGTAAGTTGAAAAGCCTAAGAGAAGATGGGTGTGTACTTTAGGAGATAATTGATCAAACAAGAGGAACTCTGACCACAGGGAACATTTATTGAAACTAAGTAACTAATAGTTCCTCTAATGGCTTCCCCATGCCCACATGGGACTGGCCAGATTATAATGGGGACAGCCCATGCAGGTGTGCTGAGCCAATTGGAGACTCAGTATGGCTGAGAACCACCCCTTTCCTTCCAGTGGGAGAGTCAGTTACAGTTAGAGGGAGTTAGAAAAAAGACAGTTAGGGAGTTTTCTGAGGAGAGGGTTCTGAGAGAAATGGGGAAGGAAGAAGAACAGTTAGAGTTGCTGCTGGTGTTTGACCTTTGGACAAAACAGAAGAGACTACACAACTAATTCTCCTTAGAGCTACAGATTTCGGGTGTTGGTGAGTTTGTATTTTTGAGGCAAAGTTAGCTCTTTGGAGCTAGCTGGGCTGGAAGCAGGTTTGGGTGCCTGGGGCCTTTTTACCCCAGAGATTTATACATTGTTTCTAGTTCTATGTGGTAAAATAATGGAATTTGGCAGACTGATTGGGATGGGCCACACCTGGCCTGTCCTGAGTGATATGTGCTGCTGATGTCAGGAGGAGAAACCACTCTCCGATCCAGTTTGAAGGACCTCCCCTTTTGGGGGAGGGAGAGTAAACACTCGTTGAGGGGAGCACACTCTCCTTCTGGTGGTGTGAGCTGCAGGAGCGGGCATAAAGAGGTTCTTTCTTGGCAGTCTGTCCTATGGGTCCTGGCTGCAAAGCTGTTTCCCAATGAAGCTACAGACCCCAGGTGGTGAGTTAACATATGAGCCCTACTCTTTTGAATTAGCTGAACTGGAAGTGAGTTTGGGGATTGTATAGACTTAGGATAGAGTTAGGGGGATTATGCATATTTCTTTTTCCCTATTCCCTTGTCTTTGATTTTATTAATTTCACCTTCGCTGTTTATTTTATTCCCATTAATAAAACCTGATTCGTTTGTAGAAAAAAAATAGGTAATTTTCTAAAATTGATACTTCACATGGTGAGCTTCAGTTATCCAGAAAATTGGCATAAATGAAACACTTCAATTCTCTGAGACTTAATAAATGAAGTGTACAGCCTAATTTTTTAAAATCTTAAGTCCTATACTGCATTTGCCAATTTAACAAGGATAGTTTCTTTGATGATGTTCTTCAGCATTTGTATTTGAATAGCTGTTAAATTGAATAACAATAAAATTTATTTCTTTCAAAAAAAGAAATTGTATTGATATATTTCTAAAGTTATTCATTATGTGAAATTTAATTTATGCCAAAATTCAAGAATGTTTCAATATTACTAAAAATATTATTATTTTTTTAGTTAGTGGGAAGCATTTAATAAATGTAAACCCCTTGTATTATATTGTCCATTCATTTATAGAACTTTGGATTTTTACTTTATTATTGTCTTACATTATAACATGGCATTTGCATGTGGTTTCATGATAGAATGCTTTACATTTCATGGAGTGGCATCATCTGTTTACTTATAGTTTGATTTTTTTATAGTTTTCAACATTTTTTTGAAATAAGATTTGAGTTCCAAATGTTCCTCCCTCCCTCCCTTCCCTCTCCCCTCCCTGAGACAGAAAGCAATTTGATATAGGTTATTCATGTACAGTCACATTAAACATATTTCTGCATTAGTCATGTTGTGAAAGAAGAATCAGAACAAAAGACGAAAACCTCAAAAAAGTAGAAACAGTATGGTTCAATCTTTATTCAGATTCCACAGTTCTTTCTGGATGTGGAAAGCAATTACTAAAAATTATTAGCATATTAAGCCATATTAATAACCAAACCAATATGATTATAGCATGATACAGAAAAGGCCTTTGACAAAATATAGTACTAATATGTGGTTAGTGTTTTTTTGTTAATTTTTAAGAAGGAAGTATGGATGTGGAAAGCCCTTTTCTTTAATATAATCCAAAGAATTTTCCTTAAATCAAGAGTTAGCTTTATTTGTAATGGAGAAACACTGAAAGCTTTCCTCAAAAGATCAAGAGTGAAGCAATAGTACCATCATTATTATTATTATTTTTTAGTGAGGCAATTGGGGTTAAGTGACTTGCCCAGGGTCACACAGCTAGTAAGTGTTAAGTGTCTGAGGCTGGATTTGAACTCAGGTACTCCTGACTCCAGGGCCAGTGCTCTATCCACTGTGCCACCTAGCTGCTCCAAGTGTCCTTATTATTAATTGTCATAATACTAGAAATGCTAGTTATAGCCACAAAACAAGGAAAGGCTTATTAAGGGGCTGAGTATGGACAAAAAGGAGTAGAATTGCACCTCTTTGCTGACACAGTAACAATTTTCTTAGAAAACAACAAGGTTATCAGATCTAAAGAATCAGAAAAATATCAATTGCTCATGGATATGCCGAGCTAATATAATAAAAATGGCAATTCTACCTAAATTAATTTACTTATTCAGTGCCATACCAGACTACCTAAAAATTATTTTATAGAGTTAGAAAAAATAATAACAAAATTCATCTGGAAGAACAAAAAGTCAAGAATATAAAGGGAACTAATGAAAAAAAAACACACACAGGAAAGTGGGCTAGCTGTACTAAATGCGAAGCTATACTATAAAGCGGCAATCACCAAAACTATTTGGAACTGGCTAAGAAACAGAGTGGTGGATCATTGGAATAGTTTAGGCACAGGAGACACAGTAGCAAATGACTATAGTAATCTACTATTTGATAAACCCAAAGACTCCAACTTCTGGGATAGGAACTGTTAATATGAATATATGGGTCACCTGGATTTGATGGAGGTACCTTATAATCCAAAAGGAGTTTTATGAAACCCTGGATTAATAGGATTCATAGGAGCAAAATGTCCTTCAACTGAACTCCAAACTTAACCCAGATAGCTAGCAGATAAAAGACCCTACCTAGTGACTTCTTTTCCCTCAGGATAGTAAGTCCCTATCTTATGGAAGCATCTGAGCTTCCTCATCCTTGCCAAACCCTTTTTTGGAATCCTGTAGTCTTATCATGATGCTTCTGTATTTCCTCCATACTTGTTATAACTGCAATTGGTAAACTACTTTTTGCTTCTGGGTTGATTTCTGTATCATACTATTGAAACTGACAACGCCCTGTAATCAATAGACTAAAACCATATATACCCTCAGAAATGGGGAGTCCCCTGAGCTTCTCTCTTAGGAGGGAAGTCTCCACATGATCATGCTTGGTTAACTTTCCTCTTGGAACAATAAAATATTAAATTGATATTTATGTTTTTTCTGTCTGTCTCTGTTTTTGTAGGAGGACAGGTATTTTTTTTCTGTCTGTCTCTGATTTGTAGGAGAAATTAAACATTATTTCTCTGATCTGTTTGTAGGAGACAGGTAGATATATCATGTTCTCTGATCTGGTTCATTGTAGGAGATATAAGATGTAATTTCTCTGATCTGTTTGTAGGAGACAGGCAGATATATCATGTTCTCTGATCTGGTTCATTGTAGGAGATACGAGATGTTATAATTTCTCTGATCTGTTTATTAATTTATAGGAGAAATTAAACATTATTTCTCTGATCTGTTTGTAGGAGACAGGCAGATACAAAAACTATATTTTAATATTAAACAGGATCTAATGATCAGAGAGAAAGGGTAAAATCGAACTTTTCTAAGAGACCCCATCATCTGACCTGCCATGGCGAGGTCAGGAATAAAAAGGACCCAACCTTCCTCCTTCCTTCCAGAAGCCTCTTGTGAAACTGGGTACATCCCATCCACACTCACACACAGCTCCAAGCTAATTGACTGGTAGCTTTGATAGACAGTACCCACGAGCAAACATCACTTCCTGATGCCAAGGAAAAGCCACATGGCTTGCCCTCAGATGACTTCTCCTCATGGCGGAGCTTTCCTACAGTAACTCTCCGGCAGGTGGGATCACTCCAATCGTTACAGCCAGAATGTGGAAATATCCTCATTACATAGAAGCAGATATCATAATGGTATTCATTAATCTGAGATTCTTTGTGCCCATAAAGTCTGTCAGACGATGTTGGGCTAATACCAATAGGAGCTTCTACTGGTTTCTCTTCCTCAGGAGCACTAGTAGGTATAGGTTCACAAGCTGCTGCAGCTAGTGTTGGAGCGATGGATGTAGGGGTGGGAGACAAGGCAGGGGAAGGAGCTGCAGCTGGAACCACAGATGCTGCGGTAGATGAACTAACTGTAGTAGTGATAGCAGGATTTGATTGCTGAGTTGCAGCTGGTGATGGTGTTGATGTAGCTGTTGCTTTGGGTTTTGTCACCTTAACCACCACAAAGTTCTTCTCATCAATTTTGTATTCTTTGAGAGCAGCAGCATCCTTGAGGATTTTGCCTGCATAAATTAATTTTTGGCCTGCTACTGGAAAGCATCCTTTCCTTTTTCAGATTCAGTCTTCTCTTTCAGTGCCTTATCCTACTCCTCAGGGTCGATGTTGATCTTGAAGGTTTGTTGCTTGGAGGGTCTTCAGAGTAATCTGCATGTTATCGATGCCGCCTCCAGACTCCATGGTTGCTGTGGGCTCTGTCAGCCTCTCTGGCCCATTGGGAGGGAGGTTGAGGTGGCTGGTGGGGTTGGTCGAATTCACCCTGCTGGGCGGCCTTTCCCCCTGGCCTGGGCTGCTGCCGCTCCCACAGTTGCTTTCCCCGGGCATGATCGGCCGCAATCTCCTTCTCCCCAAGACACTGGGCCAGCTGGGAGTCCAGTCCATCCTCAGAAGCTGAGGGCAGGTCTGGGAGGCAGTGAGTGAATCCGCTAATTTATCAGAGCCTGGTCACCATCATCACGACTCGCTTCGACATCCCCCTTCCCCCTCCGGATGAAGTTGGGGGAGAGGATCCTCAATGCAATTTCTTTGCCAGAACTTTATATAATATTTTTGCATCAAAATTTATTAGTGATCTATAGTTCTCCTTCGCTGATTTATCCCCTCTGGATTTTGGACAAGTACTATAAATATCTCACAGAAAGAATTTATAAAACATAGGATTGTTTGTTCTTTAAATATTTGATAGAATTTACCGGGAATTTTTCCTTATGGAAGTTCATATATGTCAGGGGATTTTAAACTGAGTATATGAACTTGTTTTTGAGAAATATTTTGATAACTATATTTTAATAGAATTAATTTCCTTTACAAGTCTATGTATTTTATTTTATGTTAAAAAACCCAACACATTAGCCTGAGGTGTCCATAGACTTCATTAGATTTCCAAAAAGATCCCTCACCCACAAAAAAGTTCTAAACTCCTGATTTATGTCTTGTTTGTTTCTTTCTACGATTGTTATATCTCAGTTATCTATTTTCTTTTAAAGTAAATTGGATGTTCTGTCTGTAGTACCCATTTTGGCCTGTCTCCTTGAATTTGCACTTGCCAAATGCCAGAAACAATTATCCTAGTTTCAGGATAGTCTATGGGTCTTCTAAAACCATAACTTATGAGCCCTCATATATGTGTTTCCCTTCAAGAATCAGCCTGGGTGGGGCAGCTAGGTGGCGCAGTGGATAGGGCACTGGCCCTGGAATCAGGAGCACCTGAGTTCAAATCCGGCCTCAGACACCTAACATTTACTAGCTGTGTGACCCTGGGCAACTCACTTAACCTTCATCCCCCCACCCCCCACCACCAAAAAAAAGAATCAGCCTGAGGTCAAAATTAACTCAAAGTTACTGGAATGACATAGTAAGAATAGCAGCTACATAGCATCCCTTTCCCCCATTAACTTGAATTGTACTTTCCACAAATATGTGTGATATAAGTGTCAAGAGTGTGCATAAGGTTCACAAGGAGAGAAGCACATTTGTAGGGGACACAGATGGCCATGAGAACTCACAGATCAGGAACTGAAGAGTCCCAATGTCTTTTCTCTTTTTGTGGCATCCTCACAATGCTCCCCCACCCCCACTTCTCCCAACAGAGTATCTCTTGCTGACCTCTCAGGGCCTGCCCTCTATTGGACCCAGCCAATGATGAGGGAGAAGAGAGAAAATCTCTTTGCATTCTGGAAGAGTCGGGAAGGAAAAGGCAAAGAGAGTTCTCTTTTTGAGAGCTGTGTTTTTTCTTCCATGTCTGGCTCTTTCCTTAACAGCCAGGTATGATTGATCCCACAGTACTCACTAGTGGCAGGGCTACTCTGTCAGCTAACCACTGTCATCCAATGTCTTCTATATCTCATCAGATTGATTGAGGTACTTCTTCATACCTTGCTGTCAAGTGCTATAAAAACCCTCTAACACCTGCCTTAGGCATATTTTTGTAGTTAGTCATCCATTTCATTTGGGTTTTCAGTTTTGTTGCCAAATGTTTGGGCACCTGGACATTTTCTTAGCTTCTCCATTTGTTGTGAATTACCTCTTTTCTTGTTAGATTTTGTTAATTTGATTGACTTAGTATTTTTTAAAAGGTGAAATTACTAGTTCAATTACTTTAAAATGTTTTTTATTCTGTTTTCTGTGCCATAGAACTTTTTTTAATGCTTCAATCTGTATTCAGACACCATCAGTTCTCTCTCTATAGATGGACTGCACTTTTCATAAGACCTTCAGAATTGTCTTGGATCATTGCATTGCTGAAAATAACCAAGTCATTCACAGCAGATCATCTTAAAGTATTGCTGTTATTTTGTATACAGTACATTTCACCTTGCATCAGCTCATATGGGTCTTTCCAGGTTTTTCTGATAGTGTCCTGCTCATCATTTTTTTTTATAATAAACTACATTTACAAACAAAATATGTGTCTAATATAGAATAAGACTTCCCACCTGTAGTGTTCAAATTGGGGGAGGGGCTCCCATGTGTAAGATTTAATGGGGTCATCCCCTGTAACACTGATACAGGGCTACCATATTTTCGTGTGTGAGGCAATTGGGGTTAAGCGACTTGCCCAGGGTCACACAGCTAGTAAGTGTCAAGTGTCTGAGGCTAAATTTGAACTCAGGTCCCCCTGAATACAGGGCTGGTGCTTTATCCACTGTGCCACCTAGCTGCCCAGGGGGCTACCACATTTAAGGTAGGCACATTGAATGGGGATGCTCTCACTTGTATGTTTGGGGAGAGGCATGGCTCTCTATTAGTAATAGTATCAATAATAATAACAGTAATGATATTGCTAGGTCAAAGAGTATGCATGGTTTTATAGCCATTTGACAATACTTCCAAATTCCTCTACAGATTGGTTGAATCAGTTCATAACTCCACCACTGCATTAATGTCTCATTTCCCCACATCCCCTACAACATTTGTCATTTTTCTCTTCTGTCCTATTAGGCAATCTAGTAGGTATGAAGTAGTAGCCAGAATTGTGTTGATTTGCATCTTTCCAATCAATAGTGAGTTAGAGCATTTTTATATGGCTATAGATAGTTTTGATTACTCCATGTGAAAACTATATCTCTTGATGATTTATCAACTGGGGAATGGCTCTTATTTTTATAAATTTGACTCAGTTCTCTATGTTTGAGAAGTGAGGCCTTTATCAGAGAAACTTGCTTCAAAAAATATGGAAAAATATGGACTCCAGGCCCAGCTTTCTATCCACTGGGTCACTTAGTTACCTATGTATATATGTATGTGAGCATGCATACAGAACCTTAGACCTGGTAGAGGGAAGGCTTGGAAGAAAAGAGAGTCAGGGCCAGAACTGAGGCCCCTTGATGAGCGGGAGCCCCCAGGCCCCTGCACCCAGAGGGCCCCTCATCATTACAGAAATGTTGAGGACTGTTGGCACTCCATTCCTTGTTTAGGGCATGTGAAGGCATTTCTTCCACCCACTGGATGGAATTGGAGGGTGGCCAACCATTGGACAGTGACGTATCAGCCAGCTCCTCAGACACAGTTTCTGCAGGGCCATTGTCAGCAGAGCAGTCTCTGACAGTTGAGAAAGGAGAAAGAACCTCTCTTCTGAGAGGGAATCCCTCTCCTCTCCTTCCTTTATGCCCCTTCCAGAGGGAGGGGCTGGGGGAGGAGAAGGAGGAAGAGGATTTCTCTCTCCCCCTCCCCCTTCCTCCATTTACAATGACACCTCCCACCTCTTCAATAAAGGGGAGAAACTATTAAAGGCATCTTTGGGGAGATGGGAGGACAGAGTGGTATCGAGGGCTGCAAGAGATGGGAAGAGAAGAGATAACATGTACAGTGATACGTAAACCTTAAGTGTCAGCTATTGTTATTGACAGGCTGTACCAAGGACTGAACTCAGGAGTTAATAAAAGGTGAACCAAAGTATCAGGAGGCCATCCCCCTAGAGAGAGAGGGAGAGAGACAGAGACAGAGACACTGAGAAAGAGAGACAGAAAGAAAGAGAGAGAGAGAGACAGAGACAGAGACACTGACAGAGAGAGACAGAGAGAGAGACAGAGACAGAGACACTGACAGAGAGAGACAAAGACAGACAGAAAGAGAGAAAGAGAGAGAGACAGAGACAGAGACACTGACAGAGAGAGACAAAGACAGACAGAAAGAGAGAGACAGAGAGAGAGACAGAGACAGAGAAAGAGAGAGATAGAGATACTGACAGAGAGGTAGAGACAAAGAGTAACAGAGAAAGAGACAGAGTCACAGAAAAAGATAGAGACAGAAAGAGACAGAGACACAGAAAGAGACAAAGAGAAAGGAAAGGGAGGGGGAGAGAAAGATAACTTTTTTTTTTTTTTGCTGGGCAATGGGGGTTAAGTGACTTGCCCAGGGTCACACAGCTAGTAAGTCAAGTGTCTAAGGCCGGATTTGAACTCAGGTACTCCTAAATCCAAGGCCGGTGTTTTATCCACTGCGCCACCTAGCCGCCCCAAAAGATAACTTTTTAAAGAGAATACATGTAATACAAAACTCTCTTTTGAGACTGACTCCAGACACATGGAGAAAAATAGAAAGATTTTGAAAACTGCAGAGGTGTAGGGGATGCCGCTTCCTTAGTAGGTCCCTTATTCCAAGCTTGACTCTCTAAGACTTCAGAGAATTTTTTCTTGGGTAAAAGTAGAGTCTTGGGGGCAGCTAGGTGGCACAGTGGATAAAGCACTGGTCTTGGATTCAGTAGGACCTGAGTTCAAATCCAGATTCAGACACTTGACACTTACTAGCTGTGTGACCCTGGGCAAGTCATTTAACCCCAATTGCCCCACAAAAAAAAAAAAGAGTAGAGTCTCTCTCTCTCTCTCTCTCTCTCTCTCTCTCTCAATTAAATAAGCAGAGTCAGCATTGGAAGTAAGAGCTGGCAATTTGAGAAGGTTCTGATCCCATAAAGGGAGAAGACCCCTGGCATGAAGACAGAGGCCATAGGCAGGCAGCCTGGAACCAGGACTAATGCAAGGTTCCCTGGGAAGAAGGTGTGATGAAACCTTCCATCCAATGGATGGAAGTATAGGACAGCTAGACCTTAGCTACCTGGAAGGTCAGTCATGGCCCTGGTGGTCTTTAAAAAGTGAGACTGCAGGTCTGCACTCACTCTGCAAAGACATTAGAGTCACCTCTGGCAGTGGAGAAGAGAGGAACACCCAGCTCTTAGAAAGGAATTACTCTTTTCCCTTTAACCTGCCCAGAATGCAGGAAAATGGGCATGGGTGTGGGGCAGATTTCTCTCTCCTACCTCCCCACCCTTTGTATGAGACCATTGGGGGGGGCACTGTGAGGATGAGACCACTGAGGAGCGGGGAGAGATCCTGGACAAGCCCACTTTGGGCAGTGGGGTGTTCTCTATAACCAGGAGTCAGGCAACTCATTGGGCTAGCTGTAAAAATATATACTGTCGGGGGCAGCTAGGTGGTGAAGCAGATAAAGCACTGACCCTGGATTCAGGAGGACCTGAGTTCAGATCTGAACTCAGATACTTGATACTTACTAGCTGTGTGACCCTGGGCAAGTCACTTAACCCTCATTGTCCCACCAATATATATATATATATATATATATATATATATGGAATCTGGAATCTGGATGGGGATGTCTCCACAAGGACATTTCCCATGCAGGGGAAAGATGAGGGGCTCTCAGGCCCAAGGCCTGACCCCACTTGTGATACACAGGACCAGGGAGACCTTGGGGTGTTGCCTGGGTCTCAGTTTCCTCATCTGGAGCACGTGGGGTTCAGATGAAACAGCTTCTGTGTCCCCTCCAGCTCCAGCACCCTAATCTTAGAAAAAAATGCATCTCTGCACCTTGGGGGTTTAGAGAGGTTTCAGGAGGGGGACAGAGGTTAAGTTCAGGGTCCCAGGGCCAGGATGGGTCAGAGGTCCCATCGTACCTAGGCTCCCTGTCCACTCAGCTGGGCCCATTCCAGAGGAGAGGGGATGCAGAGGTCACTGGTGGGGAGGGGGGAGGGGAGGTGGGTGCCCCCCCCCATAGACAGACTGAGGCCTCAGCTGGGTAGAGCAGATTTTATTTTCAAGCCTTAGTGCAAACTTCCACAAGCTTCCTGCCAGCCCCCTTCCTGAACCAAGACATAGGTGTCCAGGGAAGGGGCAGGAAGTGCCTGGGGGTCACTGGGAGCTCAGAGGTGGGGGAGGTGCCCCCACAGGCCCAGCAGCAATGCAGCACCCACCCCCCAGGCTGGCACTGGGCTGGCAGAAGCCCTGCTAGGGGAGTTCTGGTCCTCAGACTGCCCTTCTCCTTGGCAGGACTCGGTCACCGAGATGGGCCCAAAAGCCTGGGCATTCTCCAGCAGCCTGCAGCCAGTGAGGGCTTTGGGGGCACAGCCCTGGATGCTCATGTCACCTGAGATCCCTCCTGTCCTCAGAGACACATGGGAAGATCTCTCACTCTCCAACTGGGGACCCAGGAGTCCAGATTCCCCAGCTCTGCCTCCCCCCAAGTACACAGGAGTCTGGATCCCCCAGCTATACCTCCCAGGGGCACAGGAGTCCAGATCCCCCAGTCACCCCCTCCCATGGATCCAGGCTTCTTGACTTGACAGCTTCCACCCCAGATCCCCCAGCCCTCCTAATTCCTTTGGCCCCTGCTCTTTCTGGGCCCCAGGTGTGCTAATCCCCCAGCCCCAGCAGGAGCTGGGTGTGACCCTCACCTCCATTGAGCTGGAAATTTCCCTGGTAACAGCGGGAGGTACCCTTTGGGCAAAGGGAAAGGTCTGGGTTGGAACAGGATCCCAGGGCCACACATGTTGGACACTGGAGACCACCAGGGGCAGGGGCAGCTGTTTGGGGAGGGAGAGGATCAGGGGCTTGTTGAGTGATCAGGGGCCCCCACAGTCTCCCCTCGGCTCCCTCTGTCTCTGTCTCTGTCTCTGTCTCTGCACCTCTCTGGGTGCCCTCATCTTCATGGTGGTTGTGATGGAAAGAGCCCAGGTCACCTAATTCCTCATCTTGTCTCTGTTCCTCCACTAATCTGTGTGACTCCTCTCTGGGCAACAACAGCTCTGAGGCCAGAAGAAAAATCTGTTCATTGGCTGTCTCAGGACTGTTGTGAGGATTTCAGTAATGCTGTAGAATGGATGGGACGTTCTTAAAACAGGGAATGTCAGAGCTGGGAGGATCCTTAGAACAGGGAATTGTCAGAACTGGGAGGACACTTAAAACAGGGAATGTCAGAGTGGGAAGGGACCCATAGAATAGGGGATGTCAGAGCTGGGAGGATCCTTAGAACAGGGAATTGTCAGAACTGGGAGGACACTTAAAACAGGGAATGTCAGAGTGGGAAGGGACCCATAGAATAGGGGATGTCAGAGCTGGGAGGATCCTTAGAACAGGGAATGTCAGAACTGGGAGTGGCCTTAGAACAGGGAATGTCACAGTGGAAAGGGACCCATAGAATAGGGGATGTCAGAGCTGGGAGGGTCCTTAGAACAGGAAATGTCAGAACTGGGAGTGGCCTTAGAACAGGGAATGTCACAGCAGAAAGGGACCCATAGAATAGGGGATGTCACAACTGGGAGGGTCCTTAGAACAGGGAATGTCAGAACTGGGAGTGGCCTTAGAACAGGGAATGTCACAGTGGAAAGGGACCCATAGAATAGGGGATGTCAGAGCTGGGAGGGTCCTTAGAACAGGAAATGTCATAGATGGGAGGGTCCTTAGAACAGGGAGTGTCACAGCCAGGAGTACCTTAGAGGTCAGAGCTGAAGGGGGTGAGGCCTTAAAAGAGGCAACATGGCCTGCATGAGCCGGAAATGATCTTAGAAATCCTCCAGTTGAACACTGTCATTTCCTACATGGTGAAATCTAGGCCTAGGGAGGGGCAGGGCCTGGCCCAAACTGTCAGGGCACCAGAGGCTGGGCTTCTGGGGTCTCTCCCAGGCCCCCTGTCCCTCAGGCCCTGGGTTACCTGAGGGAGATGGCTGCAGGATGGAAGCTGTGCTGTTGAGGTCATTGCACAGGTGGGAGGAGCAGACCCTGCTGTAGGAGAAGACAGTCACCCCCGGGGTCACCCCGATCCTGGTGGGGCCGGATGGAGCACTCCCAGATGCTATGCAGCCCTTACTGCTCACGAGCATGCCTCTGGTTCCTGGAGGAGAGAGGGGCATTGGTTTCGGGGGTTCGGGCCGCATGGGTCCCTGAGGAGCAGGGGGACTGGGTACTCCCAAAGTCCTGAGGGGCCACGGCCAGGACTACTGGGGCCCTTATGAGGTTAGGGTTTAGGGGCTGGTGCCCAGGATGTGGGGGTGTCTGAGGAGTTGGGATCCGGGGGTCTCCATGGGTGGGCTGGGACTCACCTGACTCTGTGAGCAGCACGGTCTCCTGACACACCTCCCCAGCCTCACAGGTGACTGTGCGGTCAGTTCTTAGATCCTGTGGCTCCTGCCTCATGTTTTTTCCTGAGAGTAATGTCACTCCCTTGTAACAAGTCAAGGTCCCAGCACGTGGACCTGTGGGAAATACCAGCCCCTCCCATTTCTGGACTGCTCTTACATCATCGACCAAATGCTTTTCTCACACCAACCCCGGGAGGGTGCCAGTCGGGGCTCCGCTATCCCCATTTCACAGATGCTCTTGTTTGAGGTCACACCGGGGACCCCCAGGCTTCATCCCTCGACCCCCACACTCCTCAGAGACCCAGCTACCCAGCCCCACCCTAGGGACTCAGGCCATCTGATTCCCTAGACCCTGCCCCATTGGCGGAGTCCATCCGGGTCCCTGTTCTTAGTTTCCTCATCAGGTGAGGACATCTATGCTCCAGACTTGCCTCAGTCCCTAATCTGTCAATCACCTATGAAGATAGCCAGGAGAGGGAAGTTTCACAGCCTGACACTGACTTTGCCCCCACCCCGACCCCAGCCCCACCTCCACCCCGTCTTTAACACAACCTTCTTCCTGCCTATCCCTCCTTCTCTCTCCATACTTCCTCCTCTTTTCCCCCAACTCTCTCTCCTTCCCTAGGTAGAGGTACAAGAATAGCAGTTTTGAGGCAGAGAACTTTCCCAATTCCCTACTGGGTGCTGAGCACCGTGCTTAGGATACAAAGAAAGAAGGGAAAGGATTGAAAGACTGGACCCAGTACTTTTTTTTTTTTTTGCGAGGCAATTGGGGTTAAGTGACTTGCCCAGGGTCACACAGCTAGTAAGTGTCAAGTGTCTGAGGCTGGATTTGAACTCAGGTCCTCCTGAATCCAGGGCCAGTGCTCTATCCACTGCATCACCTAGCTGCCCCTGGACCCAGTACTTTTTACAAAGACTCTCTCATTTGCTCTTCACAACAGTCCTGGGAAGAGGGGGCTAGTATTATCCCCATTTTATAGTTGAGGGTAACTCAGCTAGGAAGTGTCTGAGGTTGTATTTGAACTCAGATCTTCCTGACTCCAGGTTCAGGACTATCCACTGTAACACCAGCTGTCTCCAAAGTGTGTGTGTGTGTGTGTGTGTGTGTTTCCTCTCTTGAATGGAGACAAACACCCAGAGACACAAGCAAGCTTCCTACATGGCAAATGGAAGGTGATCTCAGAGGGAAGGGACAAGGAGCTCAGGATCCAGGACAGGCTTCTCACAAGAGGTGGGGTACTAGCTGAGTCTCAAAGTTTACCAAAGAAGTTGGTGACAGAAGTGAGGAGGGAGAGCCTTCTTTGCATGGCAGACAGACAGTGGCAAGGCAGCCAGGAGCCCAGTGTCCCTGGGTTGCAGGATGTGGAGAAGGGTGAGGTGTGGGAACCTGACCAGGGAGGAGGGCTCCAGGGAGTGGAGAACTTTCAGAGCCAAACAGAGGATGTTTATTTGCTCCTGCAGCCCCTAGGGAGCCACTGGGGTTGACTGAGGAGGGCGTGATATGATCAGACCTGTTCTTTAAGAAAATCACTTTGGTGACTGAATGCAGGGTGGATAGGAGTGGGGAGAGCCCAGAGACAGGTAATACCCTCCTGTCTTCCCACCCCAGGCTATCTCAATAATCCAGATGTAAGATGATGTGGGCAGGGATCAGGGTGGGGGCAGTAATGGAGTAGAAGAGGGGATTCTCAAGGTCGAAAGATTGGCCCTGGTGGCTGATTGGCTATGGGGAGATCTTCTCAGGTACCTCTCCAGGCACTTGATGTCTTAGGTCCTGGACCCTCCCCTCCAGCTCTCCTTTCCCTGGATGGACCAAGGCATCCTGCTTCCCCCTTCCCATCACTTACAGGTAACCATAAGCTGGACAGTTCTCTCTGTGCTCACTCTAGCCTTTGGGAATGTCACCTGGCAGGTAATATTGGTGCCATGATCCTGGGGCTGAGGGGTGAAGAGGAGTTTGGAGGTATTCAGCAGGGCAGAGCCCTTAGGGGAAAGGGCAGCGCCACTCCAGAGGTAGGTAAAGTGTTTCCCCTCTCTGCAGGTCCCAGGGACCAAACAGGTCAAGGTGACCTGGTGTCCAGACTCTAGGATCTCTGGAATGTGAACTTCTGGCTTCTGTGTTAGAGCTGGGAGAGGAGAGAGACAGTGAGCCAGGAGGCAGCTGGTGTATGCAGGTGACAGCCCTGGCATTTTCCCTCCAGTGACTCCAGGAGGTTATTTCCCAGGATGCCTACTCTAGCCCCCTGGCTCTGGACCTCCTTATCCATCTCTCCCCTTCCTCAGAGCCTGAGCCTATCACCCCAGTCTCAGCTTCTGTGTGCTCTCTCAGAGGTCCCCACCAGGTGTCCATTCAGCTGATGGCTTCAAGAGCATTTCCCCCAACTCCCTTGCCAGTCTGTCTTCCTGATGCCTCCACCAAGAGCCCCAGCTCTGTCCCTCTGTTCCCAGCATGCCCAGCCTTCCCCAGGTCCTGAGGTGCTCACTCCTGCCTGGGGTCATGTTTCTTCTCAGAAGGAGCTGGGGGAAGGATCCTGGGGCATGTGTAGAGTGTTCATTAGCACCTCCAATCCAGCCTGCTTGTGTGGGGTTGGGGATTCTGGGGCTACACAGCTGCACCTCCCAGTTCCCTCTGACTCACTCTGGACACAGAGTCTCACTGTGTAGTGCTGATTCCCCAGTGAGTTCCTGGCTTGGCAGGTGTATTCTCCACTGTTGTGGCTCCTCAGTTTGGACAGCTCCAGGTGCAGGACTCCAGGATCCGAGGCCTGGGTAGAATTCAGGATTTGGTTTCCATGGGCCCAGCTCAGTGCAGCAGGGGGCTTGCTTTGCGTGTAGCAGATGAGAGTCAGGGATTCACCCTCTAGGACCACCAAAGATGATGTATTTGCTGGGACTACTGGGTCTTGAGAGAGAAAGGGGAGAGAGTCCTGAGCCTTTCTCCTCCTGGGGCACAGATGAACTAAGCATTTCTCCTTCCCAACTTGCCCCTCTCCCCAACAAACTCCAACTGTCTTGTGCAAACATACCTATTCCATTTGCCCAGGAAATGCTGATCTTCATATTCCAAGGAGGGTCTGCAATGGAGGGATGAATGTGGGCTGGGGTACCAGGACCCATCTTCAGGGATGGGCTGAGATGAGTACCTTCAGTCTCAGAATCCCCAAGTATTCCTCCTCCCCATGTCCATATTGGATACCACCTATCCTCGTCCTCTCAGGATCCAGGCACCCAGTGTCCTCTACCCTGGCCAATCCTCTTCTACCCTTCTCCTCTAGGGGACTCTCAAGCATCCTTCTCCTCCCCTCTCCCGGAACTCACAGAAAACCCTGAGCTGGACTGTGGTCCTCGTGCTCACACTGGGCTCTTTGAATGTCACCTGACAGGTGAGGCTGGTGTCATGGTCCTGGGGCTGGGGGGTGAAGAGGAGTTGAGAGGAGTGGAGATCTTGGGAGGCAAGTCTAGAAGGTGAGAGGGCAGTCCCAGTCCAGAGGAAAGTGATGGATGTCCCTTCTCGGCAGGCCCCAGGAACTGTGCAGGTCAAGTTCACCTGGTGCCCAGACTCCAGGATCTCTGGAATGTGGACCTCTGGCTTCTGTGTTAGAGCTGGGGGAGGGGAGAGAAAGTGAGCCAGGTGTCAGGGGAGGGATCCACATGGTGTCTCCAGTAGGTCTTCTCCCCATTGTGACCCTTCCTATGTCCTGTCCCTCATGTCTCCATCCCCAACCATTCCTCACCTTGCCCTGGAATTGAGCCTCTCTTCCCAAGCAGAGAACTCTGCAGTGTCTCCATCCTTCTGGCAGCCTCAGGATCACTCCCCTCACCTCATTAGTGTGTCTGTCCTCTTGATGGTCCCAATGAAGACCTCATTTACCTCCAGCTCTGACCCTTAGTACCCAGACCCTGAGGTGCTCACCCTTGACTGGGGTTGTGTTCTTCAAAGAAGGGAGCATAGTGTGTCCTTCTAGCCAAGAGTCTAAAGACTTTTCCATCAGCATGTCCTTCCTTGAATCCTACATTGGTCCTCACCCTAGAGTACCCATTACCACCCAAAGACTTCCCAGGAATAGAATCCTCACCGTGTACCTGGATAGATACCATCTTCTTTGTGTAACCATAATCCAAATTCTTCTTCTTCATCCAAAAACCGTAACTCCCCTGATCATTTTTCTGGGCCCTAGTAAGACGTAGGGAGCAATTGCCCATCTGGGGATCTCCAATGAGGTGGAAACGGCCTTGGGCCCAGGAGTGAACACTTGCTTGGGGATCATTGGTGGCCACAAGATGATACTTGAAAGAGCCACTATAGTACCAGTATCCATGAACTATCTCATAATTTGTATTATGTTGGGGGTAGTAGAAGGAGCAGGGGATGGAGACACACAGCCCCTCCTGCACGGTCACTGTCTGCTGGACATGAATCCCATAGTCTGTATTTTGAGAAATGGTTCCTGTGGGGGAAGAGAGAGAGAATGAGGGGGAGGGAGGGAGGGAGAGCGGGAGAGAGAGAGAGAGAGAGAGAGAGAGAGAGAGAGAGAGAGAGAGAGAGAGAGAGAGAGAGAGAGAGACAAGAGGGAGGGAGGGAAGCAGAGCAGAACTCAAGCCGGGATTTCTCCTGTTCCCCCAGCATGCTCCTCAGCCTTTCCAAGACTAGTTTCCCCCCAACTTCTTCCTTCTTCCTCCAAGCACCTTCAGCCCTGGCTCTTTCCCTCTTTACCTCCCCAGAGCAAAGGCAGCAGCGGCAGGAGCAGCAAGACAGCCATGGTGAGATCCTTGGCTCAGGAGAGGCCAGAGCTGAGTCCTGGGGAAGAATCATACATCATTATATAGTCTTCAAGGAGGAAGGAACAGGGAGCTAGGACAAAGAGGAATAAAGGAACAGGAACAGGATGGGTGGGGAGCAATGGAAATAGGAGTTCTCAGATCACTGAGCCTGGTCTCAGGGACCTTCAGCTTCATGGGAGGGAAGACAGACTGGAGGAGAAGGGAAGCTGAGGGGAAGCCACCAGCATGGAGGTGGTCAGCATGCCCTCCTCTCCTTGGCTCCTTGTGGCCAGTAGCCTGCTGACCCACAGTCTGAAAGGACTTCTTCCCCAGGGAAGAGGGAGTGTAAGGAACTAGACATAGAAAGGACACTCCTTTCCTACCCTTTCCCTGTCCCTCCATAAGATCTCCACTGTGTCTTGCTGGATTTCATAGCTATTCCCTCACTGTCTCCCTTTCTCCTCAGGGTGTCTGCTATCATCCATCCCTTTCTCCACAAGATTTTCCTGACAATTTTTCCTGGCTCCCGACTAGGTCCCTAAGGTACCATCCCTCTCCTTCTATGGGATGAGTGGTGCTAATAGTCATAGCAGTTGTAACACTAATCACAATTACCATCACATTTATATACTGATTGACAGCACAAAATACTGTTGCTGGGAAGCAGATGGTGAGGGCCAGTAGGAGCAAGTTACATGTTCTTTTCCCCCATAATAATTTTTTTTAATTGATAACATTTGCCTGGAAAGACTTGTATGAACTGAAGTATAGCGAAGTGAGCAGAACCAAGAGAACATTGTGCACAGAGACAGCAATATTCTTTGATGAAGAACTGTGAGTAACTTAACTATTCTCTTTTTTTGTGGGGCAATGAAGGTTAAGTGACTTGCCCAGGGTCACACAGCTAGTAAGTGTGTCAAGTGACTGAAGCTGGATTTGAACTCAGGTCCTCCTGAATCCAAGGCCAGTGCATTATCCACTGCACCACCTAGCTGCCCCAACTTAACGAATCTCAACAATACAATGATCCAACACGATCCCAAAGGACTATTGATGAAACATACTATCCACCTCCAAAGAAAAAACTGATATTGATGGGACACACACTGAAGCATGCTATTTTTTGCTTTCTTCCATTTTTTTCTTTTACTCAAGTTTTCATATTCAAAATGACTAATATGGTCATGTTTTACATTATCAGACATGTATAACCTATATCTGATTGCTTACACCTCAGGGAGGGGAGAGGGGAGGAAGGGAAGGATAAAAATTGAAACCCCAAACTATAAACAAAAATGTTTATTACTTTAAAAAATAAATAAATATAAACAAAATTGACAACTTTTGTTTTTACATTAACTATATTTGCCAGTATATCCTTCCCTTCTCCTACTTCAGGGAGCCATCCTTTATGATGGAGAGAATAAAATGAGGAGAAAAAATCCAACCAAACTAGTGAACCTTTCTTTCAGAAAGCCTGATGTTATATGTAAGGTCACCTACCCATAGTCCCCTCCCTCTGCAAAGAAAGGGTCAGGGAGGGGAGAGATTAGAGAGGAAGGGAGGAGCTTGGTCCTTTTAAATTTCCAACTTTTGCTGTTATTGTTGTTTTGTTCTTTTTGTTCTTTAAAAGAGAGATTTTCATTGCTATCTCTTTTTATATAGCTTAGATCTCCTCTTGCATCCCCTTTCCCTTCCCAGACAACTATTTCTTATAAAAATATTTTTTAAAAAAAGAGGAAAAAAGTCAGCAATACAATTAACACAGAAAAAATTTCTGACATTATGTACAATTCTCCACACCTGTGCAAAATACCCAGGTGAGGTGTCTTGTGTTTCTTTTTTTTATATACTAACAATACTTTCATAACATTCATTTTTCTTTTTTAAAAATAAATTTTTATCATTTTTTTTTACAATTCCTAAATTTCCACTTATCTCCTTCACCTTTCTCCTCCCAGAGAACCATCCCATAGAGCAAAGTACACCTTTTAAAGAAAAAAAGAAAGAAAGGGGAAGAGAAACCCCCTCCCAAAAGCACAAATGAACAATACTTTGAAAAAAAATCCTGTATACCCTTTGATCCAGCAATACCACTGCTAGGTTAATATCCTAAAGACATCCCAAAAAGGAGAAAAAGATCTATTTTTACAAAAATATTTATAGCAGCTCTTTTCGTGGTGGCTGAGTATTGGAAATCAAAGAAATGTCCATCAATCGGGGAATGGCTAAACAAGCTGTGGTATATGATTGTAATGGGATATCGTTGTGTTATGTTGCTGCTGCTTCTGCTGCTGTTGTTGTAGTTTATCTTTTCTTCTCGAAGAGGACCATGACAAATATCATGACTTGCACTAATATAATTATTTTGCTGCTGGACCCAGATGACTCTGGAGGAAAAAGTGAGGCTGGTGACTTTGCACAGCCCTTCCTCAATTAAATCCAATTCAGTGCAAGTCATGATATTATGCTATAAGAAATGACAAGCAGGACGATTTCAGAAAAATCTGGAAAGACTTGTATGAACTGATGTATAGTGAAGTGAGCAGAACACAGTGACAGCAATATTTTTTATTTTCTTTCTTTCCATCTTTCTTTCTGTCTTTCTTTCTTTCTTTCTGTCTTTCTTTCTTTCTTTCTTTCTTTCTTTCTTTCTTTCTTTCTTTCTTTCTTGTGAGGCAGTTGGGGTTAAGTGACTTGCCCAGGGTCACACAGCTAGTAAGTGTCAAGTGTCTGAGGCCAGATTTGAACTCAGGTCCTCCTGAATCCAAGGTGAGTGCTTTATCCACCTCACCACCTAGCTGCCCCCAGCAATATTGTTTGATGAAGAATTGTGAATTAATTTACCAATTGTCAGCAGTGCAATGATCCAAGACAATCCGAAAGGACTAAAGATGAAGCATATTATCCACCTTCAAAACAAGAATTATATTGTTTGAATACAGAATGAAGCATGCTATTTTTTCACTTCCATTATTTCATTTTTTATTCTAAGTTTTCTTGTACAAAATGAATAATATGGTAATGTTTTGTAAAATTGCCCATGTATCACCTATATCTGATTGCTTACCACTTCACAGATGGTACAGGGGAGGCAGGGAAGGAGGGATAGAATTGAGAACTCAAAACTTGAAATTAAAATGTTTATTATAAAAAAATCTGACAATATATTCAATATTCTGCCCCTGTGGACCCACACCTCTGAATAGAAGAGGGGATGGGGAGGATATATCTTCTTCTTCTTCTTTTTTTGCAAGGCAATGAGGGTTAGGTGACTTGCCAAGGGTCACACAGCTAGTGTCAAGTGTCTGAGGCTGGATTTGAACTCAAGTCCTCCTGAATCCAAGGCCAGTGCTTTGCTGTGCCACCTAGCTGCCCCTGAGAATATATCTTCTTATATCTCTTCTCTTGAGCCATTATTGGTCTTTCTAACTTTACAATATTCAACCGTAGTTATTTTGTGTTTGTTGATCATTTTATTTACATTGTTGTCATCATTATGCATATTGTTTTTCCAGGCCCTGCTAACTTCATTTTGCATCAGCTCATTTAAGTCTTTACATGCTTCTGTATTTTCATCATCTTGAATATTCCTTATAGCTTAGTAATATTTCATTGCATTCATGGACCACTTTCTGTTTAGCCTTTTCCCAATTGATGGGCATCTTCCTTGTTTCCAGTGAGATTTGTTGAAGCCTATGAGTGATTGCAGAGAGGAATTTTATTTGTCAAGGTCTCAGATGGATAGGGAGGGCTGCCATGTGCATGCTCCCTACAGCCTTCTGATCTTCCCCAATACTTCCAGAAGAAGGGCATATTGGCCCTGAAGCAATGCACTTCACATTGACACAAGTGCCAGAAATCCATGTGAGGGTTGTAGGATGTCTTTCGTAGCAATGCAGTTTGAGTCTCTACTGCTCCAGCTTATAGAATGAGAAAGCTCAGTTTTTGACATAGCTTGTTTTAAAAAAAATAATCTGTTTTGGGGATAACCTAGAAGCCTTCCCAGTAAGATGGATGTGAAACAAGGATGCCTCCTGTCACCAATATTATTCAGCATTGTATTGGAAGCCCTAGCAATGGCAATAAAAGAAGAAAAGAAATAGAAGGAATCAAAATAGGGAATGATGCAATAAAACTGTCTCTTTTTGCAAATGATATGATGATATACTTGGAAAATTCTAAAGATTCAACTAAAAAGTTAATTGAAATGATTAATAATTTCAGCAAAATGGAAGGATATAAAGTAAACCCACACAAATTGTCATCATTCCTATATATTACCAAAAGGATCCTGGAGGAAGAGATAGCTAAAGATACCCCATTTAAAGAATTCTAGATAGCATAAAATATGTGGGAATACACCTACCAAAACAAATCCAGGATCTATATGAACAATACCATAAAAAAACTTTGTGCACAAATAGTCAGAGTTATATAAATGGAGAAATGTTATTTTTCATTGGCAGGCAGGGCCAATATAAATAAAATGACAATTTTACAAAAATTAATTTATATATTCAGTGCCATCCCAATTAAATTAACAAAAATATTTTACTGAGCTAGAAAAAATTATTAAGAAAATTCATTTGGAAGAACAATAGTCAAGTATGTCAAAGAAACTAATGGGAAAAGTTTAAAGGAAAGAGACTTAGCAGTACTATATCTTAAACTATATCAGAAGCAATTATTATCAGAACTATCTGGTACTGGCTAATAAGTAGAAAGTTAGGTCAGTGGAATAGAGTCGACATACAAGATACAACAGCAAACAAATATAGTAACCTAGTGTTTGACAAGTGTAAAGACTTAATTTTTTGGATAAGAATTCATTATTTGAAAACTATCTCTACATGTAACTGGAAAATAATAAAATACTTTTATTTAAAAAAAAGAATTCATTATTTGGGAGCAGCTAGGTGGCACAGTGGATAGAGCATCAGCCCTGGATTCAGGAGGACCTGAGTTCAAACCTGGCCTCAGACACTTGACACTTACTAGCTGTGTGACCCTGGGCAAGTCACTTAACCCCAATTGCCTCACCAAAAAAAAAAAAAAAAAGAATTCATTATTTGTTAAAAAAAAAAAATTTGTTGGGAAAGCTGGAAATCAGTCTGGCAGATATTTGGCACAGACCAATATCTTACATCATTTACCAAGATGAGGTTAAAATGGATATATGACCTAGATATAAAGGAATTTGAAGAACATGAACATTACCTATCAGACTTATGAATGGTAAACAATTTATGAACAAATAAGAGATAGCATTATGAGATGTAAAATGGATAATTTTGATTACATTAAATTTAAAAGGTTTTGTACAAATAAAACAAATGTCTCTAAGATCAGAAGGAAATCAGAAAACTGGGGGGAAATTTATAGACAGTTTTTCAGAAAGAGGTCTCATATCTCAAATATATAAAGAACTTTGTCAAATCTAATATGAGTCATTCCCCAGTTGATAAATGGTCAAAAGATATGCATAGGCAGTTTTCTGATGAAGAAAGCAAAATAATTTGTAGTCATACAAAATGCTCTAAATCATTATTTATTTTTTTTTTTTTTTTTAGTGAGGCAATTGGGGTTAAGTGACTTGCCCAGGGTCACACAGCTGGTAAGTGTTAAGTGTCTGAGGTCGGATTTGAACTCAGATCCTCCCAACTCCAGGGCCGGTGCTCTATCCACTGCGCCACCGAGCTGCCCCTCTAAATCATTATTGATAAAAGAAATGCAAATTAAAACAACCTTGAGATATCATTCTATACCTATCAGTTTGCCTAAAATGATCGAAGGGGGAAGTGACAAATGTTGGAGGGGATGTGGAAAAATTGGGACCTTAATTCATTGTTGGTGGATCTGTGAGCTGATCTAATCATTTTGGAGAGAGAGCTGGAATTATGCCCAAAGAGTTATTAAATTGTCAAGACCCTTTAACCCAGAAATGCCACTCTTAAGTGTGTTTCCCAAGATGATTAGGGAAAAAAGAAAAGAGCCTAGATGTTTAAAATATTTATGGCAGCTCTCTTTGTCGTGGCAAAGAACTGGCAATTGTAGGGATGCCTGTTTATTGGGGAATGGCTAAACAAATTGTAGTATGTGTCCATGATGGAGTATTACTCTAAGGAATGATGAGCTCAATGACTTTAGAAAATCATGGAAAGACTGCCACAAAATAAGGAAGACTGCAATGAGCAGAACCAAGAGAATACTATAGATAGTAACAGCAGTATTGTTTTAAGGACAACTTTGAGCAAGCAACTCAATCTATATTAAATACCCAAATTTACCACATAGATCCTATGAAGGAAGATACTGTTTGAATCCAGAAAAAGAAGTGACATATATTTTTGTCTAATGGTAGCCATCTTGAAATTTTGGAGGGTAGAAGAAGGGGAAAAAAGAGAAAGTTACATGACATATGTTGTATATTTGAAAGGAGTAGGAAGCAGAGCCCACATAAGGACGGGGTGAGATAATTTTCTAGCCAAAGGTGGCTTAGAAGGTCAGCAGGAAAGATCTGTTGTGCTGGGGTGGGAGTGGAGCCCAGCCCCATAGAGACCAAGCCAGCACAGATCCAGCCCCAGAGGAGCCTTGGAATTGGCTGTGGTGATGGCTGCTTCTGGAACTCATCCCACAGATGGTTAGGAGGTTGAGTGGTTGTCCAGGGGGAGATTATAGGGGTTTCTTTGCTGGTGCTGAGGCAAAACTCTGTTGTTTTGCCCACACTCAGATCTGGGTCACAGTCTTGAGTGGCGGCCCAGGTGGGGGAGGGGTGTAGGCATGCCAGAGCGTGTACCCACAATGGAACAGGATTCTCTTCCCCATCAGAGGGCAAGCAGGATTGTGGTTGCTTGCAGACCAGAGCGCAGGTCAGGGGAGTGGTGAATGTGCAATGATACTAGAATGATTTGTCATTTCCTTCTCAGCTCATTTTACAGATGAAGAAACTGAGGCAAACAAAGTTAAGTGACTTGCCCAGGGTCACACTGCCTGTAAGTGTCTGAGGCTGGATTTGAACTCATAAAGATGAGTCTTCCTGTCTTCTGTGCACTGTGCCACCCACAAGCCTTTCACAAGGTTTGTAAGCACTTCACAAACATCTCATTTGGTCCTCACAGGGATCTTGGGAAGTGCATGCTAATATCATTCCCATTTTACAGATACGGATGAGTTCTGCTCCCTTAGGGTCCTGGCTCAGAGATTTGCTGCTTCCCATCCAAGGAAGTACGAGAACAGGGTAATCACCTCTTCTTTTTACAGCTCTTCCTGGCTAAGGACTCGGTACCCTGTGTGAGAGGCTTCATCCTAGCTTATTATGAACATCCAGCAAAGCAGAACCAAAGCTTGGGAGAGGCTGGGAGCCTTGCTCATGCTTATTTAGCTGGTCATTGTCCAGGGCAGTGTATGAATTCACTTCTTCCTGATTCTGAGTTCAACATGCCCAGCTTGAAATAAGGTATGCCAAGTTGAACTTTGCATTCACTAAAAAAATTAAAAAATTTAAAATTTAAAAATGGATGGGGGCAGCTAGATTCTGCAGCAGATAAAGCACTGAACCTGGAGTCAGGAGGACCTGAGTTAGAATCTGACATCAGACACTTACGAGCTATGTGACCCTGGGCGAGTCACTTAACCCCAATTGCCTCCAAAAAACAACAACAAAAACCACCAACTAAAAAATGAAGATGGGATATATGCACTTCCCATACCAGTGATTTTGTCCATTGTTCTGTGCCACTCCCTCCTTTCTTATAACTCTTTCTTCCTCTCCTCTCTCCCATGCCCCATGGTATTGTAAACACTGTACTAGAATGTTCCATTATAATAGTATGTCATGGGGCCACTAGGTGTTGCAGTGGCCCTGGATTCAGGAGGACCTGAGTTCAAATCCAGCTTCAGACACTTGACACTTACTAGCTGTGTGACCCTGGGCAAGTCACTTAACCCTCATTGCCCCACAAATATATATATATATATAAAATTAGAATATGCTGATCCCTTTTTTAGACATCAACATATTTACAGGTCATCAGGTAAAAGGACAGAGACCAGAAGATGTAAGGATGAGGCTATTTCTGGAGTGATTGACAGGGTTTCTTAACTTGGAGTCTATCAACTTGGTTTTTAAAAAAATATTTTGGGGGCAGCTAGGTGGCGCAGTGGATAGAGCACTGGCCCTGGAGTCAGGAGGACCTGAGTTCAAATCCGGCCTCAGACACTTAACACTTACTAGCTGTGTGACCCTGGGCAAGTCACTTAACCCCAATTGCCTCGCTTAAATAAAAAAATATATATATTTTGATGAACTGTATTTCAATATAATTGGCTTCTTTTCTGGTTTGTTTTTTTTTTTTTTAGTGAGGCAATTGGGGTTAAGTGACTTGCCCAGGGTCACACAGCTAATAAGTGTTAAGTGTCTGAAGCCGGATTTGAACTCAGGTACTCCTGACTCCAGGGCTGGTGGTCTATCCACTGCGCCACCTAGCTGCCCCTAATTGGCTTCTTTTCTAATTCTATATATTTTGCTTTGTGTATTTAAAACCATTGTTCTGACAAGTTCATAGGCTTCTAAAGACATCTGGAACACAAAAAAGGTTTGGAACATGCCCCTAAATGACCTTTTTGAAAGGACCTGAGGCTTTGTGCTTATGAAAAGGTTGGGAAAGAAGCTGAGAAACCAAGAGACATAATAAACTGGTCCTAGACTGTCATGTTGCATTTTTCTCTCGCTGTTGCTGTTATTTGGGTTGTTCTGGATTCTTCATGACCCCATGGACTATAGCATGCCAGTACTGCCCATGAGGTTTTCTTAGCAAAGATACTGGAGTGGTCTGCCATTTCCTTCTTCAGTGAATTAAGGCAAACAGAAGTTAAGTGACTTACCCAGGGTCACACAGCTAGTCAGTATCTAAGGGCAGATTTCAACTCAGGTCTTCCTGACTCTAGGCCTAGCACTTTATCCACTGAGCCACCTAGCTTCCCCAAATTTTTCTCTACCATTCATTTATATGTAGATGGTGATTCTAGACCCCTTTAGTAGTATGACAAGGAAAACTAAATGTGTGGTTGCCTTAAATTAGAAGCCTTTAGCACCAGTCTTTGGGCATTAAACATTTATTAAAGCATAGTCAAGAGAGAACACATGGTGTTCAGAAAGTTAAGAAGAAACCTATCTACCCTAGAGTTCATCCTGGCTTCCTTCTTCTCCTTCCCTTCCACCACCACAATCTTCCAGCAATGAAAAAAGGAAGTTCCTCTCTCTCTGCAAGTGGAAGCTCCCTGCAGGTCTGGAAGAGAGGCAGTCCCCACACACTGCTCCAAGCTGCTTGGCTGGCATCACCCAAATCCATTGGTTCACTGGACTTGGACTTGAGGGTGGTCCCTTGATGTTGAGTTCAAAGTCTTCAGCTTCTGAGAACAATACCCTCTTGAGGGCCAGCCAGGTGTGGTTTCAATCTAATTAACTTTAAGTGGGTTCAATCACTCTCAGTCAGTCTCACTTAATTCAATCAATTCTAAATCAATCTCCAGGTGGGGCCTTTGGGCATCTGCCCAATCCCATTATTTTCTCATAGTAGTCTGGTGAATTCTATGGACCCCTTCTCAGAATACTCTTTCAAAATGGCTAAAACGAAATAGGATTACTAAGGAAACCAGTTCTACTGAAATAAAGTTGTAACCTTTTCTTCTTTAAGAACATGGTTCCCTGAAATCTATCTAGCATAAACCATCAGGAGACTCTTGGAGTTTAAAAAGTTGTGGAACCCTGAACCCCAGACCTGTTTGGTGATTCTTGGGCCAATGCCCATTGCCAGTTATTGCCTCCCCTCCAGAGATGAGAATTTTGGAAATGGACTGCATAGTCACCATAAATTAGGGTAAGGTCTCTCACTGAGGGGACCAAGGCCTGAAACAAGAAGAACTGTCCAAAAGAGAGGAGTTACTCCTGTTCTCCTGCTTCTTTTTCTGGGAAGTGACAAACCCCTGAGGTGAGGCCCTAAAGGAGCAGAACTAGAATTCTAGGATATTCTAGGTTAAAGATGTAAGCTCTTTCTGAAAGAGCACAGCAGTGCCTTAGCCAGTTTCCCAGAGAGTAAAGATTACAGATGTCCTTCCATTATAGGGCACTGAGCAGATTGAGCTGTTCACCACAAATACTATGTGTGAGGTTGTAAGTCATGAGGACTCTAAGAAGAGAGAAAGGACTTTATTATTCTTAATTAATTAATTAATTAATTTAGAATCCCCCCCCACCTTAATATAAGAACAAATAGTATCATTGATTCTTTTTGTCTGTTTGCTTTTGTTTTTGTGGGGCAATGAAGGTTAAGTGACTTGCCCAGGGTCACGCAGCTAGTGTCTAAGGTCAGATTTGAACTCAGGTCCTCCTGAATCCAGGAAAGGTGCCTTATCCACTGCCCCACCTAGCTGCCCTCCGTATCATTGATTCTTGAAACTTTGTGTTCCAAATTCTCTTCCTTCCTCTCGATCCCCCCCTTAAGAACTCAAGTAATTCAGTATGTTATACATGTTATATATGTCATGCAAAACATAGCAGAGGAAAAAACCTTTAGAAAAAGGAACTAACAACAACAAAATACACTTCCATCTGTATTTAGATAACATCAGTTCTTTCTCTGCAGATGAATTGCATTTTTCATAAGTGAGAAAGGACTTTAAAGACCAATCATACCTAAGTTTGTACCCACTCTTTCCACAGGAATGTGGGAATGAGGATGAGTGTGTGAGTGTGCAGAGTTTTTGGAATTACTGTTCTTTTGATAACGTTTTAATAATGCCTTTGCTGAGACCTAATTAAGTCTGTGAATCGGGATCAGTGTTAGGAGTTGCCACGCAGGGGTGAAATATTCCTAGAATGTAAAAAGTCATGGCAATCACTCTCTAAGAGTGAAAGTGAGTGCTGGGGAAGGAGAATTAGGGGGTTGGTACACTATAATAAGGACCTATGAAAGTAACATGACAACAACTGCTAAAATTACTAAAAGGTTCCCCTGGTAGTGAACGTAACCACCTTTGGCTCATTCCTCTACATTCTGTTTACTACTCTGTAGTAGCTTTATTGCTCCTCTCTTTCTCCAGTGGGCCATATTCTGTGCTTGTCAGTGTCTGGTAGGCTCTAGATTTCATGGGAGAATATGACCTCAAATAACCAAAACAAACAAACAAACAAAAAAGAGCTGGAAAAGGAAAAGGAAAAGGAAATGGCAAACCACTCTAGTATCTTTGTCAAGAATACCCCAAATAGGGGCAGCTAGGTGGTACAGTGGATAGAGCACCTGCCCTGGAGTCAGGAGGACCTGAGTTCAAATCCAGCCTCAGACATTTAACACTTACTAGCTGTGTGACCCTGGGCAAGTCACTTAACCCCAATTGCCTCACTAAAAAAACAAAAACAAAAACAAAAAGAATACCCCAAATGGGAATCACAAAGAGTCAGAAACAGTAAAAAAAATAAATAAATAAAAATAACAAATGTGCAAGGCACTGTCCTAAGTTCTGGGGGTAGAAATAAAAGAAAAATAGGGTCCCTGCACTCAAGGAGCTCACAGTCTAATGGAGACAACACAGAAAAACTATGGACAAATAAGCTATAGACAGGGTTACTTTGAAATAATCAACAGAGAGAAGGCACTGGAATTAAGGGGCTTTGGGAGAGGTTTCTTGTAGAAGGTGGGATCTTGTTTTTAAATTTTTTTGCAGGGCAATGGGGGTTAAGTGACTTGCCCAGGGTCACACAGCTAGTATGTGTCAAGTATCTGAGGCTGGATTTGAACTCAGGTACTCCTGAATCCAGGGCCAGTGCTTTATCCACTGCACTACCTAGCTGCCCCTTTAAATTTTTTTAAATGGGGTAGTGAAGGTGAAGTGACTTGCCCAGGGTCACACAATTAGTAAATGTCAAGTGTCTAAGTCTGGATTTGAACTCAGGCCCTCCTGAATCCAGGGCTGGTGCTTTATCCACTGCAGCTCCTAGCTGCCCCATGAAGGTGAGATTTTAGCTGGGATTGAAGGAATCCAGGGAAACCAAGAGGCAGAGATGAGGAGGAAGAGAATTCCAGGCATGGGGGACAGCCAGTAGAAAAACCCAGTAAGAGGAGATGGAATGTTTTGTTTAGCAAAGAGATCAGTGCCATTGGATCACAGGGTACACAGGGGGATGGAAAGGAGAAGAGTTGAACAGGTTTAGAATGAGCAGATTTCCCTGGCAAATGTTTTGAGGAAAATAGGAAAAAGAGTGAATAGCTTGGATAGAGTTCTGCCTGATATTACTATGCTTGAAGAGAGCTGTTACTTTGTGATCCAACCTGCTTCATGCCTCTGCCCTCAGTCTGTTCCTGCTCCATCAGCATGTTCCAAGATGATCAATGGATTCACAAAGAAGTCTCAGTTCTTGTCACCTACCACACTCCAGGTCAGTGACCTTCCTGTTTCTAGCTTCTTTCTATCATGTCTTAAAGAACTGGAACATTTCATTCGGCAAGAGGCTTCTTTCTTCTTCCCTCTCAAGCCTTCGAAAACATTCTCATGTGGAAGTCCGTGTAAGAACAAAGGAAATAGAAACCTGAAAACAGTGTCATGTGTATGCTCACACAAATTTACTGGTTTCTGTGACGACTTTCTACAATCTCCCTTTATCTTGGTCCACCAGGGAGGCTGTGGACAGTCATCTGGGTTTTATATATGCACTGGATTCTTGTCACCAAAGAAGAAGCAAGGCTGTGTTGCTTATTTTGGGGGGGGGGGTAAGGTAATTGGGATTAAGTGACTTACCCAGGGTCACACAGCTAGTAAGTGTTAAGTGTCTGAGGCTGGATTTGAACTCGGGTACTCCTGACTCCAGAGCCAGTGCTCTATCTACTGCGCCACCCAACTGCTCCTCTAAATCACTATTGATCAGAGAAATGCAAATTAAAATAACTCTGAAGTATCACCTCACACCTATCAGATTGGCTAATATGACAAAAAAATGGAAAATTTTGGATATTGGAGGGGATATGGGAAAACTGGAACACTAGTGCATTGTTGTGGAGTTTTGAAACTGATCCAACCATTCTGGAGAGCAATTTGGAACTATGCCCAAAGGGCTATAGGCCTGTGCATATCCTTTGATCCAGCAATACCACTGCTAGCTCTATATCTCAAAGACATTCAAAGAAAGGGGAAAGGACCTATTTGTACAAAATTATTTATAAGAGCTCTTTTTGTGGTGGCCAAGAATTGGAAATCAAAGGAATGTCCATCAATTGGGAATGGCTAAACAAGCTGTGGTATATGATTGTAATGGGATATTATTGTGCTATAAAAAATAACAAGCAAAAAAAAAACCCAAGCAGAATGATTTCAGAAAAATCTGGAAAGACGTAAACAGATGCATAGTGGAGTTAACAGAACCAGGAGAACATTGTACATAGTATCAGCAATATTGTTTGATGAAGAACTATGAATGACTTAGCTATTCTCAGCAATACAATGATCCAAAACAATCCCAAAGCACTAATGATGAAGGATACCATCCACCTCCAGAGAAAGAACTGATAATTGTTTGAATCCAGACTGAAACATGCTATTTTTAGCTTTTTTTTCCATTTTTTTTCTTTTGAGTCTTCTTGTATAAAATGACTAACATGGAAGTGTTTTACATAATTGCACATGTATAACCTATTATCTGATTGTTTACTATCTCAAGAAGGGGGAAGGGGCGGGGAGGAGGGAAGGATCGAATTTGGAACTCAAAGCTTTAAATAAAAATGTTAAGAAATTGAAAAAATAATTCCAATTACTTGTAAAGACAATTTTTAAACATTTCATTAAAATTCTTTTTTGAGTTCCAAATTCTCTCCCTCTCTCCCTCCCTCCCTTTCCTTCCTTCTGTCTGAGATGGCAAGTAATTTGATATAGATTAGAAATATGGAATGATGCAAAACTTATTTCCATATTAGTCATGTTGTGAAAGAAGACACAGACCGACAAAAATGAAAAAAGAAAAGAGAACAAAAAAGTGAAAATAGCATACTTCGCTCTGCAGTCAGACTCCATCAGTTCTTTCCCTGGATGTGGTTAGCATTTTTCATCATGAGTTGAGACTGGATTTGAGCTCACAAAGATAAATCTCCCTGATTCCAGGCCCAGCACTCTATTCACTGCACCACCTAGCTGCCCCATTTTGTGCATTTGGGAATTAGTAATTAGTTGATTTTCTAGTTTTTTAAAATTGCATGTTCACTTCATTGGTCAGTCTTCTCTTTTTCTTTTTTCTTTTTCTTCTAATAGAAGTGTTCAAGAATAGACAGTTTCTTTTAAGGATTGCTTTAGCTGCATTCCATAAATTTTAGTGTGCTATCTTTATAACAGAGGTCAGGAAAAGGAAAGCTTCCTAATGTAATGAGTAATAAGGACATATCTGATCCATCAGGGAATTCCTAAGGTGTTCCAAACCTACTAGTCTTAGTTGGACCATAATGACTCCAGGATGAAGCAAGAGGCTTCAGCTGTTCTCTAGACTGCCCTGAGAAATTCCCAGAAACCTTTCAGAAAAGCACATGGCTCCATAATGGACCATAATGACTCCAGGATGAAGCAAGAGGCTTCAGCTGTTCTCTAGACTGCCCTGAGAAATTCCCAGAAACCTTTCAGAAAAGCACATGGCTTTGGACCTTATGGTTTTTTGGGGTTTTTTTGAGGTGATAAAGGCTTTATTTTCTTCTCATGAGAAGGAGGCACCCTAGTGTGCAGCTAGTGGGTGCCCAGAAAGGGAGCTCGCAAGCCCTGTTTTATACCCTAGTCCCTAACGCGAATGGACGTCCCCCTTTTTCATCACTGGTCGGGGTTACAGTCTACGCGCAAAAACTAGCTAATCGGAACGTAGTATTCCCACCCCTCTTCCTTGTTATGGGCATAACTCAGGAGTGGACCTTATACTTCCTTATATAGACAGAACTCTGGAGAGCACCTTATGTTTTCAGACAGTGGATTTTATAGTAACATCCCTCTTTTTCCCTCCCTGCCTCTCTCCCTCCCTCTATCCTCATACCTTTTTCTATTCCTCCCCCCCCCTCCTCCTTTCCTTCTTCCTCTCTCTGCCAACGGATCAATGGAGACATAGAGGGAGTCAGATTATCATTCTATGAAAGAGACGGTTCCCATTTGAATGATTGCAAAGAATGCTTTTACTATTGGATTCCTTAACTTGTTATTTATATCATTTCATGTAATCACTTTTATAATTATTTTGATTATCCAGACGTGATTTCTTTAGTCTGGGAGACTCCCAGTGTGGAAAATCCTCCACTAATGCCAATCAAAAACATATTTATAGGTTATAATCTTGGAGAGTTGTCCATAGATCTAGATCTGAGTGGTAAGGCGATCCATGGTCATACATCTAGTAGGAGTCAACAGGACTTGATACCAGTTCTTCCTAACCCTGAGGCCATCCCTCTGTCTACTATGCCCATTGCTTCTGAACCAATTATATTTTTGTTATTGTATTTCTATGCAGTTTGGCAATAGAGAGTGTATTAGATGGGGATTTATTTAGGCTATGAGTTGCAAAAACTGATAACTCCATATAGCCGTGCTAAATCTGAGGAGGTGAAAACAGTAGTTAAGATCAGTATACTTATGAGTCCCCTGTGAAGCTGAGGGGAAAAATAAATAAATAAACAAACAAACAAGCAAACAGATGAAAGAATGAATGAATAAATAAATAAGTGTATTTATGTATGAATAAATATATATGTATATATAATAAACACATGTATGTGTGTATGTATTTTTTTATTTAAATTTTTTAATATTTCTTTTTGGTAAGGCAATTGGAATTAAGTGACTTACCCAGGGTCATACAGCTAGTGTGTATGTATTTTTATATCTATATGTTTTATATGTATGTATGTATGTATATGTATGTATACACACACATATATATTCCCATTCATAAGTCTCAACAGGTCAAAAAAATCTAATTTTCCCAACATTTAGTTTGAGTTGAAGACCCTTGTAAACCTCAGAGACTTTGTAAACCACCCACACACTAGACATCTTGCTGTCTTTCCTGCCACTGTCTCCACTCTCCACCTGGAATAACCATACCTATACCAGAGATGATGCCTCCTGTGAGTTGGCTTTTTCCTGGAACTCCACCTTGGTGCTGAGTTTGATTGGCTAGTGAAAGGAGCGCAAACCTGCTTAGAGATTATTTGAACCTAGAATGTCATGCTGACCTCAATAACTCTCCAGGAATGCTAGAAATGGCCACAAGTTATTTTGGGTTTCCCCAGCTCCTGGATCGACCCAAAACATTTACCCAAGCTTGTGTTTTGGTTGTGCCCACGTTTTATTGAATGTTTATTAACATCCATCACAATCTACAATGCTTTCAAGTTGCCCTCCCTTCCCACCAGTTGCACAATGAACACAATATAGCAAAGAACAAAGAAACCCATTTATACAAATAAGTAGCAAAATAGAAACCAGAGAAGATATACACAGGAGAATATATATACCAGGCAATACAGACGGAAGGAGTTCTCTCACTGGGAGCAAGAAAACCCAGCTCAGTCAGGAGAGAGAATCCCAGATCTCATCCAAAGGGGAAAAATTCCCTGAAGTTTCTAGTGCAGGAGTGTGTGTTTGTTTCACTCCAATAGAATGTGTTTCCTGAGTTGAAGGGTTTTTGTCTGTTATTCCAAGTGCTGGGAGGTAGCCTTAAACAAAGTAATTGTTGAATTGAACATTGCACCTGTCCTTGCTGCCACCTTGTGGCCACAAATGGGGAATGCAGGTTCCTAAGTCTTCCTCCCTGAAGGTGCGATCCATCCCTTTGAAGGCAGGACCCCTTGGCCTTCACTGAGGCCTCATGTTTGGTGGATTCAGACTCTGGGGGTCTGATTGGACCAAGAGATTTATAGGGTGACCTTGGTGCCACTTCTGAGCTGGGTACCCCAGTGCCAAAACCTCTAAAAATTCCAAGGTGGGGGCAAAAGGGGAATGGCAGATTTGGGGGTTTGAAATCTCCCGCCTCTGAGTCCCTGAGCTAGAGAAAGGGAGAACTGTCAGATTGCTTTTCCCCTTCCTCCTGGATTCTGTCTCCTGACACTTCTTGGGCTCCATGCACCCCATCTCTCTGCCTCTACTCTTTCCCTCCCACCTCCCAAAGTCTTAGACTTCTACATTTCTCTGCCTCCGGCCCAACGTCAAACACATCCCTCTCTTGCTTCACTTCCTTGCTCCAAACATTCAAAGCCCCATGCCATGGCTTCAGCCTTGCCACGTTCCCCATCTCTGCTTCCCCACATTCCATCCAAAATAGACGATGTGCCACCCTTGAATACACCAAGCTATTGGCTTTGATGACCCTAGGCAAAGGCTGATGGAAGTCAATGTCTTTGTGTGGAGAGGGAGACAGAATTTCCCTGTCTGTAGTCATTCATCACACTTCCCCCCTCGGGATTATTATTATTATTATTATTTTGTGAGGCAATGGGGTTAAGTGATTTGCCCAGGGTCACACAGGTAGTGTTAAGTGTCTGAGGCCGGATTCGAACTCAGGTACTCCTGAATCCAGGGCCGTTGCTCTATCCACTGTGCCATCTAGCTGCCCCCCCCAGTCGGGATTATTAAATTGTGTCTGAATGCCCTCAATGCGTCCACTAGTGGAGCAGGTGAGGCTAAAAAATAAGGCCTTTCTGTGTGTGGAAGAGTATGGAGCAGTTGTGAGAGAGTGCAGGAAGTATGAGTAGGGAAGGGAACAAGCATTTATGAAGCATCCACTAATATGCCAGACACTTTACTATTATTATTATTATTATTATTATTATTATTTTGGTGAGGGAGTTGGGGTTAAGCGACTTGCCCAGGGTCACACAGCTAGTAAGTGTCAAGTGTCTGAGGTCGGATTTGAACTCAGGTCCTCCTGAATCCAGGGCCAGTACTCTATCACTGCGCCATCTAGCTGCCCCACTTTACTAGTGTTATCTTATTTGATCCTCACAACAGCCCTTTGAGGTAGATGCTATTATTACCCCCATCTTACAACTGAAGAAACTGAGACATACAGAGACCAGTGACTTGTCCAAGGTCAGGCACATGGCTGGTAGGCCTCTGAGGCCAGATTTGAACTCTGGTCTTCCTAGCTCCAGGCCCAGTGGTCTCTCCATTGTGCCCCTAGCAACATCTAGTATAGTAGACTCCTAGTATAAGAACATTATAGAATTGTTTTTCCATGCAAGTCCTTGGCTCCAAAGGATGTTCAGTGGGGCAGCTAGGTGGCGCAGTGGATAGAGCACCGGCCCTGGAGTCAGGAGTACCTGAGTTCAAATCTGGCCTCCACACTTAACACTTACTAGCTGTGTGACCCTGGGCAAGTCACTTAACCCCAATTGCCTCACTAAAGAAACAAAAACAAAAATAAAAACAAAGGATGTTCAGTCCCCCATTCAAACATATCTGCCACTCGAAAATGGCATTTCTTTGAAAAACTGTTGTCCCTATAACCAACTGAGATAAGTTCACATTGTGCTCAACATTCTCTTAACCAATCAGGAGTCACATCTCCCTTCATGTACACAGCACAAGGATGCTCTTTCACACACTGAATAAGAGGGTGGATTGTATAAGTAGTAGCTTCTTTTTAGAAATGAGGAGTCAGCGGAGTAGAAACTTAAGTAACAAGTTTGTAGTTTCCAAGTTAGTGGAAAGAAGAGCCCTAGATTTGGCATCAGAGGCTTGGATTTAAATCCTGGCTCTGTGTAACCAGGGAATTCCTTTCCCTACAAAATAGGGTAGTTGGTCTCTACGGCCCCTTCGAACCTTAGACTTTGATTCTGGAGTCACTATTACTGGATTTTTCTTTAATGCCATTACCTGGATTGAAGGTTTTTGTTTGTTTGTTTGGTTTTTTCTCTTTCTTTTTCTTGCTTTCTTATAGCTAATGTGGAAATTTGTCTTGCAAGAATATACATATTTGTAGGGCCACTAGGTGGCGCCATAGTTCATAGAATCCCAGGCCTGGAGTCAAAAAGATTCATCTTCCAGAGTTCAAATCTGGCTTCAGACACTTACCAGCTATGTGACCCTGAAAAGCCACTTAGCCCTGTTCACCTTAGTTTGCTCATCTGTAAAATGAGTTGGAGAAGGAAATGGCAAACCATGCCAGAATCTTTGCCAAGAAAAATTCAAAAGGGGTCACGAAGAGTCTGAAACGACTGAACAATAATACATATTTGTAATGAGTTTTTGTTTTCCTGCCTTCTCAATGATTAGAGGAGGGGAAAGGGAGAGGTAAAGAATTTGAAACTAAAATTAAAATAAAATTGAATTTTAGAAAGAGATATTGTGTGGTTATTATGCTTTAATAAAAATGTAAATAAATTTGTGTGTATGTGTGTGGGGGGGGTTGTTAAAAGATTTCTTCCACTTTTATGTGACTATTTTTCTTTGGTGTTTTATCGAGAGTGTTTGATTCTCTTTTTTTTTCTTATATTAATAACCAATTATTAAATTAAGATTAAGGGTTGTTTTTCTTCCTATTTCCTCATTCAGAAACCAACCTCTGTAGGTTATTCAGTCAGCTGCTGAAGGACATTGCTGAAAGATGAGATTGCCCAAATTATTTTTTGATCTTGGATGGTACCCCACCCAACTAGAAGACCTTATGAACAGAATCCAGTCTAGGTGAGATCTTATCATTAGGAAAAAAGCTCCTGTCCTGGGGACCTTCCACTAGAATTTCGGATGACCTAGTTTCTGAAGGGGAAAACCAACCAGAGTGGTCTAGATAGACATGGATTCTTTTGTCCAGATTGCTGGAGGCAGTTGAGTCTATGATTAGATCATGTTCTCTGCAGGAGGAGCTAAAGATATTTTTCCCACTTCCTTATTATGTCTACCCTGAGAGAAAATAATTATTAGTAATTGATTTCTTGGGCACCCAAGAATCAGTCCTTCCTCTCCCCCTTCCCCCTCCCCACTCCAGAAAGTCCAGTTCTCCTAGAGAAACTTCATCAAATCTCATTTGGGACAAACCCAAGGAAACAGGAGATAGATTCTTTTGCCTAGATGGATGAAGGACTGAAGGGACTAAACCATACCTAGATAATGGATTTTGCCTTGAGCAACTTGAGCTGCTTTTTTTTTTCTTTTGCATTCTTTGTTTGTTTTGGTGAGGCAATTGGGGTTAAGTGACTTGCCCAGGGTCACACAGCTAGTACGTGTCAAGTGTCTGAGGCTGGATTTGAACTCAGGTCCTCCTGAATCCAGGGCCAGTGCTCTATCCACTGTGTCACCTAGCTGCCCCTCTTTTTCATTCTTTTCCCAGATATCATTACTAGAGTTCATTTTAATGTAGACCACCTTCAAGTCATGTCAACCAATAGAGTTGAATGATGCTAACCAATTAGATTTGATCAATGTATAATGACCCACTTCTATCAAAAGGGATAAAATTGGGGCAGCTAGATGGCACAGTGGATAAAGCACTGGCCCTGAAATCAGGAGGACCTGAGTTCAAATCCAGACTCAGACACTTGACACTTACTAGCTGGGTGACCTTGGGCAAGTCACTTAACCCTCATTGCCCAACCAAAAGAAAAGGGGGGGATAAAATATCTGGACAGGTAGCCATGTTAGCTTCTCTTGGCTCTCAGGGACCACATGGTCTCTGTCTCTGTTTCTGTTTCTTTCTCTGTCTCTTGACTTTCTGGGACCACATGGCCTCTCTTGTTCTCTTGTAGTAGGGATGAATTTAATTGATCACATTGATCATGAGATGTCCCAAAAGAATTACAAGACTTAATGACTCAGTTTCCCAAGTTTTATTAAAATACTGTGGGGCCATAAGGAGAAGCACCCAAAGGAGATAGGTGTCTCTAATAGGGGGAAGAAGAATAGTTATATTTATAGTGAGAAAAAGTAGGTTATTTCCTCATTATCTTAATCTCTTCCTTAAGGAGGTACATGGGAGGTCTTATCCTAATTTGGACTTCCTGAGGTCCTAAGAAAACCTTCGAGATGGGTACCTTTTTCCTTGGAGGTGTGGTTTTGGGGTTTACATGTTATAAGGTGAACCTAAGGACACATTTGGTCCTTTCTGCACATGTTCCTAAAGACATGCTTAAACTTGTCAGACCCAGAGGTCTCTGTGTTTTTGATATCTCTTTACTTAAGATCTGGTTTCTAGGTGTCCTGTCATCTAGGAAAATTAATGGATATTAATGGTTAATGGTCCCTGGTTACTATCTCTGTCTTATGTCTTAGTATCAACTAAGGGTTGATAGGGACTAGAACCCTCTTGGTTACTGTACTATTAAGTGCTATATTATCCAAAGGCTCTTTCTGCATCTATTTTTTTTTGGGGGGGGGCAATGAGGGTTAAGTGAGTTGCCCAGGGTCACACAGCTAGTAAGTGTCAAGTGTCTGAGGCTGGATTTGAACTCAGGTCCTCCTGAATCCAGGGCCAGTGCTTTATCCACTGAGCCACCTAGCTGCCCCCGGTTACTGTACTATTGATAAGAACACAAACCTTACTCTCTCTGTTAACCCTTTTAGGTACTATTGATAAGAACTCAAGCTTCAATTTATCTGTTAACCCTTTTTTAGCCTCCTCCATCTCTCTCTCTCTCTCTCTCTCTCTCTCTCTCTCTCTCTCACCCAGGTCTCCTTGAGAGCACATGGTCTATTGGGGGCATGCTGAAGCTTTCTCTACCATACAGCCGGAGACAATGAGAAGTTAGGGAAACATATGGTCAATCCGAAGGCAGCTAGGTGGCGCAGTGGATAAAGCACTGGCCCAGGATTCAGGAGGACTTGAGTTTAAATCCAACCTCAGACACTTGACACTAGCTGTGTGACCCTGGGCAAGTCACTTAACCCCCATTGCCCTGCAAACAAAACAAAACAAAACAAAATATTGATATTACTTACCCCAAACTGGTGTCCATAGCAATTATATAAACAACACAACCCCCTCATTGATTGTTAACCAACCAAAGTTGATTTCCACCCTCAGGGACACATTCAAGTGACCTCCACGAGGCACCTTTGAGAAATTATGTCTCTTGGACTTTTCATTCGTTACACTGGTTACCCGGATAAGGACTCAACCTATTGATAGCCACACCTATGCTAGTGCCTGAGTTATAGAAAGCAAGGGAGGAACCCTATGTCCTCTCTGCCAGGGTCTCCCTTATGCCAGAGGACTGTCACAAAACACTAGCAAAGTGAAATTCTGAAAGCGTAGCTCAGACTGTGTCATTCCCCTGCCCAAGAAGCTTCACTATGTCACTATTGCCTCTAAGAGAAAATGCAGACTCCTTTGTTTGGCATTTAAGGCCCTTTGCAAGCTGGCTCTAAATTAATTTCACAATGTTATTAGTCACTCTTTACAAACTCTTTAGTTCTGCCAAACTGGTCTTCCTCCTGAACCTCATGCATGATATTCCATTTCCCGCCACCATGCCTTTGTATAGGCTGTCTCTTATTTCCCGAATGTTTTCTTTCCTAATCTCTGCCTCTCAGAACCTGTAGCTCCCTTCAAGGGTCAGCTCAAGAGCCACCTTCTTTAAGAGGCCTTCCCCTAGTCATTGGTCACCACTGCCTCCCCCCAAATCACTGTGTATTTATTTTGCATACATCCTCAACAAGCACCTACCATGGCACCTGGTACATAATGGTAATGGTGATGAAAACAACAACAAACAACACTAATAATAGCCAACATAACATAGCACTTTGGGGTTTGCAAAGCACTTTACATATGTTGATTCATTTGCTTTTTGCAACCATCCTGGGCCATAGGTGCTAATATGATACCCATTTTACAGATGAGGAAACTGAGTGGTCAAGTGACTTGCCCAGGTGACACAGTTTCTCAAGCAAGATTTAAACTCAAATACTTAATAAATGCTTGTTTATTGATGGATTAACAGCATCCAATGATGCCCAAAGGAACCAGCCCATTCCTTTCTGTACTACTTTTGTCTGTGATGGTTACCAATGGAGGGTGTGGATCTTGTGGCCAGCCCACATTTGTGACCAGTTGGACATTTCCTTGATCTTTGATGATGCCCATTCCATCCCCTTCTCCTGCTGGATTCCTTTTTTTTAATGTATCATTACCTGCTCACATTCTCCATTGCCTTTCATGGGGACCATCAACTTCAGTTGGGTAGAGGCCATCATGTTCCATGTCTCACGGCCTTGTCAAGTCACTGGAAAAATACTGGTTTTGAAAAGATGGGCCTTTGTTTCAGGGAAAATATGGAGGGCATTGAGTGAGCATTGTAATTTCCCCCAAAGCAGGCCATAGTACCCTCCTCCTTCTGTTCCATGCTGGGGGGGGAGGGGGCAGCTAGGTAGCACAGTGGATAAAGCACCAGCCCTGGATTCAGGAGGACCTGAGTTCAAATCCAGCCTCAGACATTTGACACTTACTAGCTGTGTGACCCTGGGCAAGTCACTTAACCCTCATTGTCCTGCAAAAAAAGGGGAAAAGAAAAAAAAAGAAAAGGCCCATGCTGGGTGTTGGGCCTGACTTTGTTGTTCATGGGCATGCTGTCCAAGATAGATGGGCTGATGGACAAGATAGTGTTCTAGCCAAATGCATGTAATTGTGTGTGGTAAAATAGGCATTCTTCATCCACCGATGAGAACATACTGAAAGAAATTGGAGAATACTCATGGAGAGAATACTTGGGGAGAATCTAGGGAGAGAAGTCATGGATGGAATCCTTCATTCTTTTTTTTTTTTTTTTTGGCAGGGCAATGAGGGTTAAGTGACTTGCCCAGGGTCACATAGCTAGTAAAGTGTTAAGTCTCTGAGGCCAGATTTGAACTCAGGTCCTTCTGAATCCAGGGCCAGTGCTCTATCCACTGCGCCACCTAGCTGCTCCCCATGAATGGAATCAATGGATAGACTCCTAGAAGAAAGATGGTGCTGAAGACTGCTCCTGACTGTCTCTTCCCAGCCCCACCCCCTGAATCCGCTTTACCCCCTCCCAGGTCTCAAGAAGAAGTAGATCCTCCAACTGGCCCTGCTGTTGGGAAAGGGAGTCAAATCTCCTCCCATGACTTTTTCCTTCAGAATCACAGGGAAGTTCCCAAGAAAGCACATACATGGTGACCTTTGACCCAGATGGGTCTGTACCCTAGGCCCTAGCCTCACAGAAGCAGCTGGGTCAGACCTGAGGCCTCATACCCTAAGAAAGTGATCAAGGCCAAGAGGGGATGAGGAAATCCATTCTTTTCTGGACAAGGAGGCTTCTCTCTCCTCTAAAGAGAACCTCAGAATGAGGTTGGAGGAATGCCCTTCACCCTGTGCCTCCTGAATCTCCCTAGGTCTGACGGGGAGTCAGGAGGAGGGGTAGTGGTGGGGTCACACCAATGGGAGGTCCTGATTGGAAATGGGGCACTTGTTTCCCTTCTTCCCCATGGGGACAGGAAAAAACACACTTCCTAGGAGAGGCAGGAAGCCACTGTACCCATCCAGCAGCTGGGAGGAGCCTAAGATCTGGAACCTAAGTCCTTTCCTTAATGAGCCCATGTGATCTGACCTTGAGGAGTTAAACAAGTAGGGGAGTGAACCAGAGGCAACACCAGTCCGTGACAGTCACAGGCAGAGGACCATCAGCTCTATGGGCAGGGGAGGAGAGCTCGGACCCATGGAGATGCCTTGGCACCTTCCCCATGGCTGGCCTGGCTGTTTAAAGAGACTCCTGTTCACAGGTGAGAGAGAGGCTGTGGGACCATTCCCTGAGCTGTGAGCTAGGGTTCAGGAGACCCTGCCTGACTCGTGGCCTTGAGGCAGGGGACACTGGTCTTCCCTTCCCTGAACCTTGGTTTTCTTACCTGTAAAATGAGGGTAAGTGTGGAGAGGGGGGATCTTTAGGATTCTGGATGATTTCATTCAGGAAGGAAGGAATGACAGAAATAGCATTTAGTAGCCACCTACTATGTACTGGAAAGGACAGCTAGGTGGTGCCACAGTGGATAGAGCTCCAGGCCCGGGGTCAGGTCCACTCATCTTCTTGAGTTCAAATCTGGCCTTGGATACTTATTAGCTGTGAGACCCTGGGCAAGTCCCTTATCCCTGTTTGCCTCAGTTTCCTCATATGTAAAATAAGCTGGAGAAGGAAATGGCAAAGCACTCCAGTATTTCTGCCAAGAAAACTCCAAATGGGGTCACTGTGATTAGCACTATGCTAATCATTGGGGAAGTAAATTAAAAAAAACAAAACAAGATAGCACCTGGCCTCAGGAAATTTTCATTTAATAGGAGAAAATGGCACAAATAGACTCTGGGGGGGGGGGGTAGGAAGGCCTTTGTTCAGGGAAGCCACAGGGTTGGTGAGGGGAGTCAATGATTGGCCCCAGACCTAGCGTTGGAAGTCATGGGGAGAAGAAAGAGGATGGAGATATATTGGGAGCATCATCATGATCTGGGTTAAGAAGTGGTGAAGGGGGGGGCGGCTAGGTGGCGCAGTAGATAAAGAACCGGCCTTGGATTCAGGAGTACCTGAGTTCAAATCCACTTGACTTACTAGCTGTGTGACCCTGGGCAAGTCACTTAACCCCCATTACCCAGCAAAAAAAAAAAAAAAAAAAAAGTGGTGAAGGAAGCCCAGGCAAGAGCTGGAGGCAGTCAAGGATATAAGAGAACTTGGGTTCAAGTTTTAGCTCTGCTCTTTACTAGCTCTGTGATATTGAGGGGAGGGTCACTATGTCTCCCTGGGCCTCAGTTTCCCCATCTGTGAAACAAGAGGGCTAGACTAGTTAGTCTTTTTTGGGGGGGGGTAGGGCAATGAGGGTTAAGTGACTTGCCCAGGATCACACAGCTAGTAAGTGTCAAGTGTCTGAGGTCAGATTCGAACTCAGGTCTTCCTGAATCCAGGGCTGGTGCTTTATCCACTGCGCCACCTAGCTGCCCCTCTAGACTAGGTAGTCTTAAGGGTCTTTCCAATTCTAGTGGCTAGAAGGCCAGCCTTGGAGTCAGGAAGACAAGGTTAAGTGCTGTTGTGACCCTGGGAAAGTCACTGCCTCTCAGCACCCTGGTCAATTGTCTAAGACTATAAACCCCAGAGAATGGGCTTGCCAGTGGCAGTGGAGGGAATTTTCCCACCAGGAAGTACCCTAGACCAGTGTAGTCACAGGTCTAGACCCTATGTGTATTGATGGACTCTAAATCCTGGGATCCTGAGGACCTATCTGGGGGCCTTGGATTGGAGGGAGGAAAGTCATCCCTGGGTATAGGAGGGACTGTCTGAGGGATCCAAGCTCTGGGGGAGGCAGGTCCTAGGTTTGAGGAGGACCTAGTAAACCCAAGTCTTCTTGGTTTGGGGGCAGGGAGAAGAGAAGGGAAGGGGCGAATAGAAGACAGGCCTAGGATGCCCTGAAACAACAGCCACTGGAAAGTAAAAGACACACCCAGATACTGGAGTTGGGGACCAGAAGGGGTTCTTAAAACCCCCTCAATTTACAGGTGGGGATATTACATGCCCCAAGACCCATAGGTAATAATAGCTAAAACAATCATCCCAAATGGGATTGTTTATTGTTATATATAACATTATTATATGAATATATTTTTAAAAATATGGAATTATTTATATCTACATATCATTTCTGGGTAAAAAGAATAATGTAGGGCAGCTAGGTGGCACAGTGGATAGAGCACCGGCCCTGGAGTCAGGAGGACCTGAGTTCAAATCTGGCCTCAGACACTTAACACTTACTAGCTGTGTGACCCTGGGCAAGTCACTTAACCCCAATTGCCTCACTAAAAAAAAAAAGAATAATGTACATGGTGTTTAGTATAAAATCCAAATACTATAGAAAATATAAAATGTAGATATTATTTTTAAATATGGGATTATTCATATTTTATTATTCATAAGTAAAATGATGATCCAGGTCCTCTGGTTATTGAGTCAGGGCTCCCTCTATCCTATTCCACTGCTTCCTTAGGGGGAGGCCTTGGATGTGAACCTCATTAGGACCAGCAGGATTATTATTATCCTCCCCCCTTCCCCTCTGGGACTCTCTGTTACTTTCCAGTTCTGCAAAATGAGATAGCTGGGCTGTCCCACACAGCAGCCTCATTCTGAGATGCCCAAGGGGGTCAGGTGTTTCATAAGGAGGGGTGGGGGTGCCTCCCTCAGGCACTTCTTTTTTTTTTTTTTTTTTTTTTTTTTTTAGTGAGGCAATTGGGGTTAAGCGACTTGCCCAGGGTTGCACAGCTAGTAAGTGTTAAGTGTCTGAGGCTGGCCTTGAACTCAGGTACTCCTGACTCCAGGGCCCGTGCTCTATCCACTGCGCCACCTAGCTGCCCCCCTCAGGCACTTCTGATGAGAGCCCCACCTCTGAGGTCACAGGCAGGGAGGAGATGCCAATTATTGAGGTTAGGATGAGAGATGGAAGTTTTTGGAGAAGGAAGATCCCAGACTTGGGGATTCAGAGTGGGGGTGGGGTCCAGAGGATGGGTGAGGGGATCGCAGAGAAAAGGAGGGGGCATCTCTAGAGCCTCTCAGAGATGCCAGAGATTTCCCTGGGCTACTCTAATAACCTTAGACAAATCCTTGAACTTCTGGCCTTGGGTCCTCCCCTGAATAAGGAGGGAGGGAACTGAAGGAGATATCTCTAATGGCCTTGGCAGGCCAAAATCCTCAGTGCAATCCGGGGTCATTATCTCTCTGGCCAAGTGTCAGGGAGAAAAGGAAGGAGGGAAAGGGGAAGAGGGGGGGGGAGGGAGAGAGAGACAGAGACAGAGAGAGAGGGAGAGGAAGAAGAAGGGAAAGATAGAGAGGGAGAGAGGGAGGGAGAGAGGGAAAGAGGAAAGGAAGGAAGGAAGGAAGAATAGAAAGAGAGAGGGAGAGAGAAGGAAGGAAGGAGGAAGGGAGACAGGGAAGGAGAGAGGGAAGGAGGCAAGGATAGGGAGGGAGGGAGAGGAGGGAGAGAAGTAAGTCAGGGACCAGCTCAAAGACACAATGAAGTTGAAAATGGGGAGATCCTTGGGCTTCAGGTACAGCCAGGTCATGTTCTGACCCTCAGGGACTTTCCAGTTGACTCCATAACCTTGGGCAAGTTACTCTCTCTGCCTGGATGTCATTTCCTTCCTCTGCAAGATGTAGAGGCTGGACAAAAGCATCTTCAAGGATCCCAGCCCTAGAGCTGGGCCAGCCCTGAGAAGCCATCTAGTCCAACCCCTTCATTTTACAGGTGAGGAAACTGAGGCTCAGAGAGATTAAACCACATATTCAAGGTCACACAGTCAGTAAGGAACAGAGCCAGTTCTAGAACCTGTGATCCATGATTGGCTAAGGGCCCACAGCCTTACCTGCTCTTCTCCAAGTCTTGCCCTGGGTGACACTAAAAGTCTGAGGCACATTTGAACACTGGTCTTCCTCATTCCTGGTCAAGTCACTTCATTAGGACCAGGTCATGAGTGTAGGTCCTCTCCATACCAGGAAGTAAGTGTCAGAGCTGGGATTGGAACACAGGGCTTCTGGCTCCAAGTTCTCAGCCCAGTGGATTCTAGGGGAAAGCTTTAGGCCCGGGGGTTGGTTCTGAAGAGATGGCTCTCCCTGAGAGATGCCCCCAGGACAGGTGGCAGGTCCCACCCTTCTCTGGGCTGGGGGTGGGGGGCATGATTCTGCCTTCAGTTGTCCATCCCTGTCTCCAGGGTATCTGCTTTCATCCATCCCAAAGTATCTGAGCAAAGTCACACAGATGATGAGTCATAATTAGTGACAGTCATGTATTTGTAACAGGTCAAACTATCTCCTTTTCCCTAGTCCCTTAGGAAGATGAATGAATTAATGAATGAGTGAGTGAGTGAATGAATGAATGAATGAGCATTTATTAAACACTTGCTGTGTGCAAACTTAGGAGGGGGCCAGAGGGGCTGACCTTGTCTTTCTCCCTTTCTTCTCAGCTACAATCTTCAGCTCTTCCATCCAGCTAGCTTCTTCAGCCCAACTGAGCATAGCACCTATTCCTTCTCATGGGTCAGTTGGGAGCAATGTCACCCTGTCTGTCCATGGGATCCCAAAGGAGCCTCAGAGTTATTCCTGGTTCCGGCAGATGGCGGAGGAATCCAACAAGATTGTCAGCTATGCAGTCCAGTCGGGAGAGCAGACTCAAGGACTAGACCACACTGGCCGGGAGAGCATTTTTCCAAATGGCTCCCTTCTTATCACCAATCTCACTTCCAGAGATGATGGTGTTTACATCGTACAAGTTGCCATTGCGCATTTGAAGCCTGTGTTGGGACGGGGACGTTTGCAGATCAGTGGTAAGAGCCTTCCCAAGAACTAAGATCATCCAACCCATTTCTGAAAGATTTTCTCTTCTTCTGGAGACAGAGAACCCTCCCAGTGTCTGGATTTCATAATAATGGCGAGGCACCCTGTGGATCACTGACAAACTCATGGACCGTGCCTATTCTGATGGAGTGTAAACTACCTGAGGGGAAGGGCAGTTCCAATTTTGTCTTTGTATCTTGTGTGCTTGGCAGAGTCCATAAGAAATGTTTTTTGATTGGTTGGCTGATTCATCTGAGCATGAGGGAAAGAATGAAGAAAGGGTAGAGGATCATACAGCCAGTAAGAAGTATTTATTAAGCTTGTATTAAATGACTAAGGCTGGATTTGAACTCAGGTTTTCCTGACTCCAGGCCCAACACTGTCCACTGCACCATGTAGCTGCTCAGATTCTAGCTGCCCTTTCGACTCATGCTGTTCATCCTGATATATAGAAGTTCTCAAGATGTGTCCTGGCCCCACCTCTTAAGCCCTGCCTTCCAGCCATTCTCTACATTTCTTTTACTGGAGAAAACAAGGCTCAGGCTTTGTTTCTCCCCCCACCTAACCCCTTACCCCCTTCCATGAACTTCTCTGCTTCTCTCTGACTTTCTGGTCTCTTCAAGGTTCAAGTCGGATGCCACCTTCTCCAGGAAGCCCCAGCCCTGACCTCCTTGGCACCCAGGGAATCCTCCCTTCCCTATTGTTCAGAGCCCATCTGAAGATCTGCATTCCCTGAGAGCCTCGCCCCTAGCATTCTCCCATGGGGAACCATCCCTGTTCTGACCTGATAATACCAGAGGCTCTCCCACAGGCCCTTGTGTCCAGTTATCTGCAGCCCTGCTTTTCCTCCCCCTCACAGAACATGAGTTCCCTTGGGTCAAAGTCTTAGCCTTCACACCCCACAAGGCTGAGAACAAAGTGTCCTCCATTCACCTGGGTTCAAGTCTCAGCTCGGTCAGACTTGTAGTGAGACCTTGGATGAGTCCCTTCTCTTTGGGCTCCAGGGGCTGGACACCACAACCCCAGATTCAGGGACTCAGGGACTCAGGTCTTCAGGCTTCAGTCTCAGACTGTCCCCTCTCTTCCCTTGGCAGATTCTCTCAAGACCTCCCACTTTGGGTTAGTCGCCAGCATTGTCCTCGGAGCCCTGGCTGGTGGGGTCATCATGGGTGTCCTGGGCTACTTCTTCTTCAAGCGAACTCGAGGGTAAGAACTGATCAATAAATAGACTCTAGTGGGACCCATTCCTTTCTGGGGCACAGGCATAAGCCCAGCCCTGCTCATTAATTCAACCTCCCTGGGGCCTCTGACCTTATCCTCAGCCAAGTGCGAGGATAAGGTCCATCATCTTAGCCCAAGTCACAATCCTTGACTGGCATCCAACTGCTGGGAGATTGGTGCCTCGCCTTGTTCTCACCCATCCCCTGGGTGAATGGGGTCCTGCCCTAGACCCAACCCTTTGCCTAGGTTCCCGAGTCCCAGTTCTAAAACCCTGTGCGGCTGATCCCTTCCCAAGAACCTCTTTCTTAGTCTATCAGAGAGATCCCCTGTTTGAGCCTTTCTAATGAGCTTACTCTCACTTTGTACTTCCAGCTAGGACCATTGCTCCCCCTCCCCCCCCTCCCCAGTTATAGCCTTGGCCTTGGTATGCTTCCTGGAACTTGGGTTTTGGCCTGTACCTCTCTGTTTCTCCTGGGGATTGGAGTCCTGCACCTAAACCCCAGCCCTCCTTACCCCACACCTCAAGCTGGTTTTTGTTCTAAAGGAACATTTTTCTGAATGTCCTTCCTGCCTCATCCCACATGCCTGCTGAGACTCCCCACACCCCCTGCCTGCCCCCAACTCCAGTTCCCATGATTTCCCTGTTTCCAATTGCCTGCATACAGACTCCCATGATGTCATACTCAATACACCCACCAGGTCCCATGTGTTGTTCCCCATCCCACCCCCACTTCACCTCTTCCTATTTCCTGAAGCTTCATTTCCTGATGTGAGCTGCCTGGGTTCCCTTCTACTATATTGACTACTACATTGACATTGACATTAACACCTACACACACACACACACACACACACACACACATGTATACATATATACACACTTATGTGTGTGAGGTATTTAGTATATGTATATATATATATATAATATACATATATTAAACAATATTTAGATATTTATGATATTTATGATTCTGAATTTAGCCACCAAACGAAAATTCCCACATTCAAATGAGAACAAAGAGAGTTATTTGTGAGATGGCACATCTCAGCTACATAGTTTGATCTTTTAAAAAAGTAAATTTGTATTGGTGTTTTTGCATTGCCTAAAATTTCCACTGTATCCCTCCCCTCTGAGAGAGGGGAGAGTTAGCCCTTATATGTTATATCCCTTATAACAAAAATTTTTTTAAAGAAAAAGACAAGTAGAGGAAAAGTCAAACTAATTGATACTGGAGGAAAACTAACCCAACAATGGACACTATGTATGTAGTGTTCCACAGCAGAGGAATGAGTGGGAAAGTATCTTCTTCTATCTCTTCTTTGGGAATGACAGATTGCTTTTTTAAAAAGTATCTAATAGAATCAACATGTTACTTCCAAAGCTGTCTGTCTTCCTTGCCTCTGTTTCTTTCTGAACTTCCTTCTGTTCTCTTTTGTGTATTTAAAAAATGTTTCCATGACCCTCTTCTTTTTATTTATTTTTTGACAACACTATCTCCTCCCGTTATTCCATGATGAAAATAAAAAGTCTTTGTAACAGATTAACAGAGTCAAGCAAAATATTCATACAGGGGTTATGTCTGAAAAAAAATCTGTTTCATTCTGTCTCCTTGAGTCCATCCAGCCCCTGTCAGTGGGTGAGTAGCAAGCTGTATTAGAGCTCCTCTAGAATCGTGGTTGGTCATTACATTGATGAGAGTTCCTAAGTCTTTCCAAGCTGTTTGTCTTTACAATATTGCTATTGTATACTCTCTGGGTTTTACTCACCTTACCCTGCATCAGTTCATTCAGGTCTTCTCAGATTTCTCTAAAACCTTCTCATTTTTCCTTTTCTGCCTTCTTCCTGATGCACCTTCCTCATATCTACTATGGACTCTTCCTTGGCTGACAGTCCCAATGCCTTAGCTCTGAATGCCTACAAGGCTTCCATGCTACCAACTGACCCCTCTCTCCTGTTTCCTTTCATGCCTTGTCCTCCACTCCACCCTCTACTCCTTCTAGGACATCCCCTATCGACCACTCTTATACTGGCACTGCCTACTCCCAGACTCCCCAGAATTCTACCCAGCTGTCAGAAATTCTTCCACCTCTCACTGCCAGGATGCTCACCCAGGAGGTCTTCTTATTCTCCCAGGCTTGACCTATGTCATTGCCAACCAACTGTTGGCACCAATAAGCTCTCTAACTGACCGGATGGCCTGGCTATGCCTCTGACCTTGGCAGTTATCAGCATGGGAATGGGAGTACAGGTGGGAATGAAGAGATTTTTTCATATGGAAGCAGTGTTCTTCCCTCTCCTGGATCTACAGGTCTCCACAGACCACGAGAGGAGATTCTGTCCGAAGACGAAGGAATCATTCTATAAATCGGAATAATGGTGAGTTTCTGAGTTTGAGAAGGGAAGGGTCTGTTGGGGCTGCCCCTTCCCCATCTGAGAGTAAACCAGTGTGACTTAGTGTGATGAATACTTTAGTTAGAGTTGGGAGTCTGATTACAGAGTCCTAGCTCTAAAGCTCACTGTGAGACTCTGGAGGAGTCACAAGACTCTCTGAACCTTAGTTTCATTATCTGTAAAATGGGGGTACTCACACATGTCCCGCTTTCCTTCAGATTCTTATTGCATTTTTAACTCACTTGGGAATGCTTTTCCTATATATATCACAACAGGTCAATTCATGGGTCATTGGAGAATACCCCCTCCCCCCCAGTTAAGGTATTCTTGGCTGGTTTAATACAGATATTCCAAGTCAAATAGATCTATATTCTCATTGATGAGGGTGTTTCCTACAGGGACAGAGAACCCAGTCTCTCTGTGGACTCTCTTCCATGTGCCCCCAGGATAAGTTCGCCACAAGAGAGGGTGTTAAGTTCACCCAACATATGGGAGAGGGGGTGGAGTATTCCTGGATCTCTCTCCTCATCCAAAATGTACCAGTGAAATATGTGAGTTGTCACTGAACTACAGAGCTGGAAGGGACCCCAGTAGTCATCTAGTCTAGCACATATGAGAAGGGAAGGCCCACTATAACATACCCTGACAAGTGGTCTTCCAGCCTTGACTAGAAGAGCTCCAGTCAAGAGGAACCTTGCCTGTCTCAAGGTAACCTGTTCTACTCTGGACAACTCTCATTGGTAGGAGGCTTTTTCCTGACCTCAAGCCTTAATCTGCCTCTGGGCGTCTTCTCCCCCTTTATTTTGTTTTTTGTTTTTGTGGGACAATGAGGGTTAAGTGACTTGCCCAGGGTCACACAGCTAGTAGTGTCAAGTGTCTGAGGCTGGATTTGAACTCAGGTCCTCCTGAATCCAGGGCCAGTGCTCTATCCACTGTGCCACCTAGCTGCCCTGGGCATCTTCTGCCTATGACGCCTGATCCTGCTCTCTTGGGGGTCAAACAAGTCAAGTCTAATCCCTTTTTTACATGACAGCCCTTCAAATACCTGAAAATAGCTCTTCTGCCACCCCCATCTCTATCTTTTATTCTTCAGCCTAAACATCTCCAGCTCCTTCAACCACTCCTCATATAACATGAATTCCAGGCCCTCTGCCTTCTGGTGACAATCCAGTGGACACTCTCATGTCCTTCCTAACCTTTGTTAGTCAGAACTGAGCACAATACTCCAGTCAGTAAGTCAGTCGATAAACAATATTAAGCATCTTCTATGTGCCAGGCATTATGCTAAGCGCTGGGGATACAATATTAAAAAGAAAGGCTCTGCCCTCCATGAGTTTACAATCTAATAAGGGAAACAGGACACTCAAAAGAATATGTTCTGACTGCATCAAAGTCCATACAGGGCAATTTTTTCCTTATTCCTGGAAATTGTGCCTCTCCCAATGCAACCCAAGATCACGCTTTTGGCCACCACATCACCCTGATGACTTGAAGTCCACTGAAACCACTAGTTCTTTTTTTAGAGAAGCTCTTGTCTGTTCATGTTTCTCCTGAAAAGTTGATTGCACCCAAGGGCAAGACTTTTCATTTGTCCCTATGGCATTTCATCTTAATAGCTTTAGCACAATGCTTGAGCCCACCCAGCCCTTTTCTGGAAACTAACTCTGTCATCCAGTGTGTTTCTTCTCCCAGCTCTGGGATTCTGTGATATTTATTTCCGAGGATCAAAGATGTGTCTATGAAACACCCTGTAACCTTTAAAATGGTATGGAAATTCAACTATTATCATTATTGTTGTTGTTGTTTTCTGAACTTGTGATTTCATCAATGGTCCAAGGCAAGGTTCCTCTGCCAATGTAGACAGGTACCTGCTCCACAACTGAAAAGCTCAGAGAGCTGTCTGGGACACTAAGATTTTCAGAGGGTCACAGAGCCAAGCATTGATGGCTAGACTTGAACCTTGGTCTTCCTGCCTCTGAAGCCAACTTTCCAGCCACCAGATCAGCCTACCTCTCAGACTCATTGCCATTGATAACAATGATGAGCAATTGCCACTCTCCATGACTATTTCCACATCTCATATATGTTCCCTCCCTCCTCTAATAGCCTAGAATAGAGGAGGTGTGCCCAGGGGCCTTGCTCCTGAGGTCCTCTCCCCCTTTAGCAATTTACATCTCACCTTGGAGAGAGACATAGAGACAGTTCTGGTCCTTGAGGTTCAGAGAGGACTTCCTGTCTGGATTTCCCCCCCTCCAGGTGGAGAAGATATCGTATATGAAAACCATCAGTGGCATCGAGGCATCACCCTGACTACTCAGGTGAGAACACCCTCATTCTTGGCCCCAGGTCCCTGGCTATGTCAATTTCTCCTCTCACTTCCTCTCTGGCATAGATTCTCCTCACAGAACAGTGTTCTCATTAGAAAGACCCATAGACTCTGGCATGTTAGAGCTAGGGGAGTCTTCAAAGCATAGCATGTCAGAGGGCAGTGTTGGAAGTATGTAGGAATTGGGAGGAACCCTAGAACATGGATTGTCAGAGCTAAGATGGACCTTAGAATAGAGAATGTCAGCAGGGAGGGACTTAGAAGTTATCTCATACAGTCCCTTCATTTTACTATTGAGAGAACTGAGGTCCAAAAAAGATTAAGTGACTTGCTCAAGGTCTCATGGGTAGTGAGTAGGAGAGTCGGAGTTCTTTTCCCATTGCTTCACCTTGGATTTCCCCCTCATAAATCAGTGATGAACCCCATCCCTCCAACAGGAAAAGCAGCCTCTTCTCTCTGGTACATCTGTATGTCACAGAGCCCTAAGCACATGAGGAAAGCACATCTTGTGTAAGCAGTGTGCCATGCAAGCAACCAGACAAGCCTACTAACTGTACATAGTGTTTTTACTCATAGCCATAGACTCAACGAAAGGGAAGAAATAGCAATATGTTTAAACATCTTCCACAGCTTTCCCCATAGTCAAGCCTTCAATCGATGCACATTTATTAAGCGACTACTATCTGCCAGGCATTTTGCTAGGGTCTGGGAATCCAAGGACAAAACTGAAATAGTCACTGTCCTCAAAGTGCTTACATTCCAATGAGGGAGATAACATATAAACATAAATATATGCATATATAACATATATCTTCAGGGGGATTAAATATATTCACATATAATATGTTTATATTTAGGGAAATAAATCTCTGCATATGCAATATTCATACACAGACAAAAAACAAGAGTTCCTGAATTCAAGAAACTTACCATTTCTTGGGTGGGGGGGGGCACACAAACTGTACATAGACTATTTAGGAACATATGATGTGTATACATACACAAACATATATGTACTTACACGAATATGAAGCACTCTGAATACTGCATACATGTATAAAAATATTATATGTGTGTATATCAACATATATACATCTATAAATGTTGTCTCACCATTAGAATGAATGCATGTTCTGATGTATACAAAATGGATTCATGATGGACAGAGGGTAATTTCAGGAGGGAAGGGGAAAGGGAATAAATATTTATATGGTACCTACTAGGTGCCAGGCATTGTGCTAAGTGGAAGGTTGAACTTAAGCCAAGTCCTTTAAACACACTCAGCTCCCGGGAACTTTAGGGAAGATAAAGGCCAGTTGTTGAATCCTACCAAACACTGCTGCCACCCTTATACAAGGAGGGAACAAAGTGAATTCAACCAATAAAGCATGGATCCTAAATGCTGTCCTACTTGTGGTCTTCAGGAGGGTCTTGGTTAAGGTTATGAGGGACTAAGCAGCTCAAAGTGAATTAGTGCCCTGTGACCCTTCAGCATCTCCTCCCTCATCATGTAAGCCAGCTGCCAACCCAAAGGCCACAAGCTGATAAGGGAAAACTGGAGTCAAGGCCTGAGAATTGTCTTCTCATGCCCACCACCATCTTGCTTTTTCTTACGCCTGCATTGAATCATAGACGTAGGTCTCAGAATTAATCCCTAAGGTTAATACTTCCTTTGTAATCTTATGTATCTTATTTTATACATTTAAAAGCCAATTCTGTACTTCATCAGACTGTCAAAGGCATCCACGACACCAAAAAAGTTAAGCAACCCCCAAATTCTAGTTTATGTCCATCATTTACATCTCAGGAAACTGAGGTTCAGAGAGATTGAGTGACTTGCCCAATGCCATGCAGGCAGTAACAGAGGTGAGATTTGAACTCAGTTCCTCTGCCTGAAGAGCCAGTGCTCTTTCCATCATGCTACACTGCCCACTGTCACATTGGTGCTCCCTGGTGCTCTTTTCCTTCTCCATCCCTGAGTCTTGGCAAAATGAGGGGATGGAGGGAGGATGGTGCTACCCATGTCTCTTATTTTTTCACAGGGAGAAGACTTGTCATCCATTTTCTCTCCAGAGATATTGGAGGCTCCTCACCAGGTACTGTGAGGTCAAGGATCGTGGATTTGAGCTTTTAAAAAGGGCCTTAGAGATCTTATAATTCTTCCCCATCTTTTTATTTTCAGTCAGTCAATGAACATTTTTTGAGCACCTACTATGTGTCACCACTGTGCTAAAGGCTGAGAATACACATGAAAATTTTTAAAAGTTTTTTACTTCAAGGAGCTTAAATCTAATGACCACACACACAGAGATGTTGAAAAAGGATGGGGGGTGGGGCAGCTAGATGGCACAGTGGATAAAGAACTGGCCCTGAGGACCTGAGTTCAAATGCGGCCTCAGCCACTTGATACTTACTAGCTGTGTGACCCTGGGCAAGTCACTTAACCTTCATTGCCCCACCCCCCAAAAAAAAAAATTTTTTAAAAGAAGAAAAGAAAAAGGATGGGGAGAGAAGTACCTTGGGGTGGGGAGGAGGTCATGATTGAGAAGTTAAAGGAATATAGCTGGGTGGGAAATGAAGAGATGCCTGGCCTGAGCTCCTTCCTTAAATGGAGGTTTGGGGAAGAACCCATTGTCCTGCCCACTAATCGGTGGGGCAGAAGTTACTGGGAGGAAACTGAGGCTGAGAGAGTTCATTGATTTGTTCATAGTTATAAAAGAAGTTATCAGCAGAACTGCAACTCAAGTCTGAGTCTTGTGACTGCCAGTTTCAGCCATCTCTCCTCTTCTCACAGGCACTGGACGTCAGCAAAATGGATGTTTATGATGAGGTCAGGGTCTGGCCAACAGTCCAGGCACCTAGGGGAGAGGGCGGACCCCTGAGAGGATGAGGCTGTCCTTCTGTTTTTCCCTTCTGGGATCACCTCCTTCGCTTGGGATCCAGAAACATTCCACAGAGACAGGACGCATTCTGTGGCGGAAAAGAGCGTTCACTCAGTAAAACTCAGGAGAGTCTCTCCCTGGACCCCAAGGATCACCTGCCTTCAGTGTGACCATGGGCCCAGGTCCTGCCTGGAGATCCCGTCACATCCTTAGGCTTCAGATTTAGAGGTCGTTGTCTAGTGGCAACAGGGACTATATAAAATCAAAGCATCAGAGAAGGGGAGATGGCGGGGTATGCTTAGGATATTAGAACATGGTATGACAGAACTGGGAGAAACCTTTGAAAAGAGAACATGAGAGCTCCCAGGGAACAGTAATGTTCTAGGTTCTGTTTTCAAGGGCTCACCCTTTACTCCCCAGCTGTGATCGTCTATGTTCTATGGTCCCTCCCAGCTCTGCCATTCTAGAGATATGATCTGATTAGTGTAGACTTTTATCTCCCTTGTTCTAGGTACTTTATTTTTATGAATTCAGCCCAAGGATGGCATTAATTTAATTCCATTCAATAAACAGATATTGTCTATTTGCCACATAGTAGGTACTTAGGAGTTGAGGTACAACACTAGATGCTGGAACCACAGAGACAAAAAACAGTCTTCCTGCCCTCAGGAAGTTTATGTTTTCTTGTATGAATGGGGAACACACAACATGTATGTAGACAAACAAAAATAAAATAAATACAAAATGATGAGAGTGGGGGAGGGAAAGAGTACAAGGGATCGAGGTAGGAGGAGGAGAGTAATGCCCAAATAGCAGAGCCTGAAAAGGAACTTGGGATTCAGAGGCAGAGATGAGGTGGGGGCAACATTTCAGGATCAGGGCAAAGACTCAGGTGTATCAGCGCCTCTCCTGCCTGCCATGATTCATTCCGGTGGTTTCCTATATAGCTGACTGAAACCTCTAAGTCGTTTTTCATATGACTTGCTGTTAATATAATGCTTTCCTAGCTGTTTATCCAGTTTCTTTTTTTGGCCTTTACATTCATATCTATTAAATTTCATCTTGCTCATTTGGGAATCTTTCGCAAAGATCTCTTTTAAAAAAATTATCTTGGGGCAGCTAGGTGGCGCAGTGGATAGAGCACCGGCCCTGGAGTCAGGAGTACCTGAGTTCAAATCCGGCCTCAGACACTTTACACACTTACTAGCTGTGTGACCCTGGGCAAGTCACTTAACCCCAATTGCCTCACTAAAAAAAAAAAAATTATCTTGATAACCTTTTATTTTTACATTATATTAATTTCTTTTTTTAAAAAAAGAAATCAAACCGTATATATTGCAAACCACTGGTAAGCCCGTGGGGATTAATATAAAACAGAAACACGGGGCAGCTAGGTGGCACAGTGGATAAAGCACCGGCCCTGGATTCAGGAGTGCCTGAGTTCAAATCTGGCCTCAGACACTTGACACTTACTAGCTGTGTGACCCTGGGCAAGTCACTTAACCCCAATTGCCTCACTAAAAAAAAAAAAAAACAGAAACACCTTAACATGTGCTACAAGTAATTTAAAATTGTTGGAACTGAATCTTCCTGTTCACCAGTATGGCTGAAGAATGATCATTCTCAATTATTCCTCAGCTGAATATAGTCAAATGGATTTGGGTCTTATGTATTTTTAGAAATAAAGTGCTTTCATTATTTATCTAATCTAGTATCCAACCCATCAACTTACTTTCTTTTACCTGATTTCTTTCAAAGAGTTGCCTCCTTTCTGCACCCCACCCTTTGCTGATCCCAGAAATCCTTTTCAAATCTGGGTTTTTGTAATGCCACAACCTGACTTAAGTACAAAGCCTCTTCATACAAATACAAAAATTGCTTTTACCAGGAAGAAATTTTATTCTGATATTGCTTTTTGGGGGGAGGGGGGCGGGGCAATGAGGGTTAAGTGACTTGCCCAGGGTCACACAGCTAGTAAGTATCAAGCATCTGAAGCCACATTTGAACTCAGGTTCTCCTGAATCCAGGGCTGGTGCTTTGTCCACTTCACCACCTAGCTGCCCCTGATATTGCTTTTAGTATCATTTAAGTAATGAAAATGGGTATCTCCAACTTTAAAAAATCCATTTAGTCTTTTTTTTTTTCTGGGTCTGAAAAAAATTGGGGTAAAAATGATGCGACGTTTTCCTCTTTGCTAGTTCAGTGAGACTTTAGTTTTGCCCTCCTTTTTAATATCAAACAAATCATATCATGAACCAGTAAAGCAGAAGCACAAAAGAACATTATTTCTTGTTTGCTGTGCTTATTTAATAATTTTAATGAAGTAAAGTTGCATTTGGCATGCTGTAATATAATTATAGTGTTTCAGTAAAAGTTTCTTTGATAATTCTCCCATTCCTTCAGTTGTTTTATATACATATGTATATGTATGTGTATATATATATATACATATATATATAATACATACACACACATATATAGAGACACTATGATTGACATACTTGAAATTATACATTACATTATCTAATAAATTAAATTACCATATGGTTTGAATGAATCAGTGTGCTGGAGAAACTTATGATGATGCCAGTAAGTCAAAAGTTACTACTCAAAAATCTTTAGGGGCAGCTAGGTGGCGCAGTGGATAAAGCACCAGCTTTGGATTCAGGAGGACCTGAGTTCAAATGTGGCCTCAGACACTTGACACTTACTAGCTGTGTGACCCTGGGCAAGTCACTTAACCCCAATTGCCTCCCCCCCCAAAAAAAATCTTTAGACATGAATAATTGGATCTTCTGTACCACCGCTTGAAATTTACATGGTGGCATTTCAACATTTCAACTTTCACCTTTGATTAAGCTACATGTAAATGCTAAATGGAGCGGCTAGGTGGTGCAGTAGACAGAGCACCTGGCTTGGAGTCAGGAAAATTCATCTTCCTGAGTTCAAATCTGGTCTCAGACACTTACTAGTTATGTGACCCTGGGCAAGTCAATTCTCCCTGTTTGTCTCAGTTTCCTCATATGTCAAATGAGCTGAAGAAGGGAACAGAAAGCCACTCCAGTATCTTTGCCAAGAAAACCCCAAATGGGACATAACAAGAACAAATGTTAAATACTTAGGTGCACGATGTAAATGCTATTTTCCTGAAGACATCTGAGTCAGGAGTTCAAACTTGTTGTCTTAAAGCACATAGATACCGTGATGGGTTTTCCTTAAATTATCAATTTGTTTTGTGAAAGCTGTGGTCCAAAACTCTTTACAAATGAACTCCACAAAATCTAACACATCCTTGAACACTGCAGTGGCTTTTGTAAACCTTTCTATCGATCTTTGTCCCACTCTAAAACCCATGATTTCCAGCATAGTAACACATCTTCCACTCTCTGAAATTTTGGGGGTACAACCCAAGCAGTCCAATGGGAAATGTGTTTTACTTCTATCCCCATTTTACAGATGAGGAAACTGAGGCAGACAGAGATTAAATGACTTGCCCAGGATTTCAATGGTAGTAAGTGTCTGAGGCCAAACTTGATCTCAGGTCCTCTTGACTCCAAGCCCAGGACTCTACTGTGCCACATCACTGCCCAAGGTTAAGTGTCTTGCCCAGGGCCACACACGTAGTGAGTGGTAAAACTGGGATTTGAACTGTGATGCTAAATCATGCTACCTTCCAAGCAGGGGGGTGAGTGGATTGGCGATTATATCACAGGAGGATTATTTGAAGCACCTGATGTTGGCTAGCTTGGAAAAGTGAATGCTGTACTGGATATGAATGGATTATTCTGAGAAAGAGAATTTAAAAGTATCCTGCTTGGTACCACAGGGCAGGAGCAATGGGAGCTGTCCAAGGTCCATGGACTACTTCAGGAGGGATGGGAGGAGAGATAGATTTGAAATCTGCAACTAAAGGCTGGATGGTCACTAATTGGTGATAGTGTCATGGGGATTCTTGGCAAGGCAGAGTTTGGGCTATATAACCTCTGAGGTCCCTTTCTACTGAGATTCTGTTACTCTGTGATACCATCTTTTATCCTATATTTTCCTATCTTCTCCAGAGTGGTTAGAGCACTGGACCAGGAGTCAGGAAGACTTGAGTTTAAATTCAGTCTCAAGCACTCACTAGCTATATGACCCCAATCAAGTCACTTGACCTCTCTTTGCCTCAGTTCCCCAACTGTAAGGGATAATAATAGTACCTAACTGGGTGGATTATGAGGATAAAATGAGATAGTACTTGTAAAGTGTTTAGGCACAGTGTCTGGTACATAGTAGACTCTGTATAAATGCATATTCCTTTCCCTTTACTCATCTGTATAATGAGGTACATCAAATAGATTATCTCTAATGTCTTTCTTGTGCTTCATGTTTTGTGTTCTATTTTTCTGTTCCCTTTTGGCTATGACATTTGACTAGAGTTGGAGCCTGTTAAGTCCAATGCTCTCATTTTAAAGATAAAGAAACTGAGGCCCAGGGAGGTGAAGGAATTTTCCAGGGTCACAAAGGTAGTAAGTATCAAGAATTCCGACTTGAATTCAAGACCTCCAACTCTAAATTCTATGCTGTTGTTGTATCAGATTCTCTGTGATCACATCTGGGGTTTTCTTGACAAAGATACTGGAGTGGTTTGCTCTTTTCTTCTCTGGCTCATTTTACAAATGAGAAAACTGAGGCAAACATGAGTAAGTGAGTTGCCCAGGGTCACACAGCTAATAAGTGTCTGAAGCTGAATTTAAACACAGGAAGATGAGTCTGATTCCAAGCCCAGTGCTCTATCCACTGCAATGCCACCTAGTGGCCCTGAAAATCCTATATACTTTTCCCCTATGCTAATGCTCATAGATCTTCATTCATGTAGTACAAAGGTTTGGTCCCTCTGTTATTCTTACCATCCATTTCATAGGATCATGGAATTTAGTTCCAAAAGTGACCTTGGGCCTCACTTAATCCAATCTTCTCACTTTACAGATGGGGAAACTGAGGGTCAGAGAATTTAAAGGAAGTAGACTGGTGGTACAATTGGATAGACTATTGGACCTAGAGTCAAGAAGACCTAAGTTCAAATCTGGCCCACTAGCTGTGTGACCTGGGAAAATCACTTACCCCCTGACTGCCTCAGTTTCCTCATCTGTAAAATGGGGATAATAAGAGCATCTACTTCCCAGGGTAGTTGTAAGGCTCAAACAAAATAATATCTGTAAAGTGTTTAGTGCAGTGCCTGGCCCATAGTAGAAGTTTAATAAATCCTTGTTTCCATCCTTCCTTCCTTAAAAGTCAAGCTCCAGGTCACACAGATAGTAATCAACAGAGTTGGGATCTGTGACCAGCCCAATTCCATGTCATAGAAATATGAGTTATTATTATTCTTTTTGGCTCAAGAGACCTGAGCCCTACAAAAGGGAAGATGCAGGGGCTGGAGATGTCAAACTAAGATCAGCTTTAAGTTCTAAAAGTCTATGTGTTTGTTTCCAGTTCCTGATCCCTGGCCAAAAATGTCAAAGAGCAAGAACAGGACATCCAAAATTGTGTGTCCAGTTCTAACTTTCTATATCCTGTGTTCTAATACATACACACACACACATACATATATATTATATATTAATAATTTTATTAATAATACCAGCATTTTAGGGGGTAGCTAGGTGGCACAGTAGATAAAGCACCAGCCCTGGATTCAGAAGGACCTGCGTTCAAATCTGGCCTCAGACACAAGACACTTACTAGATGTGTGACCCTGGGCAAGTCACTTAACCCTCATTGCCCAGCAAAAAATAATAATAATAATAATACCAGCATTTTAATAAAAGGATGGTCATTTATCTGTCTCTCTCTTAGACCAAATATATATATCCTATGTTCTGGGGTTGCTTCTCTTCTTCCAGCTCTAATGTTCTATGTTATTTTTTGAAAGGACATCCCATGAAGCCATTTTGTGTCATAAAGTCCTTCCTAGGGGGCAGCTAGGTGGCGTAGTGAATAAAGCACCGGTCCTAGATTCAGGAGTACCTGAGTTCAAATCCGGCCTCAGACACTTGACACTTAACTAGCTGTGTGACCCTGGGCAAGTCACTTAACCCTCATTGCCCTGCAAAACAAAACAAAAACAAAACAAACAAAATAAAGTCCTTCCTAGCTTCGACATTCTGTCTTCTGTTGTCTAAGATTTCTTCCAGAGCTGACATTTCATGATCTATATCCATATAAACCTTGTGTCAGAGACTCATTCATGACATGGAGGGCAGCCCTGTTACACAACAACAACAATAATGACAATAATAATTATAATAACTCAATTTATATTAGTACTTTAAGGTCTAAAAATCTCTTTACCCATATATCTGACTTGATCCTTGAAAGAATCATGTGAGGTAGGTGCTGTCATTATTTTCTTTTTTTTTTTAGTGAGGCAATTGGGGTTAAGTGACTTGCCCAGGGTCACACAGCTAGTAAGTGTTAAGTGTCGGAGGCTGGATTTGAACTCAGGTCCTCCTGACTCCAGGGCGGGTGCTCTATCCACTGCTCCACCTAGCTGCCCCTGTCATTATTTTACAGTTGAGGAAACTGAGCCAGACAGGGGCTAAGATTTTCCCAAGTCATATATTCCAAGGAAATATTTGATAAAAAAGAAAAGTCTTCATATATACCAACATATTTCTAAGAGCCCTTTTTGTGGTAGCAAAGAATTAGAAACAAATTAGATATTCATCAATTGTGTATGTGGACTAGCTGCTCAGAGTGCAATCTCTGTGTTAGCCACAAGGTGGTGGTCTCTACCCTGAGCTACAAGCTTTTAGTGCCTTGCTCAGGTTCCCTAAGGTGTGAATATTTCTAAAGTCATAGTTATAAAATGGCTAATGCCCCCATTACCATAAGTTTCTCATCTCCTTCCCAATTTCACGAGGCTCAAATGGATTACACGCTCACATGATAGAGTAGAGCAACCAAAGGAATATAAGATAAAAGTTGTATGTACCATGACACTTTTGAGCATCTGAGTTCACTGCTCCTAGAAAAGTTTGAAATCAAAACCTTCCAGAAGCTGAAGCCCCTGCGAGTAACATCTATTTTTACCAAGGGAACACAAGTCCCAGGAGGCCACTGGGGGAAGAGAGGGGGAGAGATGGGGTTCAAGTGTTGACTCGCTTCCTATCAGTATTATAAAGCAGGGAATGGGAACCATCTTACTCACCATGTGGCAAGTGTGGCATTCTAAAGGGTTTAAGAGGCATTATTTCTTAATAATTTTATTAATAATACCAGCATTTTAGGGGGCAGCTAGGTGGCACAGTAGATAAAGCACCGGCCCTGGATTCAGGAGGACCTGCATTCAAATCTGGCCTCGGACACATGACACTTACTAGCTGTGTGACCCTGGGCAAGTCACTTAACCCTCATTGCCCAGCAAAAAAATAAATAATAATAATAATAATAATAATAATAATAATAATAATGCCAGCATTTTAATAAAAGGATGGTCATTTGTCTATCTCTCTCTTAGACCAAAGACAATTGTGGTTGCAGGTTCATGCTAAAATGCCCCTTTGGAAGAGGTGTGTTCTCCAGGGTGGCAATCAACTCTTCTTGGCTAACAATTAATCAGAGAATGAATATGACAATGAGGGGATGGACCCGAACTTTGTTTGTGTCATGTGCTTCTTAAGTTTCCAGCCTTGGGTAATCTATTCAAAGAATTTATCCCCACCCAAACCTGAGTAGTATACAATAGCTACCCCACCAGGATAGGGTCTGAACAAGAAAATTAATCCAATCTTATTATAGGTAATGTCCTTCCAGAGACTGAACTTTTATTTATTTATTTATTCATCTATTCATCCATCTATTTATGTATTTATTCACTCATTCATTCATTCACTAATTTATTTGTCTATTCGTTCATCCATTTCTTTATCCATTTGTTCATTCATTCTTTCATTTATTTTTTATTTAATCTAATCATTCATTTATCTGTCCATCCCTTTATTTATTTGTCTATTCATTCATTCATTTATCTATTTGTTCATTCATTCATTTATTCATCCATCTATCTATTTGTTTATTTATGTATTTGGTTTGCGGGGCTATGAAGGTTAAGTGACTTGCTCAGAGTCACAAGAGACAACTTTTAAAATCAGTATTTTAGATAAAGGGAAGAACTCTGGGTCTCCCCAAATCATCGGTTATGAATAATTATTTCTCTCACAAGAAACAACCTTCATCCCATCTACTGAAGGGAGAGTAATTGCTTTGTGGCCTATCATCAGCACAAGTTATTTGCTCCCCATGATCAGGAGGATGGTCAGCGGAAGGTCTCTGGCATCTCCAAAATCACATGGAGCTGCCTGTGGGCTCAAGGTAACTTCCCCGCCCCTTCACCTCATGAGACTGCAAACTCACTATCTATCCCCTGTCTCCCTTGAGTGTTTTCCCCTGTGTTCTCTTGTGGCATTTTCCAAGATGTTTCTCTCCTTAGTTTCTTCCTCTCGTATCTTTTAGCACACTTCCCTTCTTTGTCCTCTGCTGGCATCTTCTAGTATGTTTGACCTGTGACATCTTTTTTTTTATTATTATTCTTTTCTTTTCTTTCTTTCTTTTTTTGGGGGGTGTGGGGCAATGAGGGTTAAGTGACTTGCCCAGAGTCACACAACTAGTAAGTGTCAAGTGTCTGAGGCCGGATTTGAATTTAGGTCCTCCTGAATCCCGGGCCAGTGCTCTATCCACTGCACCACTTAGCTGCCCCAGACATGTGGCATCTTCTAGTGTGTGTCCTTCCTATGTGCCCTCTCCAGTTATCTCCTTGTATGTTTCCTTAGGCAGGTAGGTGGTGCAACAGTGTTGAGTGTGGCGTCAGGAATGCTGTCGTTCAGTCATTTTAGTTGTGTCCAACTCTTTATAACCACATTTGGGGTTTTCTTGGCAAAGATCCTAGAATGGTTGGCCATTTCCTTCCCCAGCTCATTTTACAGATAAGGAACTGAAGCCAACAGGGTTAAGTGACTTGCCCAGGGTGACACGGCTAGTAAGTGTCTAAAGCCATATTTGAATTCATGAAGATGAGTTTTCTGGATTCCAAGCCCAGAAAATCTGAGTTCAAATCCAGTAAATTTACTCTGTAAACATGGGCAAGTCACTTGTTTATGTGCCTCAGTTTCTTCATCTGTAAAAGTGAGATAATAATAGCATCTACCTCCAGTCTTGTAAGTACTATATCAGTGTTCACTATTATTCTTCTTCTTTCCATGTGTCCTCATCTGGCATGTTTTCCACCAGAAATAAACTTTCTGTTTTTAAATATCCCACTATAGTGTGACATTAAACTAAGCAATTTCCTTTATGTTAATAAATCTCAATCATCCACTGTTTAACCGCTACAATCGGACTTCTCTACCTAGAGATGATAGGTGAATGACAGAGAAAACAAAGGGATTTTGTCTGCAAAGGGATGTCTCACCTAAGTGTTACACACAGATAATATACAATTCACAATCTCTTGTATTTGGATTGGCATCAGTTTACATGCTTACTTTACTTCTTCTCCTGGGGACTTCTAGGTAGTGCAGTGGACAAAGCACTGGCCCTGAAGTTGGGAGGACCTGTGTTCAAATCTCACCTCAGTCACTTACTAGGAGTGTGACCCTAGGCAAGTCACTTAACTCCAATTGCCTTAAACATCTGGGGTATTCTCCAGTCATCTGGATATATATCTTACCACTGGACCCAGATGTGTCTGGAGGAGAGTGAGGTTGGTGACCATGCACAGCTCCACCCCCCTCACTTAACTCCAATTCAGTGAAAGTCATGACATCTCCCAATGTCATGGTCCTCTTCTGAATGAAGGAGCACTACCACTACCACCACCACCACCAACAACAACAACAACAACAAATTTTTTTTCCTATAGAAGCAGTGTGATGTGTCAGAGTGGCTGGAATTCTGACTGCAAATTTCACCTCCGTCACCTGTGAGACCTTGGGCTATGTAACCTTGGGCAATCTCTCCATGCCTCAGGAAATTCCTGCTAAGTTATACCTCTGCTGAGACCTGTGTTGCTGGAGGGAGTTTCCTCCTATTCATGAAACCCCAGAGCCTTCATATATTCAATTGCTCAATGGATAGTTGTTGAGTAGGCATCCACTCTGTGCCCATTCTGGGCCCTGGAAACACAAGTACAGAGAATGAAGCAATTTCTCCTTAGAAGGACTTTACATTCTAACTAGAGATACAGTGAGGACGCAAAAAGGCAACCCCACTCAGATAGGATGCAAACAACAATGTACAAAGAGTATAAATTGGTACAAACAGGGTCAATTAGAAATAATCTCAATATGATTAAGGGGAACCAGGTGTAACGATTGGAATGATGCCACCTGCTGGAGACTTACTGTAGGAAAGCTCCAACATGAGGAGAGGGCCTCTGAGGGCAGGACCATGCGTCTTTTCTTTGGCGTCAGAAAGTGATGTTGGCTTGTGGGAAGAAGAAGGGGGAGGCTGGCGCACTGGCTCATTCTCTTTCCTGAGGACTCTGGTGGAGAAGGGAGCTAGAAATGTGCTCTCCCTTTAATAGATAGAAGAATCTAGGCCTTTCTCTCTTTCCTTACCAAATTCTTATTCTCCTAAATAAATGCTTAAAAGTATAACTCTTGCTAAAGCTTATAATTTATTGGCGACCACTCATTAGATATTTTAGACAGACTAGCTGGAATTTTAGCCTTAACAGATGGCAACCACTCATTAGAGATTTTAGACAGTATAGCTAGAATTTTAGCCCTTACACAGGGAAAGGTTCTTACAAAAGGGAGAATTTTAGTTGGGTCTTGGCAGGAGCCAGGGAAGCCAAGAGGTGGAGATGAAGGGGAAGAGAGTTCCAAGAATGAGGGTAAAATCAGCAAAATTGCACAGAGTTGGGAAATGGAGTATCATGTACGTGAAAAGAGGTCCTTGCCACTGGATGGCAGAGTATGTAGAGTATGAGGACAGATAGGTGTCACCATAGTGAATAGAGCGCTGGGCCTGGAATCAGAAAGATTCATCTTCATGAGCTAAAATCCAGTCTCAGACACTTAGTAGCTGTGTGTATGTAAAATGAACTGGAGAAGGAAATGGCAAACTACTCCAGTATCTTTTGTTTGTTTATTTTTGTTTTTTTCGGGGCAATGGGGGTTAAGTGACTTGTCCAGGGTCACACAGCTAGTAAGTGTCAAGTGTCTGAGGCCGGATTTGAACTCAGGTACTCCTGAATCCAGGGCCAGTGCTTTATCCACTGCACCACCTAGGTGCCCCAACACTCCAGTATCTTTGCCAAGAAAACCCCAAATGAGAAAAAAAAATAAGTTTTTTAAAAAAGAAAACCCCAAATGGGGTCACAAAGAATCAGACACGACCGAAATGACCGAACAACAACAAAGGGAAGTAAGGTTTAAGAAGACTAGGAGGAGTCAGTGGACTTGATTGCATAGGCAATGATGTGGTTAGACCTATTCTTTAAGGAAGCTCACTTTGGCACCTGAATGGAAAATGGATTGGAGTAGGGAAACTAATCAGAAGCTTCTTGCAGTAGTACAGGTGTGAGGTTATGAGGGTGGTAGTAATGTCAGAAGAGAGAAGTGGGAGCAGCTAGGTGGCATTGCAGTGAATAAAGCACTGGCTCTGGATTCAGGAGGTCCTGAGTTCAAATCCAGCCTCAGACACTTGACACTAACTGTGTGACCTTGGGCAAGTCACTTAAACCTTATTGCCCTGCAAAGAGAGAGACAGAGAGAGCAAAGTGGGCACATGAAAGAGATGTTCTAAAGGTAGAAATGACAAGACTTGGAACTGATTGGATGGGGAGTGGTAAGAGAGAGTGAGGAGTCAAAGATGACACTTAGGCTATGAACTTGGTGACTGGGAATATGGCATTACCCTCAACAGTTAGTAGGAAGAGAGCAGGGTTTTAGGGGAAAGATAATGAGTTCAGTTTTGGCCATGTTGAGTTTGAGACATCTACTCTCTTAAGACATCTGATTTTAAATGTCCAAGAGGACTCTCATTGCAGCAGGACAATCTTTTTACACTTCCCTGAACAACTCCCTATCCCACACACCACAGCTACTTTTCCAAATCTTGTAAAACCTGCTCGAGCCTCCCAAGGTATCCCATCCTCACACCCTATGAGGGTATTGCCTCATATTTCACTGAAAAAAAAAATCATGAGAGCTCTATTCTCTGAGAATTCCCTTTTCTCTCCCCCCCCCATTTATATCACCCAGTTGCCCTTTTTTTGCAGGGCAATGGGGGTTAAGTGACTTGCCCGGGGTCACACAGCTAGTAAGTGTCAAGTGTCTGAGGCTGGATTTGAACTCAAGTACTCCTGAATCCAGGGCCAGTGCTTTATCCACTGCGCCACCTAGCTGCCCCTACCCAGATGCCTTTTGCCACTATCTCTAGCCTTATCCTATCCAATCCCCATTTAACATGAAATGGTGACCCTTCTCCTGACCAAGGCAAATGCTTCTATTTGCGCAAGTGATCCCATTCCACCCCATCTTCTTCAGCAGACTGCCCCTCTATCATCTCCACTCCCCTACTTATCTTCAATCTCTCCCATTTACTTGTTGTTTCCCTATAGCTTATACACATGCTCATGTTTTCCCCATACTCAAAAAAACCCTCACTTGCTTCATCCATCCCCACCACCTAATATCCCATATCTCTTCTCCTTTTTATGGCTAAACTCTTTTAAAAGCCCATCTACAATAGCTGTCTCCATTTCCTTTGCCTTCACTCTATTCTAAACTCTACAATCTGGCTTCCTAACTCATCATTCAACAGAAACCACTCTCTCCAAAGTTGCTAATGATTCCCCAGTTGCTAAATCTAATGACCTTTTGGTAATCCTCTTCCTTCTTGACCTCTTTGCAATCTTTGAATCTGTCAACCATCCTCTTCTCCTTGAAAGTGTTTTTTCTCTTGGTTTTCCAGACACAGCTCTCTCCTGATTCTCCTCTTACCTATCTGACAGTTCCTTCTTGGTGTCCTTTGCTTGCTCTTCATTCAGGTCATACTCATTAACCATAGGTGTCTCCCAAATTGCTGGGTCTCCCAGGGTCCTGGGCCCTCTTCTCTTCTCACTCTATGCTGTTTCACTTGGTGGTCTCATCATCTCCCATCTTACAAGTCACCCAGCCTAAAAACTGAGGTCTCACCCCTGACTTTTCACTGTCTCTAACTTCTAATATTCAATCGGTTGTCAAGGTCTGTTGATTTTACCTCCACAGAATCTCTCATATATGTCCTTCTCTCCTTAGACATGTGTTAAAAATTAAATAGAGTTTTTATCTGCCTGTCTCCTATAAATAAACAGATCAGAGAAATTAATTTTATAATATCTCCTACAAAAATTAATAATAATAAACAGAGACATGTCTCCCACTGAACAAAACCAGATCAGAGAAAATAATGTCTCCTACAGGATAAACCAGATCAGAGACAGAAAAAATATAATATCAATTTATTTTGTCCCAAGAAGAAATATAGCATAATCATGCTGGAGACCCTTCCAGAGAAAGGAGCTCAGAGACTCCCTCTTTCTAAAGGTATTTAAGGTTTCTTTGCTTACTGGTTACAGGGCGTTGTCAGTTACAGATTGACCCAAAAGCAAATACTGTAACAAGAATGGATGTAATGAAAAGCAGTCTTAACAATTTCAGTTATAACAAGTATGGAGGAAATACAGAGGCATCATGATAAGATTACAGGATTCCAAAAAAGGCTTTGGCAAGGATGAGGATGCCCAGATGTCCCCATAAGATAGGGACTTACTATCCTGAAGAAAGAAGTCACCATATAGGGACTTTTTATCTGCTAGCTACCTGGGTTCAGTTTGTTCAGTTGAAGGACATTTTGCTCCTATAAAGTCAGGGTTTCATAAAAAATACTTTTGGATAATAAGGCACCTCCATCAAATCCAGGTGATCCATATTAACACATGCCACCACCCCATTGCACATCATCTCACATCACAATAGCTGCTGGTTGGTCTCTGTCTTAAGTCTTTCTCCACTATGGTCCATCTTCCACTCCATTACTAAGTTGCTCTTCCTGAGACAGCTAGGTGAGGTAGATAGAGTGCTGAACCTAGAGTCAGGAAGATCTGAGTTGCCAGATCAGTGTGTCCCATGGCAAGCCAATTAGCTTCATCTGCCTCAGTTTCCTCATCTCTAAAATTTTAATAATATTAGCACTCACCTCTCAGAGTTGCTGAGAGGACAAAATGAAATGTTTGTGGAGCATTTTGCAAAGCCCAAAGTGTTACATAAATGATAGTAAAAAAAAAAGTGGGGGCATGTCTGAATATGCCATTCCCTTCTGCAATGAATCCTTCTCACCCTACACATCCAATCCACTACCAGATCTTGTCATTCCCACCTTTGTGACATCCCTCATATGTTCTACCACAACCCTAATTCAAGTCCTCATCATTTTTCACCTGGACTATTACAATAGCCTTCTAACTGTTCTCCCTACCTCAAGTCTCTCCCCACTCTCATCTGTCCTCCTCTTAGCTGCTTGGATGATTTTTCTAAAACATAAATTTTGTTTTTGTTTTTTGGGGGTTTTTTGGTGAGGCAATTGGGGTTAAGTGACTTGCCTGGGGTCACACAGCTAGTAAGTGTTTAGTGTCTGAAGTCAGATTTGAACTCAGGTCCTCCCGACTCCAGAGCCAGTGCTCTATCCACTGTGCCACCTAGCTGCCCCTGTTTTTGTTTGTTTGTTTGTTTGTGGGGTAATGGGGGTTAAATGACTTGCCCAGGATCACACAGCTAGTAAGTATCAAATATCTGAGGTCAGATTTGAACTCAGGTCCTCCAGAATCCAGGGCAGGTGCTTTATCCACTGTGCCACCTAGCTGCCCTAAAATATAAATCTGACTATGTCACCTCACTACACGGTAAGTTCCAGGGGCTCCCTAGCATCTCCTGGATCAAATATAGCTCGTTTGCCTGCCATCCAAAGTCCTTCATAACCTGGCCACCTTCCTGTATTCCCAGTCTCCTTATTCTTTATTTCCTTCCATGCTTTCTGCCACCTGCTGGGCTACAGTGGCTGACTCGGTATTTCTCACACAAGACATTCCATCTCGTGATCTATGTCTTTGCATTCACAAGCTGTTCCCCATGCCTAGAATGCTTCTCCTCTTCACCTCTGGAATTCCTGGCTTCCTTCAAGGCTTGGATCAAGCAGCGCCTTCTATATTCAGCCTTTCCTACTCCCCTGTGTCTAAGTCAAGAAGGATATAGGCATGGGGTCAGGGGATGGGTAGAACACTTCTTAACAGACATCTATACTTTCAGAGTTGTTAAATCAAGGATTCTTCCTTCCTTCCTTCCTTCCTTCCTTCCTTCCTTCCTTCCTTCCTTCCTTCCTTCCTTCCTTCCTTTCTTTCTTTCTGGGCAATGAGGGTTAAGTGTCTTGCCCAGGGTCACACAGCTAGTAAATGTCAAGTGTCTGAGGCCAGATTTGAACTCAGGTTCTCCTGAATCCAGGGCCTGTGCTTTATCCACTGTGCCACCTAACTGCCCCAAGGGTTCTTTCTTGACCTCATCTTCTGCTGCCAGTTTCCCAGGTACTCCCAGCCTTCTACCCAAACTGAACAGCTCAGAATCTTCAAGCAAGCTATCTGGCAAACTGGAGAGAGTGCCGGGTTTGGAGTTAACAAGATCCACTGCTCTCTCCAGTCACCAATGATCTCATACTTGCCACATCTAACAGCCTTTTCTCAATCCTTATCCTTCTTGACTTAGACACTTTTAATCAGCCTCTTCTTGATTCTCTTTTCTCTCTAGGTTTCCACAACCTTCTCTTCTGGTTTTCCTCCTATCTGACCATTCCTTCTCACTCTCCTTTACTGGATCTTCATCCAGGTGATGCCCACTAACTACAGGTGTCCTGGGCTCTCTTCTCTTCTCCCTCTACACTATCTCACTTAGGGAATCTCATCAGTTCCTATAGATCCAACTATCATCTCTGTGCTGATGATTCTCAGATCTATGTATCCAACCCCAACCTCTCTCCTAATTTCCAGTCTCACATCTCCAGTTTTGTATTGGACATGAGCAAAAATGAACTCATTATCTCCCCACCTCGACTCCATCACAAACCCCTTTTCCTGACTCCTCTATTACCGTTAAGGGCACCACCATCTTTCCAGTCACCCAGGCTTGCAACCTGGGTGTCATCCTTGACTCTTGAGTCTCTCTAACTCCCCATATCCAATCTGTTGTCAAGTCTTGTTTCTAACTTCACATCTCTCAAAATGCCCTCTTCTCTCCTCTGACACTGCAACCACTGTGGTACATGCTCCCATCATCTCATTCCTAGACTGTTGCAAATAGTCTGCTGGCTGATTTCCCTGCCTCAAGTGTCTCCCCACTGCAGTCCTCATCTATTTCCCCTCATTGCTAGTCAAGCCTACAATCTTCTCTCTCTCTCTCTCTCTCTCTCTCTCTCTCTCTCTCTCTCTCTCTCTCTCTCTCTCTCTCTCTCTCCCTTCCTCCCTCCCTCCCTCCCTCTCTCCTGGCTCCTTCTCCACTCATCTGTCAAACTGATCTTACTAAAGTACAAATCTGCCTATGTCACCACCACCCACTCCTCCCCTCAATAAACTTCAGTGTCTCCCTATTGCCCCCAGGATAAAATATATAATACAATGTTTGACTTTCAAAGCCCTCCTACCTTAGATACCTTCCCCTAGATACTCTGGAATCCAATGACATTGGCTTCCTTGCTGTTCCTTGCACAAGAAGCTCTATCTACTGACTTGGGGCATTTTCACTGGTTGGTCCCTGTGCCTAGAATTTCCTCCCCCTTCACCTCTGCCTCCTGGTTTCCCTGGCTCCCTTCAAGTCCCAGTCAAAATTCCACCTCCTGCAAGAAGCCTCCTCTATTCCCCCTCATTGTTAGTCATGCCTTCCCTCTGTTCATTATCCCCTATTATATTATATTGTATTGTATTTTGTCACATCATATCATAATATTTATATTATATTGTATTGTATTCACACATATTATATACATATACATATATATATATATGTATTACATATACAGTTATCTTTTCCACATCATGGATGTTAGGGGTGCAGTGCCCCTCAAGATCTGGAAAATCTGCATAAATGTTTTGGCCCTCCCTTCATACCGGATAAGAAGTAGAAAGTCTGAATTTTTTTCTTTTTCTTTTATGGGATGTTTACTGTAAAATTTGGGTATGTTTATGGTATTTAAAGAGAAAATATGTTGACATTATACATCTATTTTATGTATTTCTGAGTTTCTAAACTTTTTTCTGTCATCTGTTGGCCTTTGCTTGTCATCTGTGTCCACAAAACTCTCCAAAAATTCTCATTTAATTTCTTATGCTGACCCACGATATATTGAAGCCATGATGGGGAAAGTTGTGATGCTGAAGGGATAATTCTATCTATCTATCTATCTATCTATCTATCTATCTATCTATCTATCTATCTATCTAATCTTGTTTGTACAAGACTGTGGCTTGCAAGTTGTCTTTCCCTATTAGACTGTGAGTTCCTTGAGGAACTATCTTTTGCCTTTTTTTTTCTTTCTTTTTTTTTTTTTTTGCAGGGCAATGAGGGTTAAGTGACTTGCCCAGGGTCACACAGCTAGTGTCAAGTGTCTGAAGGCAGATTTGAACTTAGATCCTCCTGAATCCAGGGTTGGTGCTTTATCCACCTAGCTTCCCCTGCCTTTTTTTATATCCTCAGAGTATGTAGTGCCTGGTACATAGTAGATGATTAATACATGATAATTTACTGACTCATCTGAGTTCAAATTGCCTCAGCTGTGTGATTTTCTGCCTCAGTTTCCTCATCTGCAAAATAAAGAAGTTATGCTTAGTTGGCTCTCAAGGCCCTTCTAGCTCTAAATCTATGATCATATGTTCCTTTTTTAAAATTTTTTTTTCATTTTTGTGGGGCAATGAGGATTAAGTGACTTGCCCAAGGTCACACAGCTAGTGTCAAGTGTCTGAGGCTGGATTTGAACTCAGGTCCTCCTGAATCCAAGGCCAGTGCTTTATCTACTGAGCCACTTAGCTGCCCCCATATGTTCCTTTTTAAGGAACATGGTCCAAGCCTGCGCCTATGCCCCATCCCTTCAAAGGACTCTGCGTTCAAACAGGCCCAGCTTTGATGCTAGGGAGGGTCTGACTCCAAAAAGGCCAATTTGCCCCAACCTTGATTTCTCCAGGAAAATCTCTAAAGGCAATTTCCAGAACAGCTCATATCCAGAGTTTTCCAATAAGTAGATCACTGATTCCCTCCCACAAAGCTACCCAGTGTACCATATGGGTATCAAGTATGGAACAGCATTTTATTTCATTCAATGTCTTTGTATCTTGGCATGAGCAAGTCTGTAGCACATAGTAAGTGTTTAATAAGTGCTTGTTGATTAATTGATTTCCTTCACCATTGACACTACACAAGAGGCCAAGAGTGTAAAGGTGAGCATGAACGATACTCAAAGCATGAAGCATTCCAATTGCACGGGGTGAGAACAATTATCAGAGGAGTTTGGTGAGCTAAGCAGGTGGTTGGCTACAGGGAACAAGAGGGAGAGAAGAGTTGATGATGTGGGTGACTTGAAAGATGGTGGCATTCTTCACAGAAAGAAGCAAGTTGGGAGAAGGGTTGGGTTTGTGGGGAAGATAATGAGTTCCCTTGGACCTAAGAGTGCCCTGTTCTACTCTGGGTCTCCCATGGAAGAGATAACACTGCCCTTGTTGTTTCTCATGCACTTGACTTTGATGAGTTAAGTCTATCCTATGGATGCATTCCTGTCCTTCACACTGGTGTTGCAGCCTGTTTTCTCTTCTGGGTGGAGACAAAATCACTTTCCTGACTGGGGAGATGGGGCTCAGGTTAGGCTTAAGAGGGCTTTCTGTCTGTCAGAGCCACTGTGCCGTGATGAGGAGGGTGAGAGTAGAGTGTCTAAATTCAGAGTTGGGGGATGGGTGTAATGACTTCTTTGCTTCCTTTTCCTCTCTGATTCTCTTATCTCAGTTCTCACATATTTTTGGCAAGAGTCCTAGGTTGGCCCTTCTTACCAAGGCCAGTCTTGCAATTTTCTCTCTTGATACCTTCACTTCCATTTTCCTCAAGAGCTTATCCTTTTAGTTACCCCCACCCCTACCACCGCCTTGCCCAAGCTTCCAATCAATCTTCTCTCTCTCTCTCTCTCTCTCTCTCTCTCTCTCTCTCTCTCTCTCTCTCTCTCTCTCTCTCTCTCTCTCTCTCTCTCCTGGCTCCTTCTCACCTTGCCTCCAAATATACCCTATGCAGGATGACTCGGACACCCCTCAATTTCTTCTCTTTTCTGCTTTTCACAACTATTCTACTTTTCTGATAGGGATTGGACAAGATGGTCCTAGATGGTCCCTTCCATCTCTGAAATTTGGGGACTCTGGTTTCTAGGAAGAATACTCACTGAGAGAAATGATTGTTTCTCTTCTATATTGATAGCCAATTATTGACTTAGGACTCCTTTCCTCATTTAGAAATCAACCCGTGTAGGCTGTTCCGTCAGCCTTTGAAGGGTATGGCTGATAAAGAAATGAAATCTTGTTCAGAAACCACCCAAGCATGAAAATTAATTTAGGTGAATTGGTAGATTCTGCCCCATCGTCTTTGGGTCGGATGGATCTGGCTAAAAATGGATTCCCCTTTTGTCTAGTTACCCTACATGGGATGATATGGATAGAGATAAGTCTCTTTGGCCAAGAATGAATGCTCAGAGCCATGTCTTCCAGATTCTCATTAGAATAAACCCACCTCTCAGAGTTTATTTCTATCTTTAGGAATACCTACTCTTCCAAGGGAATATAAACGTTGAGTGGGTTCCATGAGGGGTTGTTGGTGCTCTATCCACTGTGACACCTAGCTGCCCCACCAATGATTTCTTAATCACTAAATATTATTGTCTTTTGTCAGTCCTCATCTCTCTTAACTTCTCTGCAGCTTGTGATCCTGTTGATTATTCTCTCTTCCTAAAAACGTTACTCCCGGGGCTTCCAGGACAGAACTCTCTTTCGGTTGTCTTCCTACTTCCCTGCATGTTCCTTCTCACTCTTTTTTGCTCCAGCAGCATCTATGACCACTGCCACTCCCCTTGAGTTCCACCAAGGTCCTGTCCTGGGCCCTCTTCTCATCATCTCCAAAGAGATCAGTGACCATCTCTATCCACGTTAACTCCCACATCTCTCTAGCCAGCTGTGATCTCTCCCAGTCCTGTATCACCAACTGCTATTGAACATTCCAAAGCAGATATTCTGTAGACATCTCAGACTCAACATGTCCAAAACAGAACTCACACCTGCTCCTAACTTCTCTCTTTCTGTTAAGGACATGATAGCTAGAAGCCTTCCCCAACCTCTCTAATTTCTACTGACTTCCCTCCGTTAATTATCTCCCATTTATCCTGTGTATAACTTGCTTTGTATATATTTGTTTGCATGTCATCTTCCCCATTAGATTATAAGCTCTTTGGGGGCAGGATTGTCTTTTGCCTCTTTTTGTACCCCCAACACTTAGCACAATGTGTCAGTACATAGCAGGCGCTTAATAAATGTTTACTGATTAATTGAAAGCTATCATTTGTATAGCATTTCAGTGTTTACAAAGCACTTTAGAGATATTATTTCATTTGATCATCATAACCTTGGGAGGTAGGTGTTATTATGACTCCCATTTCATAGAATTCCCTGTGAATGGAATAGAGGGACTTCCTTTGCCTAGGTTTTAGGCTAATCCCCCCAGGGAAAGAGAAAAGAAGAGAAAGCTGTCCCTTACACGGAAATGAAGGCTAAGAGAGTCTAAGTGACTTGTCCAGGGTCACATAGCTAGGGAGAGTCTGAGGCTGGATTTGAATTCAGGTTTTCTTCACTCCAAGTTCAGTGTTCTATCCACTATACCACTTCAATCCCTTGAATTACACAGGTTTGTAAACTGAAAATAACCTTCCCTCACCCCTACCCATCCACATCCAATCAATATCCAATCAGTCTTATCTATTTTATTTCCACAATACATTTCATGTACATCTGCTTCTCCCCACCGATAGAGCAATCCAGTCTAGGCTTGCAAGAGCATCCTAATTGGGCTCTTGACTTCTAGCCTCTTCTCTCCTCTAATCTATCCTTCACACATCTAGTCCTCTGTGTGACATTTTAAAAAGTTCAAAAGACATAGTTTCTGGGTAATCATTTTATTAATAACACTTGTATTTTATTAATAAAAGTAATGGGGGCAGCTAGGTGGCGCAGTGGATAAAGCACCAGCCCTGGATTCAGGAGGACCTGAGTTCAAATCTGACCTCAGACACTTGACACTAGCTGTGTGACCCTGGGCAAGTCACTTAACCCCTATTGCCCTACAAAAAACAAAAAACAAAAAAACCCCAAACAAATAAAAGGAATGGTTATTTGGCAGCTTCTCTTGGACCAAAGATCCCTAATGGCAGGAGGCTCATAGTTTATACACTTTGGAAAAGTAGGTGTCCTGGGGGTGGCAATCAACTCTGATTGGTTAACAATTAAATGATAGGTGGACCTATTCTAATGAGGGGCTGGGAGTGTGACATCATGTTACTCTTGGAGAAGGGGACTACTACATCTACTACCTTGGGTAACCTAGACAGAGGATCTACCTCCACCCAAATTAGCTTGAGTGGAACACAGTGAGGGGCGGGAAGAAGTCTGATCTAGTTAGGTGGAGTAACAATACACAGAATGTGGAGAATGTTAATCCTATCTTCCATCAGCCCTGTCCTGGAGAGACTGGGCTTAAGACAAGGTAATAAGACAGTGAAAAAAGCTTGGGTCTCCCCAATTTTAATAATTGGCTATTAATATGAGAGAGAAATAATCATTTTTCTCATCTGCGAGTGGGATGAGCTGCCGCAACAGGTGATGGGCTCTACCTCGTCAGAGGTCTTCTAGCAGAGACAATTGGGTGACCAGATGTCTGGTTATTATTGTAAGGGAAGTGCCTTTTTGAGCATGGCTCAGATGAAATGGCCTCTGGGGTCCCTTCCAACTCCAAAATTCAGTGTTTCTGTGATACCTTTGCAAGGATCAAAAGGGCTGGCTTGCTTTAGTCCCATCTACAAAAGCATCTTGACCTGACCTACTTCCATCAGCATCTGCCATGCTCCTCATAGGGTCCTATGGTCCTAACCCCAAACCCTGGCACACACTGGGGTAAAGGAAAAGATAACAGAAATGTCAACCCAAACATTTGGTAAAACTGAACCTTGAATACTAAGTCAACACCGACTGGTTTGTTCCTCATCATTCTTCTCCAAACTGGGATCTTCCTTTAGTTGATACAGGTATATCATGTATCCATAGAGAAGGTCCTCCTTCCTTAACAAGCAGTGTGTGAGCAGAGCTAAAGACTCCTCACTGGTCCTCCATGTCCCTTCTCTTCTCCCTTGGGCTCCCTTGATCTGTGAGGGCTGAATCTTGTTTTCTGTTTCTTAAATATAGAGGGAAGTTGTATAGCCTAATGGGTAGAGCACCAGATGGAGTCAGGAAGATCTGATTTTGAATCCAGACTTAGATGTTTATTAGCTGTGTGTCCCTGTGTGTCAAAGAAAAAAAATATCAGTACTATACTCTGTTTTAGGCATGAGTCTGATAAAAACAATTTTATTTAATATAGGATCAATCTCTAATATCAAAGCCATTTCTAGTTTAGAGAGAGATGTCCAAACTGGAAATATTTCCCTTTGCCCTCCAACATTCTCTACCCCAAGATGATTTAAGGAAACCTTTATAGGAATATCAAACAAGGAAAAAATTTTAGTATGGTAAAATATAGTTTGGGGGATTAACATTCCAGAATAGCTGAGTAACAAAATTACCATCCTGTTGTTTCCTGCATCATTCCCCTCAAAGAATGAACCTCCCAGAGATCTCCACATCCGGGATATTTTCTCGGTAGGAGAGACTAAATCTCTTCTGAATAATAGAAAAAGCCTCTTCCCTGTGAATGGAATAGAGGGACTTCCTTTGCCTGGGTTTTAAGCTAATCCCCCCAGGGGGTGAAGAAGAGAAGGCTGTCCCTTACATGGATCAATAGCCCAATCACTTTGAGTGGGGAAGGCAATATTCTAGAGAGTAGACTTATTCTTTATTCATTCCCTAAGAAAAACCTTTTGTCCTATACACTTTCTTAAAGGAAAAAACTCCCTCCATTGACTTTCCCATTTATGCTGCTTAAATCTTACTTGTACCTACTTGTTGACACTGTGGTCTCCCCCACTAGACTGTGAGTTCCTTGTGAGCAGGGACTGGCTTTTGGCCTCTCTTTGTATCAGCACAGTCCCTGGCAAGTAGTAGGCACCTAATGAATACTTATTGACTAAATGCTTATATGCTAAAAGGGTTTTAGCCTGGAGAAAATATTGTATCTGTCCCATAATCTTTTTTTTTTGGAGGGTTGAATGACTTGCCCAGGGTCACACAGCTAGTACGTGTCAAGTGTCTGAGGCTGGACTTGAACTCAGGTCCTCCTGAATCCAGGGCCAGTGATTTATCCACTGCACCACCAACTTGCCCCTCCCATACTCTTTTTTTTTTTTTTTTTGCGGGGCAATGGGGGTTAAGTGACTTGCCCAGGGTCACGCAGCTAGTTAAGTGTCAAGTGTCTGAGGCCGGATTTGAACTCAGGTACTCCTGAATCCAGGGCTGGTGCTTTATCCACTGCGCCATCTAGCCGCCCCTTCCCATACTCTTTTAAAAGATTTTTTTTTACATTCGTTAAAAAAAAAAATCAGTTCCAAATTCTCTCTCTCTCTCCAGCCCCTCCTCCCCTATTGAGAAGACAAGTAATGTGATACCCATTATACACATGAAGTCTTGTAAAACACATCTCCATATTTGTTGTTGTTCAGTCGTTTTTCAGTCCTGTCCAATTCTTTGTGACTTCATTTGGGGTTTTCTTGGCAAAGATACTGAAGTGGTTTGCCATTTGTTTCTGCAGGTCATTTTACAGATGAGAAAACTGAGGCAAACAGGGTGAAGTGACTTGTCCAGGGCCACATAGCTGGTGTCTGCGGCTGGATTTGCACTCAGGAAGATCAGTATTCTATTAGCCATTGTTATAGGGGAAATGGTGGGAGTGTTGGGATAGGGATCCTTAGGAATTCCTCTTTAAAAAATTACACCCTCTGGCACACAGATCCAATTAGAATAAAATAATATTTTATTTAGGCGCTAGAGAAAGGAAACCAAGAGAGAAATCCTTGGACTTCTTCTCAAGGGGAGATAGTTCCAGAAAAGGTGGTTCTCTGATATACCTATCTCCTTGAGCAGGAAAAAGCCAAATACTTTTATAGAGGACGATGGTGGAGGGAGCGGAGCGATGGGGTGATCATGTGACTGTGAAAAGTTCCCTTATTGGGGATGATCACCCAAGGGAGGATCAGTGGTGGTGACTGGGGGAAGTTGGGCAAGAGGCACCTCCGATCTGTCGAGCCACTTCTGTCCCTCTCATACCACTCAGGCAGCTGCAACACCTAATGGGTTTATCTCTCTTGCTTCAAAGTATATCTCAAGGAGAAGACCCATGTCAGTCAGCCAGATTAAACTTTTTTTTTTTTTTTGGTGGAGCAACGAGGGTTAAGTGGTTTGCCCAGGGTCACACAGCTAGTAAGTGTCAAGTATCTGAGGCTGGATTTGAACTCCTGAATCCAGGACTGGTGTTTTATCTACTGTGCCACCTAGCTGCTTCCCAGGTTAAACCTGTAACAGCCATATCCGGGGGCAAAAAAAGCAAGAAAAGTTAAAAGAAATGCTTCAATCTGCACTCAGAATCCATCAATTCTCTCTCCAGAAGTGGCAAGTATTTTTCGTCATGAGACTTTTGGAATTGTCATGGATCATGGTACCAGCTCTGTAACTAGTCATATTGATTTCATCATTCATGATGTTGTGTTCTTGTAACCAATCATATCTTGTTCCCTGCCTATGACATCCTGGTTTTTGTCCTGTACTCCCCATATAAAAGGGAATTGTTCCCCTTATTTGTTGAGGTAGCTGACATCCTATTTATTGGTAAATTTGTATTTTACTAATAAATCAATCATGTTTGGAGCTTTGTCCTACCATCAAGGAGCTTCCATCCTCAGAGGAAACCCAGTCTACCCAGCTTGAGCATCGTCCCTTCAGAGACCTGTTTCCAGTCACATTTCTCAGCCTAGTTTCCAGGGACTCTTCAGTCTGGTTCTGGAAACCTTAGCCTTCCTTACCTGCCTCAGGATGCTGTCCAGTTTCTCACCCGTATTCTCTGCTCCAGTCAGAGGGGACAACTTAGGGGCCCAGAACCCCTTTAGTTCCACTGGAAATATGGATATAACAACTCCCCAAATTCTCTAAAAAAACTCTCTCCTTAACCGCCCCCCTCCTTGTTCAGGGGGAGAGTGGGGCAGAGGGGGAAGGAAGCACAAATGTCATTCTCATAGTGTTCAAGTTGTCCAGTCATGTCCAACTCTTCATGGGGTTTTCTTGGCAGAGATACTGGAGTGCTTTGCCATCTCCTTCTACAGCTCCTTTTACAGATGAGGAAACTGAGGCAAATAGGGTGAAGTGGCTTGCCCATGTTCACAATTAATAATTTAGGTCTTCCTAACTCCACCCTGGCACTCTATGCACTATGGCGCCACCTAGCTGCCTCCTCTCCTTATAGTACAGAGGCACAAAGAAATGAAATGACTAGGTCATGGCCATAGAGTTGGTAAGAGTCATGAGAGATAAAAAGCACAAGTTTGGCAGTCAGAAGGCTCTGGATTTGAATCTTGACACTATTATTTATTCATATGACTCCAGGGAATTCCTTTGACCTCTCTGGGCCTCAGTTTCCACATCTGTAAAATGACAATTCTTGGGAGTGAAGGAAGTTTTGGAAGTTTGGATAGAACATCAGTGTGAAGACTAAACCACCAAGGAATGGGCAGGTGTTGGGAAGGAGAGGAAGAGTGTGATCCTGCTACCAAACACCTTGAGAAAGGAGACAAAATGTAGAATGAGGCATCTACTTTGGCACCTGGCCAGCAGAGGAATTTGTGTTGCTTGATGAGGCATATTTTTTTACATCATTTTTTTTTAAACTTTGTGTTCCAAATTCTCTTCCTCCCTCCCCTCCCCAAGAAGTCAAGCAATTCAATATGAGCTATACATGAGCAGTCATGCAAAACATTTCCATGTTAGCAAGGTTGTGAAAGAAAACAGACAATAAAACTTCACATAAAGGAACTAACAAAAAAATTATGCATCAATCTGTATTCAGACACCATCAGTTCTCTTTCTGTAGATGGACTGCATTTTTCTTTTTTTTGTAGCAAATTCATTTAATTCAATAGTATAATATTCCATATATGACAGAATTTGCTAGGAGAAGTTGTGGCATTCTTCATGAATTTTTCATCATTGAATGAAGTCAAGATGTAGGATCACAAATTTAGAGAAGGAAGGGGACTTACAAGCCACTGAGTCCCAAATCCTCACAAACAGGGAAACCAGATTTGATAGATTGGACTACTTACCCTAGATTGCACACAGTAACAGAGATTTGAACCCATGTCTTAAAGCTCCAGATACAGTGTTCTTTCCATCTTATCATGTTAAATTTGGGTTCAAATCCCACATCTGATGACCATGTGACCTTGAGCAAGTCATTCAACTTCCCTGGGCTTCAATTTCTTGCTCTGGGTATATCACTTGCTTCCTCTTAGTCATTTTCTTATATATCCCATCCTCAGGGAACTCTCCTCCCTGGGCACATAGGTAAGAAGTATTAGATTATATTAAGCTTCCATTCTATATTTCCATAGTTTCAGTCTACCTTTGGAGAAATTCCACTTGGGGTCCGCAGTTTCAATGGAAGTCAGCTGTGCAGTCCCTCTCTGGTACCCTCCTCTGCTCACCAGCAGGAAAGAGCTGCATTTTTCATAAGACCTTCAGAGTTGTCTTGGATCATTGCATTGCTGAAAATAACTGTCATTCACAGCAGATCATCTTACAGTATTGCTTTTATTTTGTATACAGTACATTTCACGTTACATCAGCTCTTGTAGGTCTTTCTGGGTTTTTCTGATAGCATCCTGCTCATCATTTTTTTTTAACTATTTTTTTTTTGGTGAGGCAACTGGGGTTAAGTAACTTGCCCAGGGTCACACAGCCAGTAAGTGTTAAGTGTCTGAAGCCAGATTTGAACTCAGGTCCTCCTGACTCCAGGGCCAGTGCTCTATCCACTGCACCACCTAGCTGCCCCTCATCATTTTTTTTTATAGTAAACTACATTTATATAGTACTTTAAAGAGAGAGTTCCTTACAATAAACCCATGAGGCTGATTCTTACAACAACAGTAATAGATGACGTTTATATAGTACTTTATACCTGACAAAAAATTTTCTTCACAGTAGCCCAGCAAAGTAAGTACAATACGTTTTATCATCAATCACCGTCAACCAATCATGTCATCACCAATCAAACCTCATCTTCATCATCAATCCGTGATAAGGCATATTTTTTTTACTTTTTTTTTTTAAGTGAGGCAATTGGGGTTAAGTGACTTGCCCAGGGTCACACAGCTAGTAAGTGTTAAATGTCTGAGGCTGGATTTGAACTCAGGTCCTCCTGACTCCAGTGCCGGTGCTCTAACCACTGCGCCACCTAGCTGCCCCGATAAGGCATATTTTTTAACAAGGATTTTCTTTTTTTTTTCCAATGGGGAGTGAGGGTAATGGGAGGGAGAGAAAGTAAATGTTTGTTAATTGAAAAAATTATTTGTTGCTTGTTTTTTTTTTTTTTTAAAAGGAAAGGAGTGAGGGTGGCCTGGCCATATGAATGAAAACAACAAGGATCTGGGCTTGGTGATCAAATGGGACCTGGTGTCTAAGGCTCTGTCTGGATGACAATTCCATGTTGAGCACTGAACATTTGGAAGCCTCTGTGCTGGTAACTGAAGGTACAAAGACAGACATGAAACAGTGCCTGCTCTCAAAGACCATCCATTCTTTGTGTGGATAGAATATTTACACCAATAGATAGGTATTAAATGTTTGCAAAATAAATAAATAATAAATAAATAAGTAGTTGAGACAGAGACAGAAAGAGAGAGATATACAGACAGAGGGTGCTAACAACTAGGGGAACCTGGAAGGTCCCCTATACAATAGGAGGTGGCCCCTGAACTGAGCTTTGAAGGAACCTCCAGATTCTGGGAGGGAAAGGGGTGGAGGAGGCATCTAAAGGATACAATGACTGGACCAACTTGCCCAGGACTGGAGAGTGCCTAAAGGGGAGTGATAAGAAAGAACCTTGGAAAGTCCATGGGAACCAGATTATGAGGACTTTGGGTGCCACACTGGGATTTTGCATTTTCACCTAGAGGCAATAGAGAACCATTGAAAAATTAGGGCTTCAATTTCATAAGGGCAAACTCAGGGACAGATGGCTGTTCATCTGAAAAAGAGCTGGGGGTCGGTTAGGATATTAGTGGATTGTAAGCTCAATAGAGTGTGGAAATGGAGCAGAAATCACCCCCTTTCTCCTACTTCCCCATTGACAATGGTCATCTCCCCTTCCCTTCTGGGGCACAGGTAGAGAACAGAAGGAAGGAGAGAGTTTGAGGAAATTGCGAGGAGCTAGATCAGAGTTGAAATTTGATGACCATGAGGTCAACAAATAGAACTTCTTCATTTTATATACAGGGGAAGTGAGGTGCAGAAAAGGGCTATTCCATGACTTGGTAGTAAATCATGTAGTAAGTCAACAAGCATTTATTAAATGCTTACCATGTACCAGGTACTGGACTAAGGAATGAAAATACAAAGAAAGACAAAAACACAGTCTCTGCCCTGAAAGGGGCTTACAATCTAGTGAAGGAGACAACTTGTAAGAAAGATACATACAAGATAGATATGGATATAGTTATAGATATAGATATGGGCATGGATATAGATATAGATTATAGAGATAGAGAGATATGGATATGGATATATAGATAGACATAGACATAGACATAGACATAGATACAGATACAGATACAGATACAGATGTAGATGTAGATGTAGGTATAGGCATAGGCATAGGCATAGGCATAGGCATAGGCATAGATGTAGATGGTAAATTAGTGGTAATCTCAGAGGAAAAGGCATGGGAGATGGAAGGAAGGGTGAAAAGCCTCTAGCAAAAGATAGAATTTTAGCTGTCTTGAAGGAAGACAGAAGGCAAAGGTGAGGAGTGTAGGCATTCTAGGCAGAGGACACAGCCAGGAAGAGTACCTAGAGTCTAGAGATGGAGTGTCCCGTGAGAGGAAGGGCAAGAAGGGTGGTGTCCCTTGCTGGTAGGATATATAGAAGAAGCTAAAAGAGTGAGAATACTGGAAAGGTTGCAAAGGATAGATTGTGACTTGAAAAGGAGGACTTGAAAAACCAAACAGGATTTAATATTTGATCCTAGAGGAAATAGGGAACCACTGGAATTTCTTGGTTGGTTGGTCTACTAATTGCTGTGTTCCTTGCACATTAAGACATCTTAGTGAAATTCTGTCACCTGTATGGAAATCTTGGTGATGAAATTGGATGTTGTATGGTGGTTTATATCTATCAGAGTTTTACTGAGATAAGGCCATGGTTAGTCAATAAACTTGCCTCACTCTATCTCTTAGCCAGGACAAATATTGATTGTGAGTCTGTCCATCTCCCCCATTTTCTTATCTAATCTGTCAAGAGGAAGATAGGACCCTTTCCCAACCTTTAGCATGTGGAAGGTAAAGCCTGAAGCATCATTCCTGGTAGCACTGTATTCATACTCCATGAAGTCTACCTACTGACTCCACTGAGATTTCTGCTCAGACTTCCAAGACCCTAGCATCTTGTGCCACTGAAACTCTTAGGTGATGTCTCTTTTCTAGGGGGCAAAGATGTGAATCTAAACGTCTTGATTCCTGTCAAGGCTAACATCTCTTTAAAGAGCTTGCTTTCAACATCTCTACCTCAACTAGATTGAATTCTGGCTATAACCTGAGAAATATTTTCCTTATCAACACCTTATCAAGGATAGTTGCTTTTTGGGTCTTCCACAATGCAAATCCAAGAACTCTAGTTTGTTTGGGATACCCATTCTCACTGCCAGTCAGTCTTCAACTGGCAAATGCAATGGGATTTTGTTGACTATCAATTTCTTGGTGTAGAACCTCTCCCAAGCCTTCCAAACTAGAATCAATTCATAGCATAAAGGGTTTGTTCAGGTCTGCATAGGCCAACATTGATGCATACTTGGGGCAATTCAACAAATCTTTAAGAGCTTGTTCACATTTCTGATCTCAGTGGTCTCCAAATGGCTTCCAAGGATTTAAAAATATTCTTTGGGTCCATACTTCTAAAACTTTTATCCAAGAGCCCCCACTGGTGAGTTTATCTCTATTAGTCAGACAATAGGCACAATTAACCCAAAGCAAGGGGTTAGCAAGATTACATAACACCTATAAAACATTCCTCCCTCCCCTGCCCTGAATCTGGGGCAAATAGCAATCAGTAGGAAAAGTGGGCACAACTGTGGGAGAGAGCAGAGTAAAGTGGTGATGGGATTGTATTGGAGACATTCTCTACAACTGGCTATCTTGGTAAGGGTGGGATGTGACCCTCCAATAGGTGGGATGTGACTCATATTCCCATCCTCTGATTGATTGGTTGCACACTTCCATGGGTCATCCCATGCCTCCTTGAAGCTGAGCAGCTCCCAATTTGGAGACTACCAAACAACACTGTGTCCTGATTGGGTCTCCCAGGGAGGCAATAACCCTGACCTTGTTCTCTTTCACAGCCCAGACCTTAGATAAATCTTGTGGTCTAACCTCTATTCTTCCTGTTTCTCAATCACTTCTCCTCTTGACTGAGGCTCAGAGGAGACAAAGAACTTATCTCCATCACTTATGCACAAAAGGAAGAGCCTACAGTCAAGGTCTGCTAGGGAGGGTAAAGATGTGGTGCCTATGAAGAGGTACGGTGAGGACATGATGACTTCTGCTTGTCCTTTCCTTCTTTGATTCTCTTCTATTGTCATGCTGCAGAGGATGGAACCTTGAGTTCTCAATCAGGCTATACCATGGTTGTGCTACCCTGTGACTCTGAGACATTTCCTGTCCTTCTCTGTGACTCAGTTTCCTCCTTCTATAGAATGAGGGCAATAACCCCAGTCCTCTCCTGATGTCAGAGTCAATCAACTAATCAGACAATCAGATAAAAATGATGAGACATCTCATTTCTTCTTCTACTATCCAAGTGTTTTCCCTCTTCCTGCTGATGCTGTGTGTATTTGGGGGGTGGGGCACACTTCAGATTTATGGGAAAATATTTTGTTGTAGCTTTTCTTTGCCATTTCATTAAATGTACTTTCTTCTCACCAAATATATCCTCTGGCTGACTATTTAAGATCAAGACATCAATGGGGGCTCAAAAGCTATGATTTTAGAGCAGAGTTTCTTAAACTTTTTTCACTTACAAACCTTTTTGCCCAAGAAATTTTTACATGACCCTGAGTGTATAAGTACATAAAATAGGTATACATAACCTTTTACTGTTGCCAAATTTTTCATAACACCCCACATTCAGTTTAAGAAACTTTGATTTCAGGGCAGCTAGGTGGCGCAGTGGATAGAGCACCAGCCCTGGAGTCAGGAGTACCTGAGTTCAAATCCGGCCTCAGACACTTAACACTTACTAGCTGTGTGACCCTGGGCAAGTCACTTAACCTCAATTGCCTCAACAAAAACAAAAACAAAAACAAAAGAAACTTTGATTTCAGAGGATATGGTTCCATAGAAGACCCTTAACCTGGAACAATCTTCTCTGGAATATTAACCTTGAGTTGGGGGATTATCCCAGGCACTATACTTATACAACCTGGGTACTTCAAGCCCGGGAAAGTTGAACCTAAGGCCAATATCTCCTACTTCTCAGTTCTGTTAGGGGGAAGGGAGGAGGGAAGAGAGGGGTATAGGTCTGAGTCCAGAATCCACCTTGGATGAGTACAGACTACAGGCCCAGCTTTCAGACCCTATTCAAAGTCAAGGGGGTCTCCAACAGCCTCTCTCACAGAAAAACCCACCTCTCTTGACATCCTTTGACCTTTGACTCTAGGACAGAGAGACAGGACATCTCAGAAGGGGACTTTCTGATAAAGTAGATAAAGTGCTGGAGTTGGAGTCAGAAAGACCTGAGTTCAAATCTAACCTCAGAGTCATACAGATCTAGCTGTGTAACCCTGAGCAAGTGACTTAACCGTTGTAAAATTTCCTATTCTGTCAAAATAGGGATACTAAAAGCACCTACCTCACATGGTTGTTGCAAGAATCAAAAGAGTTCATACTTGTAAAACACTTCATGCTTAATAAATGCTTATTTCCTCCCTCCCTCCTGTAGGACTGAGTTGTGGGGATGGACTGACTTTTCTGTTTGTTTTTGCTTCTTGGAGAGTGTGACCAAAATGCAAGAATTTTGTATTTATTAAAAGAAAATTTAAAAATTAAATATTTAAATTAAACATTTTTAAATTTTAAAACTTTAAAAAAGGAAAATCTAGTGTGTTGATCAATTTTGTCGACTCCCCCCCCCCCGTTTTCTTGAAAAAAACCTTTTTTTTTTAATATGGAATGACTCTGGGAACAGAGAGGAGAAGGAAAACAGGGAGATCTGGGTAATGTAAAAACAAAAGATATCAATAAAAATGTTTTGTTTTTAAGAAAAGAGCAAATCTCAGTAACCTTGAGAGCATTGGGAAGATATGGAGGTGGGTGCAGTTTTTGAGGTGGGAGAGGGGCCAGCCCACCTCCTCCATGGCCATGGCCAGGTGGTGGGACCTACATTACTCTCGGTCTCTCAGCCAGACCAGTCTGATCAATGCTACAGTTTAGAACTCTGATCAACAATGCTGCTAAACCCCAGATCCAGAGGATTCAAGATGAAGCTTGCTACCCAGCTCCTGCCAGGAGAGGGGATGGATGGAAAAGGCAGAATGAAATCTACATTTTTGGATGTGAGCAGTATGGGAATTTGTTTTGTTTGACTATGCATATTTGTTATGAGGGTTTTCTTTTTCTTCTTACTTATTAAAAATTATTTGATTTGGGGTTGGTACAATTAGAAGGGAGAAAAAAAATTAGAACTTGTTCATTATAAAGACAAACAACTCTGAAGTCTTAAGATCTCTAATCAACACAATGGCCCATCATGATTCCAGAGGACTGATGATGCTTGATTGGGTGTGCCCCCTACCTCCTGATAGAGATCTGATGGACTCAGGGTGCAGATTGAGCAATGTGGGAATTTGTTTTGCTTGGCTATCCATATATTTTTTTTAAAAAGGGTTTTGTTTTTCTTTCTCAAGGGGAGATAAGGATATGCGTTTATTAGATTGTGAGCTATTTGAGGGCAGAGACTGTCTTTCTTTTCATTAATTGTATCCCCAGTGCTTAGTGTTTGGGGGGACTTGTGACCTGGTTCAGGGGGCTAGCTCGCCCAAAGAATTGGAGGCTCATCACAAATTTTGTAAAATAAAAAGATATTTATTAGGAGAGAGGAATAATGTCTGGGGTACAGATCACCTTGGTGACTGTCCCACTGAAGTAAGAGAAGACCTGGTCTTGAGGAAGCTAGGTGGTACAGTCAGGAGGACCTGAGTTCAAATCTGACCTTAGCCATTTGACACTTACTAGCTGTGTGACCCTGGGCAAGTCACTTAACCCCAGTTGCCTCACGGGGAGAGAGAGAGAGAGAGAGAGAGAGAGAGAGAGAGAGAGAGAGAGAGAGAGAGAGAAGACCTGATCTTTTGTATCTTTACAAAATAAAGAAAGGGAAGGGAATTACAAAGAGTAAGGCCAAATAACCAAGAGGGGAACTTTGATAATGGGGTATCAGTAGGATATGCAGTACCCATCCATAACTTGAATATCTTCTTGCAGACCTTAGTATTGCTTATCAGCATACTGGAGTCATGTCCAGCCACACCACACCCCTGAGGTGGGAGAGAGAGCTGCTTTTCCCTTGGCCTTGGGGGTTGGGATCTTTCGGTTTCTTGGGGTCCCACTGTATTCCCATAACACATACATAGCAGTGTCTAGAACATAGCAAATGCTTAATAAATGTTTATTGGATTGGATTGAATTAGACGTAAGAGAGAAAGAAAATTTTCTTTGTTGAAAAAAATAATTTAATTTTTAAAAAGGAAATAAATGCTTATTAGAAAAAATAATTACATTTAAGTTGGGGGAGAAGAAGAATTCAGTTGTGTGACTAACACTGTTTTTCTTTGGATATTTCTTAATCTTGGGAATACTGGGCAAATGGAAAGACATTTGGTTAATTCATATAATTGGGAATTTGCAGGAAGTGGGGGGAGAGAGGAAAGTAAATGAGGGACTCGAGATTAGAAAGGCAATGAGATCTTAAGAAAGCAGAGCCCACAACCTCCTCCCCAAGTTTGGCACGTAGCCAGGGCTCGGTGGCTTCAGGCTGGCTGATTGATTCTGGGGATCAGAGAGGCTCGAGCTTGCTCCACAATTAACATAAAGGTTGCTTGGCTTCTTAGCTCAGGCTGCAGCTGCTAGCCCTGAGCGCCTCTGAGGGAGTTTCCCCTCGTCCCTTGGCGCTTCCCCTTCCTCACCAGCTTCTCCCTCCCACCTTCACCCCTTCCTCACTGTGGGTGTTTTCTGACAGTCTGCACCCTTGGCTGAAGCAGCCATGCCCAGGAAGATGCTGCCAGGATTTGGGGCCTCAGGGCCCTTTATTAACTTGAGTGCAGATCCAATCCAGGGCAGCCCTAGGCAAAATTCCCAAAACAAAGTTAAGTTTGCAGTATGAAAATGAGCTTTGGAGACAGTATATTTTTTCAGTGTGTGGATAGCAGGGGTAGGGGTAGGGTGTGTGTGTGATGAATGCTAGGGGGGCAAATTTGTAGGAGGAGCAGGACAGAATCCTGGCAAGCCCAAATTAAGGAAGCCAGGATTTCACCCACCCTAATCTGTTCTACAGGCCAGGAGTTGTTCTTTCTGGGGCAGCTGAGCCTGGTGGCCCCCCCATGTGCCCAAAGACTTTCTGTCCACTAAACGCATGTCTGAGAGGCTGGGCTCCCTCTCTGTCACTCACCTACCCAGAGACCCCTCTTCTGGCCCATTGGAATCAACCGGATCTCTTTCACCCTCTCACCCTACCTCATGTGCCCTATACCCAGGCTCATGGAGGAATGAACTGCTTCATTGAGGGTGGTTCAGGGAGAGAGTCAGAGAGCTGAGAGGGATTGACAGGAGCAATGAGAAATGAATATTTCTCTCTTGTATTTATTTAATAACTAGTTATTGTATTAAGATCAAAGTGTGTTTTTTTCTTTCTCTCTTTCCTTTTCTACTTCTTCATCCAGAAACCAACCAGTGCAGGAAATCTCTCTTAATTACCCAGGCCAAGATCTAATCAGACAGTAAAAGAAATTCCAAGTTTGGGCTAATGGGTGTATTTCTGCTAATTGTGTTTGCTCTGACAGATCCTGGGGAAATGTTGATTCTCCCAACTGTCAAGACAGGCGATATGGAAATTGATGTCTCTTTGACCAAGATGGGTAAACCAAAACCTGTACCCCAAGACCCCCATTTTAATATAGACTACTTCCCATTGTGTTAAATAATCGGACGCTGATGGGCATGCCTCATCTTCAAAGGGTATATGAACTGTGAGCCCACCCTCACTGAGGGTCTTTGGTCTAAGAGAGACAGCCAAATGACCATCTTTTTATTAATAAACATGCTGGCTTTATTTTTATTTATTTTTTTTTTTGGTGAGGCAATTGGGGTTAAATGACTTGTCCAGGGTCACACAGCTAGTGTTAAGTGTCTGAGGCTGGATTTGAACTCAGGTCCTCATGAATCCGGGGCCAGTGCTCTATCCACTGCAGCGCCACCTAGCTGCCCCTGGCTTTATTAATAAAATTATTAAATTGCTCAGAAATAGTCTCTCAGAATTTTTTAATCAAAATATGTTGGGTCAATGTTGGGACTCTATTTAAATTTTTTTTCAAATTAATTTTTTTTTTTGGCTGGGCAATGGGGGTTAAGTGACTTGCCCAGGGTCACACAGCTAGTAAGTCAAGTGTCTGAGACCGGGTTTGAACTCGGGTACTCCTGAATCCAAGGCCAGTGCTTTATCTACTGCGCCACCTAGCCGCCCCCTCAAATTAAATTTATTTTAAAAGTGACTGGGGGGGGGGCAGCTAAGTGGCACAGTAAATAAAGCACCAGCCCTGGATTCAAGAGGACCTGAGTTCAAATCCAGCCTCAGACACTTGACACTTACTAGCTGTGTGAACCTGGGCAAATCACTTAACCCTCACTGCCCCACAAAAAAAAAAGAAAAAGAAAAAAAAAGACATAAAAAAGTGACTGTGGGCATGCCACTAAACACTCTGTCAGCCTCAGTTTCCTCATATGTAAAATGAGGACAATGATAACGCCAACCTATAGGGTTATAATGAGGTTCAAATGAGATGATATATGATAAGTGCTCCGCAAACTTCAAAGTATTAAAAGCGAGTCCCTTTCTCACCTCACAAATTGCCCAGAGAAAGTTTGGCTCACCATCTTCTTGAAATCTATCTTATGTTGAACACATGGACCAGCTATCTGTTCCAAAGGTTACAGAACTATAGTGTTGGCTACAATAGATACATACATATATGTGTGTAAATATATATATATATATATGTATATATATATATATATACACATACACATACACATACACATAGATAACATAGAATTGTCTTATCCTACCTGCTGTCTTAGGGGCAGCTAAGGGGCGCCATAGTGCATAGAGTGCCAGGGCCCAAGAGTGATAACAATGCATAGTAATTTATAGGCTCTGAATTCCACCCAGGCTGTGCCCATACAATCACAGAATTTTATAATTAAAAGGGATCTTCTCAGCAACCATACATGAAGGATCAATAATGTGTTGGATGCATCGAGTCTATGCAATCTGCCTTGGTGTCTATGCTCAGTGTAATCACCTAAGAAACACACGGCAGCAACAAGGTTCTTGTAGGGTCTTTCCCAAGGACTGGGTTCTGGTATGGTACGACCATCATCTCTTCCCACCACATCAGTGCTGGACTTGGAACCAGGAAGTGTTGATTTCAAATCCTGCCTCCGACACTAAGTTGTGTGACCCTGGGCAAATCATTTTACCTCTGTCTGCCTGAGTTTCCTCAACTGTAAAATAAGCAGGGTGGTAATAATGTCACCTACCTGTCAGAATTGTGGCAATGAAATGAAATTATATTAAAAAACAACAAAACAAAACAAAACAAAAAATGGGGCAGCTAGGTGGCACAGTGGATAGAGCACTGGCCCTAGATTCAGGAGGACCTGAGTTCAAATCCTGCCTCACACCCTTGACACTTACTAGCTGTGTGACCCTGGGCAAATCACTTAACCCCAATTGCCTCACCAAAAAAAAAAAAGAAATTATATTTGTAAAGCACTTAACAGTACCTGGCACATAGTTGGCACACTAATCAGTGTTTGTTTCCTTCCTCCCAGAGTTCTCATGGCGCTTGTCTCAGCTCGCCTCTCTCTTTATCCCTGGTGCCCTGGGATGGGTTTTCAGAGGCCAGTGCCCTAGTCGTCACACCTGGGAATGATGGTCTGAGTTGGCATTCTCAAGAGGCCTGATCTCACCTGAGCCCCTTGTGAGGGATAAAAGTGGGCTCAGCTTTGGCCTCAACTCTTCAGGATTGAAAACTTACCTTTGCTGGTGCTTGTGAATGGGCGAGCTCAATAGTCCTTGGAGTAAAAATCAACCAATTAATAAACAGTTATAAAGCACCTACTATATGTCAGACATTGTGCTAAGCACTAGGGATGCAAAAAGAGGCAAAAGACGGTCTCTGCCCTCAAGAAGCTTACAATCTAATGGGGAAAACAGCATGCAAGCAAATATATAGAAGGCAAGCTGTGTGTGTGTGTGTGATAAAGAGGAAATCATTAACAGAGAGAAGGCACTAGAATTAAGAGGGATTAGAGAAGGTTTTCTATCAAAGATGGGATTTGAGTCAGGATCTAAAGGAAGCAGGGGAAGTCAGTAGGTGAAGTTGAGTGCATTCTCAGGATCAAAAGTTTGACTGGTGGATGGGCTCAGGCACCTGTTGTTAACGGTAGCAGATGTGGGTCAGGGGTTCAGCAGACTTCTCTCGTGCTCCTTTTGGGGAGCACTCACAGGATGGTACCTGATCCCCACCCCCCCACCTTAGAGGAAATGAATGCCCCCCCTGGTTTGGGGGCTGGAGCTTTTCTTTAGTCTGTACACTCGGAGGAATTTATTGGCCACCCTAATGTAAGGCAGATGTGAAATCAGTGGACAAGCATTTATTAAATGCTTTCTGAATGGGCCAGGCACAATGCTAAGTGCTAGAGATTTTTAAAAAAAAAGGCAAAAAGGGGTCTGTAGCTCGAAGGAGGTCACATTCTAATGGCCTAGCACAGTGTCCGGCACATTGTTGATGTTCAGGTGTTTTTCAATTGTGTCTGACTCTTTGTGACCCCATATGGGGTTTTCTTGGCAGAGATACTGGGTGTGGTCTGCCATTTCCTTCCCCAGCTCATTTTCCAGATGAGGAAACTGAGGCAAACAGGGTAAAGTGACTTACCCAGGGTCACACAACTAGTAAATGTGTGTGGCCAGATTTTAACTCAGGAAGATGAGTCTTCCTGACTCTGAGCCCAATGGCTGGATCTCAGAGTGTCTCTTCCTGGGATATGCCTTCCAGGGGACATAGGTGGCGGCTGACAGTCCTGGGAGATACCTCAAGCATCCCTACAGCCAGTGAACTAGCATATGACCCCATCCTACCCCCACCATCTTCTCTCCTCAGGAAATGACCTCTGATAACTAAACTTTGTCCCTTCCAGGGGTGTGGTTCATTCTTCCCCTTTAGTCACCCTGTTCAAAGGCTTCTTCTACTTTGCTCACATCCTCAAGAGGAGAAGACATCAACACTTTGGTCCTGTGTACCCTGCCCTGGCCGATGCAGTGTCTCCTGGCTCTGTTGCTGGGGGTCCTGAGCTGGACTGGTGAGTGGGAGGAGAAAGGGGGTTACTAACAGGGAGCCCTGAGACTGAGGGTAAGAATGAAGGAAATGAGATGGCAACTCAACTCATACAACTGGCCAGATGGGACACTTCATATATGTCTCATTCTAGACATTCTCTTCCAAAGACACAGGGGTCCTTCCTCCAAGCCATTAGTTCTGTTCCAGACCTTCACTTCTCAGACCCTGTTCCCCATCTATGGCTTAGGAAGTGGGATATCCCCAGGACAGGGTGCTCAGCCCTTGGCCCCTGATTTGCTGGATTCTCTAGGAAGCAAGGGGTGAAGGACACTGGAAGTCTCCCAGGTTCCTCAATCACCAATATAAAGTCTCTCTGTCTCTCTAGGTATGCCCATAGGACCTAAGGCATCATGTGAGGTCATTCAGCCTTCTGAACTCTCAGCCCCACTCCATGGCTCTGTCACTATCCCCTTTACATTCTCCTTTCCCTGGGAGTTGAACCAGAAACCCAACATAAGAATTTGCTGGATGCAGGCACACCTGTATGGCAAAGTAATTTACAACTCCAGTTCCCAACCCCACCCATTTTTCTGGGGCCGGGTCTTCCTCAACTGGAAGCCTGAAGAGCAGAAAGGCTCCCTTCTCATTCAGGACTTGATGAAGGAGGATGAATTTCTATATTACTGCATAGTCTCAGCTTCTACAAAGTACTATGGAGTAAAGAGTATATCAAGCTTCCAAGGGACCCAGGTCAAGGTGACTGACGGTGAGTGTCCTCTTCTCCATGTTGCCCCTTCAAATAGTGATTGATCCTTTCAATTCCCCCAAGACCCCACCCTCAGCCCATGTCAGGCAAAGAGGCTCCTGAGGTGGAGGGGAGATTAAAGATTCCATCACCTCTTCTTTCTGTCACACAGACCCCTGGAAAGAGAAGGGGGGGGTGGTGTCAGGTAGGAGATGGCCTTGGGTATGCTACCAGTTCATGCCAACTCTTGAGAGCTGGCAGCTAAATTTTCAGTGTGAGCATTTCTACCTTGGAAATTTGGCAGACACTACAAATCAGAGCTTGATTTCTTGTTTCATGGATTGTCCAACTTTAAAAAGTAATGGGGGGGCAGCTAGGTGGCACAGTGGATAGAGCACCGGCCCTAGAGTCAGGAGTACCTGAGTTCAAATCCGGCCTCAGACACTTAACACTTACTAGCTGTGTGACCCTGGGCAAGTCACTTAGCCCCAATTGCCTCACTAAAAAAAAAAAAAGAAAAAAAAAAGAAAAAAGTAATGGGGGGAGCAGCTAGGTGGCACAGTGGATGATGCACTGGCCTTGGATTCAGGAGGACCTGACTTTGAATCTGGCCTCAGACACTTGACACTTACTAGCTGTGTGACTCTGGGCAAGTCATTTAACCCAAACTGCCTCACAAAAAAAAAAAAGTGATGGGGATGCAGTTAGGTGGCACAGTGGATAAAGCAGCAGTGCTGGATTCAGGAGGACCTGAATTCAAATCCAGCCTCAGATGCTTGACACTTACTGGCTGTGTGACCCTGAGCAAGTCACTTAGCCCTCATTGCTCCCCCCCCCAAAAAAATAAATAAATAATGATAATGGAGAAAGCATGGTTGGTTTTTAAAAATATTTTTAACATTCTTTTGGGGGGGCGGGGCAATGGGGGTTAAGTGACTTGTCCAGGGTCACACAGCTAGTAAGTGTCAAGTGTCTGAGGTTGGCTTTAAACTCAGGTCCTCCTGAATTCAGGGCCAGTGCTTTATCCACTGTGCCACCTAACTGCCCCCAACATTCATTTTTTAAAATGTTCCAATTTTATCCTTCCCTCCAGCGCCTCCCCAACTCATTGAGAAAGCAAACAATATAACCATTATAAATGTGAAATTATGCAAAATATATTTTCATATTAGCCATGTTGGAGGAAAAAGCAAGAAAAATAAAGTGGAAAAACAATATGCTTCAATCTCTACTCAGAGTCCATCAGTTCTCTCTGGAGGTGGATAGAATTTTTCATCACAAGCCCCTTGGAATTATCTTGGATCATTGTCTTGATCAGAGTAGCCAAGTCTTTCACAGTTGATTATCTTACAATATTGATGTTACTGTGTACATTGTTCTCCTGGTTCTGCTCACTTCACTTTGAATCAGTTCATATAAGTCTTCCCAGGTTTTTCTGAAACCTTCCAGATCATCATTTCTTAGAGCACAATAGTATTCCATCATGATCATATACCACAACTTGTTTAGCCATACCCCCAGTTGAAGGACATCCCCTCAATTTCCAATTCTTTGGGGGGGGGCAATGAGGGTTAAGTGACTTGGCCAGGGTCACACAGCTAGTAAGTACCAAGTGTCTGAGGCCAGATTTGAACTCAGGTCCTCCTGAATCCAGGGCCAGTGCTTTATCCACTGCATCACCTAGCTATCCGCTACAATTCTTTATCACCATAAAAAGAGCTGCTATAAATATTTTTGTATACGTGGGTCCTTTTCCTTTGATCTCTGTGGGATACTGACCTAGTACTGGTATTGCCAGGTCAAGGGGTATGCAGTTTGATAGTTCTTTGGGCATAGTTCCAAGTTGCTTCCCAGAATGAAAAGACCAGTTCTGAAAGCTGTTTGGTAAACATTTACCAGCACAGCCCTGAAAATGAATGTCATGGAAAGTACTTTGGCCCAGGAACCAAGAGGCTGGAATTTGCCTTCCAGCTCCATCAATCAGTCAACTAACAAACATTTATTAAGCACTTACTACATGCCACTTTGCTAAGTGCTGGGGATACAAAAAGAGGAAATGCTCAAAGAATTTACAATCTGATGAGAGAGACACTGTATAAACATGGGCATATAAGAGAGCTGATACTAAGGTAAAATTAACTGGACTTAACAGCAGAGTGGATAGGAGGGGGGAAGAGACCAGGATGACTGGAAGAATGATGTTAGATGAAACATCCATGACAGATAAAAAGAAATTGAGAAGGGATATGTATGTGTGTATGCATGTATGTATGTATATAAATAGAGAGAGAGATATCTATATCCATAAATACAAACAAATATACAAATATACAAAGCAAGCTATATGCAGGATAAACAGGGGGGAAAATTAACAGAAGGAAGGCACTAGAATTAAGAGGAAGTGGGGAAGGCATCAGTGACTTGTTCTAGGAACTTAGTTCACTTCTTGGTCCTTGTTGTTCTTGTCAACTTTCTAGCCAAGGGAGCTGGGGAAGGGGAACAAGAAGAAAAGAGTGGTTTCTCTCCTTATTTCCCCATAGCTGCTCTCCGTCCCCCCAAAGGCCTGGGTACTTCTGACTGCCACTACTCCTGTGTGTGCCTCCTGCAATCTTCAAGCCTGTGGGCTAGGAGGGAGATTGTCTCATTGGAATGCTGGAAGGAAGAGTGCAAAGTACAGGGAGCTCCCTCCTTGCCCCTCACCCTGATCCTGTTCTAGGTAGTCCAGAAACACAGATAGGCAGGGACCTTAACAAGCAATTAACCAACAAGTATTTAGTAAATATCACCTAGTGTACCAGGTAATGAGACAATCTCTGCCATCGAGGCATTTACACTCTATACAAAATATGTATACTAGATGAATACATGTTAAACTTGGCAGAGGGAAGCAAGAAGATTTGGGAGGGGGGATCAGGAAAGGCTTGGTAGTGAATGTGTCATTTGATCTGAGTTTTGAAGGAAGGAAAAAATTCTAAGAAGTGAAATCAAGGTGAAAGTGTATTCCAGGCTGCCTCCAGGCAGAGCGGTGGAGCGGTAGATGGGTGGGTGGCTGTGTGGGTGTGGGTGGGTGGGTGGGTGTGTGTGGGTGTCCATTTTGGCTTTACTGTAGAGTCTAGGGAGGGGAAACTGAGGCAGAGAGGGGTTAAGTGACTTGCCTATGATTATACAGCTAAGAAGTGACTGAGGAAAAATTTGAACTCAGATCAGTCAGTAAATGATCATGCGTTAAGCACCTATTGTGTGCCAGGCACTGTGCTAAGCTCTGGGGATACAAAGAATGATAAGACAGTCCCTGCTTTTAGGGAGTTCACAGTCTAATGGGGGAGACAACATGCAAAAAAAAAAAAACCTAAAACCAAGTACAAAAAAGCTATGTCTAGGATGAATTGGAAATCATCAACAGAGGGAAGAGGGAAGACATTAGCATTGAGGGCAATTGGGAAAGAATTCTTGCAGAAAGTGGGATTTTAGTTGGGTCTTGTAGGAAGCCAGAAAAGCCAGGAGGCAGAGAAGAGGAAGAAGAGAATTCCAGCATGAGGGACAGCCAGTGGAAGATGCCGGAGCCAGAGCTTTTAGTCCCAGATTCGGATGAGGTCCTAGCACACTCTTCCCCTCTGCTGCCTCTGTCCTCACTGGGAGACTGAATTCTCTGAGCATCCAGATCTGATGGTTTTATTCTCTCCCCAGTACCACCGACTCAGCATGGCCTCCCAGAGGGTGCGACACATCACAATGACAGAGCTCCCCTGGGTCCAGCCTCCGAGTTTTTCTCCAACTCCCTGAAAAATCTCATTGTGATCTTATGCTTCTGCCTCATCCATAAAATTGGAGTCTGTGTGATAATAGAAATGTTGGTGTTGCCTAAGGTATGGTGAGTGGGTCTTCTCTGGGGAAGTCCTTCTCAACAGGAGAGGTTGGGTATTGCCCTAGCCTCACCCCACTGACCCTACTCAGGCAGGATCATTGCAGAGTTGGTCAGTTGATCAATCAACAATCATTTATTTGTCATTTACTATATGTGGGGTGGGACAGCTAGGTGGCACAGTAGATAGAGTACCAGGTCTGGAGTCAGCAAGACTCATCTTCCTGAGTTCAAACCTGGCCTCAGACACTTACTAGATTGTGACCCTGGGCAAGTCACTTAACTATGTTGGCCTCAGATCTTCATCTGTAAAAATGAGATGGAGAAGGAAATGGCAAACCACTCTATTATCTTTACCAAGAAAACCCCAGTGGATTAGTGCCATTGTTGTTGTTGTTGTTGTTCATTCATGTCCAACTCTTGGATAAACTATTGGTCTGTTCATCCTGCTCCATTTGGTCACTGTCATGCCTGTAGCAAATACCACCCCACTTCCAAGTATTGAGAAGTTGGGAATAAGGAGAAGGGTTTCAGGATTAAGTAGGATGAAAAGAAGGAGAAAATGAAATGAAGAATCCCAGGGTCACAGATGAAAAGAATCTTCGAGACCATGTAATCCAACCCCTTCATTTTGCAGATGGTAAAACTGGGGACCAGAGTGGGCACCTGACCTCCACAATTTCCCACAGGGAGTTAAGAATGGAACTAGGAATGGGAACCTAATCATCCTGGCTCCCTGTTCACTGAAGGTTTTTGTTTGTTTGTTTGCTTGTTTTACCATGACAACTGTGATGTTTAAAATCTAAATTGTGGTCGCCTTAAATTAGAAGCTTCAGCACCAGTCTTTGGGCATTAAACATTTATTAAAGCATACAGATATTCCCATGGAGTTCAGAAAGTTAAGAAAAAAGAAGTCCTACGAGCCGAGAGTTCCAGCCTGGTTGGGTTCTTCCTCAAATACTCCTCCATGAGCCTGTTTTAATCAGGAACTCCCCAGCAAGCTGATTGTGGAAGCTTTTTATAGGTCTGGAACAGAGGCAGTCCTTACACACTACTTCAAGGAGATTGGTTGCTGTTCTCCAAATCCATTGGTTTTGAAGGTGTTCTCAAATTGAGTTCACAGTGTAGCTTCTGAGAACAATACTTTCTTAAGGGCTAGCCAGGTGTGATTACAATCCAGTTAACTTGAAGTAGGCTGATCTGCAGTCAATCACTCTCACTTGATTCAATCAGTCTAGATTAATCTCCAGGTGGGTCTTTGAGTATCTGCGAAATCCCATTATTCCATCACACAACACATTTTGCCAGGAGTGAGGTGTGTTTGTAAAGGAGTAAGTTTGTGTGGGAGACAGTTTGACAAGTACTGAGAATCGAGTCCTGACCTTGGGATCCAGAAGACTTAGATTCAAATCACCCCTAGTTGTAGGACCTTGGGCAAGTCACTTAATTTAGTCACTTAACAGAGGATACTGAGACTCAGTTATCTTCATCTGTAAAATGAGGATAATAATAGCATTTCCAGGGCTGCTGGGAAGCCACATAAGATAATGACTATAAAACACTTTACAAACCTTCAAACATGTATATTTGTTCTGGTGTGTGTGTGTGTGTGTGTGTGTGTGTGTGTGACCTGCTCAGAAAAAAAAAATCTTTTCCTTCCACAAAAGGAAGACCTCCCTCCCTAGGTCCCTAGGCAGAGACAATGACCACAGATGGGAAGGTGGGAAGGTAAGGGTGTAACTAGTACTGGTAGCTAGGGCTTCATCTCAGGCACAAACATCTTATGGGCAGAAGGGTGGCATTTCCACAGACTAAGGAATGAAGGCAATCCCAGGAGAGGAAATGGGGTCACTGATGGTGGCAAAAGGAGAAGGATGGGACAGGACATCTCCCCTATTAAACTGAAAACTTCCTAGAGAAGGAAACCTAGTGTGCCCTGCTCATATTGGGAACACTTTGAAGGCAGAGCCTTTTGGCCTTACCTTCATCTAATCTCCCCACAGTTCCCAGCATAGGGCACTGTCCCTGGTGCTGAGGCCAACACTCCACTGCAAATAAGTGGGGGATAGAATGAGATGGAGAGACTATTTGGAAGCATTTATTTGCACACCATACTTGGCCCTTCGAGCTCACTGGGCTCTTATGAGGACAGGGAGCTGGTTCCTGATGCCCATCATCCTGTCCTCACCAAACCCCCACCTCCCATGGAGGGGAGACTTTCTTCCTTCAGGGTTCCCTATAATGAAGCTAAAGGAAGACAATGCTGCCTACTACCTGGCTTCTCTGAGTCAGTGAGTAAGAGGCTGTGTTCATAATTATGCCCCTCTTCTAGAAGTGGGCTTTGGGGCTGGGAGTCCATCCTCTCCACCTTAAACTCGTTGGTCAGAAAGCAGAAGCAAGGCATGGGGAATCAATCAGGCTCAATCAATTGATTCACCCAGAGCCTTTTTTTCTATGACCTGAGCTGAGCTGAGGTTGGGGCCTGGGAGGTTGAAGGTTTGGGTGAGTGTTTGCTACAGGGATGGGGGTTCAGCCTCAAGCCCCTTGAGCTCTGTCCCATGGGTGTTTCCCAATACTGGATATTTGATGAAGATCCTGTAATCATATTGACTTTCTTCTTCCTTCCTCAGGTCTTGGATCAACCCCCTGGGATCCCAGTCCAGGATAGGTCAGCCCTGGCATCCTAGGCATGTGAAAAAATGTTATGGTGGCACATCTCAGGACCATTTCACAGTATGCAGCCATCTTCACATTGAAACTCTTGGTTAGCTCCCTGGGGAATAAGATACTACAAGAAATAATGATGGAGCAATCCAGAGTGGGAGATGGGAGTGAAACTTCATCAGGCTGAGAGATATTCAGAATAGTCTTGGGTTGTGCTGAGAAATCTAGAGAAATTTTAGATGGGTTATCAAGCTATCTGGAGAGACCCCAAGTTCTTCATCCTCAACTCCCAAGAGGCTCTAACAAGAGAGAGAGGAAGAAGTAAGCCCCTTGTCCTGGGGTTACCCTTACCTTCTGGGTCCTAGAACAGATGCTCAATATTTGGGGGGTCATGGAGATGCCTGGCACTCTGAGGAACCCTTCTCAGAATGTTTTTAAATACATAAGAGAAAATGCCTAAGATTACAAAGGAAATAAATTATATTGAAGTGTCATTTTTTTAAAAAAGTTCTTGGACTCTGAATCTAGAGGAACTGAACTCTCTGGGAACCCAGAGAGAAGCCATGCCAGGGTGGTTTGGACCTCTTCAGAGTGTCCTCTTCCAGATGAGCAAGGAGAAGGCGTGTACCATGATGGTAGATTCACCATCTGGCCAGAAGGGCAGACTGGGTTTTCTGAAAGACAAACTCTGAGTGAGGGGGAAGATTGTGAAAAGAAGACATATTTTCCAATCTCACTGACTTCCAGGATAACCCCAGAGAACAGTACCCATGCCTCAATTTCACCATCTGGAAAAATACGTTTCCCTTAGTACTGTGGCCCTGACACCTTAATAGCAACCACTTTGGCAAATTAGGAACAAGAGCAGCAAGAATAAGAGGGGTTTCATGGTCCCATGCCTGTATGTCCCAGGGAACACAGCACCTTTACCTCTACTCTAATGTCCTTTGGGAAACAAGATGAGGATAAAGATGGCACAGACATCTGGTGAGGAAAGGAAGAAAGAAGAAGGTTGAGTAGTGGCAGAACCAGGATGAGGAAGAACTGAGAGTTGTGAAATCCAGACTTTCCCTTTTAATTCCTAAGGGTGTTAGCTCTAGGTTGTGTTGTCCCCTCCTCTGACTCAGGTTTTGATAGACTCTCTTAGACCACAAAAGGGCCCTATCCTGTCCTGTGTCTCCCAGAGTGGAAATGAAGCTGCCTTTGTTCTCTCTCACACTCTTGACCTTTCTTCGATAAATCAAATCTCTCCTTTGATCTAACCTGCATCCTTCCTGTTGGGTCTTCTGCCCACATCCTCTCCTACCTCTAGCCCAAAGGAGAAAAAGAGTTCATCTCTATTCTGAGAAGATTTCTCAATCATTTGCTTTACAGAGATACTGAGGCCAAGTATAAGAAAAGATTTCCTCTCTGGGAGGGCCATGGCTCTGCTGAGAAGGGTGGAAATGCAATTCTCAAAGTGGCAGATGGAAGGACATAATGACTTTATTTTCTCTTTCTGAATCTCTTGACCTTAGCATGTACCCATGGATGGAGTCCTGAGCTCTCTCACTAGTTATTATGTGACTCTGAGGTAGCCCCTATCACTCTCTGTGATTCAATTTCTCCATGCTCCAGGAGCATGAGGGTAGTCCTTTCTTGATGTCACAATCAATTAACCAACCAATCAATCAATAATAATGGCTAACATTCATATGGTGCTTTAAGGTTGGCAAAGCACTCTACAATTATTATCTCATTTTATCCTCACAACAATCCTGGGAGGTAGGAGCTGTATTATTATTATTATTATTATTATTATTATTATTATTATTATTATTATTATTATTATTATTATCCCCATTTCGCATAGGAGGAAACTGAGGTTTAGACAAGCAATTTGCCCAGTCACATAGCTATGAAGTGGTTCAAGGGAGGATTTGAATTTGGGCCTTCCTGACCCCAAGCCCAGCATTTGCCACCTAGCTGCCTCAGTCAGCAGAAACTTAGGAAGTCTCCCCCGAGTGCCCAGCACTGAGCTGGTCTCTAACTTTGGATGATCATAGAGTGAGAGGATTTCAAGCTGGATGGATCCATTAGTTCAACCATTCTCAACCTTTTTGGTCTTAGGACTCCTTTACACTCTTAAAAAACTATTGAATGACACCCCCAAAGATCTTTTGTTCCTATAGGCCACACACACATATACACACATGTGTATACATATACATATATTACACACATATATAAATATATATTTGCCATATTAAAAATTGAGCTCTTATTATAAAAGTAATTTTGACCTCATGGACTTCCTGAGAACGTTTGGGGAATCCCAGAGTCCCCCAGACCATACTTTGAGAACTGCTGATCTACTCCAACCCTGTCATTTCACAGATGAAGAAACTGAGACCTAGGGAGGAAAAGGGTCTTGAACACAGTCACATCTTTTCTTTTTTTGGTGAGGCAATGAGGGTTAAGTGACTTGCCCAGGGTCACACAGCTAGTAAGTGTCAAGTGTCTGAGGTCAGATTTGAACTCAGGTCCTCCTGAATCCAGGGCCGGTGCTTTATCCAATGCGCCACCTAGCTGCCCACATCTTTTCTTTCAATTCAAGTTCACCTGTGGTTTTTTCTCTCTCCCTTCCTATATGGACAGAGGTCATAGCAGGCTTAGTATGTGTATAACATTGGGGATGATTCCCATTTTTCTCAGATTTTTCCTAGAAACAAACTCACAGACAGGAAAAACCAATCCTTTGTCTCAGACCACATGCTCTGATTTTTGGTCGAAAACCAGAGGCAAACTAGTTATGTCCCATTTGTTTCTCTCCATGGTGTCTGGGTATGCAAGGCTTTTGGACAAACTGGTCTGAGAATGGGGTCTTTTCCACCCCAAACCATAGGTCTGAGGTCTTGGGCCTATCTCTGAGGAGTTCTCCAGACAAACCAAGAGGCTACCTCAGGAAAGGAAAACCACAATGGCATGACTCAGAGGGTGTGGGTCTCGGGCAAGGACAATGGGGCTACATATTGAATGGATGCATGGATTATGAGATCATGGAATTTCAAAGTTGGGAAGGACCTCATCCTTCTTCTCAGGATTCTTCCTTGGGGAATTCAGAAATAAGAAAACTATGGCAAGAAAAGAAAAGTGTGTGATCCAGTGAATCAATGATAAAGAAAACTTCCCAGGAGCTGAGCCCCACCTCAGTCCTTATGTTCAGCGAGGGGGAGGGTTAGAGAGGATACTTCTGAAGAAATGGAAGGTTCACAGGTCGATTGCAGGGAAGGGATCTGTCTGGGGGATGGAACAACCTCCCTCTTCAATCAAAGTGAAGCTAGAAAGGAGGCTCTCATCAGGTGTAAGCTTCCGAACAGGGAAAAATCTCCATTTTAACCTCTTACCTCATCTCCTCTCCCAACAAGGTAGTTTAGTGAGAAAAGTGCTGGGGCATAGTGAGAAGAGATAATGAAATCAGAATCAGAAGACCCAAGGTCATTTGGCCCCTTGTTCTGACACTTCCTCTCTGCACAAGTCACTTCTCTCTAAGCCTCAACGTCTCCACCTGTGAAAATGAGAAGTTTGGACTAGATGCTCTCCCATAACAATAGGCTAGCCTTAAATTCAGGGCAGCTACGTGGTGCAGTGGATAGAGAACTGGGCCTGAAGTCAAGAAGACCTAAGTTCAAATCTGGCCTCAGATACCTACTAGCTGTGTGACCCTGGGCAAGACACTTAATCAATCCCTATTTGCCTCAGTTCCTCATCTGCAAAATGAGGAGAAGCAAATGACAAACCACTCCAGGGTCTTTGCCAAGAAAACCCCAGATAGGAGTCGTGAAGAGTCAAACACAACTGAAATGACTGAACAACAACAAATTGCTATGGAAATGATTAACTTGACTCTAATCTGTCAGAAGTTTGTGATTTTATTGGTTGAGAAGACTCCCAGGGCAGCTAGGTGGTGCAGTGGATAGAGCACCAGCCCTGAATTCAGGAGGACCTAAGTTCAAGTCCAGCCTCAGACACTTGACACTTACTAGCTGTGTGACCCTGGGCAAGTCACTTAACCCCCATTGCCCCACCCAAAAAAAAACAAAAACGAGAAGACTCCCAAAGAGGAAATTCTTAATCAGCAATGCAGATCAGCAACTCTTCTGAAAGTTGTAGTTTTGGAGAGTTGTCTCAGTTTTCTCTTCTGTCGAATGTGATGTTTGGGCCAGAGAGCCTCTGAGGGTCCTTCCAGCTCTAAGTCTATGCTCCTAGGGTTGTTTTAACATTTCAAAGTATGGAGCGAATCTTAGCTCTAGGACTTAGCCAAACAGAGTGTGTATTCAGACATTCCCTTCTAAGCAGTGTGAAAGGTATCATACCACTGTCCCAAGGGTTCAGCTCTGTGTGTCTTCTTTACCTGGGTAGTCAAAAGGCACATGGGAGTTAGCACTGGTGTTGGCATAGGACAAAAGAGGAAGTTTATCTGCCCTTTGTTATATTTAAATGCTGAATGGTTTTGTTTTGCTTTTGCTTTTCAGGTATAGTTATTTCTGGTCCTGTTATTTTATCACTGCAGGGAATTCCATGATTTTCAGATTAGAAAATCCCTTTGCCACTGCAGATCAGCATCTCATTTGTAATCTTTAGTGTTAGAGAATTGTCTAAATCGGTCAATAAGTATTTATTAAATGCCTACTGTTTGCCAGACATAGTGCTAAGCTCTAAGGATACAAAGAATGGATAAAAACAAAAAAACAAACAAAAAAAACCAGTCCCTGATCTTAGAGAGCTCACAGTCTACTGGGGAGGCAACATGCAAAAAAAAATATACAAACAAGCTATGTATAGGATGAATTTGACACCATCAACAGAGGGAAGGCATCAGCATTAAAGGCATTTGGTGGGGGGGAGGGAAAAAAAGGCAATTGGGAAAGAATTTTTGTAAAAAGTGGGATTTTAGGGGCTGCTAGGTGGCACAGTGGATAGAGCACCAGCCTTGGATTCAGAAGGACCTGAGTTCAAATCTGGCCTCAGACACTTGACACTTACTAGCTGTGTGACCCTGAGCAAGTCACTTAACCCCAATTGCCTCACAAAAAAAGGAAAAAAAAAGAAAGTGGGATTTTAGCTTTGAAGGAAGCCAGGGAAACCAGGAGGCAGAGAAGAGGAAGAAGAGAATGGCAGCATGGGGGACAGCCGGTGGCAATGGCCAGAGCCAGAGATGGATTTATTGTTTGTGGAACAGCCAGGAGGCCAGGAATCAAAGACTATGTGGGAACAAGTCAAGTGTAAGACTTAAAAGGTTAGGAAGAGGGGGCAGCTAGGTGGCTCAGTGGATAAAGCACTGGCCTTGGATTCAGGAGGACCTGAGTTCAAGTCCAGCCTCAGACACTTGACACTTAACTAGCTGTGTGTCCCTGGGCAAGTCACTTAACCCCAATTGCCCTGCAAAAACTAAAACAAAAACAAAGAAAAGGTAGGAAGATTCTGGGCTGTGAAGGGCTTCATATGCCAAACAGAGGATTTTCCATTTGATTCTGGAAATGATCCGGACCCCCTGGAGTCTATTGAATGGGGTTGGGGAGAGTGATGTGGTCAGCCCTACTGTGTGCCAGGCACTGTGCTAAGCACTTTACAAATATCACCTCATTTAATCCTTACAATGGTCCTGAAGGAGATTTCCTCTAGTCCCCATCCTTATCCTTATAAGTTTGCGATGCATTGTACATATATTATCTCTGGTAGTGGGTGAGGTGAGTTCATGCTCATTCTCTAGTCAGGACTGAAAATTAACTCTCCCCTCCTCCTCAGGGAGATTGGGGGGGGGGGGAGTTCTCTGGAGGTCTGTTCAGTAGAATGATTTTTCCAATGAATCAATAACAGGTCAGATGGCAAGATGTCCAGGGTACATGGCCATAATATTGATGTAAATGCATTTTGTGAGTTTGGGACTATTCTGTTAAGGAAAATAAAGACTCTAGCCATTTCCATTAGGAGATTTTGGCAGGGGTAGACACCTAGAGTCCTTAAAACACCTTTCTTTTGTTCAATTTGAGTGATCCAAAATTTCACCAGGGAAAGAAACTGTCTAATTCAACATCAACAGAATTGAGTTGAGTTGACAAGCCTGTAACGACTTGTTCTCTCTCATTTTTTACTAAAACACGTTGATATGCTTTGTTTTGATACTACAGATATTTCCCAGTAAATACCCATAAAGAATTCCTAGAGGCCACAGTCTGATTTTCAATTATTAACCAAAAGGAAGAAGGGGTATGTCCTTTGACCTTGGTAGTAAGGTATTAAATTGACCATTGTAATTGACCAACTTTCCATTGCTTTTATTAAATTCTTGTAGACAATATGTATATGATTCTTTTGGTTCTACTTACTTAGCTCTGCATCAGTTCACACGAGGCCTCCCATATCTCTCTAAATTTTTCCTATCCATCATGCCTTACAATAATATTGTCATTTACCCAGCCATTCCCTAGTCATTATTTCACAGGCAGTGTGTCATAGAAGGAAGAGATGCTGAACTTGGAAGATGGAATATCTGAATACCACTCCTGACACTTGCTAGCTGTGTGCCCCATGAACATACTGAGATATGCTGCTTTAAATTTTGTGGTTTGCAAAACAACCCCCTAGAATTTACCTATAAATGGGCTGTAATCTTTCTCAGTGTGGGGTATGCCCCAAGGTAAGGAAATCCCAGATCCTGTTATGGGGGAAAATTGATGGGGGTTTGGGGTAGGGGTCCTTAGGAATTCCTCTTTAAAGAATTACACCCTCTTGCACACAAATCCAATTAGAGTAAAATAATAGTTTATTTGGGTGCTAGGAAAAGAAAACCAAGAGAGAAGTCCTTGGACTTCTCACGGGGAGAAGGCATGGCACAGAGCCATGGCTCTCTGAGATACCTTTCTCCTTGAGCAGGAGACAGGCAGATACTTTTATAGAGGATTGATGGTTGTCTGATGGGGTGATCATCTGACCAGAAAGTTCCCTTATTGGGTGGTGTGTTGGAAGCAGTCTGGTGAGGAGTGGTTGTTCTGTCCCCTCTCATTACCTTGGGAGAGACTAGAATGAACAGTGGTGGTCCTGGAGCTAATTCAGTCCTTATCCAGTGCCACTTATCTCTTTAGGTGTGTCTGTCCTTTGATTTAGTTTCTCAAGGAGAAGGTTCTTTGATTTACCCCAGAAAACTTCTGAGGTACCCTGGGCCCAGAACACTTCCCATACTGGTGTATTGTTAAAATCTGAATCCTTCTTCCTAGAGGTGAGAAGGTATATTTTGCTAAATTAAAGTTAAATCAGGGAGGGCCTGATTTAGAGCTTTGAACTCTGAAAAGAAAGTGAATTTCTGTGATAACAGGTAGTGAATTATAGTTTTTGAATAATGATGTCAAGAATTAAATAAGGGGGGAAACAATTCTTATCAGTGACTCCTTAAGATTGGGACACAAAGGTAGTGTTTTAGATTTGTCCTTTAAGGGCTGAAAGACACCCTCGAGTCATTTAACCCATCCCCTTCACTGGGACAGAGTCTGGTTTTGAACCCATATTCTTCAACTATGAATTCAGCATTCTTTCCCTAGCACCCTGCAGCCACTTATGTTATTCATAGACTTCAACCTGGGGTAAGAAACTTGTTAAAAGGGATGATTCTAATTTCTTTAGACAGACAGACAGACAAGACCACTGGAGATAAAATAGATTAGGAAAAAACACATTGTGGTACATGAATGTAATAGAATGTTACTGTACTGTGAGGAATGATGAACATGATAAATACAGAGAGGCACAAGAAGATTTATATGAACTGATACAAAGTCAAGTAAGCAAAACCAGGAAAACAGTATATAGAATGTCTTCAATGTTATGGGACAAATCAAAGAAACTTCTCCTTGAGAAACTAAACCAAAGGACAGACACACCTAAAGAGATAAGTGGCACCAGACCAGGAATGAACTAGTTCCAGGACCACCACCCTCCATTCCAGTCTCTCCCACCCCTTGGGGAGATAAGATGAGGTGTGGTTGCTGCCTTTGTGGCAAGAGGAGGACACAGATGGCTTGAGAGATCCAGAGCAGCTGCCCCTCACCCAACTTCCCACAGCCACCACCAGTGGGGGATGGTCCTCCCCCAACAAGGGAACTTTCCACAGTCAGATGATCACCCCCATCAGTCCTCCATAAAAGAATTTCCCTGTCTTCTGCTCAAGGAGAAAGGTATCTCTGAGAGCCACACCTCTGTGCCATGCCTTCTCCCCAGGAGAAGTCCAAGGACTTCTCTCTTGGTTTTCTTTCCCTAGTACCTAAATAAACTATTATTTTATTCTATTTAGATTTGTGTGCAAATTCTTTAAAGAGGAATTCCTAAGAACCCCTACCCCAAACCCCCATCTATTTCCCTATAACATTCAACAATGTAAATAGCAAAACCACTAACAACAAAACAATCAAAACTGAATGATAATTCAAGAATTCCCCCCTCCATTCCCACCCTGTCATCACCACCTTGTCATGGCAGAGGGGTTTGTGTAGCTTAATTAAACTATGAGCTATGCCATGAAGGGTTATTTAAGATGGAAAGATCATAATGAAGAGTTCTGACAATAGGTGATCCAGTAGAGGAAGGAAATGACAAACCACTCCAATATCTTTGCCAAGAAAACCCCATGAACAGTATTAAAATGATAAAAAAAATCACATGAGAAGATAAGCCCCTCAAGTATCCAACATGCTACTGGGGAAGAGTGGAGGACAACTACAAGTAGCTCCAGTACTAATGAAGTGAGTATACCAAAGCTTAAAAGAAGCTCCACTGTGGGTGCATCTGATGATGAAAGGAGAGTCTGATGCTATAAAGATCAGCATGGCATAGGAAACTGGACTGTAAGATCTATGAGTCAAGATAAGCTGGATATGGTCAAATGAAAGATGGAAAGATTCAACATTGACATCTTGAGTTAAATGAATTAGAATTGGTGAGTTTAACTCAGATGATCACTACATACATTACTGAAAGCAAGAATCCCTTAGAAGAAATACAGTCAATAAATAGGTGAGAAAAGAAGTATTGGAATATAATCTGAGAAATGATCAGATGATATTTGTTCAAATCCAAGGTAACCCATTCAACACCAGTTATACAAGTTTATGCTCCAACCACTGATGCCAAGGATGCTGAAGGTGATCAATTTTATGAAGATCTTCCACATCTCCTAGAAATAACATCAAAAAGATGTCACATTCATCATAGAGGATTAGAATGCTAAAGTAGGAAATCAAAAGATAATTGGAATAATAGGCAAGTTTGGCCTTAGAGTTCAAAATGAAGCAGGGTAGAGATTAATAGAATTTTGTCAAGATAACTAGCTGGTCTTAATAAACACATTTTTCCAACAACCCAAAAGGTGACTCTATACATGGACATGAGTCAATATAGAAATCATATTAATTATATACTGTGATAAAATAATGGGATTTGGCAGATGCCCAGGGGCCCCACATTGATTGAATTGGGTAAGACTGAGAAACTGACTGAGAACTTACTTAAGAATGATTAAATTGAGACCACACCTGGCTGATCCTGAGTGGGGTGTTATTCTCAGAGGCTGTGGACTATGCCATCAACAGGAGATCACTCTCAACAAATCAGCTTGAAAGACCTCCCCTTTTGGGGAGGGAAAAGGAATTATTAGGAAGCTGAGTCTGGCTCGCTGGATCTTCCTCTTTTTGTTCAGGAACAGGTGCATGGTGGCTGATGGAGAAAAAGAGAGGGCCTCTTTTCATTAGGGATTTCAGCTTGGTGGGAGACGGAGAAAAGGCAGACAGAGAAAGAGAGGAAAGTAGATAGAAAGTAGATAGATTTTTCTTATGTTACAGGATCCCACGTGTTGTCTTTACTCTTTAATAAATCCTTGAAAGCCTAAACTCTTGTTGACTTTATCAGTAATTTTAGCCAGTTTACCCCCCAAAACTGGCGGGGTGGGAGGTAAGGACCCACATTAGATTTTTTTTTTCGGGGCAATGGGGGTTAAGTGACTTGCCCAGGGTCACACAGCTAGTAAGTGTTAAGTGTCTGAGGCCAGATTTGAACTCAGGTACTCCTGAATCCAGGGCCAGCACTTTAACCACTGCGCCATCTAGCTGCCCCCACATTAGATTTTAAACATCACAATGATTAGCAGTGCTTCCTAAGGCCCACTTAGCTTCATTCTCCAGGATGTCTGGCTCTAGATCAGTAGCCACACCACTCTGGTTATTGGTGATGTTAAGATCTTTCTTGTATAGTTGTTTTGTGTATTCTTGCCACCTCTTCTTAATCTCTTCTGCTTCTGTTAAATCTCTACCATTTTTGTTTCTTGTCATGTCCATTTTTGCATGAAAATTCCCTTGGTGTCTCCAATTCTCTTGAAGAGAACTCTTGCCTTTACCATTCTATTGTTTTCTCCTCTTTCTTTGAATTGCTCATTTAAGAAAACCTTATTTCTCCTTGCTATTCTCTGTAATTCTGTATTCAGCTTCTCTTTCTCTTACCTTTCACTTTACTTATTTTCTCAGCTATTTTAAAGCCTGACCAGACAGCCATTTTATTTTCCTGGTCTTCTTTTTCTTTGGAATGTTTTGTTGTTGCTGCTGCTGCCTCCTATACAATATTGTGAACCTGTCTCTAGTTCTTCAGATATTCTATCTACCAGATAGAATCCCTTAATTCTATTCATCACATCCACTTCATATTCATAAGGGATGTTAAACAACATACCTATGTGGTCATACCTAAATGGTCTGATGGTTTTTCCTATTTTCTTCCATTTAAGTCTGCATTTTTTCAATAAGAAGCTCATGATTTGAGTAACAGCTCCAGGTCTTGTTTTAACTGACTATATAGAGTTTCTCCACCTTTCGCTGCAAAGTATTGTGATGTTTAAAATCTAGTGTGGGGGAGCAGCTAGGTGGTTCAGTGGATAGAGCACTGGCCCTGGATTCAGGAGGAACTGAGTTCAAATCCGGCCTCAGACACTTTACACACTTACTAGCTGTGTGACCCTGGGCAAGTCACTTAACCCCAATTGCCTCACCAAAAAAAAAAAAAGAAAGAAAGAAAATCTAGTGTGGGTCCTAACCTGCCATCCCCCCCCCAGTTTTGGGGGGAAACTGGCTAAAATTACTAATAAATTCAGCAAGAGTTTAGGCTTTTAAGGATTTATTACTAAAGAGTAAAGACAACACATGGGATCCCATAACACCAGAAAAGTCTATCTACTTTCCTCTCTTTGTCTACCTTTTTTCTGTCTCCCACCAAGCAATAGTCCCTAATGAAAAGAGGCCCTCTCTTAAAGAGGAAGATCCATCAAGCCAGCCTCAGCTTCCTACTTCCTGTCTCCCTCCCCAAAAGGGGAGGTCCTTCAAGCTGATTGGTTGAGAGTAGTCTCCTGTTGATGGCATAGTCCACAGCCTCTGAGAACAACACCCCACTCAGGGCCAGCCAGGTGTGGTCCCAATTTAATCATTCTTAATTAGGTTCTCAGTCAATTTCTCAGTTTCACCCAATTCAATCAATTCCAGATCAATCTTCAGGTGGGGCCCCTGGGCGCGTCTGCCAAATTCCATTATTTTATCACATAATAAAGCTAGTGGAGGTGATGGAATTCCAGGTGAGCTATTTAAAACCCTAAAAAGATGATGCTGTTAAAGTACTGCACTCAATATGCCAGCAAATTTGGAAAATAAAACAGTGGTCACTGAATTAGAAAAGATCAGTTTACATCCCAATCCTAAAGAAGGACAATGCCAAGGAAAGTTCAAATTTCAGAATAATTGTGCTCATTTCACACACCAGCAAAGTTATGCTTAAAATTCTTCAAACTAAGCTTCAACAAGAAGTGACCCAAGAAATAACAAAAGCAGGCTGGGTTTTTTCTCTTTTTTTAAAAAAAATATATTTTATTTGTTTCCCCCAATTACACTTTAAAACAATTTTTAAAAACTTTGAGTTCCAAATTCTATCCCTCCCTCCCTTCCTCCGCTCCCCCTCCCTAAGGCAATATGCAATCCGATATGTTATACATGTACAATCATGTAAAACATTTCCATATTAGTTATTTTGTACAAGAAGACTTGGAGAAAAAAAGAATGATGAAGGAAGAATGAATGCTTCAGTCTGTATTCAGACAGTATCAGTTCTTTCTCCGGAGGTGGATAATATATTTCATCATGAGTCCTTTGGGATTCTCTTAGATCATTGTATGAGCAGGCTGGTTTTTGAAAAGGCAGAGGAACTAGAAACCAAATTGCCAACATTCACTGGATTAGGGAGAAAGCAAGGGATTTCCAGGAAAACATCTACTTCTGCCTCATTGACTACACTAAAGCCTTTGACTTCATGGGTCACAAAATTTGACAAGTCTTCAAAGAGATAGGAGTACCAGATCATCCTAGTCATCTCCTGAGAAACCTGTATGTGGACCAAGAAGCAACAGTTTGATCCAAACATGGAATAATTGATTGATTTAAGACTGGAAAAGGAATATGACCAGGCTGTATAGTCACCTTAGTTATTTTACTTATATGCAGAGTACTTTATGCAAAATGCCAGGCTGGATGAATCAAAAGCTGTAGTTAAGATTGATGGGATGGGGGCAGCTAGGTGGCGTAGTGGATGAAACACCGGCCCTGGATTCAGGAGGACCTGAGTTTAAATCCAGCCTCAGACACTTGACACTTACTAGCTGTGTGATCCTGGGCAAATCACTTAACCCTCATTGCCCTGCAAAAAAAAAAAAAAAAGATTGATGGGAGAAATATCAACAATCTCAGATATGCACTCTGATGGTAGAAAGTAAAGAGGAATTAAGAAACTTTTTGATGCAGGTGAAAGAGGAGAGTTCAAAAGCTGGCTTGAAGCTTAACATTAGAAAAAAACCATTAAGATCTTGGGAACTGGTCCCATCACTTCCTGGCAAATAAAGGGAAAAGAAATGGAAGCCATGTCTGTTTTTATATTCTTGGACTCAAAGATCACTGTAGACAGCAACTGCAGTCATAAAATTTAAAAATAAAAACAAAAAAGCTTGTTCCTTGGAAGGAAAGCTATGTCAAGTTTGACCAGCATGCTAAAAAAAACCAGAGACATCACTTTGCTGACAAAGATCAATATATAGTCAAAGCTATGGTTTTTCCAGTAGCAATGTATAGCTGTGAGAGTTGCACTAGAAGGAAAACTGATCACTACAGAATTGACACTTTTGAATTGGGGTGCTGGAGAAGACTTTTAAGAACCTCTTGGGCAGCAAGGAGATCAAGCTAGTCAATACTTAAAGGAATCAATTCAGGCTTTTCACTGGAAGATGAATTGCTGAAGCTGAAGTTTAAATATTTTGGCCACATAATGAGAAGACAAGATTCAATGGAAAAGACCCTAATGTTGGAAAAGATTGAAGGCAAAAGAAGGGGATAGTAAAGTATGAGATGGAAACAATGAACATGAGCTTGGAGAGACTTCAAAAGACAGTGGAGGTTAAAAAGGCCTGGCATGCTATGGTGCAAGAGGTCATGAAGATTTATACATGACTGAACAACAACAAAAACAAATTCAAGAATTATAATGACCATGATTGGCTCAGAGAGAGAGAGAGATGAGAAGGCATCTCTTCTCCCACCCCACCCTCTCCTTTACTTAAATGAAGGACCATGGGTATACAATATTGCATATAATGTCATAGTTTTTTTTTTTAATGAATAAAAGTATTTTATTCTTTTCCATTTACATATAAGGATAGTTTTCTTTTTAAAAAAAGTACTGGGGGCAGCTAGGTGGCGCAGTGGATAAAGCACCAGCCCTGGATTCAGGAGTACCTGAGTTCAAGTCCAGCCTCAGGCACTTGACACTTACTAGCTGTGTGACCCTGGGCAAGTCATTTAACCCCCATTGCCCTGCAAAAATAAAAATTTTTTTTAAAAAGTACTTTATTATTTTCCAGTTACATATAAGGATAGTTTTCAACAGTAGTTTTCATAGGATTTTTAGTTCCAATTTTTTCTCCCTCCCTCCTCCCCAAGATGGAAAGCAGTCTGATATAGGTTATATATGTACAATCACATTAAACATATTTCTGCATTAGTCATCTTGTGGAAGAAGAATCAGAGCACAAGGGAAAAACCTCAAAAAAGAAGGAAAAAAACAGCCCCAAAGTAGAAACAGTATGGTTCAATCTGCATTTATAGTCCACAGTTCTTTTTTCTGGATGTTAAGAACATTTTCTATCACAAGTTCTTTGAAACTGTTTTGGATTGTTGCACTGCTGAGAAGAGCCAAGTCTATCCCCATTATTCATCACACAATGTTGCTGTTACTGTGTACAGTGTTCTCCTGGTTCTGTTCCTATCAGTCAGCATCAGTTCATGTAAGTCCTTCCAGATTTCTCTGAACTCCTCCTGTTCATCGTTTCTTACAGCATAATAGCATTCCATTCCATTCTTTGCCAAATGTCACACTTTTTTGATAGGTTGTTCAGTTTTGCAGAACATTTTACCCCTTTACTTTATTACAAGGGAGGGAGCTATGGGGAGAAATACAGTGGAAAACATTAGTGATATAAAAACAAAAGATACTAACCAAATTTATTTTTAAATTATAATCATTAGAATTAGAAAATTATGTCTTTCATAGAAACACAACTTTTTGTTGATAAAGTTGGTATGCTCATATATATTTACTACTTTAAATCAAATAACTTTTACTTACCCATACCATTAAAAAATATTTTATTTTGCTTAGCAGCAAAAGTTGGACAATACAAATTGACTTTTAAATGATAAGTACTGTAAATTAGTGAAATTTCACAAAATAATAAAACAGTTATTGGAAAAAACTAACAAGTGATTCAGAAAAATAACTTAATGTAAAATATATTTCATGATGGTATATTCTTGAATATAGAGAAATTTATTCCAACAAAGATGTAATGAAGAATAACTATTTGAAAGTGTGGAGGAACTGGCGTGTCTAGTAACCAAACCAGTTAAAATGATGAAAACCAAATATTAGATTGTTTTGATGTAACACATGGCTAGATACTGCCTCCTTTATCCACAAAGGTTGTTTGAATTTGCATAGAGTTTGCCACTAGATGGCACTCCATTTAAGTTTCTTCTGTTAATTTACTGGAACATATAAGAGATGGCTACTTTTTAACAGGATACAGCATCACCTTTTGTCACTCAAGCTTGGACGTGCCTGGGCCGCTCTGTCTGCCTTGGCCAGGTGACTTTCCCATGCTTGTCTCATAAACAGAAGAGGCTTTTTTAAAACCCTTTTATGGCTACATTCCAATTTAGTCTAAGAATAAAAGAAACATTCATCAAATATTAAAATATGAAATAGACTATAGCTAATTCAAGCCCCCACCCCTTAGAGGTATTTCACTCTCTTGAATTACTCCATATGGCATTTACATTCAGATTCCTGGCATGCTGTGATCATGAAGTGTTTAAATAATATAGAAAAAGATGAAAAAAGAATACATTAACTTTTTTTTTTTTGCAGGGCAATGAGGGTTAAGTGACTTGCCCAGGGTCACACAGCTAGTAAATGTCAAGTGTCTGAGGCCGGATTTGAACTCAGGTCCTCCTGAATCCAGGGCCAGTGATTTATCCACTGCACCACCTAGCTGCCCCCTACATTAACTCTTACAGCTATCCAGATTTTTAGTGAGGATGGTAAACTTCCAAGCATAGGTGAGAAAAGTAATGGGGTAAGGAGTCTTTATTTTCCCCTCTCCCCCCACCCCCCTCAGGCTCATGGATTAAAAGAATTCTGGGTAGATGAAGTTTCCCCTAGGGGTTAGATTCAAAGTAGCTCATAGTCTTCATCACAGTCTGAGCAATTCTAGTCAAGGCTGTTCAAATCTGTATGCCTGGGTTGGCCCTAACTACTCATACCTCACACTGCCTTTGTCTCAGCCCCCAGCACAGCTATCTCTGCAGAAGAGGAAAAAGAACAAAGTGCAGACATCTTTCTTTTATCCTCTTGCACCGGCTTCTGTTCTTGTAGCAAAGAAAGGACCATTGTGATCTCAGGGGTCTGGGAGAGGGTGGACTTGGAAAGGAGAGCAGTCCCTTTCTGTTGCAGAATAACAGAGTCTCTACCTGCCTCTCTCTTTCCATGAATCATTTCCTTGAGTGCAGAGGAAAAGTCCCAGAGATAAAAGGGCAAAGGCCTTCACAAGATGGAGTCAGCACTTATCCATATTGCTTAAAACTTTTCAGAATCACGGACCTGAGGAAGGGGGCCTTAGAGGTTACCTTTATCTTACAGGTAAAGAACGTGAGGCACGCCCAAGTTTATGGACCAAGTTAGTGACAAAACCCAGACTAGAATGCAGGTCTTCTGCCTTATGTTACTATTTTCTTCTCATTAGACTATGGTGTAGTGCAAAAACTGTTGGATTTGTAACAGAGTAGGAGCACTGGACTAGCTGATCTCCTTCTAACCTTGATTCTGTTCATCTGTAAGCTGTTTTCCTCTCTGGAGTCTAGGATATGTGCACAAATTGGAGTAGAGGGTTTCCTCAGTCCCTTTGACTTTGAAATTATCTGATTTGGTCCCTGAATGATCCCTAACATTGAGTGAATGAGTGAAATAAGAAGCATTTATTATATGCCAGGTACCATGCCAAATGCTGGAAATACAAAAGTAAGACTGTCTCTACTACCTTCAAGGGTCTTACAATCTACTAGGGAAGACAATATGAACAGATTGCCAGGAAAGGGAGTTTTGGTCTAGTATATCATCAGGATGGTGAGTTGATCCTTAGAGTAGATGATTGACAAACCCTTAGAAACAATGGTGGCATTGATGACTGTGCCCAGAGCAGGAGATGGAAAGTGGAGACAAGAGAGGGGGAGAAGTACATGCAGGATAACAGGACAGGTGACAGGGATACAAACAATGGTCTGGTGGAATAGTTCCTGGAGACCCAGGTCTAAAAGGTACTGTCGCAGGTGAGGAGAAGCAGGGCAGATGGCAAGATAACCTGGGTGGATGGATGGATGAATGGATGGATGGAGGGAATGGGAAACATAGTCTGGTCTGAGGCCACCTAGCTATAGTGGGCCAGGGAGCGTTTGCACTGACCAAAAGAGACATCTCAGCCCCAGGAAAGGAGATCCGAAACTTAATGGATTAACCCTCCTCAGAAACATTGTAAGAATGAGAGTAAGGCTTCCAACATTCTGGGCAGAGCCTTTATGGAAGATTTCTAGAAAGGTGAACAAGGTTGGCATGGGATGAGAAGCCACCAATGGACTGAGAGATGCATCTGCAGAGGGAACAACCATTGTCATCCCTCAGTGTATAAGGGTATTTCTCTAATTCAGCTGCCAGCTCTTTGCAGATGACTCCTAAATCTATTAATCCAGTCCTTATATCCTGAGCACCAGCCCTGAATCACCAACAGTCTATTGGATAGCCCTCCTTGAATACAACACAAGTATCTCTAACTCAACACGTCCAAATCAAAATTCAATACTTCTCCATTAAACCTCTCCTGACTTCTTTATGTCTGCCAAGGACATCACTATTCTTCCAATTTAGTATCCCTAACACAATCCTCAACTCTTCATTCTCAGCCACTCTATGACCGATCAATTGTCATATATTGTCATTTCTACTTCTCCAACATCTGTCATATATTCCCCCTTTCTTCAACTCACACACCTATTACTCTAATTTAGGCCCTCTTGCCTACACTATAATGATAGGCTCCTAATTCATCTCCCTGCCTCTGGTACTTCCTTCCTCCAATCCAGCTCTCTATTAGCTGTTAAATTAATATTCTCAAAGCAAAGGCCTGACCCCTGCTCAAGAAGTTACAATGGCTCCCTATTTTCCCTTAGGATCAAAAACAATCTGCTTAGCTTTTAAGGACATTCCAAATGCTGGAGGGAGAATAGGTACACTAGTGCATGTTGGTAGAGCTGTGAATTAGTCTAACTCTTCAGGAAAGCAATTTGGAACTATGCTAAATATTAGGTCTATACCCCAAAAAGATCAGAGAAAGAGGGAAAGGACCCATATATACAATGAATTAGAAACTATGGGGATGCTCAACAGTTGGGGAATAGCTGAATGAGTTATGGTATATGAATGTGATGGAATACTATTGTGCTTTAAGAAATGATGAAGGGGAGAAAAAAAAAAAGATGAAGGGGATGGTTTTGGAAAAGCCTGGGAGGACTTGTATGAACTGATGCAAAAGTGAAGTGAGCAGAACCAGGAGAACACTACTGTAAAGATTGTAAAGACTTTGAAAGACTTAATAATGCTGTTCAATACAATGACTAACCAGAATTCCAAAGGACCTGTGATAAAACATGCTACCCACCTCCAGATAGAGAACTGATGGACTAAAATGGCAGATTGAAACATATTTTCTTCTTTTTCCTTTTTTTAACATACTGATGCTGGAATTTATTTTTCCCATGGGTTTTATTTGTTTTTCTTGCCTTCTCAATGGGTGGAGCAGGGGGAGAGGAAAAGGAGATAATATGGAACTGAAAATAAAATAAAATAAAATTTTTTAAAGCATTCAAGATCATTCACAATTGAACCCTAATTTATCCTTCCAGGATAATTTCCTATTACTCCCCTTCACACTGGAATCTACATTCCAGCCAAACTGACTCATTTTCTGTTCTCTATACATGAAATGCCATCCCTTGACCACATGCCTTTGTTCAGGCTGCCACCTGTGCCTGGAATGAAACTCTTTCCTCACCAGCTCCACCTCCAAGAATTCTTAGTTCCCTTTATAATCCAGCTCTTGTCATCTATAAGAGGCTTGTCCTAATTCCCCAAAGTTCTAATACTCCCTTTCTCCCAAATTTACATATACACAACCACCTATATATTTATATACATATATGTAATGGGGCAGCTAGGTGGTACAATGGATAGGGTGCTGGGTCTGGAGTCCTGAGTTCAAATCTGGCCTCAGACACTTACTAGCTGGGTGGCCCTGGGGAAGTCACTTCACCCTGTTGGCCTGAATTTTTCCATCTGTCAAATGAGCTGGAGAAGGAAATGGCAAACCACTTCATTAGCTATGCCAGGGAAACCACAAATGGGGTCACAGAGAGTAAGACATGACTGAAAAAAAACTGAAACATAAATGTACACACCTATATGTATATACATGTGTGCATGTTATGGTTTATACATATATGCTATAACACATATGTATATGCATGTATACATAGTGTGTGCACATGTCTATGTGTAGCGGTGATGAGGCAGGGCAATGATCAGGGATGTCCAACCCCTCACCTCCTCTTATTTGGTCCTTCTTGACTCATTGCCTTGATGGGCTTCCCTTCTGTGTTATGAGAGTTATACCAAGGGATCTATAATTCTGCACAATTTTTAGCCATAAATCCCGTCAGAGACAGCACCTCTGGCCAAACACCTCACTACTAACTAAGGTCTTTCTCTCCTCCAGGGATGTTTCCCCTCAATTCCCTCTTCCCATCTGTATTCTCAATAAGTACACCCGCACTAGCAAATGCCCGTGGGTAACATTGTTTATAATAACAGAGAAAGGCAAACAGACTTTCCCCTTGGCCAGAGGGAAAAACTTTAGGATCCCAAGAGCAGAGAAAGGAGATACAGAATTACCTCCTTAGGGTGAAGAGGAAGAGGGAGGGGCTCAACGCCTAGGCATCTAACGCTCCTTGGGCCCTCAGCGCTCCAAATAGCCTCGGTCCCTCCAGTCTCCCTGCATCTGATCTGAATTTTAAGGGTCCTCTGGGGGTGTGGCTAATCATCGGTCCTCCTCTGTTTCTGCAGTCTCTCTGATTCATTGGGGGACTTGACGTCATAGGTTCACCGCCGTCTGGCCACTTTTCAAAAGTCAATTTAATAGCCCCTTGTCTGCTCTTTTTCTTTGACTAGATCCTGGGGCTTCAAGGACCACTCCCTTATGTACATTTTGTATGTATTTTGCACATTAGAACAGAGACTGTCCGAGCTGGAAAGGGCAATTGTATTATTTAAGAGAGTTGTGCTTGAAAGATCTTGAGTTCCTCTCCCTGCAATTTCCTGGACCTTTTTATTGGCATTAGCAAATGCAGGAAATAGGCAGGGGGCTAGGAGTGAATCACTTGGGTTTGTTAACATAAATGGAGCTTTCAAAAGTTATGTTAATTAACTAACTGCCTATTAATTTAAAATCGTGGCAGTAGGACATTTATAATAAGCGAATTACTTCATGGAAGTCTTGGCCAGAATGCCTGAGAGAGTTCTTCTATGGTGGGTGAACCTGCTCGTGCAGAGGTTCTACATGGGGGGTGGGGGTGGGAGGGTGGAAATCACTCTGGAAAGAAGACCCACCCTCTCTCTTAGACATATGGGGATCCACACACGGCAGCTACTAATGAAGCCACGGGGGTGGGAGAGACCTGCTTGAGTTCAGGCAGAGCCAGTGGGGCAGGGTACTGAGCAGACAGAGATTCCTGGAGCTGCCGCTACAAGTTTGATTCATCCCCTGACCTTGAATACCACAGTTATGTGTTTCACAAAGCCCTGGGAGCTGGAGGGAAAGTTGGTGACATAATTTCCCTTTCCCTCATTGACTCTGGAAGTGGAGCAAGGGTCACTGCCCTCAAAAAAGATCACTTTTTTGTACTGAAAGCACTGGCCCAAGATGGAAGCTGGGGCTCCGTGTCTTAATGCTGTATCTTTTAAATTCTGAATTTTGCTGAGTGAATGTAATCTATAATGCCAGTGCCTATTACTTTGGGTGAGACTCCAAGAAAAGAATCTTAATGGGATGAAGGCCAACTGAGCCGGTTTGGATAAACTTGTAAAATATTTCGTGATAATCCATCTTCTTTAGGTTCCAGACCTTGAATCAAGCAAGAAAAAATTGAGCAGGCACTGGAAGTGGGGGTGGGGGTGGGGCCTTCCCAGTGCATGCACAAAGAAAGATACAGATAGACAAACAACACCTGTGCACAAGTGAAAGGGATCTGGGAGGGAAACCCATAGAATGTAGTTGTTGAGTAGTTTTTCAGTTTTCCAACTCTCCATGACCCCATTTGGGGTTTTCTTGGCAAAGACACTGGAGTGGTTCACCATTTCCTTCTCCAGTTTGTGTTACACATAAAGGAAACTTAGGCAAACAGGGTTAAGTGACTTGTCCAGGGTCACACAGCTAGGAAGTGTCTGAGGCTAGATTTTATCTCAGGAAGATGAAACTCCCTGACTCCAGGGCTGGTGCTCTATCCACTGTGCCACCTAGCTGCCACCATGGAATGGCTTAGGTTGATATTGTTCTCCATACAGGTATTTCCTAGTACAACCCTGGGAGAAACGTAAGAATGGTTTCCTACAAATCTGTCTTCCCTCCTCCACTGTCCAACATAAGAAGAAGGCTATTCTGCCTATTGTATAAGAAAGCTCCTCCAACTTGAACTCTTGAATGAATATCAAGTCTATCATCTCTCCAGGGTTCCTTCCCCAAATTCTACTGGGGGCCCCTGTCCCCAACAGAGATAACCCTGAGGAGCTGACTGGGTGGATTTCTCCTACTGTTGATCCTGGGGGGCTGCTGGTGTGCTTCCCACTAATGATCAGCCAAACTTAATTAGCTTTTAGCCAAACTAAGAGCTGGGGGGAGGGGGGCGGCTAGGTGGCGCAGTGGATAAAGCACCGGCCCTGGATTCAGGAGTGCCTGAGTTCAAATCCGGCCTCAGACACTTGACACTTACCAGCTGTGTGACCCTGGGCAAGTCACTTAACCCCCATTGCCCTGCAAAAAAAAAAACAAAAACAAAAACAAACTAAGAGCTGGCAAATTATGAATAGTTTAACACCCCACTGGCCTGGGTATGATGCACACTCTTCCACAAATACACACAGGGGCACAAGCTTCAGAGTCCTACCACAGTGAAGCACATGTCTAGACAACATGTGTAGCCAAGGAATAACTCACAACTCCTAGTTAACAGGAGAAATCCTCTCCTTCCTTCATGGGATCCTCATGGAATCTCCTTACTTATAGCTCTTTGCTGGGCTCAGGGGGGTGGGGGGTCAAAGCATCTGGACAGTCCATAGTGGGCACTTCTTTCCATCACAAAGGGTCGTGATCAAGTTTGTGCTGGTAAATGTCTAAAAAAATGATGAAAGAAAAGAAAGGAAGGAAGGAAGGAAGGAAGGAAGGAAGGAAGGAAGGAAGGAAGGAAGGAAGGAAGGAAGGAAGGAAGGAAGGAAGGAAGGAAGGAAGGAAGGAAGGAAGGAAGGAAGGAAGGAAGGAAAAGAGAGAAGGAAAAAGAAAGAAGGAAAGAAAGAAAATGTATGCATGACTTCTAAGTTTAATCTGCATTAATATTTCCTCCCTCGGACAATTAGCAACAACAAAAATAAAGCCTAGCACAGCCTAGCATTTGCCCGATTTCTGATACTCACACTGAAAATTTAACAATTGACTCCAGCACAACCCAGCATACTTCTGAAAGGGGCCTTTCCTTCGATAATGACCCATCTATATGTGTTTTTCTCCTACTGGTCCAGTTTCTTCCATGATATAGGTAATGCGAGTATGGAAAGTTGAAAGAAAAAACTTTCTTCTCTCTCCCTCTCAGGGGGTTGGCTCTAGGTGGACAGTGTGGGGAGGAAGTGCCCAAGCTACCTCAAGCCTTTGGGGCCACAGCAGCTAGTCCAGGAAACTGATACAGAAATCATCTGGTGTCAGAGCTAGGAGCAAATTTTGAACAGGGAATGTCAGAGCTGGGAGGGGCTTTAGAACAGGGGATGTCAGGGCTGGGAGGGGCTTTAGAACAGGGGATGTCAGAGAAGGGAGGGTCCTTAGAACAGGGAATGTCAGGGCTGGGAGGGGCTTTAGAACAGGGGATGTCAGAGAAGGGAGGGGCTTTAGAACAGGGGATGTCAGAGAAGGGAGGGTCCTTAGAACAGGGAATGTCAGGGCTGGGAGGGGCTTTAGAACAGGGGATGTCAGAGAAGGGAGGGTCCTTAGAACAGGGAATGTCAGGGCTGGGAGGGGCTTTAGAACAGGGGATGTCAGAGAAGGGAGGGGCTTTAGAACAGGGGATGTCAGAGAAGGGAGGGGCTTTAGAACAGGGGATGTCAGAGAAGGGAGGGTCCTTAGAACAGGGAATGTCAGGGCTGGGAGGGGCTTTAGAACAGGGGGTGTCAGAGAAGGGAGGGGCTTTAGAACAGGGGATGTCAGAGAAGGGAGGGTCCTTAGAACAGGGAATGTCAGGGCTGGGAGGGGCTTTAGAACAGGGGATGTCAGAACTGAGAGGACCCCTAGAACAGGGGGTGTCAGTACTGGGAGAGCCCATAAGACAGGAGATGTCAGAGCTTGAGTACTAATAATGGCTTTCCTCTCCCCAAGGCTCTAGGTACACAAAACATTTCCCTCCCCTCTGTAAGGCCTCTTATACAAATACCATCCGACAGACACAATTAGCCATTAGAAAAGGCATTTAGGCAGATGGTTTCATAAGACTAGCAGCTGCAAGACTTCCTCTCATAATCCTGGGACTGATATAAAGCCCATGGGAAGAGTGGGCACACACTTGGGGTTCAATGACAGTGAGGCAAGCACAGGAAGCTTCTCACGTAGCCTCACAGTCCCCTCTCTGCTCATGCAGGGATTTTGTCTGGAGGGAGGGTCTCCAAAGGCTCCCTCAGTTGTTCCTCAAACTCTGTCTCACTCATCAACCACTGGACACTCTCAAACTGATGACCATCTCTACGGCTTAGCAAGCCCCACAGCCAGTTTTCATCCTAATCAATTACACGGGCCTTCTTCCTCAATCAGAGAGAGGCTCACTGGGTGTTAATACTTTATTACCAGATCTACAAGGGGTCCCAATGACTAAAGCCTTTAACTCCATCCACTGTGCTGACTTGGGGAGGGGGAAGGGAGGGGGGTGGAAGAGGAGGAATCCAATCCCCCCTTCCCCACTTACCATGGCATTCTGCAATCCTCTGACACTAGAGGGAGATAAGGCTTAGGGAATAGGAGAGAAGATGGGGTGGGAATGGAATGAGCAGAAAGAGAAATAGGAACAAGACACAGGAGGGGAGAGACAGGGAAGGATCATAGGGTTATAAGACCGTAGATTTGTGTCTAGAAAAGACCAACTGTCCCATTTGACAGATGAAAAAACTGAGGCCCAGGGACTTGCCCAGGGTCACACAGCTAATTAAGCATCTGATGCAGGCTTCAAACTCAAGGTCTCCCTAACCCCAAGTTGAGTGCTCAGTCAAGTACCTCAATCCTGTTAAAGGCTCAGGTGCAGCTGGTCCTAAGGGGGAGTGAAGAGGGGGAGGAGATAGTGGCCCTGATGCTGACCTGTCCTGAAGGCTGTCCTGGCTAGCTGATCCATACTCCAGCCTGAAGCAAATTTGGGGGCAGGGACAGTTCAAGAGGATGAGGACACTAGGGACCACAGGACTGGTGTGCATTTGGTCTACATATTAGAGCCATCTAGAAATGGTAGTGGCTGCTATTTCCCACAGCTAATGCCTGGATTTCCCTCAGGAGTGTTCCCAGGGGACAGCCTGGGGTGGGAGATAAGAGGTGGAGGACCTGGACCCCAAAGGGGAAGAGAGACTGGTGCTGAACCAGGCCCTTCCCCCTCCAGGCACTGCAGCCTTGACTTGTTGTAAGGGAGTGAAATTTCACCTACTTGTCAGAGCAACCAAAGGGCCTAAGTGCTTAAAACATCATCAGCTGTGAGGCTGGGGAGGGGTAGCAGGAGGCTGTGCGGATCCCAACTCCAACCCCTCAAAGACCCAGAGTTACCCCCTGCCTTGGCCCAGGCATCCTGAAGCACCAGCCCCTGAGCCCTCAGGGACCCAAGAATCCTGATCTTTTTTTTTTTTAAGTGAGGCAATTGGGGTTAAGTGACTTGCCCAGGGTCACACAGCTAGTAAGTGTTAAGTGTCTGAGGCCGGATTTGAACTCAGGTACTCCAGACTCCAGGGCCAGTGCTCTATCCACTGTGCCACCTAGCTGCCCCGAATCCTGATCTTTTCAGGAGCCTGTGTCTTAATCTTCTAGCCCCCTCAGGGGCCCAGGAGTCCTGCCCCCCAGCTCTCACCCCTTTGGGGACTCAGACAACCTGACTCCCAAGGTGAGGTCCCAGCCCCCACCCCCAAGAGTTCACCTTCCCCTGCTCTGCGATCCCTATTCATTCTGGCATCCCAGTGCTCAGGCCCCCAGCTACTCCTTCTCTCTGTCTTTAGGGTCCCAGGGCATCATCCTGGGCAGTAAGGGAGAGCTTGGTCCGGCCCCACCTCCCAAGGTGACTGTCTTCTCCTACACCAGGGTCTGCTCCTCCAGCCTGTGTAATGACATCAGCAGCAACACTTCCCTCCTGATGCTGCCTCATCCAGGTAACCTGGGGCCTGAGAGAGAGACAAGGACATGCACAGGAAGTCAGCAGACCCTTTCTTTGGAGGTTGAGTCACCACTGGCACAGCCCTGACAGGTGTCAGGAGCCCTAGTTCTAGACCATCCCTGCCTCTGACTACTGTGCGACTTGAGCAATGCCATTGGATTGATTTCAACAGGTACTAAGTACTTCCTCTATTCGAGTCAAGAGGCAGCATAGACTTAGAGGCTAGAACTGGCCTCAGAATCAGAAAGACCCAGACTCTCTGCTACTGGCTCTAGAACAGCAGTAAAACCCTTCCCCCTTGAACAGTCACTGGCATTGCTCTAACAGCAGTTACTGCCCTGCAGGGGAGGGAGGAAGCTCCCACACTGGGAATCCCCTATCTGATAAGATCACAGACCCGGTCCCACCCACTCCCAAGCAAGGCACCTGCTGGGCGGTGTGATGGGCAGGGACAAAACTAACTGTGCCTGCCCTCAAAGAGCTAATTTATTAGAGTGGAGGGAAAGGCACAATGTGTAGAGAGAAATAAATACATATGCAGCCCCTGTTAGAGGCTTATACAGATTGATGAGAGATAGATAGACAGATAGATGGACAGATGGACGGACAGATGGATAGACAAATGATAGAGGGATGGATGAATAGATGATGGATGGACAGACAGACAGACAGGTAGACAGAAAGATGGAGATAAGTTGACGGATAAATAGATACATGATAGGTGAATGACCAGATAATCCCTGATCTAAGACCCCTCCCAACTCTGACATCCCCTGTTCTTAGGCACAGTATGATACACTAGAAAGAGGGAATCAGAGGGCTTGAGTTGAAATCCTGTCTCTACCACTTACTACCACTTAAACACTCCAACTCTTTGGGACTCAGTTTTCTCATCTATAAACTGCCTCCGAGGTTCCTTTCAGCTCTCAGCCTAGGACCCAGGGGTCTCAGCTTCTGAAATGCCCCGGCTTTCTTGAGGGTGGGGCCCTTTGGGACCCTGCCGCACCAGCGTGTCCTCTGTGTTCCTCCCACCACCTAGCGGTGAAAGTAGGGATCGCTGCTCCCCCACCTCACCCCTGCCCCTCTCCCGGGACTGATGAGCCTGGAGAAGCCCGGCCCAGTCCTGGAGGAGCAAAGCCCCGGCCCTACCTCCGGGGGCCTCCAAGCTGAGACAGAAGCCTGGTACAGCCCCCTGGAAGTCCGAGGGACCCAGGAAAGGCTGCTCACTGTAATCGACTGAACAATGGGGTTGTCACAGCCACCGGAAGCTGGAGCGCGTCCAGGGGTCCGCGGGGCCAGCCTGCTCCCCTCTGGACGGCTCTGATCCCCGTGGCTCTCGGCAATCCCCACCTGGGACGGCCAGACAGATCTCTCTTCCGGGGGACAGACCCCGAGGACCCTGGAGGACGGCTCTCCGCATTCCCAGGGTTCTCGGCTGCGGGTACAGCACAACCCACTTTCTTCTAACGATCCTCCCGTGGGAACGAAATCAAGGCTCCTCACCACCCTCCTGTAGAGGGTTTCCAATTTATCTATCAACAATTATCCCTCCCCTGAGTGGCCCTTCCTTCGGGTTCTCTGCCTTTCTGTCTGTCTGCCTTTCTGTATCTCTGTCTCTGTGTCTGTCTGTCTGTCGGTCTCTCTCTCTCTGTCTCTGTCTCTCTCTCTGTCTCTCTCCCCTTCTCTCTTTAGAAGCCCTAAATGCCCCTACTTCCCCATACAGCCACAGCGACTGCATCCCTAAAAAGAAATTCTTGTGGCCAAACTCCTCGACACTGACTTACAAATGGCTCAACATTAGAAACAGATATGGTTTTATCAATGTAAATGTATAAAAAAGGTTCTGCCATCTGTGCCCTCAAAGGGCCATGGGACCCATCCATGTGCCCTGAAGCTAAACAACCCCTTCATGCCTTGTCCTCCCCTTTTAGGACAAGAGCTCCCAAAGAAGAGGGGTGGCTGCACTTTTCTGTTTGTAGCCCCTGTGGGGGGATGTATGGAGGGAATGGATGGAGAGCTGGCCTTTGGGTCAAGAAGACCCATCTCTGTGTGACCCTGAATGAGTCACCTAACTTGGTACAGAGAAGATGCCAAATGCTACTGGTCATGAGAATGTTCTATGCCCACAAGTCCAGGCTTGAGTCTTCTCCTGGAGAAGAAGGGATGAGGGGCATGGCAACTGTCTTCAAGATATGCTTAGCTAAATTTAGATAGATGGATGGATAGATAATAGATAGATTAGATAAATAGAAGATGGTTGATGATGGATGGATGATAGATATGCAATATATGCTATATATACATATATGTATTTGTGCATATATGTATATGTGTATACACATATATATGCCTCACAATACAATTGTCACCTTTTCTTTTTTTTTTTTTTGCCTTTTTGAAAAACAAATTAATGTACTATATACAATTAATGTTTATTATTCACCCACTATGTGCCTAGGCTTTTTTTTTTTTTGGTTTTATGAGATATTTTATTTTTTCCGTTACATGTAAAGATAGTTCTCAACTTTTGTTTATACATGCTTTACAATTTCAGATTTTTCTCCCTCCCTCCCCTATTGTCACCTTTTCAATAATCAATCAAAGAACATTTATTAAGCATCTACTATATGCTAAGCACTGAGGATACAAAAAGAGGTAAAATGTGTGACCTTGGGCAAGTCACTTAACCCTCATTGCCCTGCCCCCCCCCCCAGAAAAAGAGGCAAAAGACAGTCTCTGCTTTCAGAGAACTTACAATCTGGGGGTGGGGGGGAGGGAGAATGGTTTGTCCAGAGACACTCAGCCCTTCTCCAATCCATCACATCACCTTCAGATAGATGCACCCTGCTAGCCTCACACTCCACTATTAATTTCCCACTAGGGAATATGTCTGCCTTCTTGTGATTCAAAGCTGGCCCTGGATTGGGGGGGGGGGTCGGGTCTTCCATATACCCTAAGACACCCCCACACACACACCAAGGGCTACAGTCCCTCCTCTAGAAGCATCCTGTCTCCGAGGACAGTGTGGACAGTAGAAAGACTCCTTTCTGAGGACCCCCGCCCCCAAGAAGGGAGAGATTAGCCCCCTGGGACCAGTTCTGTGGCCAGGGTCAATGCAGGCTGTCCCACCCCCTTCTGCAGCAGGGGGACCCTCCTCTGGGGTACCCAGCTTGACATCCTGCTGACCAAGCCCTGGTGAAGTGAGGAAGCAGTGGCCAAGGGGAAGGAGGGCTCGTCCTGCGGGGGGGGGGGGAAGGGGGGTGGCAGAGGAAGGCCTCACAAGCCCCCCCATTGACCCTGGTTCTACCTGCCCCAAGAGGGCAGAAGGGGGTGGGGAAGGAGAGAAGGGACAGACTGACGGGTGGGGCTATTCTCATTATTATTTTTTAATTATTACTATTATATCGGCATCCTGGTATATATCATAAAATCGATATAATTTGTTACATTAAATGATCAATAAGTGCAATTAATATATTCTCTCATGTATCACCATGTGGTGATATTATATCACATCATGGTAGTTATATGATTATAATATTCCATAATTAATAATTTAGTAATAATTAATCATTCAATTCTTAAAATCCTATATAATTATAAATTATAAATTAAATTCTATAATACAGAGGGGGCTAGGTAGTGCGGTGCTTAGAACAGGAGATTGGGGGGAGGGGCAGAAAGACACCCCCCACACACGTTCAAGTTCAAGTCATTCTTCAGACATTGGCTGTGTGACCTGCCCCGCCCCAGCACGTCACTTCACTCTGTGCCTCAGTTTCCTCATTGGGAAACGGGACCAATGATTGGCCCTGCCTCCCGGGGTTGTTGGGTTCTTTTGTCAAATCCTGGGTAAATTTGCTCATTAAATGTTAGTTCCTCCCCCTGCCCTTTTCCTTTCCCGGGGCGGAGCCAGTCTTGGTTCGAACTTGGCTCTCGACACCTCATTGGCCGACTCAGCTTCAGCCTCCCCCTCCAATGACTCAGCTCGACGCCCTATTGGCTGAGCGCCGGTGAGCGGGAAGGCCGACTCGAAGCCCCATTGGCTGACGCCAGCGGCAGCGTTCGGAGGCGATTGGTGGAGGCTTCGGAAGGCGGGAAGGAGGCAGGCGCGAGCCGAGGTTCCGCCCCGACGCGCTCACTTCGCTCGCTCCCGCGGCCCCCTCGAGCCCTCGGGCTCTGGCTTCCCTGAGGCTGAGGTAACAGACCGGGCCACGCCCCGCGTGGACGCTGGGCCTGTGGCCCCTCCCCCTCGCGATTCCAATGGGCTGCCCCTCCTCTATTCCTCCCCCTCCCTGCGACTCCCACCCGGGCATACGCCATGTGACACCCTCCCCCCCATTCCCTCTCCTGCTTTCCTGGTGGTTCCTGATTCCAGCCCCCACTTTACGTGAGGCCCCCTCCCCCTCCCGGGATTCCACCCCCCCTTCCTTCTCCCGTGACTCCCCACTGCGCGACTCCCCCTCCCCCACTCCCTCCCGCCTGCCCCACTTCTCCCTGGAATCCCTCCCCCTCCCCCAGACTGCCCCCTCCCTCCTGAGTGACTCCTCCCGCCCTCCACGTGATTGTCCCCTCCCCCGGGGGACTCCCTCCCCCGTGACTCCTCCCCTTTTCCTGGCTGACCCCTCCCTTCTCTTCCCCCTCCCCAATCCCGCCACATGCCTTGACTTCTCTTGGGGTGACCCCTCCTTAATTTCAGGGGGAGAAACTGAGTCGTCTCGTTATTGGTTCTGATAACGCGCGCCGGCGTGTTACGATCCGAGTAATTGATTGTGTTGCATTATCAATAAATGTAATGAGCGGGGGCAGCTAGGTGGCGCAGTGGATAGAGCACCGGCCCTGGATTCAGGAGGACCTGAGTTCAAATCCAGCCTCGGACACTTGACACTAGCTGTATGACCCTGGGCAAGTCACTTAACCCCAATTGCCTCACACACAAAATAAATAAATAAATGTAATGAGTGGATCTCGGAGGGACCACCGTGTTGTGACGGTATAATATGGGCCGCCCCGAGGATTATAGTCTCATCATGTTCTTTAAGAGGCGGCAGAGCCCCTCCCCATGACCCCCCCACCTCCATGACCCTCCCCCTCCCCCATCTCTGTGGCCCTCCCCCAGTGACTCCCCTCCATCTCTGTGACTCCCCCCCTCCGCCATCCTACTCCCCTCGGCCCCCCCCCAGCAGTTGCAGTGACGGGCGGTGGGCATTTCTCGGCACAAAGAGGCTCCATGGAGCCTTTCCTTTACAGGACTGCCCAGTCTTCCATCGCAGGTCTACGAAGACCTTCCTGGGCCCCCCGGGGTGCACGGGGGTGCAGGAAGTGGCCCCAGGATCGGAGTGTGGCGGAGCAGGGGAGGCTCAGGCCGAGGGCCCGTGGGTGGAGGCCGCTCTGAGAGTACCGCTGACCGTCCTGAGCCGGGGCTGCTCAGCGTTCGTACTGATGACTGCTCACTGGAGGTGTAGAGGGCTCGGGGCTCCAGGGGACCCCAAAAAGTCTCTCCGGGCCTCAAGGATTGGCCAGATCTGCAGGATGGAATGGAAGAGGGAGAAATGGAACACAGGACACGTGGGTCCCCAACTCAGCTGTTGGACAGAGCACCAGGTGCAGGAGGCCTGGCCCCCTGAGAGCTCCTGTGGAAAGGCCTGGGCCTGGTTTGTGGCTCACCTGGGCCTGGTTTGAGAGGCTCCCCTGGGCCTGGTTTGAGAGGCTCCCCTGGGCCTGGTTTGTGGCTCACCTGGGCCTGGTTTGAGAGGCTCCCCTGGGCCTGGTTTGAGAGGCTCCCCTGGGCCTGGTTTGTGAGGCTCCCCTGGGCCTGGTTTGTGAGGCTCCCCTGGGCCTGGTTTGTGAGGCTCCCCTGGGCCTGGTTTGAGAGGCTCACCTGGGCCTGGTTTGTGGCTCACCTGGGCCTACCTGGGCCTGGTTTGTGAGGCTCCCCTGGGCCTGGTTTGTGAGGCTCACCTGGGCCTGGTTTGTGAGGCTCACCTGGGCCTACCTGGGCTTGGTTTGAGAGGCTCACCTGGGCCTGGTTTGAGAGGCTCACCTGGGCCTACCTGGGCTTGGTTTGAGAGGCTCACCTGGGCCTGGTTTGAGAGGCTCACCTGGGCCTACCTGGGCTTGGTTTGAGAGGCTCACCTGGGCCTGGTTTGAGAGGCTCACCTGGGCCTGGTTTGAGAGGCTCACCTGGGCCTGGTTTGTGAGGCTCACCTGGGCCTACCTGGGCTTGGTTTGAGAGGCTCACCCACTCTGTCAGAGGCCACGTCTTAGGCGGCCTTGACAGATGTGGGGTCCACATCCATGGAGGGGATGCTCGTCTCTCTGCCACACTCCCTTAGGGTTGCCATATTTCAACAAGATCATTGACAAACTGGAGTGTGCCCAGAGGAGGGGAATCCCTGCCACATGACGCTTGTAGTCTAAGCAGGTTCTAGATGACTGCTTGTAACTGTTTTAGAAAGGATTCTGTCATGAGTTGAACAAGATGGCTTCTCAGATCCTTGCCATCTCTGAGGTTCTGTGATTCCTCTTCCCTGTGCTTCTCTCCCCCTCCCAATCCCTACCACCTTTTCCCACTGGGAGTATTTCTCCCTCTAAGTGATTCCCTTCCCTTCTTTGTAATCCTCCCTGTTTTACTTTATCCATCCTTCCCTGCCTTAATGTCTCCTCCTTTTGTATTTCCCCCCCTTCTCCTTGTTGACTCCTCCCTACAGTGTGACTCCTCTTTACTCCCTTTCAGCCTGGGAGTGTGTGTACAGTGAGGTATCAGGGAAGTAAAGAATGGGGCTGAACTGAAAGAGAGGGGTGTGGGGGAAGTAGGGAAGGAAAGGGGCTGAACCAAGAACCGGATCCTGCTAAGTGGGAGCTTGAAGGTGGGGTTTCACTTGGAGTAACCTACCTGGGAGGAGACTGTAGTAAGAGAGACCAAGAAAGGAGGACCTGTGCTTGGACAATGGGACACACTGGGACTTACAAAGAACAGTTAGTAGGTGCAGTACAGGATGGGCTGAATAAATTAGAGGATGCTTGAGAGAAACAGGTCAAATGGGCCCTTGGAAGGTACTGAACAGAAAAGGAAATTGCTTAGAGAAAGAAAAAAACATTAGTCAGTCAGTAAGCATTTATTAAGCACCTACTATGTGCCAGACACTGCTCAGGATACAAAGAAAGGTGAAAGACTGCAGAAAGTACATTAGAAAGGGAGCATGTTTGGCATAGATGATGCAGGGACAGGAGTGGCTTGGAGCCACAAAACCCGTGTGTTTGTGTGGGACCCTGACAAAGGGCCTCTCTGAACCCTCCATTTCTAAGGCAAAGAATATTTGCACTACTTCTCTCATGGGGTTATTTTGTTAAGCCTTTTTTAAACAAAAATTTTTTGAGGGTCAGTGAGGGTTAAGTGACTTGCCCAGGGGTTGTCATACAGCTAGTAAGTGTCAAGTGTCTGAAGCTAGATTTGAACTCAGGTCCTCCTGAATCCAGGGCCAGTGCTTTATCCACTATACCACCTAACTGCCCCCTCTTATGGGGTTATTTTAAGGAAAATGCTTAGTAAATTTCTAAACACTAGAAAAATATAAATTATAATTAAAATGTGCATTTATCTCTATTATATCATAAGATTATCACATTTCTTTACTACCTGAGGTTCACAAAACTTAGAGATAGTGCAAGTATCATTTTTCTGCTGTTTTTATATTTGATATTATTACATTCTTCAATATTTCAATAGATCCCATAGTACTCCCTCCCAACAGTGCAAAGCAAAATCCATCTGCTCCTCAGCCCATGGGATTTTTGCCCTGGTAAAATAAGAATATTTGTGATTTACTTTGCAAACCTTAAAAACCCATATGCATGTTAGTTCTTGTTTTCAGTATGTCACCCCAAAACCTTTTATGAAGGATGTCCTAAGACCCTGGAGGCCTTTCTCCAGGTCTTCTAAGTCTCTAGATCCCAGGGCAGTATTCCAGCTGTCTATCTGGTGTCTTTCTGCTGCTGGGTGATCAACCCACCTTTCTCCTACGACGCATCTCCACCCATGATTCTTATCTTTGAAGATCATGGTCTTTCACAATTCACAGGCATATAGCACTAGTGAGAGAATATTAGTGTTAAAAAGGATGACTTTTTATGTCAGGGAACAGTTTAAGATCATTGAGCTCTGTCCAGTTTCTTAAGTGCAGTCTTGCCCACACTCTCACTCCTGTTCTGTACCCAGCCTAGTTTATTATCCTTCTTCAGTGCCTGTCCAAGATAAATATACTGAGAGACTGACCCAGTGGACTGCCTGTACAATCGCATGCCACAGGCTGCAGTAGAAATTCTTCATCCACTTGTTTATTTGATTTTTTTTTTCCCTTTGTGGATTCTCTTTTGAGAATTCCTGGATCTGATTAATGCAATGGGGGTGGGGGTGGTGTTTAATACAGTCAAAACAAGGTCATTGCCAAACGACAGGAGCAGCTGCAGGAGCTCCTCCTCTCTAGGAGATTCCTCTTCTATTTAGGCTCCAAGCTGGGCAGTGTCCATGATAGAGGCAAACACCCCTAGAGAGCAGAGGTCACTCTCTTTTATGGATTAGTTGATACTGATCACTAATGATTTGTTGAACAAAGTTATTCCTGTGGCTGTCTATTAAAGGATCCTATAAGATTTTAACATATGTGTGAGAGTCTTATACTTGTTGGAAAATAGCCTTTAAGGCAGTTTTGTGCTGCCAAGTCAAATGCCTTTTTATAATCAACAAACAGTAAACACAGAGAGACCTTGTATTATCTGTCTTTCAGTCAATTGTGTGGCTGTAAAGATGTGGTCTGCTATAGAAAATTGGCTGTGAAAGCCTGCCTTTTTCCTTGTCAGATTTTCATCAAGAATGCCCTCAATACATGAAGTTCATTCTCATAAAGATTTTATAGAGATGAGAAAGTAGGCATATGGGTCAGTAGTTGCTGATGCCTTCTCATTCGACTTTTTTGGTAATAATACCATTTGAGATTTTTTTCCCAATTGTTTGGTGTCTTTCCTTCTTTGAGATCTCAAAAATCAATCCCTTCACTGCTTACAAAATTGTGTTACCTTCAGCACAGATTTCTTCTCTGTATACTTAGTCCTGTCCAGCCACTTTTTCTGACTTCTTCTGAAATACCATTCCTGCTCCCTCATATAGCTCATCTGGTAACAAAGCCAAATGTGGTAAGGCCACTGTTATCAGAGATGGGAATAGACCCCTACAGGAATGCTGACATTTTTTCCATTTTGCTTCCATTTCTTATCCTCCCATTTTTATCCATAAATGCTCTTGGGACGATCTGGCTTGGCTTTCTGAAGATTCATTTTCCCCTTCACTGCCTCTCACTGGTTTGTGGAGGTGATACTGTGCATAATTTTTTTTCTATCTACCTCCATGATGGTTTTTCTCCCATTCTTCACCATGTTTTGCAGATGAGCTTGCTAAAGTTTGGGGTAAAGAGAACAAATGTTTAATTGTTGCAGAGTTTTCTGGGCTCCTTTGGCCTCCATGTTGTGGTCACTGCATTATCTCATTAATGGGGATAATCAAAGTCATTAACTTTACCTTTATCCATTTCCTTTTTTTTTTTCCAGTAAAAGTAGCTCATTCAAACAACTTAGATTGGAGATATCCTAATTGCAAATGGTATCTTCTTATCTTTAACCTTTCTTTTAATTTGGTGTTGATTTTGACCTTTGCTTCAGCTGATTGATGGTCTGACTACATCAAGACAGCTGATTTTTAATGACTCCATGTAAATAAGCAGTCATTTTCCATCCAGATTTAATTATATTAATTTTTTATGGTGTTTGTGGTATCTAACATGTTCAGTGTCTTCCAACTGTCTTCTCAGAGAAACTATTCATGATATACAGACATAAACTTTCTGAGTAGTCTGCAAGCCTTTGGTTGCTTTCATATCTTAATATATTCCAACAGGCTTTTTGCCATCCCTCCTCATGCCCCCATTTACATTAGGGTCTCTAGTATATACTTGAATTGAAGGATTTTGTCAAGTTTGTGGTTCCTACCATTTTTCTCTATTTTTTCATTCTCTTCAATATATGTTAACATATATGCTACAGTTATCTTCGTAATGGTCCTTTGGCTTGGGCTTGGCCTGAGTGAGATGATAACTCATACAATGTTTTTTGTTGCCTTTTGATGCACAATAAAATTAGTTCCTGCATCTGACTCTCCAGGGAGAACCTGTCAGCTGCCTTCCATTTAGCTACATCTTCCTCATGTCTTCTACTTTTGTCTGTAGTGTGAATGTCACCATTTATGTGACTCAGTTTCTCTTGTAGTATCTCAGATCACAGGACGCATCACATTGAGAGTAACAACAGTTACATTGTTTCAGCTCAATCTGAAAACTGTGATTCTTCATCCCCCTGCCCCCTTTACCATCCTTCCACGGTTGTCCTTGCAGCCCCCAAGGGAGGGAGCCACAGAGGCCTGAGGGCTGTCTTATCCTTGTCTTTTCTTCCCAGGTTCTAGGGGCTGAATAATTCCTTCCCTCTGTCGACTAGCATCTCTGCACTTAGCCAAGCTGCTCCACAGGCTTGCACCAGAGCTTCAGTTGTAGAATTAAAGGCTGCCAGAATCTCTTGTCTAATCCAGCCTCCTTGTTTAACAGATGAAGGAACTTGAAGCACTGAGATGTTAAATCAAGGTCACCAGAATATACATTTGGTGCCTTTCCCCCCAGATTGTTGTTGTTGTTTTTGGCAGGGCAATGAGGGTTAAGTGACTTGCCCAAGGTCACACAGCTAGTACGTGTCAAGTGTCTGAAGCCAAATTTGAACTCAGGTCCTCCTGAATCAAGGGCCAGTGCTTTGTCTACTGTGCCATCTAGCTACCCCTCCCCTCAGATTGTAAAACCTCCACAGCTCTGTAGAACCTCCCTACCAAAGCTGGGTTCTGTTGGCTTATCCTTCAAAGACCCAGGGGCTCATGGGATGGTGGTATCACATGAGCTCATTTAGCCCTAGCTCTATGCTACTACTAGACCTTAATGAGGCACCCAATTCAGCCCACTGTTAGAGAGAAGATTATAATTGGAAAACTAAATCATATCCTAGATAACAACAATTAAGAGTATGATACAGTGGATAGAAAAGTCAGCCTTGGAAAACCTGGGTTTTACAGCCATGGCCCCCTTCCCCCAACTGGCTATGTGACTCTGGGCATGTCTCTTAAGTGCTCCAGACAAGTCATTAAGAATAACAATAATAGGTGTTACAGTAGATAAAGCACCAGCCCTGGATTCAGGAGTACCTGAGTTCAAATCCGGCCTCAGACACTTAACACTTGCTGGCTGTGTGACCCTGGGCAAGTCACTTAACCCCAGTTGGCTCACTTTAAAAAAAGGGGGGGGGGATGGACTGAGCTGCAGCAGAGGGTGGGGTGACAGTCTGGTGGCCCCACCAGGAAAATGGGGCTCCATGAATGGCCAAGCTGGGATCCTTCTAGTTTGGCTGTTGTCCTTATGCCCCAATCTTTCCCCAGCTCCATGGAAGCAAGTGCAGCACCCAGTGTCCAGAACTGCCCTTCAGACTCTACCACAGGAGATGGGGCCACACCCCCCACAAGCCAGGCTGTGAGCCGTGCCCCAACCTGTGCCCGTTGCCGCAATCATGGTGTCACTGCCGCTCTTAAGGGCCACAAGCACCTGTGCCTCTTCCAGGCCTGTGAATGTCATAAATGTGCCCTCATCTTGTGAGTATCCTAAGAATGGCCTCATCCTCAGAGCTCATGCTCTTAAGTCTTCCCTGTTAGACTACTGCCCATGGGTCCTGAGGAGGGGGCACAACCTTCCCTAAAGACATCAGCCCTTTGTCCCCTAGCTATTATTAAATCACTTCAACTTTTATCCCAAGTCTTCGGATCCACTAAGAACTAAAAGAGAAACAGGCCCAAAGAAGATCAGTGACAATTACGCAGGTAGTAAGTAGCAGAACAGGAATTTGAGCACAAGTTATCTGATCCCAAATCCCAGGATCCTACCATAGCTGACCATACTAAAAGATGCCAAGCTTTCAATCCTAGACCCTAGATAGCCGATGACCTCTGGCCCCTTCTCTTTCAGGGAACGAAGGCGTGTCATGGCTGCCCAAGTGGCTCTGCGGAGACAGCAGGAGACCCAGCTGAAAAAACACTTGACCCGCGGCCTACTGAAAGATGGGGTGGCCCCGCTGAAGATTTCCAACTGTGGAAAGTGGGGGCCTGCCCACCCATGGGCACCTGGTAAGTGTTCTCTCTCTGGCCAAAGGAGGAAGAGAGGAGTATGTTGGGGCAAGAAGGAATCTGGGGGAGCTGGGTAAAGCATGATATTGGAGCAGAGCGACTCGGGAGGCTGAGGTCTGGGGTCCTAGCTCGGTCACTGACTGTGATTTCAAAGAGGTCCCTCCATAGCATTTCACACTCACCCTGTGCCAAAATGGGGGTGATAAAGTTTTCCCCTCGATGTGACAGAAGGTCCTACTACAGATGAGGAATACAGTGGCTGGTTGTAAGAGATTATTATTATGGGGCAGGGGAGAGTGGGTATCTGAGAAGAGGGGTTCCTATAGACTTTTCCTATCATTCCCAGCTGGAAAGGAGAATGTGGGCCCCCAGCCTGAGCAGGCCCTCCCAGGAGCTCCCCAGACTGTGCCAACACCCTTTGAAAAGGTAAGATGGGCCCCAGCCCAGATGTTTCCCATCTCCCCACCTCTGGGGGTCCCGGTCTGGCTACCGCATACCCCATCCTCTGTATCTCAGTTTGTTCTGTTCCACCTTCCTCCATGTTTCCAGCCTGGATACCACCCACCCTTTCCCATTATGGCTCCAGGCTGGTCCCTACTCACTCCTAGCCACCCTTGCACCTCCCCTTTATCCACTGCATTTCCAGGAGAGCACCCCCCAAACCTTGCTGCTCAGTAGGCCATTGGACACCGTGCCATTGTCCTGGCACCCCGGGCCCTGGCTTCCCCCTACCCTGTCCTCCCCACTTTGGTGTCATCTGCTGTACCAGGAGCCTGGCATCGCCCTGCATCCATTCCCCGGTGAGAAAGTAGAACTTGGGGTGGGGTGAGAATCGAGGCCTATGTCCCCTTGTGCCCATTCTCCAGTGAGCGGATGAGAACTGGTAGGGAGGGAGGATCAGAGCCCATAGCCTTCTGTACCCATTTTCTAGTAAAAGGAGGAGGAGGATTTGGGGAAGTCCCCAGACCTGACCCCACCATCCCTGTGTCCATTCCCTCGGGAGACAGCAGAGGACAGGAGGGGCGGGAGAGAGCCGGGAGCTTGGACCAACCCTGTTAGATGCACAAGGAGCAGGTTCCACCTGGGAGGGGACCCAAGTGCTGACCCTATCCCCTTCTCTCCCTGCCCACTTGGGCCAGGCTTTGACTCTGGCTCCTCCCTCTGCCTGACCAACCATGGAGCCCTCCCAGTCTGCCCAGGACAGTGCCAGCTACTGATGGCCTCCATGCCAGGGGAACCTTCTAGGCTTTCCAGCCTGGCCCAGCCGTGAGTCCCTGGGCCCTGAGCTGTGGGGTGGGGAAAAAGAGGGACTGTATGGGGGGCGGGGGATAGCAGTATATTGTGTGTGTGTGTGTGTGTGTGTGTGTGTGTGTGTGTGTGTGTGTGTGTGTGTGTGTGTGAGTGAGTGTGGACTATAGGGTCCAGACCTAGAAGGGACCTTGGAAATCTAAGCAGCTGATGGTGCCACAGTGCATGGACCACCAGGCCCAAGGCAGAAAGACCTGAGTTTAAATCCTGTTAGACACTTCCTAACTGTGTGACCCTGGGAAAGTCACTTCACCACTGCCTGCTTCTATTTCCTCATCTGTAAAATGGGGATAATAACAGTCCCTGCCCTCCAGGGTTGTGGTGAGGTTCAAATGAGACAACTCTTGTAAAGTGCTTTGTCCAGTGCCTGGCATATAGTAGGAACCATACACATGTTTTCTAATGTTATCATGATGCTACTGACTTTGTTCCACATCCCTCCCCTTCTCACCATACTCTTCCTCTCTGGACCACAACTTCAGCCGGCAAGGCCTCTCTGTGGCCAGGCTTCCCGCTCGTTTTTGCCTACCAGAATGCAGTTTTGCCTTTGAGGGTCCTTCAGGGTCCACCTCTTCCAGGAGCCTCCCTCATTCCCTGCCATTATATGGGTTGTCTCCCTCAGTTCTCCCAGGACCTGGTCTCTGCTCTCTCTTTTGCTCCATCATACCCTTGAGCTATACTTGGCTGTGTCCACACCTTATCTCTGCCTCCCCCCACCCCATGTAAACTCCTCCAAGGTGGGAGCTTAATGACTGATGGAAGAGGAATCGCTGTATGCTGCTGTACGCAGAGGTAGAGGAATTCTTTAGTGCAGAGGACGCTTCCCGTCCCACTCAAAACCAGGTTCCCATTTTGATTTTGCCTCCATTTCTCTGTGTGATCTTGGGCAGATTCTTCTCCCTTTGGTATGTTCTTTTCCTCCTCTGAAAGATAAGAGGGTGGGAATGTTGCAGCCTGCCTCCTTAGCTGCTGCTGCTGCAGGAATGGGCCATGTCCCCCAGACAAGGTAGCAAGGAGGGGGCAGGCACTAAATCATTGCTGCCCGGAGGCTCCGGGTTTGAATTCTGACTACACTTTCCTAGCTGTGTGACCTTGGTCAGTCCCTGCACCCCTATGGGCTTGTTTCCTCATGAGTAAAGTGAAATTAGACTAATGATAGTGATTATAAATAGTAATAATAAGCATCAAGAGCCTTGAGGTTTACAAAAGGCTATTATAATTATTATCTCACTTATCCTTATAATAACTGTGTTGTAAACACCGTTGTGGGGGGCAGGTGCTATAATTATCCCCATTTTACAGATAAGAAAACTGAGGCACAGAGAGAAGTGACTAGTCCAGAGTCACACTGCTAGCAAGTATTTGAATCTAGATTTGAACTCAGATCTTCCTGACTTTGGCCCAACACTCTATCTACTGCTCCACCCAGCTGCCTCGCTTGGAGAGAGACTGTAGAGTCAGTCAGTAAGCACTTATGAAGCACCTACTATGTGTCGGGCACTAGGAATAGAGTGAAAGGGAAAAGACAGTCCTTGCTTTTGAGGATCTGGGGGAGCTGCCATGAAGGACCTTAAATGTCAAACTGAGGAGGTGCATTTCCTCCTTGAGATACTGGGGAGCCCCAAAGGATTTTGGAAAAGGGGAGCAACGTGGTCAGGTCTGTTAATAAAAACTATTTTAGGAGTTGGGTAAAGTATGAATTAGAAAGAAGAGAGGCTAGAGGCAGAGACACCGATTAGAGGCTGTGCAGATAGCCCGGAAGAGAGGCTAGGGGCAGAGACACCAATTAGAGGCTGTGCAGATAGCCCGGAAGAGAGGCAACGAGAGTCTGAGCCCGTGTGGCGAGTGCTTGAGGAGAGAGAATCAGCCCAGTGTGGGGGATGAGGGCCCGGAGCCAGTCAGGCCTCTGAGCTTTCCTCCCCTTCGCTCCTTCCTGTTCCAGATGCTCAGCAGTGATTCTCGAGCCCTGCAGCCTCCCGGACCCCCTGCTCCTGCAGCCCCAGGTCCTAGGAAGGGAAGGGGGTGGGGGTCCTGGGAGGAGAGTGGGGCTGGAAAGCCTTGATGGCATCTCAGAACAGGCCCTTGCATTAGAATGCCAGGAGGTGAGAGCTTGGTCTGGGGGAGCGAAGAACCAAGCAGGAGGGGTGAGCAGAGGGCTGAGGGAAGGCCAAATGGGGGAGCTTCAGGCTATATTCTGTCTCCCTCCCTTTCTTCCTTAGGCCCCTGGGGCCTCCACCACGGCCTGGGTATCAGCCTCCAAAGAGCACCAGCTTCAGCGGGAAGCAGCCGAGGCCTTGGTGGGCTTGAGGGACTCCCCCCAACCTCCGAGGAACCCAATGCCTCCTACTAGCCCCCCCAAGCAGGCCTGGGTATCCTTGCTCCACCCCGGCAGCCCCTCAGGTACTGGTGTGGTTGGGGAGACTCAGGGAAGGCTTCCTGGAAGAGGGGGAATCTGAGTTGGGATTGAAAGGTCAGAAGATGGGAGGAGCCCAGGGGAGCCTTATGGAAAAACAGGGAGGTCTTAGAGGGAAGTAGAGGGAGAATGAGGGGTATGGGGTAAAATGGCGACCCTCAGGGAGAGCCCATGTTCTGTTCTGGGAGAACAGAAGCTAAAGCAAGACCCTGGTAGGGTCTGAGTCACGCTGGAGGGGAGAGGAGGTCGCTGGCCAGGAGCCAAGGAAGGTGGAAGGGGAAGGGATGGAAAGAGGCAATGGGAAGAGCTGGGAGCCGGGAGACCACCCACACCTTACCAGCTCTCTGTAGGTGGGTCACGGGGCTCTCTGTCTACACCTGCACTTGCACTGAGTCCAGCCTCTGAGAGACAGGTTTGTCACCCCCCCCCCCCAGAAAGAAAGAAGGCCTTGGAGCAAAGTGACTCACTCTCTTTCCCTCCCACCCCCAGGCCCAGCTTCCACAAAGGAAGGCAAGGAGGCTCAGGACTCAGGGTCCTCACTGCGACCAAGCCCAGCCCCATCCGTGGCCCTGCATATCGGCCACCTAGGATCCATCTCCCTGCTGGGCTGAGGGCCTCTCGCAACCTTCCATAACAGGGCAAGGAATCAGCCTGCTGGGGGGTCTGCCCACCACCTTCTCCCCGTCCTCAGACCCTGGACCCCCTTAGACTCTTCTACCCAATAAAGTGTCGTGAGACCTGGCTGAAAGCTTTTTATCTGAGTGTGTAAGTGTGCCTCGTGCATGAGTGTGTATAGTTGTAAATACAAGTATTTATGCACTTCTGCACATGAACGTTCATGGTACAATGGGGGCACCTGCCTTTACCTATGTTCTCGTGCGCGCGCGCGTGTGTGTGTGTGTGTGTGTGTGTGTGTGTGTGTGTGTGTGTGTGTGTGTGTAGGGGGGATGTGAGGGGGTAGGGATGGGTATGGACACACACAGCTAGGGGTGCCACAGAGTACCAGGCCTGGAGTCAGGAAGACTTCAGTTCAGCTGTGGCCTCAACTATGACTGTCTCTGGGATCCTGAAGAAGTCACTTCACCTTGTCTGCCTCAGTGTTCTCAGCTGTAAAATGGGATAATAGCATTACCTACTTCAAAGGGTTGTTGCTGTAAGGATCCAATGAGATAATGATTACAAAGTGCTTAGCACAGTGCCTGGCACTTAGCACTATTTGAAAGTTACCTAGTATCCTTATTATGATTATATATTTCACACAAACCTGAAACATATATGCACGTGTACCTTCACAGCCTTCTTTCCCCAGATGGCAGATTCTAGGATCGTGCTGGCTAGGAAATTCCCCTCTCTAATTGGAGGCAGGCATTCATGAATAATGCCATTCACTGGCCATGCAGATGTATGCTTGTAGCTTCCATATGTTAGTGGAAGTCTTAGCCTACCAGTCTATCTTGGGGGCAGCCACAGGCTCTGAAAGCCGTTGGTCAGAGGCTCTTAGCCAGCTAATCCATCCTGGGTCGGGTCAGTCTTTGAGACCTAAACAGGAATGAGTGGCCTTTGCCCTCTGACCAAGACATCAGTGGGCAGTCTGCGCTCGACAGGGAGGGATGCTTTCTGAAGGTCAGCAGAGGCTCATCACACTGTCTGCAAGAGTTACCTAATTATCTCCACCCCTTACAGTGGTTATAGATTTCATTTGGGAAGCTCTGTATTAGGCCAGGATTGATAAAAATTGGCATCAAGTCACTTGCAAACAAGACCTGCCTATAGCAGGATTCTCAATGGTGAGTATCTCAGGAAGGTCATGGCCAAAATCACTTGCTGTTTCCAAGTATAACTCCTACATAAATACAACCTTTTTTCGAAAAAATAAAATCCAAGGAAGTCAATGACAGTGGAACTAAAGGCAAAACCAGCACAACTGGTCAGGTGGAAGAATGGGAGTACAGTAACTAGCCATAGGCTTTGGTGGAGCTCTCTATTTGCCCTCACTGCCCTTCTCTGAGCTCCCAGAACAGCCAAGACCATCCATCTACCCTCTTGTCATCCATCTCTTCTGTGGCCTTGTAGTTCCAAACCCTCTTTTTCACCCTTAGGACTCCCTCTAATCCTATCACCTCTGCACTGGTGACACTCTTCAAGTCCCTTGCCCTATTATCCCCTCACCAATCTTACCCCATCACACCTGAGCTTTGCATCACTCTCACCATTTTTGTTCCTGCACTTGTGCTGCCGGATGAGGGTGGAGAAGATCACAAAACTCTCTGCCAGGGCTCATTGCAAATTTGTGGTACCCAAGCTCAGTCCCTTCGTACCTCGCTAGTTGACTAGTTGTCCCCTCTCACAACAGCTTTCCATCCTTCCTCAAGCCTCTTCAGGTCCCTTCCCCCCACACTCTCAGCCAGAGTCACCTCATATTTCACTGAAAAATTTGAGGCCATTCACCAGGAGCTCTCTTCCCTTCCTTGTCCCTCATCTCATATCACCCAGATGCATAAAACCAAATACATTGGAAAGCAATCCTGTTGAAATGTGGTTAGCAAAACCTTTTTTTTTTTAAATTAAATTCATGAGCCACAGATTAAGAAGCCCTACTTTAAATGGGGGGGGGGGGCTGTTGAGCCTAGATCATCGGAAATTAAGCTGGTCAAGAGGACAGACATGCAAATGGATGAAATAGAAAGCCTTCTTTGGCTTTTAAGGTCCTTTGCAACCCAGCCCCTACTTACCTTTTCTGGTTCTTACACCTTACATAACTCCCTGCCTGGAGCACTGACCTCTGGGCTCCTCTCTTTCAACTCCCTCCCTCCTCATTTCTGCCTCAAGACACCCCAGTGCCATTCAGGTCTGAGCTAAAGACCTGTCACGTACAGGAGGCCTCAATGCTAGTGCCTTCCCTTTCATGACTATCTCCAATTTATCCTGTCTACATCTTGTTTGCACATTTTATCGTTGTTTTTCAGTCATGTCTGCTCCCATATGGGGTTTTCTTGGTGGAGATGCTGGTGGGATTTGCCATTTCCTTCCTTCTCCAGCTGAGGAAACTGAGGCAAACAGGATGAAGTGACTTGCCCAGGGCCACACAGGTAGGAACCATGTGAGGCCAGATTTGAACTCGGGAAGATGAGTCTTCCTGACTGCAGATCTAGGGCTCTGTGCACTGTGGCACACATAGCTCTATGCATGGGGGTCTCACCTTAGACTAGAAGCACTTTGCAGGGCAGCTAGGTGGCGCAGTAGATAGAGCACCTGGAGTCAGGAGTACCTGAGTTCAAATCCAGCCTGACACTTAACAGTTACTAGCTGTGTGACCCTGGGCAAGTCACTTAACCCCAATTGCCTCACTTTAAAAAAAAACAAGAAGAAGAAGCACTTTGCAGGCAGGGTCTCTTTTCCCTTTCTTAGTGCACTCAGGCCTTGGCCAGGTGCCTCACGCATAGGAAGTGCTTGTTAACTTGACAAAAAGCCTCAGTGAATTAAACTCGGGCAGAGGCAAGATTCCAACCCAGAGTTCCTGACTCCAAGTCAGCGATCATTCCCCTGAGCTAAGTATGTTATGAAGCGACTCTGTAAAAGGAGAACCCCAACCTCCGAAACTATTCAAGAAATTCAACTGGCTATAAAAGAATCGTATAAACTTTTAATTTTGCATAATAATTTGTCTAAAACACAAATGTGTTATCTGGGGGAGCTCAGGAAAAGAGAGCCTTGTGGGGAGGGGATGAAGAGGGAACCAAGGATGAGGAAAGAGCTCAGCCAAGTCTCCTGGGGATGATAAACCACGTGGGAGGGGAGGAAGTAAGAGGGGGAAGAGAAGCTGGTCCATCCCCCACCCTGAAGTCTGCAGGGACAAGATCTACAAGCCTTTCTGGACTTCCTCTTCTATGGAGAGCCTGAGGAGCCAGCCTAGTGCCAGCTAAAGGGGAAGTGCTGCCGTCTTGGGCAAATCACATTTGTCTTTCTTTGTCGTCCGCACGGCCTGGTGCCCATGTGCTGAGGGCAGGAGGTGCAGAGAGTGAGTGCAGCAAAGGCAGACCAGTCAGCCTCAGTTTCCCCACAGCGCATAGCATCACAGGGTTTGTATGAGGCTCTAATGAAATCCCATCAACCAGGGGTGGCTAGGTGGCGCAGCAGTGGATAGCGCACAGGCCCTGGAGTCAGGAGTACCTGAGTTCAAATCCGTCTCAGATACTTAACACTTACTAGCTGTGTGACCTTGGGCAAGTCACTTAACCCCAATTGCCTCACTTAAAAAAAAAAAAGAAATCCCATCAACCAATCAACAAGTATGGACTGAGGGCTGGGGACAGAAGACAAAAGGAGCCAATCCCTGCCCAGGAGGGGCATACAGTCTAGGGGTGGGGCACAAACCAGTAATGATTCAACACTAATATTGTTGTTGTTCAGTTGTGTCCGACTCTCTGTGACCCCGCTTGAAGTTTTCTTGGCAAAGACACTGGAGAGGGTTGTCTTCCCCAGGTCCCTTTACAGATGAGGAAACTGAGGCAAACAGGGTGAAGTGACTCACCCAGGGTCACACAGTTGGGAAGTGTCTAAGATGAGTCTTCGGGACTCCTGGTGGAGGTATGGTGGACGCAGCACCACCTGTGTGCCCTGAAGCACTAATACCTAGCATTTGTATAGCCATACAAGGGGAGGGAAGGGAATAAGCATTTATATGGCGCCTACTGTGTGCAGGGGCTATGCGAAGTGCTTTACAAGGGTGATCTCATTTGGTCATGGGAATTAGGCCACTTGAGATGGGGGAGAGAACAGCTGCATGAAGCCGGGACTGAAAAAGCTCCAGAAAGAACGAGCCACTTGGGCTGAGCTGAGCTGAGCCGAGGAAGAAAAGCAACAGGCTGGCGGGGTGGGGGGAGGGGGGGGCGGGCGGGGAGTAAGAAGAAGGAGGGACCACACGGCCAAAGGCACGGAGGGAGGCGGCTCAGAGCCACGTGCGCCGTTCTCGACCCAGGGGAGTTACGTGACGCACGGAGCCGCAAACGCCGGCTGAGGGCGGGGAGGCGAGAGCCGAAGCACTTCCGCCCTCACTCTCGTTCTCGGGTGGGAGGGGGCGGAGCCTGGAGAAGCTTCTTCCGCCCGACTCCAGGGGAAATGGGCGGGATGTTCTCGCGAGATCTGCGGTGGGCGGGACTAGCGGTTCTCGCGAGGTTTTCTTCCCCTCTTGTGCGGCCGGGAAGCCCCGTTTCCCCCTTTCCCCTGGCTGGCCGCGCGGAGCCCGCACGGTGAGTGGCGCCTGCGGCCGGAGCCGGGGCCGGGGGGGGGCCGGGGAGGCCGGGGAGGCCGGGAGGGGGCCGGGCCGGGTGTTGGGAGCGGGGAAGAAGCTCGCGGGGCTGCTTCCGCGTGGGGCCGGGGCGGGGGTGTCCCGGCCCAGCGTCGGCCGCCCCCCGACCCCCGCCTCGGTCGTCCCGCAGATGCCCGGAGTCACGGTGAAGGACGTGAACCAGCAGGAGTTCGTCCGGGCCCTGGCCGCCTTCCTGAAAAAGTGAGCGCCCCCCCCCCCCCGCTGCGGGGCCTCCGCGGGGGGTCCGCCGGCGGCTTGGGAAGCGCCCGGGCGGGGGAGGGGGCACACGGGGGACCCGGCGGTCACGAGGCGCCGGCCCTTCCCGGCCTGACCCCCGCTCTGCCCCCCAGGTCCGGGAAGCTGAAAGTCCCCGAATGGGTGGACACGGTCAAGCTGGCCAAGCACAAGGAGCTGGCGCCCTATGACGAGAACTGGTTCTACACGCGCGCTGGTGAGGGGGGGCCGGGGGGCGCCGGGACCAGTGATGGGGGGGCCAGTGATCGGGGGGCCGGGGGACCAGTGATGGGGGGGGCCGGGACCCCCTCCCACCTCGGCGTCTCCCCGCAGCCTCCACCGCCCGCCACTTGTACCTCCGAGGCGGGGCGGGGGTGGGATCCATGACCAAGATCTACGGCGGCCGCCAGCGCAACGGGGTCATGCCCAGTCACTTCAGCAGAGGCTCCAAGAGCGTGGCCCGGAGGGTCCTGCAGGCCCTGGAAGGCCTCAAGATGGTGGAGAAGGACCAGGATGGGTAAGAGGGGCGCTGGGCCGGACCCGGGGCAGCTGGGTGGTGCAGTGGCGAGAGCAGCGCCCGGGAGGCGGGACCCGAGTTCAAATCTGGCCTCACACACTTGACCCTCGGTCGCTGTGTGACCCTGGGCAAAAACTGTGGTCCCTTTCCACACTCGGTCCAGAGCAGGGTTTGTCTGCGAGCCCCCGCTCTGCTGGCTCATCCCCGGCCCGAGGTGGCTTGTTCAGAGCTTCATAGCTGAAGGCTGGGGTGGGACTGGAACCCCCGGATGAGAGTCCCTGGCCAGTGATAAGTCTGAGCCAGATGCAGGCGGTGTAGCCTGTAGTTACCTTGGAACCCAGGGGTGATCTCGCTCTACAAAGTTGGGCCCGAGAACCTCCGGCCCAAACAGGCCAAGCATTTATCCCTTCCCCCGGCCCCCACCTCCCATGGGGCCGAGGTTCTTAGGAAAGCAAACAGCGTTGGCTCACCCCGACCCCTCTGGCAGGCTACGCTGGGGGCTCTGGGAAGGTAATTTGGTGACTGTCGGCTTTCATTAGGCTGCTCGTTAACTTTTCCCAATTGATTTCCCACACACACACACACACACAAACTTTGTGGGTGGAGGGCTTTGTGACACCCTGGCAGCAGGTGCTGGGTCTAAATGGCTTGAGCAGGGCTGAGCATTGTGGGTTTCTCTGGGGTGGGCAGGAAGTCCTGTGGGGTGGGGGCTTACAGCTAGGCCACCTGTGATCTGAGTGATGCCCTAACCCACTCTCCACCCCCAGGGGCCGGAAGCTGACACCTCAGGGACAGAGAGACCTGGACAGAATCGCCGGACAGGTGAGAGCCATGGGGAGGGACTTGTTTACTGAGGGTGTCCCACCCCCCATCCCAAGCTTGGAGTCAAGAAGGTAGAGCTGCAGTGGGGATCTTAGATGCTGCCAAGCCCACCCCTCTGACCTCTGTAGATGGGTGAGGCTCAGAATGGAGTGTTACAACAGCATCGTGGGGCTGGATGATGCTGGTCCCTTTTGTTCACAAGGCACTGCTGAGGCTTGGAGAAGGGCCTGTGCAGTGGTCAGGAGACCCTGGGGCCCTCTGCCTCCCTGCCCTCCGAGGGGATGTGGGGGCCCTGGTGCTCTGTGCCCGAGGCAGGCACTGGTCGAGGGTTTCTCCACCTCCACTTGAGGCGCCTTGTTCCTGTGGCAGCACAGCCTTACCCGGCTCTCCTCTTTTCCAGGTGGCTGCTGCCAACAAGAAACATTAGGACAGACCACACCGGATTCACTAATAAATTGCCTTGTTCATAGCTGTCTGCATCCTGTTTATCCACCGGGGGTTCTCGCCTGGAGGGTCATGGGGGGGGAGGCTAGTCCAGGCCGACAGGGCTCTTCCCAGATGCGCTTGTCTTGTCCATCTGTGTCCGTGGCCTCTGACCTACAGCTAGCACCTTGGCTAATGATAGCCAAGGAAGTGCTGTTGGGGGCCTCAGGCTGGAGCCCCAGCCAGCCCCGGGGGCACCCGCTCAGCAGCCTCTGGTCAGTGTGCATTAGTGCGCTCTCCCAAGGGACAAGCCAAGGAAACGGTGGCCGAGGAGGCCGGTCCCCTCCTTCTAACAAGAAACTTGGCCCTTGACTTGTCCCAGGCCCATGGGTCGAACATTGGAATGCCTCTGAGGGGCATAGGAAGCTGCCTCTTGGAGAAAGCCCCCCTTGGAAATGGGGCATCTTTTTGTCTTCTATGGACCTCATTTTCCCCATCTTCAACCACAAGCCCCAGGCGTTTCTGTTGCTGTCTCTGGCTACAGGCATGACTGAGGGGTTATGGTCCTCAACTGCAAAATGAATGGGTTGAGAGGCAGTAGGACTGGGGACTTGGGACTTGGGTTCAAATCCCCCCATAGCCACTACTTGTGTGGCTGGGTAAGATCACTCCTACCTAGAAAGTGAGCAGAATCTGCTTTACCAGCCACAGCAAGGTTAGGTGAGCAAAAAAGCCTGCCAGCTTGCCCCATGGATGGAAGCCCTGGGGTTCTCACCGAGCTTCCTGGGCATCCATTGGGTTGTGTAGCCAGCAGGTGTGTGCAGGCTGAGGCCAGCTTGTGCAGGAGCCTGAGCACCCTGTGGCTTACTGCCTCGCCCCTGTCTCTGCGGGAGGGACCCCAGCTCTGACCTCTGGTTCCTTAAAATAGACCTTGTTTCCCCCACAAAGTCCTGGAAAGGAAGTTAACTGACCACAGACCAGGGGCTTAACCAGGGTGTCTCTTCCCCTCCCTGAGGTCTGGGCCCAGAGCAAGACCTCCAGGCCTTTTGGGGGATGGTAAAGCTGGATCTGGTGGCTGCACACCCTGGCACAGGCGGCTGCCCTGTGGTCCTAGACAGTCTGTGCCCTGAGGAATGAAGCCTCCCAGGGGTGCACGGAGTGACCCTCCCGGGCCCCCCCATTGGTTTCACCAGCACCCCCAGCCCTCTGCTTAATTGGAGGGAGGTATTTCAATAGGAAGCCCCCTTTCCTTTCGTCTTTGGGCTGGAGGCAGGGACGAGAGGCTTGCAGGGAGCTGCCGGCTCACGCCACCCACCACGGTTTGTCTCCCTGGGTACACGTGCTCTCCACCTGGTAACTTAGACTAAATGGATCTGCGCCTGCGCAGAGAACATGCTTCTAGCTCCGGTGAAGGCCACGCGGTGGCGCCAGAGGCCTGCGTTTTCTGGTCCAGCCGGCCGCGACTCGATTGGCTCTTGCAGCGTAGAGGGGCAGGGCGAGTGAAACACCTCTGGCTGTGATTGGCTGGCTTGGGGGAGGCGGGGTTCGGCGCGGGAAATTGGTATTTGGCGCGGGGCTAGTGCCCTGCTCGCCCGTCCCCCTAGCCCAAGCTGGAGCACGTGGGGAGGGAATCCACGTGGGGCTCCGGGTTTCCCTGTCCCGAGGGGTGCTACTCCGGCCGAACCTCCCAGACGGACAAGGAGGGAGGGCCGGAAGCAGGGGCTGGTGGGGTGCCACAAAGGAGGGACCCCTTTGGTTAAAAGGTGGCCCTCCTGACCCAAGATGATCCCAGTGACCTTCCAAACGACCTTCGGACCCTGAGCCTTGTTAGACAAGGAGGCTATGGTCTATAAAGTGGTCCCTACTGGCTCCGGATCCAACATCCGAGATTCTGGGGCCGAGGAGTGGGGAGGGTCTGATTCCTCCTGACCTTGAGCAAGTGACAGTGTAAGGGTGGGCCAAGGACCCCATAGAGGGCAACTAAGCCCCCACACCTCAACGGGAATTCCCTCTAGACAATGCACCAGGCTGAAGATCCCCTACAACAGCACACTCTTTCCCAGGGGACCCCATCATTCTTTGGGATAGCTCTATCAGGAAGGTTTTCCTGACATTGCCTCTTCTCTCTAGTTCTAATTCTATCCTCTGGGGCCAAGTACAAATCTAATCCATGTTCCCCATACTTTAGGGCAGGTATGCCTCACACAAGTGCCCATTTAACACACTAAATGCCTACTGTGGACAAGGCACCCATTGAAGATACAAAGTGAAAAACAATTCTACCCTTAAGAAGCTTACATTCCACGGAGATTTCAGTTGGGTGAAAGAGGGCAAATAGGAAGATAAAATCAATGTCAGGCTAAAGGAAATGGATCAGTCCCTGATCAAACTGAAATGTTTCCCTAAACAACAGAACAAAAGATGGGGTTTCTCAACCTAGGCATGAAGGACCTGATGGAGGCCAGGAAACATCTGGAGCAGGAATTTGGGGGTGGGGGGGGTGAGGCAATGAGGGTTAAATGACTTGCCCAGGGTCACACAGCTGGTAAGTGTCATGTGTCTGAGGGCAGATTTGAACTCAGGTCCTCCTGAATCCAGGGCTGGTGCTTTATCTACTGTGCCACCTAGCTGCCCCCAAAGCAAGGATTTTAAACTTCCACTGTGTCATGGACCCTTTTGACAGTGAGTTTCAGGAAGCCTATGGACCCCTGCTCACAATCATGTTGAATTTCTAAATTTAGTTTAGTGAAATAAAGGTATATTTTTCCCCCATGCAAATTATGACTTCCCTGACTATCAGAGTTCTGCAGATCCTAGGTTGGGAATTCCTGTTCTGGTAACTGGCTGGCTGAAAAATAAGAAGCGCCTCTCTCTAGTGGCCTTTAAAAAGAGAAAGGGGGGGGGGGGAGGATTCAGGTAGGTGGCGCAGTGGATAAAGCACCAGCCTTGGATTCAGGAGGACGTGAGTTCAGGTCTGGCCTCAGACACTTGACACTTATTAGCTGTGTGACCCTGGGCAAGTCACTTAGCCCTCATAGCCCCACCAAAAAAAAAAAAGTCATCTCAGAGGACTGACTGCACTGAGCCTCCTCTCTGTCACCTCTCAGAGAACACAACAAGGGAGAGAGGGTGTTGATTTCTCTCTCTTCTCCACCTTCAATGGTGTCTTGCAGAAAAAACATCCATAGGAACAGAGGCGATTCAATTCAAGTTAGCCGAGATGAGTTTATTTGGTCAGAGGAGTAGAGAGAGGACAGTGCTGGGAGTTGGCATCCAGCTTGGCAGATGTTGGGACCGAGACTGAAGACTCTTACAACATGGATTCCAGTTCTTCCCTCAAAGTTCTGAGTAGAACCAGAGTCAGTTCAGCCTGAAGCTGGAAGAGACAAAAACCAAGCATCAGAGCTGCAAACCCCATCCCGGAGCAGGTCCAAGGGATATTCGGATCCTTAGGAGCAACTCACCCGGCAGAGATGCTGTGCCCCATGAGGAGCAGAGCAAAGACATCATGGAAAGCTATGTTGGGGCCTGGAGGGAGATGACAGCACTGGGGGTGTAGCTTTCCTTGGCCATATGCGTTTCCTATATGTGCCCCTCGTGAATTCTATGGACTTTCTGTCTTCCCACTGACACTGCGAGGGCTTATGGGAAAGTAGGTTGCAGCTTTATGAGGGAGAGGTTTTTTTGCTGTGCCTTCTTACTAGCAAATTCCTCAGCTTTGATTTTGGCAAGGAGAAACTTTGGCAAACTCTTCATCTATATCCTCCTTTCTAGGTGGTCTGTAGTGTGTTCCCACAGCAATATTGCTCCTGTTACTTTCTCCATTGATCTTTCTTCGTGTTTCCACCCTCCAATTCTTAGCTTTCCTCAGATAATGATATCTTTTGAATATACAATCATACTCTTCTCCCAATCAAATTATATTTCTTCTATACCCTTGGATAAGTTTGATCTAGTCATGAGTCCCATTCCACCAAGCTTCATTAATTCTTTTTTGGGGGGGAGGGGAGCAATGAGGGTTAAGTGACTTGCCCAGGGTCACACAGCTAGTAAGTGTCAAGTGTCTGAGGATGGATTTGAACTCAGGTCCTCCTGAATCCAGGGCTGGTGCTTTGTCCACCTAGCTGCCCCTAGCCTCATTAATTATTGCAAATTCAAAGTCAAGGAGGTGGAATTTCCTTTCTTACATTAATCAATCAACAATCAATTTTTAAAAATAAAAATTAAAAATTAAAAAACCCCAATCAATCAAGCATCTATTAAGTTTTTATTATGGGGCAGTCACTGTGCAGTGTTAAAACCCCAGCAGCCTCACCTAGTGCCCTACACACAGTAGGTAGTTAATACTTGTTCACTTGACAAGTCCAAAGAGTGAAGCAATCCTTACTCACCATGCGCTTACAGTCTAATGGGTAAGACATTCTCACTGGGGATAGGACAAGTAAGTACCTATAAAGACAGAGCCGGCATAAATATCTTTTGTCCAACTTGTTTATTACCTGTACTTTATACATTTGTGTATAACCATCGGAGCCCATGGATTTTATTGGATTTTGTCTCCTGTGAATTATTGGACCTATCTGCCACTGGTCTTCCCTTGTTGTAGCTGCTTCTTTCTGTGGTAATCTGGCTTGGCAGATATGTGTCCGTAGGAAGTGTTTCTCCCTCTAGGCAAAAGCTCCTCTTTCCTATATTTTCCTGAGATTTGGAGCTGAAAGGGACCTCAGAGGTCATCTAATTGGATCCCTTTGTTTTACAGATGAGGAAACGATACTTTGTCTATTTCCATACCATCTCTGGGCCAGGAATGTGCTCGATCCTTGCCTCCACCTGCTAGAAACCCTATCAGAGTCCTATTCAAGTACCTCTTCCCCTAAGAAGCCTCTGATGATTCTCTCATTCACCCTCTGCCGCCACAATTACATTGTATTTCCTTTTCTTTGTGCATCTTGTTTTCATCAAATGCTAATGCTCCTTGAGAGTGGGGACTGTTGCGTCTCCTCTTTTTATCCCCAGTCCCCAGCCAAGTTTCCAATACAGAGTAGCCACTTAATAAATACTTGTTGGGGGCAGCTAGGTGGTGCAGTGGATAAAGCACTGGCCTTGAACTCAGGAAGACCTGAGTTCAAGTCTGGCCTCAGACACTTGACAACTAGCTGTGTGACCCTGGGCAAGTCACTTAACCCTCATTGCCCTGCCAAAAAAACAAAACAAAACCAAAAAACAACAAAAAATAAATACTTGTTAAATGAATGAATTTATAGTCCCATTCTTTCTCTCAAGCGAGCTAACTTATTCAGTTCCCTTTGTTCTGAAGTTACCAGCTAGTCTGGTCTGGTTCTGGCCATTGTCCTTTCTAGAAGAGGACCAAAATGACATCACTATGTCAAGGGTCAAGGTGCAGTGTGTCTGACTGTGGGTGATCAGACCAATCAATATAAGCTTGAAATGCTCTACCACAGGTGGGGCACAAATCCTCCACGTGAACGTTTGGAGTGGAGATGGCTCTAAATTTGTACATCTCGCATTTCCTTTGAGCTTCTGCAATTCTGCTTTGCTCATAGAGCACAACACCTTTTTTCATGCAAGTACTTCATGCTGGGCGGTCCTGTACCAGTGTCTCCCACACTTTCCTTTGGAGCCTCCCAAATGCTGAGCCAGCTCTGGCAATGTGTATGTCAACCTCATTATCAACGTGTACATCCCTGGAAAATATGCTGCTAAGGTAAGTGAACTTATCCACAGTATTCACAATTTCTCCTTGCTGTAACCAATGGTTCCATGTATGGATGGTGTGGTGTAGGCTGATGGAGTACCTGTGTTTTCTTGGTGTTAAATATTAGGCCCAAATTAGCACAAGCAGCAGATAATCGATCCATACTCTGTTGCATCTCAGTTTCAGAGGCTGCATTGAGTGCACAATCATCTGCAAAAAAAAAAAAAAAATCACGCACCAATACTCCTTCCACTTCAGCCTTGACTTGTAGCCTTTTCAAGTTAAATAATTTACCATCAGTTCAGTAGCTGACCTTGATGCCATGTTCATCTTTATTGAAGGTGTCTGACAACATTGCTGAAAACATCATGCTAAAAAGCATGGGAGCAAGCACACAGCCCTGCTTCACTCCATTGGTAACTGGGAAAGTTGGAGAGCATCATCCATTATCCAAAACCCGTGCAAGCACAACGGACGTCATGGAATTGGCATACAGTACTGATGAACTTCTCTAGGCAACCAAATGATGATTCTCACTGCTACTCCACTAATGAGCAGAAGAAACTTACAGCTGGTGTTCAGGAAGACAAACTACAGGCCAGTGAACTTGGCTTCTGTTCTGGACAAAGCTCTGCAGGCTGCTATTAGTGGCATGGTCCAAGGATATTTAGAAAAGAAACAACAGAGCTAGACTTTTTTTTTTAATTTGCCACAGTTGCTTCCCTGGTAAATCAGGGAAATGCTATCAACTCCTCTGACCTAGATCTTACAAAGCATTTGGCAAAGGAGCTCATTCAATTCTCGCGGACAAGATGAAGAAATGTGCATAAGATTGGGGACATCGAACTCAAACAGACATGGGGCCACTAACCCATACATAGGGATCCCTGTGGGCCATATATTGACTTAGTTTGATAATGTAATGCTATTTGTTTTATTGTGTTTTTATTTATTTTGATAACCCTTTCCCAATTCTATTTCAATCTGGTTTGGGGGGCTCCAAGAGCTTGTCGACTGGTGTCCCCAGGTGTTTAATCCTCTGCTTAGGGGACGGTCTGATTAGGCAGATTTGGAATGCGACCGATGGGTGGACCCAAAGCCTGGTAATCTTAGTGGGTCAATGTGGAAGGAGGTTTCCAGTGGAATGCCCCATGTGCTGAACAACCCATATATCCCAGAAAGAGTTTGAATTAGCTGGAGAGTGTAGAGGAAAGTAACTAGAATGGTGAGAGTCACAGAGATCACACCAAATGAGGATTCATGGAAGGAATGGGGAATGTTTGGTCTGAAGAAGACTGGGGGGAAGGGGGCGAGGTGTGTGTGTGGTGGGGGGTTGGAGGGGTGGGATGAGAGCTGACTTTAATGAAGTGAAGGGATGTCCTGTGGAGGGGACATTACACTTGTTCATCTTGGCTCCAAAGGGCAGAATGAGGAGCAGTGGGTAGAAGCTGTGGAGACAGATTTTAGCTTGATGCAAAGGGGAAATTCCTTGTAATTAGAATTGTCCAAAGGTGACTGGATCGCCTCTGGAGGTGGTCTGCAGGCTGGCCGATCACTTGTCAGGGAGGTTGCAGAGGGGATTCTCAGTCAGCTGTGGGTTGGACTAGCCGGCCTCTGAAGTCCCTGGGAACCCTAAGATTCTGCGAGTCTGTGATTCAGAGGCCTCCAGCCAAATCCAATTATCAACCAATTCTTAGCTCTTGGCACCCCTTCTCTTCTCATGCACCAATGAAAATTTAGAAAGCACTTCTCAGCCATTGCTTTTCTGTCCCCTCAGAGATGGAGAATTGAGAGGGAAGGAGAGAGGTGGGGTTGAGTGACATGGGCAAATGAAACAGATGGAGAGAGAAATGGAGGATTGAGGGAGGTGTAGATTGAGAGAGTTACAGAGTGAGGAGAGAGATTGAGAGGGAAGGAGAGATGGGGGATTTGGGGAAAAGGGGGAAAGATAAAGAGTAAGAGCCAGAGAGAAACAGAGACAGAGTGAGAAAGAGACAGACAGAAACAGAGAGAGGAACAGAAACAGAGACAGACACAAAGAGACACAAAGACAGATACAGAGACAGAGAGAAAGAAACAAAGAGACAGAGACAGAGAGGGAGACAGAGAGACAAAGACGGAGAAAGAGAGAGACAGAGATGGACACAAAGAGACAGAGACAGGTAGACAAAGACAGACAGAAACAGAGAGACAAAGAGACAGAGACAGAGAGAGACAGAGAGAAACAGACACAGAGAGATGCAGAGAGATACAGAGACAGAGAGACATAGACAAAGCCAGACAGAGAAAGAGACAGTGAGAGAGACAAAAACAGGCAAAGAACTTGAGAGAGAGAAAGAGAGGAGAAAGTGATGAGGAAGATTAAGAGGGAGGAAAAAATGGGGGATTTGGGAAAAGAGGGGAAGGATAAAGTGAGGGCCTGAGTGAACAAGAGACAGAGACAGAGAAACAGAGACAGAGAGAAATTGAAAGGACAGGTGGAGGACTGAGAGAAGATAGATGGAGAATCGAGAAGAGGCAGGATGGGGGATTAAGAGAGAGGAAAAAAGGGGACAGTTAGGTGGTACAGTGGATAGAGCACTGGCCCTGGATTCAGGAGGACCTGAGTTCAAATCTGGCCTCAGACACTTGACACTTACTAGCTGTGTGACCCTAGGCAAGTCATTTAACCCTCATTGGCCCCCCCAAAAAAAAAACAAGAGAGAGGAAAAAAATGGGTGAACTCAGTCAACCCACCTCCCTCTCAATCTTCATCTGTCCCTTTCCCTCACTGTCTTCCTCATTTTTTCCCCTTCCCTCCTCAATCTCCCATCTTGCTTACCTCACTCTGTCCCTGTCCACTCACAGAGACTCAATCTGAATTTAAGCCCTGACCACCTCTCAATTGGACTTCTGCAGCAGATCTTTAACTGGCCTTTCTGTTTCCAGTCCCTATCTCTCTAGCTTCTGAAGGCCAGGGACTGTCTCTTGCCTCTTTTTTTCATATCCCTAGCATTCAACACAGTGACTGTCATATCGTAGGTATTTATTAAATCTTTGTTGACTGACCAACTAACCTGCCAACGTGATTTTCTATGCCACTCATTCAACTGCCTCACTCACCTACTCAGAAACCCTCAGAGGTTCCCTGTTTGTTTGTTTTGGGGGTGGGGGGGCAATGAGGGTTAAGTGACTTGCCCAGGGTCACATGGCTAGTAAGTGTCAAGTGTCTGAGGCCAGATTTGGACTCAGGTCCTCCTTAATTCAGAGCTGGTGCTTTATCCACTGTGCCACCTAGTTGCCCCAGTTCCCTGTTTTCTTGAGGAGAAAATACAAACTTCTCAGCCTGGCACGTAAAGCCTACCACAATCTGGCTTCAACCTGCATTTCCATACTGACACCCTATTGCTCTTCTCCAGCCAAACCCAGCACCCAAATATTCCCTGTGCCAGCTCTCACCTCTGTGTTCTCATGGTAGCTTTTTCCCATTCCTGGGATGTACTCAGTTCAATTTGGAAAACAGTGAGTATGTAAGTGCCTACTGTGCGCCAGGGCCTTGCAAGAAGCTTAACAGACCCTGACATCAGGAAGTTGACATTCTCCTGAGGGAGATCCCAAATATACACCAATATTTGCATGCCAAGCAATACCAAGTAATTTCAAGAAGGTGAGAGTGCTAACAGTGGGGGAGGGGATCTTGGACAAGGTAGCACCTGTGCTGGGCTTTGAGGGGAGGTAAGGATTCTGTTGCAGGAGAGAAGGGAGGGAATTAAAGGCAGGCACTACAGCCTAAGCAAAGACACTGAGGTGAGAGATGGAATGGCAGGTTCCAGATACAGCTAGTAGCGCAGCACGCCTGGATAGAGAGGTGGAAGATGAAATAAGACTGGAAAGATAGGTAGGAATCATAAGGTGGAAGACTCAAAATGTCTAGCTGAATGGTTTCTAGTTTATCCTAGAGGCCCCAGGAAGGCATTTATTATTTTTGAGAGGGTAGCTAACATGGTCCCATCTTCCCCTTTGCAGTGTCAGTTTGACAGCTATGTGGGGAATGGGTTGAGAAGGGAGTAGAGACAGAGGCACCAATTAGGAGGTTATTGCAAGGGTCTAAGTGGAAAGAGAGCCAATTGTTAAATTGTCAGTGTGCATATTCACACCTTGGACATTAGAGAAAGAAAGGAAGGAAAGGAAAGAGGGAAGGAGGGAGGGAGAGAGGAAGGAAGGAAGGAAGGAAGGAAGGAAGGAAGGAAGGAAGGAAGGAAGGAAGGAAGGAAGGAAGGAAGGAAGGAAGGAAGGAAGGAAGGAAGAAGGAAGGAAGGAGGGAGGGAGGGAGGGAGGGAGGGAGGGAGGGAGGGAGGGAGGGAGGAAGGAAGGAAGGAAGGAAGGAAGGAAGGAAGGAAGGAAGGAAGGAAGGAAGGAAGGGAGGGAGGAAGGGAGGAAGGGAGGAAGGAAGGAAGGGAGGGAGGGAGGAAGGAAGGAAGGAAGGAAGGAAGGAAGGAAGGAAGGAAGGAAGGAAGGAAGGAAGGAAGGAAGGAAGGAAGGGAGGGAGGGAGGGAGGGAGGGAGGGAGAGAGGAAGGAAGGAAGGAAGGAAGGAAGGAAGGAAGGAAGGAAGGAAGGAAGGAAGGAAGGAAGGAAGGAAGGAAGGAAGGGAGGGAGGGAGGGAGGGAGGGAGGAAGGAAGGAAGGAAGGAAGACTAGAAAAAGAAAAAGCCTTTACAAGTTGAGGCTTGGTTTACTATTTTCTTGATTTTTCTAGACTTAAGAAAGTAATGGAGAAAGCTGTTAATGCATATTAGACTTAAAAGGGTGTCTTATTGGGGGCAGCTAGGTGGCACAGTGGATAGAGCACTGGCCCTGGATTCAGGAGGACCTGAGTTCAAATCTGTCCTCAGACACTTGACACTTACTAGCTGTGTCACCCTGGGCAAGTCACTTAACCCTCATTGTCCCACCAAAAGAAAAAAAAGAAAAAAAGGAAAACAAAGGGTGTCTTATGGACAACTCCAGAGCTGCTGGTTAAATATTTACCAGCACACCTCTATGGTCATATGAGAGGAGAAGCAGATGGATAGAAGAGTTGTTGTGAGAGTTAGAATCAACAAGACTTGGCAGCTGATGATGACTCCAAATTGGGACCCCAAATCTGGTGCCTTCCATGGAAATAGGCAGGTTTGGAGATGCCTACAGAACACCCAGGTGG